>NC_092164.1:43532805-44160305 GCF_045791955.1 Oncorhynchus clarkii lewisi
GGCATCTGAAATTAATAAAACATTGCACTCTTTTAGAATTCGAAATGTGCTCCAAATGCAACGTGTGCTTAAACTGTACTGGTGATGTACTAGTGTGTACAACTTGATAACGTGGGATGTTGGAGGGAGGACAGTGAAATTTTGCTTATTTAGCCGCAATTGGTTGATCAATTCCGCAACGGGATTTAACTTCAAAGGTTCTACAACTGAACATTACTTGTCAATGGATATTATTGGAGCACCTATTGATTGGGTTTGCTTACTTATCACAGTGATGGAGTTCAGATCCAAAGATAAGTTGAAGTTAGAGTTTGGATTGGTCACAGCCTCTTTCAATGTTTCAACAATGTCACTGCCCTTGGGGATAGGTACTGTGGAGGTCGCATTGAACTCCAGTTCCAAATCCACCTCTGTGTTAGGATCCTGACCGAGACGAGGCACAGGTCTGCAGAGGGTCAAAAAGTTCATAGGTCAGGGTCAAGTCAAAAGGTGACTGAAAAAGTAAAGTTGTGCTAAAAATAAGGCTTTTTAGGTTCTAAAGACTTTATTGTCTAAATTAAAGAAAATGGTTTAAAAGTAGAATACAATATTACCTGAATTGAGTAACAGTCGTCTGAACGAAACTAAGCCCATATCTTTCTCGGAAGATTGTGTCACACTGTAAGGAGTAGGGGAGAGAAGAGTCAACTTTAATAGACTATCAAATAGTATGAGAGATCTTACAAACATAATATATATATAACATTATTAGGCCTATATATTTTAACAATCCCTTATTCCCGTAGCTCACCGATCATTAAGCCTAAAGTCATTGTCACTTGAGCCTTAGGTAAAGTCAATAACCACATCAACATAGACACAAATGAATGGTAGTATCTGGATTTCGAGGACTTACAATTGTAGTAATGGTTACTGATAGTGTTTTGAATTCTGTGCTTTGAGGGTCAGTCAAGGCTGGTACAAAAGCTTGCTGCAAGGTGACTTGTAATTCCACCACTGGAGGAGGTGCCGTTGTTATGGCAGTTGTAGCAGGAACAGTTGTTGTAGCAGGGGCATCTGAAATTAATAAAACATTGCACTCTTTTAGAATTCCAAATGTGCTCCAAATGCAACGTGCGCTTAAACTGTACTGGTGATGTATTAGTGTGTACAACTTGATAACGTGGGATGTTGGAGGGAGGACAGTGAAATGTTGCTGATGTAGCCGCAATTGGTTGATCAATTCCGCAACGGGATTTAACTTCAAAGGTTCTACAACTGAACATTACTTGTCAATGGATATTATTGGAGCACCTATTGATTGGGTTTGCTTACTTATCACAGTGATGGAGTTCAGATCCAAAGATAAGTTGAAGTTAGAGTTTGGATTGGTCACAGCCTCTTTCAATGTTTCAACAATGTCACTGCCCTTGGGGATAGGTACTGTGGAGGTCGCATTGAACTCCAGTTCCAAATCCACCTCTGTGTTAGGATCCTGACCGAGACGAGGCACAGGTCTGCAGAGGGTCAAAAAGTTAATTAGGTCAGGGTCAAGTCAAAAGGTGACTGAAAAAGTAAAGTTGTGCTAAAAATAAGGCTTTTTAGGTTCTAAAGACTTTATTGTCTAAATTAAAGAAAATGGTTTAAAAGTAGAATACAATATTACCTGAATTGAGTAACAGTCGTCTGAACGAAACTAAGCCCATATCTTTCTCGGAAGATTGTGTCACACTGTAAGGAGTAGGGGAGAGAAGAGTCAACTTTAATAGACTATCAAATAGTATGAGAGATCTTACAAACATAATATATATATAACATTATTAGGCCTATATATTTTAACAATCCCTTATTCCCGTAGCTCACCGATCATTAAGCCTAAAGTCATTGTCACTTGAGCCTTAGGTAAAGTCAATAACCACATCAACATAGACACAAATGAATGGTCATATCTGGATTTCGAGGACTTACAATTGTAGTAATGGTTACTGATAGTGTTTTGAATTCTGTGCTTTGAGGGTCAGTCAAGGCTGGTACAAAAGCTTGCTGCAAGGTGACTTGTAATTCCACCACTGGAGGAGGTGCCGTTGTTATGGCAGTTGTAGCAGGAACAGTTGTTGTAGCAGGGGCATCTGAAATTGATAAAACATTGCACTCTTTTAGAATTTGAAAGGTGCTCCAAATGCAACGTGTGCTTAAACTTTACTGGTGATGTACTAGTGTGTACAACTTGATAACGTGGGATGTTGGAGGGAGGACAGTGAAATGTTGCTGATGAAGCCGCAATTGGTTGATCAATTCCGCAACGGGATTTAACTTCAAAGGTTCTACAACTGAACATTACTTGTCAATGGATATTATTGGAGCACCTATTGATTGGGTTTGCTTACTTATCACAGTGATGGAGTTCAGATCCAAAGATAAGTTGAAGTTAGAGTTTGGATTGGTCACAGCCTCTTTCAATGTTTCAACAATGTCACTGCCCTTGGGGATTGGTACTGTGGAGGTCGCATTGAACTCCAGTTCCAAATCCACCTCTGTGTTAGGATCCTGACCGAGACGAGGCACAGGTCTGCAGAGGGTCAAAAAGTTCATTAGGTCAGGGTCAAGTCAAAAGGTGACTGAAAAAGTAAAGTTGTGCTAAAAATAAGGCTTTTTAGGTTCTAAAGACTTTATTGTCTAAATTAAAGAAAATGGTTTAAAAGTAGAATACAATATTACCTGAATTGAGTAACAGTCGTCTGAACGAAACTAGGCCCATATCTTTCTCGGAAGATTGTGTCACACTGTAAGGAGTAGGGGAGAGAAGAGTCAACTTTAATAGACTATCAAATAGTATGAGAGATCTTACAAACATAATATATATATAACATTATTAGGCCTATATATTTTAACAATCCCTTATTCCCGTAGCTCACCGATCATTAAGCCTAAAGTCATTGTCACTTGAGCCTTAGGTAAAGTCAATAACCACATCAACATAGACACAAATGAATGGTATTATCTGGATTTCGAGGACTTACAATTGTAGTAATGGTTACTGATAGTGTTTTGAATTCTGTGCTTTGAGGGTCAGTCAAGGCTGGTACAAAAGCTTGCTGCAAGGTGACTTGTAATTCCACCACTGGAGGAGGTGCCGTTGTTATGGCAGTTGTAGCAGGAACAGTTGTTGTAGCAGGGGCATCTGAAATTGATAAAACATTGCACTCTTTTAGAATTTGAAAGGTGCTCCAAATGCAACGTGTGCTTAAACTTTACTGGTGATGTACTAGTGTGTACAACTTGATAACGTGGGATGTTGGAGGGAGGACAGTGAAATGTTGCTGATGTAGCCGCAATTGGTTGATCAATTCCGCAACGGGATTTAACTTCAAAGATTCTACAACTGAACATTACTTGTCAATGGATATTATTGGAGCACCTAATGATTGGGTTTGCTTACTTATCACAGTGATGGAGTTCAGATCCAAAGATAAGTTGAAGTTAGAGTTTGGATTGGTCACAGCCTCTTTCAATGTTTCAACAATGTCACTGCCCTTGGGGATAGGTACTGTGGAGGTCGCATTGAACTCCAGTTCCAAATCCACCTCTGTGTTAGGATCCTGACCGAGACGAGGCACAGGTCTGCAGAGGGTCAAAAAGTTAATTAGGTCAGGGTCAAGTCAAAAGGTGACTGAAAAAGTAAAGTTGTGCTAAAAATAAGGCTTTTTAGGTTCTAAAGACTTTATTGTCTAAATTAAAGAAAATGGTTTAAAAGTAGAATACAATATTACCTGAATTGAGTAACAGTCGTCTGAACGAAACTAAGCCCATATCTTTCTCGGAAGATTGTGTCACACTGTAAGGAGTAGGGGAGAGAAGAGTCAACTTTAATAGACTATCAAATAGTATGAGAGATCTTACAAACATAATATATATATATATATAACATTATTAGGCCTATATATTTTAACAATCCCTTATTCCCGTAGCTCACCGATCATTAAGCCTAAAGTCATTGTCACTTGAGCCTTAGGTAAAGTCAATAACCACATCAACACAGACACAAATGAATGGTCATATCTGGATTTCGAGGACTTACAATTGTAGTAATGGTTACTGATAGTGTTTTGAATTCTGTGCTTTGAGGGTCAGTCAAGGCTGGTACAAAAGCTTGCTGCAAGGTGACTTGTAATTCCACCACTGGAGGAGGTGCCGTTGTTATGGCAGTTGTAGCAGGAACAGTTGTTGTAGCAGGGGCATCTGAAATTAATAAAACATTGCACTCTTTTAGAATTCGAAATGTGCTCCAAATGCAACGTGTGCTTAAACTGTACTGGTGATGTACTAGTGTGTACAACTTGATAACGTGGGATGTTGGAGGGAGGACAGTGAAATTTTGCTGATGTAGCCGCAATTGGTTGATCAATTCCGCAACGGGATTTAACTTCAAAGGTTCTACAACTGAACATTACTTGTCAATGGAGCACCTATTGATTGGGTTTGCTTACTTATCACAGTGATGGAGTTCAGATCCAAAGATAAGTTGAAGTTAGAGTTTGGATTGGTCACAGCCTCTTTCAATGTTTCAACAATGTCACTGCCCTTGGGGATAGGTACTGTGGAGGTTGCATTGAACTCCAGTTCCAAATCCACCTCTGTGTTAGGATCCTGACCGAGACGAGGCACAGGTCTGCAGAGGGTCAAAAAGTTCATAGGTCAGGGTCAAGTCAAAAGGTGACTGAAAAAGTAAAGTTGTGCTAAAAATAAGGCTTTTTAGGTTCTAAAGACTTTATTGTCTAAATTAAAGAAAATGGTTTAAAAGTAGAATACAATATTACCTGAATTGAGTAACAGTCGTCTGAACGAAACTAAGCCCATATCTTTCTCGGAAGATTGTGTCACACTGTAAGGAGTAGGGGAGAGAAGAGTCAACTTTAATAGACTATCAAATAGTATGAGAGATCTTACAAACATAATATATATATAACATTATTAGGCCTATATATTTTAACAATCCCTTATTCCCGTAGCTCACCGATCATTAAGCCTAAAGTCATTGTCACTTGAGCCATAGGTAAAGTCAATAACCACATCAACATAGACACAAATGAATGGTAGTATCTGGATTTCGAGGACTTACAATTGTAGTAATGGTTACTGATAGTGTTTTGAATTCTGTGCTTTGAGGGTCAGTCAAGGCTGGTACAAAAGCTTGCTGCAAGGTGACTTGTAATTCCACCACTGGAGGAGGTGCCGTTGTTATGGCAGTTGTAGCAGGAACAGTTGTTGTAGCAGGGGCATCTGAAATTAATAAAACATTGCACTGTTTTAGAATTTGAAATGTGCTCCAAATGCAACGTGTGCTTAAACTGTACTGGTGATGTACTAGTGTGTACAACTTGATAACGTGGGATGTTGGAGGGAGGACAGTGAAATGTTGCTGATGTAGCCGCAATTGGTTGATCAATTCCGCAACGGGATTTAACTTCAAAGGTTCTACAACTGAACATTACTTGTCAATGGATATTATTGGAGCACCTATTGATTGGGTTTGCTTACTTATCACAGTAATGGAGTTCAGATCCAAAGATAAGTTGAAGTTAGAGTTTGGATTGGTCACAGCCTCTTTCAATGTTTCAACAATGTCACTGCCCTTGGGGATAGGTACTGTGGAGGTCGCATTGAACTCCAGTTCCAAATCCACCTCTGTGTTAGGATCCTGACCGAGACGAGGCACAGGTCTGCAGAGGGTCAAAAAGTTCATTAGGTCAGGGTCAAGTCAAAAGGTGACTGAAAAAGTAAAGTTGTGCTAAAAATAAGTATTTTTAGGTTCTAAAGACTTCATTGTCTAAATTAAAGAAAATTGTTTAAAAGTAGAATACAATATTACCTGAATTGAGTAACAGTCGTCTGAACGAAACTAAGCCCATATCTTTCTCGGAAGATTGTGTCACACTGTAAGGAGTAGGGGAGAGAAGAGTCAACTTTAATAGACTATCAAATAGTATGAGAGATCTTACAAACATAATATATATATAACATTATTAGGCCTATATATTTTAACAATCCCTTATTCCCGTAGCTCACCGATCATTAAGCCTAAAGTCATTGTCACTTGAGCCTTAGGTAAAGTCAATAACCACATCAACATAGACACAAATGAATGGTCATATCTGGATTTCGAGGACTTACAATTGTAGTAATGGTTACTGATAGTGTTTTGAATTCTGTGCTTTGAGGGTCAGTCAAGGCTGGTACAAAAGCTTGCTGCAAGGTGACTTGTAATTCCACCACTGGAGGAGGTGCCGTTGTTATGGCAGTTGTAGCAGGAACAGTTGTTGTAGCAGGGGCATCTGAAATTAATAAAACATTGCACTCTTTTAGAATTTGAAAGGTGCTCCAAATGCAACATGTGCTTAAACTGTACTGGTGATGTACTAGTGTGTACAACTTGATAACGTGGGATGTTGGAGGGAGGACAGTGAAATGTTGCTGATGTAGCCGCAATTGGTTGATCAATTCCGCAACGGGATTTAACTTCAAAGGTTCTACAACTGAACATTACTTGTCAATGGATATTATTGGAGCACCTATTGATTGGGTTTGCTTACTTATCACAGTAATGGAGTTCAGATCCAAAGATAAGTTGAAGTTAGAGTTTGGATTGGTCACAGCCTCTTTCAATGTTTCAACAATGTCACTGCCCTTGGGGATAGGTACTGTGGAGGTCGCATTGAACTCCAGTTCCAAATCCACCTCTGTGTTAGGATCCTGACCGAGACGAGGCACAGGTCTGCAGAGGGTCAAAAAGTTCATTAGGTCAGGGTCAAGTCAAAAGGTGACTGAAAAAGTAAAGTTGTGCTAAAAATAAGTCTTTTTAGGTTCTAAAGACTTCATTGTCTAAATTAAAGAAAATTGTTTAAAAATAGAATACAATATTACCTGAATTGAGTAACAGTCGTCTGAACGAAACTAAGCCCATATCTTTCTCGGAAGATTGTGTCACACTGTAAGGAGTAGGGGAGAGAAGAGTCAACTTTAATAGACTATCAAATAGTATGAGAGATCTTACAAACATAATATATATATAACATTATTAGGCCTATATATTTTAACAATCCCTTATTCCCGTAGCTCACCGATCATTAAGCCTAAAGTCATTGTCACTTGAGCCTTAGGTAAAGTCAATAACCACATCAACATAGACACAAATGAATGGTCATATCTGGATTTCGAGGACTTACAATTGTAGTAATGGTTACTGATAGTGTTTTGAATTCTGTGCTTTGAGGGTCAGTCAAGGCTGGTACAAAAGCTTGCTGCAAGGTGACTTGTAATTCCACCACTGGAGGAGGTGCCGTTGTTATGGCAGTTGTAGCAGGAACAGTTGTTGTAGCAGGGGCATCTGAAATTAATAAAACATTGCACTCTTTTAGAATTTGAAATGTGCTCCAAATGCAACGTGTGCTTAAACTGTACTGGTGATGTAATAGTGTGTACAACTTGATAACGTGGGATGTTGGAGGGAGGACAGTGAAATTTTGCTGATGTAGCCGCAATTGGTTGATCAATTCCGCAACGGGATTTAACTTCAAAGGTTCTACAACTGAACATTACTTGTCAATGGATATTATTGGAGCACCTATTGATTGGGTTTGCTTACTTATCACAGTGATGGAGTTCAGATCCAAAGATAAGTTGAAGTTAGAGTTTGGATTGGTCACAGCCTCTTTCAATGTTTCAACAATGTCACTGCCCTTGGGGATAGGTACTGTGGAGGTCGCATTGAACTCCAGTTCCAAATCCACCTCTGTGTTAGGATCCTGACCGAGACGAGGCACAGGTCTGCAGAGGGTCAAAAAGTTCATTAGGTCAGGGTCAAGTCAAAAGGTGACTGAAAAAGTAAAGTTGTGCTAAAAATAAGTCTTTTTAGGTTCTAAAGACTTCATTGTCTAAATTAAAGAAAATTGTTTAAAAGTAGAATACAATATTACCTGAATTGAGTAACAGTCGTCTGAACGAAACTAAGCCCATATCTTTCTCGGAAGATTGTGTCACACTGTAAGGAGTAGGGGAGAGAAGAGTCAACTTTAATAGACTATCAAATAGTATGAGAGATCTTACAAACATAATATATATATAACATTATTAGGCCTATATATTTTAACAATCCCTTATTCCCGTAGCTCACCGATCATTAAGCCTAAAGTCATTGTCACTTGAGCCTTAGGTAAAGTCAATAACCACATCAACATAGACACAAATGAATGGTCATATCTGGATTTCGAGGACTTACAATTGTAGTAATGGTTACTGATAGTGTTTTGAATTCTGTGCTTTGAGGGTCAGTCAAGGCTGGTACAAAAGCTTGCTGCAAGGTGACTTGTAATTCCACCACTGGAGGAGGTGCCGTTGTTATGGCAGTTGTAGCAGGAACAGTTGTTGTAGCAGGGGCATCTGAAATTAATAAAACATTGCACTCTTTTAGAATTTGAAAGGTGCTCCAAATGCAACGTGTGCTTAAACTGTACTGGTGATGTACTAGTGTGTACAACTTGATAACGTGGGATGTTGGAGGGAGGACAGTGAAATGTTGCTGATGTAGCCGCAATTGGTTGATCAATTCCGCAACGGGATTTAACTTCAAAGGTTCTACAACTGAACATTACTTGTCAATGGATATTATTGGAGCACCTATTGATTGGGTTTGCTTACTTATCACAGTGATGGAGTTCAGATCCAAAGATAAGTTGAAGTTAGAGTTTGGATTGGTCACAGCCTCTTTCAATGTTTCAACAATGTCACTGCCCTTGGGGATTGGTACTGTGGAGGTCGCATTGAACTCCAGTTCCAAATCCACCTCTGTGTTAGGATCCTGACCGAGACGAGGCACAGGTCTGCAGAGGGTCAAAAAGTTCATAGGTCAGGGTCAAGTCAAAAGGTGACTGAAAAAGTAAAGTTGTGCTAAAAATAAGGCTTTTTAGGTTCTAAAGACTTTATTGTCTAAATTAAAGAAAATGGTTTAAAAGTAGAATACAATATTACCTGAATTGAGTAACAGTCGTCTGAACGAAACTAAGCCCATATCTTTCTCGGAAGATTGTGTCACACTGTAAGGAGTAGGGGAGAGAAGAGTCAACTTTAATAGACTATCAAATAGTATGAGAGATCTTACAAACATAATATATATATATATATATAACATTATTAGGCCTATATATTTTAACAATCCCTTATTCCCGTAGCTCACCGATCATTAAGCCTAAAGTCATTGTCACTTGAGCCTTAGGTAAAGTCAATAACCACATCAACACAGACACAAATGAATGGTCATATCTGGATTTCGAGGACTTACAATTGTAGTAATGGTTACTGATAGTGTTTTGAATTCTGTGCTTTGAGGGTCAGTCAAGGCTGGTACAAAAGCTTGCTGCAAGGTGACTTGTAATTCCACCACTGGAGGAGGTGCCGTTGTTATGGCAGTTGTAGCAGGAACAGTTGTTGTAGCAGGGGCATCTGAAATTAATAAAACATTGCACTCTTTTAGAATTCGAAATGTGCTCCAAATGCAACGTGTGCTTAAACTGTACTGGTGATGTACTAGTGTGTACAACTTGATAACGTGGGATGTTGGAGGGAGGACAGTGAAATGTTGCTGATGTAGCCGCAATTGGTTGATCAATTCCGCAACGGGATTTAACTTCAAAGGTTCTACAACTGAACATTACTTGTCAATGGATATTATTGGAGCACCTATTGATTGGGTTTGCTTACTTATCACAGTGATGGAGTTCAGATCCAAAGACAAGTTGAAGTTAGAGTTTGGATTGGTCACAGCCTCTTTCAATGTTTCAACAATGTCACTGCCCTTGGGGATAGGTACTGTGGAGGTCGCATTGAACTCCAGTTCCAAATCCACCTCTGTGTTAGGATCCTGACCGAGACGAGGCACAGGTCTGCAGAGGGTCAAAAAGTTCATAGGTCAGGGTCAAGTCAAAAGGTGACTGAAAAAGTAAAGTTGTGCTAAAAATAAGGCTTTTTAGGTTCTAAAGACTTTATTGTCTAAATTAAAGAAAATGGTTTAAAAGTAGAATACAATATTACCTGAATTGAGTAACAGTCGTCTGAACGAAACTAAGCCCATATCTTTCTCTGAAGATTGTGTCACACTGTAAGGAGTAGGGGAGAGAAGAGTCAACTTTAATAGACTATCAAATAGTATGAGAGATCTTACAAACATAATATATATATAACATTATTAGGCCTATATATTTTAACAATCCCTTATTCCCGTAGCTCACCAATCATTAAGCCTAAAGTCATTGTCACTTGAGCCTTAGGTAAAGTCAATAACCACATCAACATAGACACAAATGAATGGTAGTATCTGGATTTCGAGGACTTACAATTGTAGTAATGGTTACTGATAGTGTTTTGAATTCTGTGCTTTGAGGGTCAGTCAAGGCTGGTACAAAAGCTTGCTGCAAGGTGACTTGTAATTCCACCACTGGAGGAGGTGCCGTTGTTATGGCAGTTGTAGCAGGAACAGTTGTTGTAGCAGGGGCATCTGAAATTAATAAAACATTGCACTCTTTTAGAATTCGAAATGTGCTCCAAATGCAACGTGTGCTTAAACTGTACTGGTGATGTACTAGTGTGTACAACTTGATAACGTGGGATGTTGGAGGGAGGACAGTGAAATGTTGCTGATGAAGCCGCAATTGGTTGATCAATTCCGCAACGGGATTTAACTTCAAAGGTTCTACAACTGAACATTACTTGTCAATGGATATTATTGGAGCACCTATTGATTGGGTTTGCTTACTTATCACAGTGATGGAGTTCAGATCCAAAGATAAGTTGAAGTTAGAGTTTGGATTGGTCACAGCCTCTTTCAATGTTTCAACAATGTCACTGCCCTTGGGGATTGGTACTGTGGAGGTCGCATTGAACTCCAGTTCCAAATCCACCTCTGTGTTAGGATCCTGACCGAGACGAGGCACAGGTCTGCAGAGGGTCAAAAAGTTCATTAGGTCAGGGTCAAGTCAAAAGGTGACTGAAAAAGTAAAGTTGTGCTAAAAATAAGGCTTTTTAGGTTCTAAAGACTTTATTGTCTAAATTAAAGAAAATGGTTTAAAAGTAGAATACAATATTACCTGAATTGAGTAACAGTCGTCTGAACGAAACTAGGCCCATATCTTTCTCGGAAGATTGTGTCACACTGTAAGGAGTAGGGGAGAGAAGAGTCAACTTTAATAGACTATCAAATAGTATGAGAGATCTTACAAACATAATATATATATAACATTATTAGGCCTATATATTTTAACAATCCCTTATTCCCGTAGCTCACCGATCATTAAGCCTAAAGTCATTGTCACTTGAGCCTTAGGTAAAGTCAATAACCACATCAACATAGACACAAATGAATGGTAGTATCTGGATTTCGAGGACTTACAATTGTAGTAATGGTTACTGATAGTGTTTTGAATTCTGTGCTTTGAGGGTCAGTCAAGGCTGGTACAAAAGCTTGCTGCAAGGTGACTTGTAATTCCACCACTGGAGGAGGTGCCGTTGTTATGGCAGTTGTAGCAGGAACAGTTGTTGTAGCAGGGGCATCTGAAATTAATAAAACATTGTACTCTTTTAGAATTCGAAATGTGCTCCAAATGCAACGTGTGCTTAAACTGTACTGGTGATGTACTAGTGTGTACAACTTGATAACGTGGGATGTTGGAGGGAGGACAGTGAAATGTTGCTGATGTAGCCGCAATTGGTTGATCAATTCCGCAACGGGATTTAACTTCAAAGGTTCTACAACTGAACATTACTTGTCAATGGATATTATTGGAGCACCTATTGATTGGGTTTGCTTACTTATCACAGTGATGGAGTTCAGATCCAAAGATAAGTTGAAGTTAGAGTTTGGATTGGTCACAGCCTCTTTCAATGTTTCAACAATGTCACTGCCCTTGGGGATAGGTACTGTGGAGGTCGCATTGAACTCCAGTTCCAAATCCACCTCTGTGTTAGGATCCTGACCGAGACGAGGCACAGGTCTGCAGAGGGTCAAAAAGTTAATTAGGTCAGGGTCAAGTCAAAAGGTGACTGAAAAAGTAAAGTTGTGCTAAAAATAAGGCTTTTTAGGTTCTAAAGACTTTATTGTCTAAATTAAAGAAAATGGTTTAAAAGTAGAATACAATATTACCTGAATTGAGTAACAGTCGTCTGAACGAAACTAAGCCCATATCTTTCTCGGAAGATTGTGTCACACTGTAAGGAGTAGGGGAGAGAAGAGTCAACTTTAATAGACTATCAAATAGTATGAGAGATCTTACAAACATAATATATATATAACATTATTAGGCCTATATATTTTAACAATCCCTTATTCCCGTAGCTCACCGATCATTAAGCCTAAAGTCATTGTCACTTGAGCCTTAGGTAAAGTCAATAACCACATCAACATAGACACAAATGAATGGTCATATCTGGATTTCGAGGACTTACAATTGTAGTAATGGTTACTGATAGTGTTTTGAATTCTGTGCTTTGAGGGTCAGTCAAGGCTGGTACAAAAGCTTGCTGCAAGGTGACTTGTAATTCCACCACTGGAGGAGGTGCCGTTGTTATGGCAGTTGTAGCAGGAACAGTTGTTGTAGCAGGGGCATCTGAAATTGATAAAACATTGCACTCTTTTAGAATTTGAAAGGTGCTCCAAATGCAACGTGTGCTTAAACTTTACTGGTGATGTACTAGTGTGTACAACTTGATAACGTGGGATGTTGGAGGGAGGACAGTGAAATGTTGCTGATGAAGCCGCAATTGGTTGATCAATTCCGCAACGGGATTTAACTTCAAAGGTTCTACAACTGAACATTACTTGTCAATGGATATTATTGGAGCACCTATTGATTGGGTTTGCTTACTTATCACAGTGATGGAGTTCAGATCCAAAGATAAGTTGAAGTTAGAGTTTGGATTGGTCACAGCCTCTTTCAATGTTTCAACAATGTCACTGCCCTTGGGGATTGGTACTGTGGAGGTCGCATTGAACTCCAGTTCCAAATCCACCTCTGTGTTAGGATCCTGACCGAGACGAGGCACAGGTCTGCAGAGGGTCAAAAAGTTCATTAGGTCAGGGTCAAGTCAAAAGGTGACTGAAAAAGTAAAGTTGTGCTAAAAATAAGGCTTTTTAGGTTCTAAAGACTTTATTGTCTAAATTAAAGAAAATGGTTTAAAAGTAGAATACAATATTACCTGAATTGAGTAACAGTCGTCTGAACGAAACTAGGCCCATATCTTTCTCGGAAGATTGTGTCACACTGTAAGGAGTAGGGGAGAGAAGAGTCAACTTTAATAGACTATCAAATAGTATGAGAGATCTTACAAACATAATATATATATAACATTATTAGGCCTATATATTTTAACAATCCCTTATTCCCGTAGCTCACCGATCATTAAGCCTAAAGTCATTGTCACTTGAGCCTTAGGTAAAGTCAATAACCACATCAACATAGACACAAATGAATGGTAGTATCTGGATTTCGAGGACTTACAATTGTAGTAATGGTTACTGATAGTGTTTTGAATTCTGTGCTTTGAGGGTCAGTCAAGGCTGGTACAAAAGCTTGCTGCAAGGTGACTTGTAATTCCACCACTGGAGGAGGTGCCGTTGTTATGGCAGTTGTAGCAGGAACAGTTGTTGTAGCAGGGGCATCTGAAATTGATAAAACATTGCACTCTTTTAGAATTTGAAAGGTGCTCCAAATGCAACGTGTGCTTAAACTTTACTGGTGATGTACTAGTGTGTACAACTTGATAACGTGGGATGTTGGAGGGAGGACAGTGAAATGTTGCTGATGTAGCCGCAATTGGTTGATCAATTCCGCAACGGGATTTAACTTCAAAGATTCTACAACTGAACATTACTTGTCAATGGATATTATTGGAGCACCTAATGATTGGGTTTGCTTACTTATCACAGTGATGGAGTTCAGATCCAAAGATAAGTTGAAGTTAGAGTTTGGATTGGTCACAGCCTCTTTCAATGTTTCAACAATGTCACTGCCCTTGGGGATAGGTACTGTGGAGGTCGCATTGAACTCCAGTTCCAAATCCACCTCTGTGTTAGGATCCTGACCGAGACGAGGCACAGGTCTGCAGAGGGTCAAAAAGTTAATTAGGTCAGGGTCAAGTCAAAAGGTGACTGAAAAAGTAAAGTTGTGCTAAAAATAAGGCTTTTTAGGTTCTAAAGACTTTATTGTCTAAATTAAAGAAAATGGTTTAAAAGTAGAATACAATATTACCTGAATTGAGTAACAGTCGTCTGAACGAAACTAAGCCCATATCTTTCTCGGAAGATTGTGTCACACTGTAAGGAGTAGGGGAGAGAAGAGTCAACTTTAATAGACTATCAAATAGTATGAGAGATCTTACAAACATAATATATATATAACATTATTAGGCCTATATATTTTAACAATCCCTTATTCCCGTAGCTCACCGATCATTAAGCCTAAAGTCATTGTCACTTGAGCCTTAGGTAAAGTCAATAACCACATCAACATAGACACAAATGAATGGTCATATCTGGATTTCGAGGACTTACAATTGTAGTAATGGTTACTGATAGTGTTTTGAATTCTGTGCTTTGAGGGTCAGTCAAGGCTGGTACAAAAGCTTGCTGCAAGGTGACTTGTAATTCCACCACTGGAGGAGGTGCCGTTGTTATGGCAGTTGTAGCAGGAACAGTTGTTGTAGCAGGGGCATCTGAAATTGATAAAACATTGCACTCTTTTAGAATTTGAAAGGTGCTCCAAATGCAACGTGTGCTTAAACTTTACTGGTGATGTACTAGTGTGTACAACTTGATAACGTGGGATGTTGGAGGGAGGACAGTGAAATGTTGCTGATGAAGCCGCAATTGGTTGATCAATTCCGCAACGGGATTTAACTTCAAAGGTTCTACAACTGAACATTACTTGTCAATGGATATTATTGGAGCACCTATTGATTGGGTTTGCTTACTTATCACAGTGATGGAGTTCAGATCCAAAGATAAGTTGAAGTTAGAGTTTGGATTGGTCACAGCCTCTTTCAATGTTTCAACAATGTCACTGCCCTTGGGGATTGGTACTGTGGAGGTCGCATTGAACTCCAGTTCCAAATCCACCTCTGTGTTAGGATCCTGACCGAGACGAGGCACAGGTCTGCAGAGGGTCAAAAAGTTCATTAGGTCAGGGTCAAGTCAAAAGGTGACTGAAAAAGTAAAGTTGTGCTAAAAATAAGGCTTTTTAGGTTCTAAAGACTTTATTGTCTAAATTAAAGAAAATGGTTTAAAAGTAGAATACAATATTACCTGAATTGAGTAACAGTCGTCTGAACGAAACTAGGCCCATATCTTTCTCGGAAGATTGTGTCACACTGTAAGGAGTAGGGGAGAGAAGAGTCAACTTTAATAGACTATCAAATAGTATGAGAGATCTTACAAACATAATATATATATAACATTATTAGGCCTATATATTTTAACAATCCCTTATTCCCGTAGCTCACCGATCATTAAGCCTAAAGTCATTGTCACTTGAGCCTTAGGTAAAGTCAATAACCACATCAACATAGACACAAATGAATGGTAGTATCTGGATTTCGAGGACTTACAATTGTAGTAATGGTTACTGATAGTGTTTTGAATTCTGTGCTTTGAGGGTCAGTCAAGGCTGGTACAAAAGCTTGCTGCAAGGTGACTTGTAATTCCACCACTGGAGGAGGTGCCGTTGTTATGGCAGTTGTAGCAGGAACAGTTGTTGTAGCAGGGGCATCTGAAATTGATAAAACATTGCACTCTTTTAGAATTTGAAAGGTGCTCCAAATGCAACGTGTGCTTAAACTTTACTGGTGATGTACTAGTGTGTACAACTTGATAACGTGGGATGTTGGAGGGAGGACAGTGAAATGTTGCTGATGTAGCCGCAATTGGTTGATCAATTCCGCAACGGGATTTAACTTCAAAGATTCTACAACTGAACATTACTTGTCAATGGATATTATTGGAGCACCTATTGATTGAGTTTGCTTACTTATCACAGTGATGGAGTTCAGATCCAAAGATAAGTTGAAGTTAGAGTTTGGATTGGTCACAGCCTCTTTCAATGTTTCAACAACGTCACTGCCCTTGGGGATAGGTACTGTGGAGGTCGCATTGAACTCCAGTTCCAAATCCACCTCTGTGTTAGGATCCTGACCGAGACGAGGCACAGGTCTGCAGAGGGTCAAAAAGTTAATTAGGTCAGGGTCAAGTCAAAAGGTGACTGAAAAAGTAAAGTTGTGCTAAAAATAAGGCTTTTTAGGTTCTAAAGACTTTATTGTCTAAATTAAAGAAAATGGTTTAAAAGTAGAATACAATATTACCTGAATTGAGTAACAGTCGTCTGAACGAAACTAAGCCCATATCTTTCTCGGAAGATTGTGTCACACTGTAAGGAGTAGGGGAGAGAAGAGTCAACTTTAATAGACTATCAAATAGTATGAGAGATCTTACAAACATAATATATATATAACATTATTAGGCCTATATATTTTAACAATCCCTTATTCCCGTAGCTCACCGATCATTAAGCCTAAAGTCATTGTCACTTGAGCCTTAGGTAAAGTCAATAACCACATCAACATAGACACAAATGAATGGTAGTATCTGGATTTCGAGGACTTACAATTGTAGTAATGGTTACTGATAGTGTTTTGAATTCTGTGCTTTGAGGGTCAGTCAAGGCTGGTACAAAAGCTTGCTGCAAGGTGACTTGTAATTCCACCACTGGAGGAGGTGCCGTTGTTATGGCAGTTGTAGCAGGAACAGTTGTTGTAGCAGGGGCATCTGAAATTAATAAAACATTGCACTCTTTTAGAATTCGAAATGTGCTCCAAATGCAACGTGTGCTTAAACTGTACTGGTGATGTACTAGTGTGTACAACTTGATAACGTGGGATGTTGGAGGGAGGACAGTGAAATGTTGCTGATGTAGCCGCAATTGGTTGATCAATTCCGCAACGGGATTTAACTTCAAAGGTTCTACAACTGAACATTACTTGTCAATGGATATTATTGGAGCACCTATTGATTGGGTTTGCTTACTTATCACAGTGATGGAGTTCAGATCCAAAGATAAGTTGAAGTTAGAGTTTGGATTGGTCACAGCCTCTTTCAATGTTTCAACAATGTCACTGCCCTTGGGGATAGGTACTGTGGAGGTCGCATTGAACTCCAGTTCCAAATCCACCTCTGTGTTAGGATCCTGACCGAGACGAGGCACAGGTCTGCAGAGGGTCAAAAAGTTCATTAGGTCAGGGTCAAGTCAAAAGGTGACTGAAAAAGTAAAGTTGTGCTAAAAATAAGGCTTTTTAGGTTCTAAAGACTTTATTGTCTAAATTAAAGAAAATGGTTTAAAAGTAGAATACAATATTACCTGAATTGAGTAACAGTCGTCTGAACGAAACTAAGCCCATATCTTTCTCGGAAGATTGTGTCACACTGTAAGGAGTAGGGGAGAGAAGAGTCAACTTTAATAGACTATCAAATAGTATGAGAGATCTTACAAACATAATATATATATAACATTATTAGGCCTATATATTTTAACAATCCCTTATTCCCGTAGCTCACCGATCATTAAGCCTAAAGTCATTGTCACTTGAGCCTTAGGTAAAGTCAATAACCACATCAACATAGACACAAATGAATGGTAGTATCTGGATTTCGAGGACTTACAATTGTAGTAATGGTTACTGATAGTGTTTTGAATTCTGTGCTTTGAGGGTCAGTCAAGGCTGGTACAAAAGCTTGCTGCAAGGTGACTTGTAATTCCACCACTGGAGGAGGTGCCGTTGTTATGGCAGTTGTAGCAGGAACAGTTGTTGTAGCAGGGGCATCTGAAATTAATAAAACATTGCACTCTTTTAGAATTCGAAATGTGCTCCAAATGCAACGTGTGCTTAAACTGTACTGGTGATGTACTAGTGTGTACAACTTGATAACGTGGGATGTTGGAGGGAGGACAGTGAAATGTTGCTGATGTAGCCGCAATTGGTTGATCAATTCCGCAACGGGATTTAACTTCAAAGGTTCTACAACTGAACATTACTTGTCAATGGATATTATTGGAGCACCTATTGATTGGGTTTGCTTACTTATCACAGTGATGGAGTTCAGATCCAAAGATAAGTTGAAGTTAGAGTTTGGATTGGTCACAGCCTCTTTCAATGTTTCAACAATGTCACTGCCCTTGGGGATAGGTACTGTGGAGGTCGCATTGAACTCCAGTTCCAAATCCACCTCTGTGTTAGGATCCTGACCGAGACGAGGCACAGGTCTGCAGAGGGTCAAAAAGTTCATTAGGTCAGGGTCAAGTCAAAAGGTGACTGAAAAAGTAAAGTTGTGCTAAAAATAAGGCTTTTTAGGTTCTAAAGACTTTATTGTCTAAATTAAAGAAAATGGTTTAAAAGTAGAATACAATATTACCTGAATTGAGTAACAGTCGTCTGAACGAAACTAAGCCCATATCTTTCTCGGAAGATTGTGTCACACTGTAAGGAGTAGGGGAGAGAAGAGTCAACTTTAATAGACTATCAAATAGTATGAGAGATCTTACAAACATAATATATATATAACATTATTAGGCCTATATATTTTAACAATCCCTTATTCCCGTAGCTCACCGATCATTAAGCCTAAAGTCATTGTCACTTGAGCCTTAGGTAAAGTCAATAACCACATCAACATAGACACAAATGAATGGTCATATCTGGATTTCGAGGACTTACAATTGTAGTAATGGTTACTGATAGTGTTTTGAATTCTGTGCTTTGAGGGTCAGTCAAGGCTGGTACAAAAGCTTGCTGCAAGGTGACTTGTAATTCCACCACTGGAGGAGGTGCCGTTGTTATGGCAGTTGTAGCAGGAACAGTTGTTGTAGCAGGGGCATCTGAAATTGATAAAACATTGCACTCTTTTAGAATTTGAAAGGTGCTCCAAATGCAACGTGTGCTTAAACTTTACTGGTGATGTACTAGTGTGTACAACTTGATAACGTGGGATGTTGGAGGGAGGACAGTGAAATGTTGCTGATGTAGCCGCAATTGGTTGATCAATTCCGCAACGGGATTTAACTTCAAAGGTTCTACAACTGAACATTACTTGTCAATGGATATTATTGGAGCACCTATTGATTGGGTTTGCTTACTTATCACAGTGATGGAGTTCAGATCCAAAGATAAGTTGAAGTTAGAGTTTGGATTGGTCACAGCCTCTTTCAATGTTTCAACAATGTCACTGCCCTTGGGGATAGGTACTGTGGAGGTCGCATTGAACTCCAGTTCCAAATCCACCTCTGTGTTAGGATCCTGACCGAGACGAGGCACAGGTCTGCAGAGGGTCAAAAAGTTCATTAGGTCAGGGTCAAGTCAAAAGGTGACTGAAAAAGTAAAGTTGTGCTAAAAATAAGGCTTTTTAGGTTCTAAAGACTTTATTGTCTAAATTAAAGAAAATGGTTTAAAAGTAGAATACAATATTACCTGAATTGAGTAACAGTCGTCTGAACGAAACTAAGCCCATATCTTTCTCGGAAGATTGTGTCACACTGTAAGGAGTAGGGGAGAGAAGAGTCAACTTTAATAGACTATCAAATAGTATGAGAGATCTTACAAACATAATATATATATAACATTATTAGGCCTATATATTTTAACAATCCCTTATTCCCGTAGCTCACCGATCATTAAGCCTAAAGTCATTGTCACTTGAGCCTTAGGTAAAGTCAATAACCACATCAACATAGACACAAATGAATGGTATATCTGGATTTCGAGGACTTACAATTGTAGTAATGGTTACTGATAGTGTTTTGAATTCTGTGCTTTGAGGGTCAGTCAAGGCTGGTACAAAAGCTTGCTGCAAGGTGACTTGTAATTCCACCACTGGAGGAGGTGCCGTTGTTATGGCAGTTGTAGCAGGAACAGTTGTTGTAGCAGGGGCATCTGAAATTAATAAAACATTGCACTCTTTAGAATTTGAAATGTGCTCCAAATGCAACGTGTGCTTAAACTGTACTGGTGATGTACTAGTGTGTACAACTTGATAACGTGGGATGTTGGAGGGAGGACAGTGAAATGTTGCTGATGTAGCCGCAATTGGTTGATCAATTCCGCAACGGGATTTAACTTCAAAGGTTCTACAACTGAACATTACTTGTCAATGGATATTATTGGAGCACCTATTGATTGGGTTTGCTTACTTATCACAGTGATGGAGTTCAGATCCAAAGATAAGTTGAAGTTAGAGTTTGGATTGGTCACAGCCTCTTTCAATGTTTCAACAATGTCACTGCCCTTGGGGATAGGTACTGTGGAGGTCGCATTGAACTCCAGTTCCAAATCCACCTCTGTGTTAGGATCCTGACCGAGACGAGGCACAGGTCTGCAGAGGGTCAAAAAGTTCATTAGGTCAGGGTCAAGTCAAAAGGTGACTGAAAAAGTAAAGTTGTGCTAAAAATAAGGCTTTTTAGGTTCTAAAGACTTTATTGTCTAAATTAAAGAAAATGGTTTAAAAGTAGAATACAATATTACCTGAATTGAGTAACAGTCGTCTGAACGAAACTAAGCCCATATCTTTCTCGGAAGATTGTGTCACACTGTAAGGAGTAGGGGAGAGAAGAGTCAACTTTAATAGACTATCAAATAGTATGAGAGATCTTACAAACATAATATATATATAACATTATTAGGCCTATATATTTTAACAATCCCTTATTCCCGTAGCTCACCGATCATTAAGCCTAAAGTCATTGTCACTTGAGCCTTAGGTAAAGTCAATAACCACATCAACATAGACACAAATGAATGGTCATATCTGGATTTCGAGGACTTACAATTGTAGTAATGGTTACTGATAGTGTTTTGAATTCTGTGCTTTGAGGGTCAGTCAAGGCTGGTACAAAAGCTTGCTGCAAGGTGACTTGTAATTCCACCACTGGAGGAGGTGCCGTTGTTATGGCAGTTGTAGCAGGAACAGTTGTTGTAGCAGGGGCATCTGAAATTAATAAAACATTGCACTCTTTTAGAATTTGAAAGGTGCTCCAAATGCAACGTGTGCTTAAACTGTACTGGTGATGTACTAGTGTGTACAACTTGATAACGTGGGATGTTGGAGGGAGGACAGTGAAATGTTGCTGATGTAGCCGCAATTGGTTGATCAATTCCGCAACGGGATTTAACTTCAAAGGTTCTACAACTGAACATTACTTGTCAATGGATATTATTGGAGCACCTATTGATTGGGTTTGCTTACTTATCACAGTGATGGAGTTCAGATCCAAAGATAAGTTGAAGTTAGAGTTTGGATTGGTCACAGCCTCTTTCAATGTTTCAACAATGTCACTGCCCTTGGGGATAGGTACTGTGGAGGTCGCATTGAACTCCAGTTCCAAATCCACCTCTGTGTTAGGATCCTGACCGAGACGAGGCACAGGTCTGCAGAGGGTCAAAAAGTTCATAGGTCAGGGTCAAGTCAAAAGGTGACTGAAAAAGTAAAGTTGTGCTAAAAATAAGGCTTTTTAGGTTCTAAAGACTTTATTGTCTAAATTAAAGAAAATGGTTTAAAAGTAGAATACAATATTACCTGAATTGAGTAACAGTCGTCTGAACGAAACTAAGCCCATATCTTTCTCGGAAGATTGTGTCACACTGTAAGGAGTAGGGGAGAGAAGAGTCAACTTTAATAGACTATCAAATAGTATGAGAGATCTTACAAACATAATATATATATAACATTATTAGGCCTATATATTTTAACAATCCCTTATTCCCGTAGCTCACCGATCATTAAGCCTAAAGTCATTGTCACTTGAGCCTTAGGTAAAGTCAATAACCACATCAACATAGACACAAATGAATGGTCATATCTGGATTTCGAGGACTTACAATTGTAGTAATGGTTACTGATAGTGTTTTGAATTCTGTGCTTTGAGGGTCAGTCAAGGCTGGTACAAAAGCTTGCTGCAAGGTGACTTGTAATTCCACCACTGGAGGAGGTGCCGTTGTTATGGCAGTTGTAGCAGGAACAGTTGTTGTAGCAGGGGCATCTGAAATTAATAAAACATTGCACTCTTTTAGAATTTGAAAGGTGCTCCAAATGCAACGTGTGCTTAAACTGTACTGGTGATGTACTAGTGTGTACAACTTGATAACGTGGGATGTTGGAGGGAGGACAGTGAAATGTTGCTGATGTAGCCGCAATTGGTTGATCAATTCCGCAACGGGATTTAACTTCAAAGGTTCTACAACTGAACATTACTTGTCAATGGATATTATTGGAGCACCTATTGATTGGGTTTGCTTACTTATCACAGTGATGGAGTTCAGATCCAAAGATAAGTTGAAGTTAGAGTTTGGATTGGTCACAGCCTCTTTCAATGTTTCAACAATGTCACTGCCCTTGGGGATAGGTACTGTGGAGGTCGCATTGAACTCCAGTTCCAAATCCACCTCTGTGTTAGGATCCTGACCGAGACGAGGCACAGGTCTGCAGAGGGTCAAAAAGTTAATTAGGTCAGGGTCAAGTCAAAAGGTGACTGAAAAAGTAAAGTTGTGCTAATAATAAGGCTTTTTAGGTTCTAAAGACTTTATTGTCTAAATGAAAGAAAATGGTTTAAAAGTAGAATACAATATTACCTGAATTGAGTAACAGTCGTCTGAACGAAACTAAGCCCATATCTTTCTCGGAAGATTGTGTCACACTGTAAGGAGTAGGGGAGAGAAGAGTCAACTTTAATAGACTATCAAATAGTATGAGAGATCTTACAAACATAATATATATATAACATTATTAGGCCTATATATTTTAACAATCCCTTATTCCCGTAGCTCACCGATCATTAAGCCTAAAGTCATTGTCACTTGAGCCTTAGGTAAAGTCAATAACCACATCAACATAGACACAAATGAATGGTATATCTGGATTTCGAGGACTTACAATTGTAGTAATGGTTACTGATAGTGTTTTGAATTCTGTGCTTTGAGGGTCAGTCAAGGCTGGTACAAAAGCTTGCTGCAAGGTGACTTGTAATTCCACCACTGGAGGAGGTGCCGTTGTTATGGCAGTTGTAGCAGGAACAGTTGTTGTAGCAGGGGCATCTGAAATTAATAAAACATTGCACTCTTTTAGAATTCGAAATGTGCTCCAAATGCAACGTGTGCTTAAACTGTACTGGTGATGTACTAGTGTGTACAACTTGATAACGTGGGATGTTGGAGGGAGGACAGTGAAATGTTGCTGATGAAGCCGCAATTGGTTGATCAATTCCGCAACGGGATTTAACTTCAAAGGTTCTACAACTGAACATTACTTGTCAATGGATATTATTGGAGCACCTATTGATTGGGTTTGCTTACTTATCACAGTGATGGAGTTCAGATCCAAAGATAAGTTGAAGTTAGAGTTTGGATTGGTCACAGCCTCTTTCAATGTTTCAACAATGTCACTGCCCTTGGGGATTGGTACTGTGGAGGTCGCATTGAACTCCAGTTCCAAATCCACCTCTGTGTTAGGATCCTGACCGAGACGAGGCACAGGTCTGCAGAGGGTCAAAAAGTTCATTAGGTCAGGGTCAAGTCAAAAGGTGACTGAAAAAGTAAAGTTGTGCTAAAAATAAGGCTTTTTAGGTTCTAAAGACTTTATTGTCTAAATTAAAGAAAATGGTTTAAAAGTAGAATACAATATTACCTGAATTGAGTAACAGTCGTCTGAACGAAACTAAGCCCATATCTTTCTCGGAAGATTGTGTCACACTGTAAGGAGTAGGGGAGAGAAGAGTCAACTTTAATAGACTATCAAATAGTATGAGAGATCTTACAAACATAATATATATATAACATTATTAGGCCTATATATTTTAACAATCCCTTATTCCCGTAGCTCACCGATCATTAAGCCTAAAGTCATTGTCACTTGAGCCTTAGGTAAAGTCAATAACCACATCAACATAGACACAAATGAATGGTAGTATCTGGATTTCGAGGACTTACAATTGTAGTAATGGTTACTGATAGTGTTTTGAATTCTGTGCTTTGAGGGTCAGTCAAGGCTGGTACAAAAGCTTGCTGCAAGGTGACTTGTAATTCCACCACTGGAGGAGGTGCCGTTGTTATGGCAGTTGTAGCAGGAACAGTTGTTGTAGCAGGGGCATCTGAAATTAATAAAACATTGCACTCTTTTAGAATTCGAAATGTGCTCCAAATGCAACGTGTGCTTAAACTGTACTGGTGATGTACTAGTGTGTACAACTTGATAACGTGGGATGTTGGAGGGAGGACAGTGAAATGTTGCTGATGTAGCCGCAATTGGTTGATCAATTCCGCAACGGGATTTAACTTCAAAGGTTCTACAACTGAACATTACTTGTCAATGGATATTATTGGAGCACCTATTGATTGGGTTTGCTTACTTATCACAGTGATGGAGTTCAGATCCAAAGATAAGTTGAAGTTAGAGTTTGGATTGGTCACAGCCTCTTTCAATGTTTCAACAATGTCACTGCCCTTGGGGATAGGTACTGTGGAGGTCGCATTGAACTCCAGTTCCAAATCCACCTCTGTGTTAGGATCCTGACCGAGACGAGGCACAGGTCTGCAGAGGGTCAAAAAGTTCATTAGGTCAGGGTCAAGTCAAAAGGTGACTGAAAAAGTAAAGTTGTGCTAAAAATAAGGCTTTTTAGGTTCTAAAGACTTTATTGTCTAAATTAAAGAAAATGGTTTAAAAGTAGAATACAATATTACCTGAATTGAGTAACAGTCGTCTGAACGAAACTAAGCCCATATCTTTCTCGGAAGATTGTGTCACACTGTAAGGAGTAGGGGAGAGAAGAGTCAACTTTAATAGACTATCAAATAGTATGAGAGATCTTACAAACATAATATATATATAACATTATTAGGCCTATATATTTTAACAATCCCTTATTCCCGTAGCTCACCGATCA
The DNA here is from genome assembly GCF_045791955.1 of Oncorhynchus clarkii lewisi. Lineage (NCBI taxonomy): Eukaryota > Metazoa > Chordata > Actinopteri > Salmoniformes > Salmonidae > Oncorhynchus > Oncorhynchus clarkii. Next base: position 43,557,795 of record NC_092164.1, read on the forward strand.
TTAAGCCTAAAGTCATTGTCACTTGAGCCTTAGGTAAAGTCAATAACCACATCAACATAGACACAAATGAATGGTCATATCTGGATTTCGAGGACTTACAATTGTAGTAATGGTTACTGATAGTGTTTTGAATTCTGTGCTTTGAGGGTCAGTCAAGGCTGGTACAAAAGCTTGCTGCAAGGTGACTTGTAATTCCACCACTGGAGGAGGTGCCGTTGTTATGGCAGTTGTAGCAGGAACAGTTGTTGTAGCAGGGGCATCTGAAATTAATAAAACATTGCACTCTTTTAGAATTTGAAAGGTGCTCCAAATGCAACGTGTGCTTAAACTGTACTGGTGATGTACTAGTGTGTACAACTTGATAACGTGGGATGTTGGAGGGAGGACAGTGAAATGTTGCTGATGTAGCCGCAATTGGTTGATCAATTCCGCAACGGGATTTAACTTCAAAGGTTCTACAACTGAACATTACTTGTCAATGGATATTATTGGAGCACCTATTGATTGGGTTTGCTTACTTATCACAGTGATGGAGTTCAGATCCAAAGATAAGTTGAAGTTAGAGTTTGGATTGGTCACAGCCTCTTTCAATGTTTCAACAATGTCACTGCCCTTGGGGATAGGTACTGTGGAGGTCGCATTGAACTCCAGTTCCAAATCCACCTCTGTGTTAGGATCCTGACCGAGACGAGGCACAGGTCTGCAGAGGGTCAAAAAGTTCATAGGTCAGGGTCAAGTCAAAAGGTGACTGAAAAAGTAAAGTTGTGCTAAAAATAAGGCTTTTTAGGTTCTAAAGACTTTATTGTCTAAATTAAAGAAAATGGTTTAAAAGTAGAATACAATATTACCTGAATTGAGTAACAGTCGTCTGAACGAAACTAAGCCCATATCTTTCTCGGAAGATTGTGTCACACTGTAAGGAGTAGGGGAGAGAAGAGTCAACTTTAATAGACTATCAAATAGTATGAGAGATCTTACAAACATAATATATATATAACATTATTAGGCCTATATATTTTAACAATCCCTTATTCCCGTAGCTCACCGATCATTAAGCCTAAAGTCATTGTCACTTGAGCCTTAGGTAAAGTCAATAACCACATCAACATAGACACAAATGAATGGTCATATCTGGATTTCGAGGACTTACAATTGTAGTAATGGTTACTGATAGTGTTTTGAATTCTGTGCTTTGAGGGTCAGTCAAGGCTGGTACAAAAGCTTGCTGCAAGGTGACTTGTAATTCCACCACTGGAGGAGGTGCCGTTGTTATGGCAGTTGTAGCAGGAACAGTTGTTGTAGCAGGGGCATCTGAAATTAATAAAACATTGCACTCTTTTAGAATTCGAAATGTGCTCCAAATGCAACGTGTGCTTAAACTGTACTGGTGATGTACTAGTGTGTACAACTTGATAACGTGGGATGTTGGAGGGAGGACAGTGAAATGTTGCTGATGTAGCCGCAATTGGTTGATCAATTCCGCAACGGGATTTAACTTCAAAGGTTCTACAACTGAACATTACTTGTCAATGGATATTATTGGAGCACCTATTGATTGGGTTTGCTTACTTATCACAGTGATGGAGTTCAGATCCAAAGATAAGTTGAAGTTAGAGTTTGGATTGGTCACAGCCTCTTTCAATGTTTCAACAATGTCACTGCCCTTGGGGATAGGTACTGTGGAGGTCGCATTGAACTCCAGTTCCAAATCCACCTCTGTGTTAGGATCCTGACCGAGACGAGGCACAGGTCTGCAGAGGGTCAAAAAGTTCATTAGGTCAGGGTCAAGTCAAAAGGTGACTGAAAAAGTAAAGTTGTGCTAAAAATAAGGCTTTTTAGGTTCTAAAGACTTTATTGTCTAAATTAAAGAAAATGGTTTAAAAGTAGAATACAATATTACCTGAATTGAGTAACAGTCGTCTGAACGAAACTAAGCCCATATCTTTCTCGGAAGATTGTGTCACACTGTAAGGAGTAGGGGAGAGAAGAGTCAACTTTAATAGACTATCAAATAGTATGAGAGATCTTACAAACATAATATATATATAACATTATTAGGCCTATATATTTTAACAATCCCTTATTCCCGTAGCTCACCGATCATTAAGCCTAAAGTCATTGTCACTTGAGCCTTAGGTAAAGTCAATAACCACATCAACATAGACACAAATGAATGGTAGTATCTGGATTTCGAGGACTTACAATTGTAGTAATGGTTACTGATAGTGTTTTGAATTCTGTGCTTTGAGGGTCAGTCAAGGCTGGTACAAAAGCTTGCTGCAAGGTGACTTGTAATTCCACCACTGGAGGAGGTGCCGTTGTTATGGCAGTTGTAGCAGGAACAGTTGTTGTAGCAGGGGCATCTGAAATTAATAAAACATTGCACTCTTTTAGAATTCGAAATGTGCTCCAAATGCAACGTGTGCTTAAACTGTACTGGTGATGTACTAGTGTGTACAACTTGATAACGTGGGATGTTGGAGGGAGGACAGTGAAATGTTGCTGATGTAGCCGCAATTGGTTGATCAATTCCGCAACGGGATTTAACTTCAAAGGTTCTACAACTGAACATTACTTGTCAATGGATATTATTGGAGCACCTATTGATTGGGTTTGCTTACTTATCACAGTGATGGAGTTCAGATCCAAAGATAAGTTGAAGTTAGAGTTTGGATTGGTCACAGCCTCTTTCAATGTTTCAACAATGTCACTGCCCTTGGGGATAGGTACTGTGGAGGTCGCATTGAACTCCAGTTCCAAATCCACCTCTGTGTTAGGATCCTGACCGAGACGAGGCACAGGTCTGCAGAGGGTCAAAAAGTTAATTAGGTCAGGGTCAAGTCAAAAGGTGACTGAAAAAGTAAAGTTGTGCTAAAAATAAGGCTTTTTAGGTTCTAAAGACTTTATTGTCTAAATTAAAGAAAATGGTTTAAAAGTAGAATACAATATTACCTGAATTGAGTAACAGTCGTCTGAACGAAACTAAGCCCATATCTTTCTCGGAAGATTGTGTCACACTGTAAGGAGTAGGGGAGAGAAGAGTCAACTTTAATAGACTATCAAATAGTATGAGAGATCTTACAAACATAATATATATATAACATTATTAGGCCTATATATTTTAACAATCCCTTATTCCCGTAGCTCACCGATCATTAAGCCTAAAGTCATTGTCACTTGAGCCTTAGGTAAAGTCAATAACCACATCAACATAGACACAAATGAATGGTAGTATCTGGATTTCGAGGACTTACAATTGTAGTAATGGTTACTGATAGTGTTTTGAATTCTGTGCTTTGAGGGTCAGTCAAGGCTGGTACAAAAGCTTGCTGCAAGGTGACTTGTAATTCCACCACTGGAGGAGGTGCCGTTGTTATGGCAGTTGTAGCAGGAACAGTTGTTGTAGCAGGGGCATCTGAAATTAATAAAACATTGTACTCTTTTAGAATTCGAAATGTGCTCCAAATGCAACGTGTGCTTAAACTGTACTGGTGATGTACTAGTGTGTACAACTTGATAACGTGGGATGTTGGAGGGAGGACAGTGAAATGTTGCTGATGTAGCCGCAATTGGTTGATCAATTCCGCAACGGGATTTAACTTCAAAGGTTCTACAACTGAACATTACTTGTCAATGGATATTATTGGAGCACCTATTGATTGGGTTTGCTTACTTATCACAGTGATGGAGTTCAGATCCAAAGATAAGTTGAAGTTAGAGTTTGGATTGGTCACAGCCTCTTTCAATGTTTCAACAATGTCACTGCCCTTGGGGATAGGTACTGTGGAGGTCGCATTGAACTCCAGTTCCAAATCCACCTCTGTGTTAGGATCCTGACCGAGACGAGGCACAGGTCTGCAGAGGGTCAAAAAGTTAATTAGGTCAGGGTCAAGTCAAAAGGTGACTGAAAAAGTAAAGTTGTGCTAAAAATAAGGCTTTTTAGGTTCTAAAGACTTTATTGTCTAAATTAAAGAAAATGGTTTAAAAGTAGAATACAATATTACCTGAATTGAGTAACAGTCGTCTGAACGAAACTAAGCCCATATCTTTCTCGGAAGATTGTGTCACACTGTAAGGAGTAGGGGAGAGAAGAGTCAACTTTAATAGACTATCAAATAGTATGAGAGATCTTACAAACATAATATATATATAACATTATTAGGCCTATATATTTTAACAATCCCTTATTCCCGTAGCTCACCGATCATTAAGCCTAAAGTCATTGTCACTTGAGCCTTAGGTAAAGTCAATAACCACATCAACATAGACACAAATGAATGGTCATATCTGGATTTCGAGGACTTACAATTGTAGTAATGGTTACTGATAGTGTTTTGAATTCTGTGCTTTGAGGGTCAGTCAAGGCTGGTACAAAAGCTTGCTGCAAGGTGACTTGTAATTCCACCACTGGAGGAGGTGCCGTTGTTATGGCAGTTGTAGCAGGAACAGTTGTTGTAGCAGGGGCATCTGAAATTGATAAAACATTGCACTCTTTTAGAATTTGAAAGGTGCTCCAAATGCAACGTGTGCTTAAACTTTACTGGTGATGTACTAGTGTGTACAACTTGATAACGTGGGATGTTGGAGGGAGGACAGTGAAATGTTGCTGATGAAGCCGCAATTGGTTGATCAATTCCGCAACGGGATTTAACTTCAAAGGTTCTACAACTGAACATTACTTGTCAATGGATATTATTGGAGCACCTATTGATTGGGTTTGCTTACTTATCACAGTGATGGAGTTCAGATCCAAAGATAAGTTGAAGTTAGAGTTTGGATTGGTCACAGCCTCTTTCAATGTTTCAACAATGTCACTGCCCTTGGGGATTGGTACTGTGGAGGTCGCATTGAACTCCAGTTCCAAATCCACCTCTGTGTTAGGATCCTGACCGAGACGAGGCACAGGTCTGCAGAGGGTCAAAAAGTTCATTAGGTCAGGGTCAAGTCAAAAGGTGACTGAAAAAGTAAAGTTGTGCTAAAAATAAGGCTTTTTAGGTTCTAAAGACTTTATTGTCTAAATTAAAGAAAATGGTTTAAAAGTAGAATACAATATTACCTGAATTGAGTAACAGTCGTCTGAACGAAACTAGGCCCATATCTTTCTCGGAAGATTGTGTCACACTGTAAGGAGTAGGGGAGAGAAGAGTCAACTTTAATAGACTATCAAATAGTATGAGAGATCTTACAAACATAATATATATATAACATTATTAGGCCTATATATTTTAACAATCCCTTATTCCCGTAGCTCACCGATCATTAAGCCTAAAGTCATTGTCACTTGAGCCTTAGGTAAAGTCAATAACCACATCAACATAGACACAAATGAATGGTAGTATCTGGATTTCGAGGACTTACAATTGTAGTAATGGTTACTGATAGTGTTTTGAATTCTGTGCTTTGAGGGTCAGTCAAGGCTGGTACAAAAGCTTGCTGCAAGGTGACTTGTAATTCCACCACTGGAGGAGGTGCCGTTGTTATGGCAGTTGTAGCAGGAACAGTTGTTGTAGCAGGGGCATCTGAAATTGATAAAACATTGCACTCTTTTAGAATTTGAAAGGTGCTCCAAATGCAACGTGTGCTTAAACTTTACTGGTGATGTACTAGTGTGTACAACTTGATAACGTGGGATGTTGGAGGGAGGACAGTGAAATGTTGCTGATGTAGCCGCAATTGGTTGATCAATTCCGCAACGGGATTTAACTTCAAAGATTCTACAACTGAACATTACTTGTCAATGGATATTATTGGAGCACCTAATGATTGGGTTTGCTTACTTATCACAGTGATGGAGTTCAGATCCAAAGATAAGTTGAAGTTAGAGTTTGGATTGGTCACAGCCTCTTTCAATGTTTCAACAATGTCACTGCCCTTGGGGATAGGTACTGTGGAGGTCGCATTGAACTCCAGTTCCAAATCCACCTCTGTGTTAGGATCCTGACCGAGACGAGGCACAGGTCTGCAGAGGGTCAAAAAGTTAATTAGGTCAGGGTCAAGTCAAAAGGTGACTGAAAAAGTAAAGTTGTGCTAAAAATAAGGCTTTTTAGGTTCTAAAGACTTTATTGTCTAAATTAAAGAAAATGGTTTAAAAGTAGAATACAATATTACCTGAATTGAGTAACAGTCGTCTGAACGAAACTAGGCCCATATCTTTCTCGGAAGATTGTGTCACACTGTAAGGAGTAGGGGAGAGAAGAGTCAACTTTAATAGACTATCAAATAGTATGAGAGATCTTACAAACATAATATATATATAACATTATTAGGCCTATATATTTTAACAATCCCTTATTCCCGTAGCTCACCGATCATTAAGCCTAAAGTCATTGTCACTTGAGCCTTAGGTAAAGTCAATAACCACATCAACATAGACACAAATGAATGGTAGTATCTGGATTTCGAGGACTTACAATTGTAGTAATGGTTACTGATAGTGTTTTGAATTCTGTGCTTTGAGGGTCAGTCAAGGCTGGTACAAAAGCTTGCTGCAAGGTGACTTGTAATTCCACCACTGGAGGAGGTGCCGTTGTTATGGCAGTTGTAGCAGGAACAGTTGTTGTAGCAGGGGCATCTGAAATTGATAAAACATTGCACTCTTTTAGAATTTGAAAGGTGCTCCAAATGCAACGTGTGCTTAAACTTTACTGGTGATGTACTAGTGTGTACAACTTGATAACGTGGGATGTTGGAGGGAGGACAGTGAAATGTTGCTGATGTAGCCGCAATTGGTTGATCAATTCCGCAACGGGATTTAACTTCAAAGATTCTACAACTGAACATTACTTGTCAATGGATATTATTGGAGCACCTAATGATTGGGTTTGCTTACTTATCACAGTGATGGAGTTCAGATCCAAAGATAAGTTGAAGTTAGAGTTTGGATTGGTCACAGCCTCTTTCAATGTTTCAACAATGTCACTGCCCTTGGGGATAGGTACTGTGGAGGTCGCATTGAACTCCAGTTCCAAATCCACCTCTGTGTTAGGATCCTGACCGAGACGAGGCACAGGTCTGCAGAGGGTCAAAAAGTTCATAGGTCAGGGTCAAGTCAAAAGGTGACTGAAAAAGTAAAGTTGTGCTAAAAATAAGGCTTTTTAGGTTCTAAAGACTTTATTGTCTAAATTAAAGAAAATGGTTTAAAAGTAGAATACAATATTACCTGAATTGAGTAACAGTCGTCTGAACGAAACTAAGCCCATATCTTTCTCGGAAGATTGTGTCACACTGTAAGGAGTAGGGGAGAGAAGAGTCAACTTTAATAGACTATCAAATAGTATGAGAGATCTTACAAACATAATATATATATAACATTATTAGGCCTATATATTTTAACAATCCCTTATTCCCGTAGCTCACCGATCATTAAGCCTAAAGTCATTGTCACTTGAGCCTTAGGTAAAGTCAATAACCACATCAACATAGACACAAATGAATGGTCATATCTGGATTTCGAGGACTTACAATTGTAGTAATGGTTACTGATAGTGTTTTGAATTCTGTGCTTTGAGGGTCAGTCAAGGCTGGTACAAAAGCTTGCTGCAAGGTGACTTGTAATTCCACCACTGCAGGAGGTGCCGTTGTTATGGCAGTTGTAGCAGGAACAGTTGTTGTAGCAGGGGCATCTGAAATTGATAAAACATTGCACTCTTTTAGAATTTGAAAGGTGCTCCAAATGCAACGTGTGCTTAAACTTTACTGGTGATGTACTAGTGTGTACAACTTGATAACGTGGGATGTTGGAGGGAGGACAGTGAAATGTTGCTGATGAAGCCGCAATTGGTTGATCAATTCCGCAACGGGATTTAACTTCAAAGGTTCTACAACTGAACATTACTTGTCAATGGATATTATTGGAGCACCTATTGATTGGGTTTGCTTACTTATCACAGTGATGGAGTTCAGATCCAAAGATAAGTTGAAGTTAGAGTTTGGATTGGTCACAGCCTCTTTCAATGTTTCAACAATGTCACTGCCCTTGGGGATTGGTACTGTGGAGGTCGCATTGAACTCCAGTTCCAAATCCACCTCTGTGTTAGGATCCTGACCGAGACGAGGCACAGGTCTGCAGAGGGTCAAAAAGTTCATTAGGTCAGGGTCAAGTCAAAAGGTGACTGAAAAAGTAAAGTTGTGCTAAAAATAAGGCTTTTTAGGTTCTAAAGACTTTATTGTCTAAATTAAAGAAAATGGTTTAAAAGTAGAATACAATATTACCTGAATTGAGTAACAGTCGTCTGAACGAAACTAGGCCCATATCTTTCTCGGAAGATTGTGTCACACTGTAAGGAGTAGGGGAGAGAAGAGTCAACTTTAATAGACTATCAAATAGTATGAGAGATCTTACAAACATAATATATATATAACATTATTAGGCCTATATATTTTAACAATCCCTTATTCCCGTAGCTCACCGATCATTAAGCCTAAAGTCATTGTCACTTGAGCCTTAGGTAAAGTCAATAACCACATCAACATAGACACAAATGAATGGTAGTATCTGGATTTCGAGGACTTACAATTGTAGTAATGGTTACTGATAGTGTTTTGAATTCTGTGCTTTGAGGGTCAGTCAAGGCTGGTACAAAAGCTTGCTGCAAGGTGACTTGTAATTCCACCACTGGAGGAGGTGCCGTTGTTATGGCAGTTGTAGCAGGAACAGTTGTTGTAGCAGGGGCATCTGAAATTGATAAAACATTGCACTCTTTTAGAATTTGAAAGGTGCTCCAAATGCAACGTGTGCTTAAACTTTACTGGTGATGTACTAGTGTGTACAACTTGATAACGTGGGATGTTGGAGGGAGGACAGTGAAATGTTGCTGATGTAGCCGCAATTGGTTGATCAATTCCGCAACGGGATTTAACTTCAAAGATTCTACAACTGAACATTACTTGTCAATGGATATTATTGGAGCACCTAATGATTGGGTTTGCTTACTTATCACAGTGATGGAGTTCAGATCCAAAGATAAGTTGAAGTTAGAGTTTGGATTGGTCACAGCCTCTTTCAATGTTTCAACAATGTCACTGCCCTTGGGGATAGGTACTGTGGAGGTCGCATTGAACTCCAGTTCCAAATCCACCTCTGTGTTAGGATCCTGACCGAGACGAGGCACAGGTCTGCAGAGGGTCAAAAAGTTAATTAGGTCAGGGTCAAGTCAAAAGGTGACTGAAAAAGTAAAGTTGTGCTAAAAATAAGGCTTTTTAGGTTCTAAAGACTTTATTGTCTAAATTAAAGAAAATGGTTTAAAAGTAGAATACAATATTACCTGAATTGAGTAACAGTCGTCTGAACGAAACTAAGCCCATATCTTTCTCGGAAGATTGTGTCACACTGTAAGGAGTAGGGGAGAGAATAGTCAACTTTAATAGACTATCAAATAGTATGAGAGATCTTACAAACATAATATATATATAACATTATTAGGCCTATATATTTTAACAATCCCTTATTCCCGTAGCTCACCGATCATTAAGCCTAAAGTCATTGTCACTTGAGCCTTAGGTAAAGTCAATAACCACATCAACATAGACACAAATGAATGGTAGTATCTGGATTTCGAGGACTTACAATTGTAGTAATGGTTACTGATAGTGTTTTGAATTCTGTGCTTTGAGGGTCAGTCAAGGCTGGTACAAAAGCTTGCTGCAAGGTGACTTGTAATTCCACCACTGGAGGAGGTGCCGTTGTTATGGCAGTTGTAGCAGGAACAGTTGTTGTAGCAGGGGCATCTGAAATTAATAAAACATTGCACTCTTTTAGAATTCGAAATGTGCTCCAAATGCAACGTGTGCTTAAACTGTACTGGTGATGTACTAGTGTGTACAACTTGATAACGTGGGATGTTGGAGGGAGGACAGTGAAATGTTGCTGATGAAGCCGCAATTGGTTGATCAATTCCGCAACGGGATTTAACTTCAAAGGTTCTACAACTGAACATTACTTGTCAATGGATATTATTGGAGCACCTATTGATTGGGTTTGCTTACTTATCACAGTGATGGAGTTCAGATCCAAAGATAAGTTGAAGTTAGAGTTTGGATTGGTCACAGCCTCTTTCAATGTTTCAACAATGTCACTGCCCTTGGGGATTGGTACTGTGGAGGTCGCATTGAACTCCAGTTCCAAATCCACCTCTGTGTTAGGATCCTGACCGAGACGAGGCACAGGTCTGCAGAGGGTCAAAAAGTTCATTAGGTCAGGGTCAAGTCAAAAGGTGACTGAAAAAGTAAAGTTGTGCTAAAAATAAGGCTTTTTAGGTTCTAAAGACTTTATTGTCTAAATTAAAGAAAATGGTTTAAAAGTAGAATACAATATTACCTGAATTGAGTAACAGTCGTCTGAACGAAACTAGGCCCATATCTTTCTCGGAAGATTGTGTCACACTGTAAGGAGTAGGGGAGAGAAGAGTCAACTTTAATAGACTATCAAATAGTATGAGAGATCTTACAAACATAATATATATATATAACATTATTAGGCCTATATATTTTAACAATCCCTTATTCCCGTAGCTCACCGATCATTAAGCCTAAAGTCATTGTCACTTGAGCCTTAGGTAAAGTCAATAACCACATCAACATAGACACAAATGAATGGTAGTATCTGGATTTCGAGGACTTACAATTGTAGTAATGGTTACTGATAGTGTTTTGAATTCTGTGCTTTGAGGGTCAGTCAAGGCTGGTACAAAAGCTTGCTGCAAGGTGACTTGTAATTCCACCACTGGAGGAGGTGCCGTTGTTATGGCAGTTGTAGCAGGAACAGTTGTTGTAGCAGGGGCATCTGAAATTAATAAAACATTGCACTCTTTTAGAATTCGAAATGTGCTCCAAATGCAACGTGTGCTTAAACTGTACTGGTGATGTACTAGTGTGTACAACTTGATAACGTGGGATGTTGGAGGGAGGACAGTGAAATGTTGCTGATGAAGCCGCAATTGGTTGATCAATTCCGCAACGGGATTTAACTTCAAAGGTTCTACAACTGAACATTACTTGTCAATGGATATTATTGGAGCACCTATTGATTGGGTTTGCTTACTTATCACAGTGATGGAGTTCAGATCCAAAGATAAGTTGAAGTTAGAGTTTGGATTGGTCACAGCCTCTTTCAATGTTTCAACAATGTCACTGCCCTTGGGGATTGGTACTGTGGAGGTCGCATTGAACTCCAGTTCCAAATCCACCTCTGTGTTAGGATCCTGACCGAGACGAGGCACAGGTCTGCAGAGGGTCAAAAAGTTCATTAGGTCAGGGTCAAGTCAAAAGGTGACTGAAAAAGTAAAGTTGTGCTAAAAATAAGGCTTTTTAGGTTCTAAAGACTTTATTGTCTAAATTAAAGAAAATGGTTTAAAAGTAGAATACAATATTACCTGAATTGAGTAACAGTCGTCTGAACGAAACTAGGCCCATATCTTTCTCGGAAGATTGTGTCACACTGTAAGGAGTAGGGGAGAGAAGAGTCAACTTTAATAGACTATCAAATAGTATGAGAGATCTTACAAACATAATATATATATATAACATTATTAGGCCTATATATTTTAACAATCCCTTATTCCCGTAGCTCACCGATCATTAAGCCTAAAGTCATTGTCACTTGAGCCTTAGGTAAAGTCAATAACCACATCAACATAGACACAAATGAATGGTAGTATCTGGATTTCGAGGACTTACAATTGTAGTAATGGTTACTGATAGTGTTTTGAATTCTGTGCTTTGAGGGTCAGTCAAGGCTGGTACAAAAGCTTGCTGCAAGGTGACTTGTAATTCCACCACTGGAGGAGGTGCCGTTGTTATGGCAGTTGTAGCAGGAACAGTTGTTGTAGCAGGGGCATCTGAAATTAATAAAACATTGCACTCTTTTAGAATTCGAAATGTGCTCCAAATGCAACGTGTGCTTAAACTGTACTGGTGATGTACTAGTGTGTACAACTTGATAACGTGGGATGTTGGAGGGAGGACAGTGAAATGTTGCTGATGTAGCCGCAATTGGTTGATCAATTCCGCAACGGGATTTAACTTCAAAGGTTCTACAACTGAACATTACTTGTCAATGGATATTATTGGAGCACCTATTGATTGGGTTTGCTTACTTATCACAGTGATGGAGTTCAGATCCAAAGATAAGTTGAAGTTTGGATTGGTCACAGCCTCTTTCAATGTTTCAACAATGTCACTGCCCTTGGGGATAGGTAATGTGGAGGTCGCATTGAACTCCAGTTCCAAATCCACCTCTGTGTTAGGATCCTGACCGAGACGAGGCACAGGTCTGCAGAGGGTCAAAAGGTTAATAGGTCAGGGTCAAGTCAAAAGGTGACTGAAAAAGTAAAGTTGTGCTAAAAATAAGGCTTTTTAGGTTCTAAAGACTTTATTGTCTAAATTAAAGAAAATGGTTTAAAAGTAGAATACAATATTACCTGAATTGAGTAACAGTCGTCTGAACGAAACTAAGCCCATATCTTTCTCGGAAGATTGTGTCACACTGTAAGGAGTAGGGGAGAGAAGAGTCAACTTTAATAGACTATCAAATAGTATGAGAGATCTTACAAACATAATACATATATAACATTATTAGGCCTATATATTTTAACAATCCCTTATTCCCGTAGTTCACCGATCATTAAGCCTAAAGTCATTGTCACTTGAGCCTTAGGTAAAGTCAATAACCACATCAACATAGACACAAATGAATGGTCATATCTGGATTTCGAGGACTTACAATTGTAGTAATGGTTACTGATAGTGTTTTGAATTCTGTGCTTTGAGGGTCAGTCAAGGCTGGTACAAAAGCTTGCTGCAAGGTGACTTGTAATTCCACCACTGGAGGAGGTGCCGTTGTTATGGCAGTTGTAGCAGGAACAGTTGTTGTAGCAGGGGCATCTGAAATTAATAAAACATTGCACTCTTTTAGAATTCGAAATGTGCTCCAAATGCAACGTGTGCTTAAACTGTACTGGTGATGTACTAGTGTGTACAACTTGATAACGTGGGATGTTGGAGGGAGGACAGTGAAATTTTGCTGATTTAGCCGCAATTGGTTGATCAATTCCGCAACGGGATTTAACTTCAAAGGTTCTACAACTGAACATTACTTGTCAATGGATATTATTGGAGCACCTATTGATTGGGTTTGCTTACTTATCACAGTGATGGAGTTCAGATCCAAAGATAAGTTGAAGTTAGAGTTTGGATTGGTCACAGCCTCTTTCAATGTTTCAACAATGTCACTGCCCTTGGGGATAGGTACTGTGGAGGTCGCATTGAACTCCAGTTCCAAATCCACCTCTGTGTTAGGATCCTGACCGAGACGAGGCACAGGTCTGCAGAGGGTCAAAAAGTTAATTAGGTCAGGGTCAAGTCAAAAGGTGACTGAAAAAGTAAAGTTGTGCTAAAAATAAGGCTTTTTAGGTTCTAAAGACTTTATTGTCTAAATTAAAGAAAATGGTTTAAAAGTAGAATACAATATTACCTGAATTGAGTAACAGTCGTCTGAACGAAACTAAGCCCATATCTTTCTCGGAAGATTGTGTCACACTGTAAGGAGTAGGGGAGAGAAGAGTCAACTTTAATAGACTATCAAATAGTATGAGAGATCTTACAAACATAATATATATATAACTTTATTAGGCCTATATATTTTAACAATCCCTTATTCCCGTAGCTCACCGATCATTAAGCCTAAAGTCATTGTCACTTGAGCCTTAGGTAAAGTCAATAACCACATCAACATAGACACAAATGAATGGTCATATCTGGATTTCGAGGACTTACAATTGTAGTAATGGTTACTGATAGTGTTTTGAATTCTGTGCTTTGAGGGTCAGTCAAGGCTGGTACAAAAGCTTGCTGCAAGGTGACTTGTAATTCCACCACTGGAGGAGGTGCCGTTGTTATGGCAGTTGTAGCAGGAACAGTTGTTGTAGCAGGGGCATCTGAAATTGATAAAACATTGCACTCTTTTAGAATTTGAAAGGTGCTCCAAATGCAACGTGTGCTTAAACTGTACTGGTGATGTACTAGTGTGTACAACTTGATAACGTGGGATGTTGGAGGGAGGACAGTGAAATGTTGCTGATGTAGCCGCAATTGGTTGATCAATTCCGCAACGGGATTTAACTTCAAAGGTTCTACAACTGAACATTACTTGTCAATGGATATTATTGGAGCACCTATTGATTGGGTTTGCTTACTTATCACAGTGATGGAGTTCAGATCCAAAGATAAGTTGAAGTTAGAGTTTGGATTGGTCACAGCCTCTTTCAATGTTTCAACAATGTCACTGCCCTTGGGGATAGGTAATGTGGAGGTCGCATTGAACTCCAGTTCCAAATCCACCTCTGTGTTAGGATCCTGACCGAGACGAGGCACAGGTCTGCAGAGGGTCAAAAGGTTAATAGGTCAGGGTCAAGTCAAAAGGTGACTGAAAAAGTAAAGTTGTGCTAAAAATAAGGCTTTTTAGGTTCTAAAGACTTTATTGTCTAAATTAAAGAAAATGGTTTAAAAGTAGAATACAATATTACCTGAATTGAGTAACAGTCGTCTGAACGAAACTAAGCCCATATCTTTCTCGGAAGATTGTGTCACACTGTAAGGAGTAGGGGAGAGAAGAGTCAACTTTAATAGACTATCAAATAGTATGAGAGATCTTACAAACATAATACATATATAACATTATTAGGCCTATATATTTTAACAATCCCTTATTCCCGTAGCTCACCGATCATTAAGCCTAAAGTCATTGTCACTTGAGCCTTAGGTAAAGTCAATAACCACATCAACATAGACACAAATGAATGGTCATATCTGGATTTCGAGGACTTACAATTGTAGTAATGGTTACTGATAGTGTTTTGAATTCTGTGCTTTGAGGGTCAGTCAAGGCTGGTACAAAAGCTTGCTGCAAGGTGACTTGTAATTCCACCACTGGAGGAGGTGCCGTTGTTATGGCAGTTGTAGCAGGAACAGTTGTTGTAGCAGGGGCATCTGAAATTAATAAAACATTGCACTCTTTTAGAATTTGAAAGGTGCTCCAAATGCAACGTGTGCTTAAACTGTACTGGTGATGTACTAGTGTGTACAACTTGATAACGTGGGATGTTGGAGGGAGGACAGTGAAATGTTGCTGATGTAGCCGCAATTGGTTGATCAATTCCGCAACGGGATTTAACTTCAAAGGTTCTACAACTGAACATTACTTGTCAATGGATATTATTGGAGCACCTATTGATTGGGTTTGCTTACTTATCACAGTGATGGAGTTCAGATCCAAAGATAAGTTGAAGTTAGAGTTTGGATTGGTCACAGCCTCTTTCAATGTTTCAACAATGTCACTGCCCTTGGGGATAGGTACTGTGGAGGTCGCATTGAACTCCAGTTCCAAATCCACCTCTGTGTTAGGATCCTGACCGAGACGAGGCACAGGTCTACAGAGGGTCAAAAAGTTCATAGGTCAGGGTCAAGTCAAAAGGTGACTGAAAAAGTAAAGTTGTACTAAAAATAAGGCTTTTTAGGTTCTAAAGACTTTATTGTCTAAATTAAAGAAAATGGTTTAAAAGTAGAATACAATATTACCTGAATTGAGTAACAGTCGTCTGAACGAAACTAAGCCCATATCTTTCTCGGAAGATTGTGTCACACTGTAAGAAGTAGGGGAGAGAAGAGTCAACTTTAATAGACTATCAAATAGTATGAGAGATTTTACAAATATAATATATATAACATTATTAGGCCTATATATTTTAACAATCCCTTATTCCCGTAGCTCACCGATCATTAAGCCTAAAGTCATTGTCACTTGAGCCTTAGGTAAAGTCAATAACCACATCAACATAGACACAAATGAATGGTCATATCTGGATTTCGAGGACTTACAATTGTAGTAATGGTTACTGATAGTGTTTTGAATTCTGTGCTTTGAGGGTCAGTCAAGGCTGGTACAAAAGCTTGCTGCAATGTGACTTGTAATTCCACCACTGGAGGAGGTGCCGTTGTTATGGCAGTTGTAGCAGGAACAGTTGTTGTAGCAGGGGCATCTGAAATTAATAAAACATTGCACTCTTTTAGAATTTGAAATGTGCTCCAATGCATCGTGTGCTTAAACTGTACTGGTGATGTACTAGTGTTTATAACTTGATAACGTGGGATGTTGGAGGGAGGGCAATGAAATGTTGCTGATTTAGCCGCAATTGGTTGATCAATTCCGCAACGGGATTTAACTTCAAAGGTTCTACAACTGAACATTACTTGTCAATGGATATTATTGGAGCACCTATTGATTGGTTTTGCTTACTTATCACAGTGATGGAGTTCAGATCCAAAGATAAGTTGAAGTTAGAGTTTGGATTGGTCACAGCCTCTTTCAATGTTTCAACAATGTCACTGCCCTTGGGGATAGGTACTGTGGAGGTCGCATTGAACTCCAGTTCCAAATCCACCTCTGTGTTAGGATCCTGACCGAGACGAGGCACAGGTCTGCAGAGGGTCAAAAAGTTCATAGGTCAGGGTCAAGTCAAAAGGTGACTGAAAAAGTAAAGTTGTGCTAAAAATAAGGCTTTTTAGGTTCTAAAGACTTTATTGTCTAAATTAAAGAAAATGGTTTAAAAGTAGAATACAATATTACCTGAATTGAGTAACAGTCGTCTGAACGAAACTAAGCCCATATATTTCTCTGAAGATTGTGTCACACTGTAAGGAGTAGGGGAGAGAAGAGTCAACTTTAATAGACTATCAAATAGTATGAGAGATTTTACAAACATAATATATATATAACATTATTAGGCCTATGTATTTTAGCAATCCCTTATTCCCGTAGCTCACCGATCATTAAGCCTAAAGTCATTGTCACTTGAGCCTTAGGTAAAGTCAATAAACACATCAACATAGACACAAATGAATGGTCATATCTGGATTTCGAGGACTTACAAATGTAGTAATGGTTACTGATAGTGTTTTGAATTCTGTGCTTTGAGGGTCAGTCAAGGCTGGTACAAAAGCTTGCTGCAAGGTGACTTGTAATTCCACCACTGGAGGAGGTGCCGTTGTTATGGCAGTTGTAGCAGGAACAGTTGTTGTAGCAGGGGCATCTGAAATTAATAAAACATTGCACTCTTTTAGAATTTGAAATGTGCTCCAAATGCAACGTGTGCTTAAACTGTACTGGTGATGTACTAGTGTGTACAACTTGATAACGTGGGATGTTGGAGGGAGGACAATGAAATGTTGCTCATTTAGCCGCAATTGGTTGATCAATTCCGCAACAGGATTTAACTTCAAAAGTTCTACAACTGAACATTACTTGTCAATGGATATTATTGGAGCACCTAATGATTGGGTTTGCTTACTTATCACAGTGATGGAGTTCAGATCCAAAGATAAGTTGAAGTTAGAGTTTGGATTGGTCACAGCCTCTTTCAATGTTTCAACAATGTCACTGCCCTTGGGGATAGGTACTGTGGAGGTCGCATTGAACTCCAGTTCCAAATCCACCTCTGTGTTAGGATCCTGACCGAGACGAGGCACAGGTCTGCAGAGGGTCAAAAAGTTAATAGGTCAGGGTCAAGTCAAAAGGTGACTGAAAAAGTAAAGTTGTGCTAAAAATAAGGCTTTTTAGGTTCTAAAGACTTTATTGTCTAAATTAAAGAAAATGGTTTAAAAGTAGAATACAATATTACCTGAATTGAGTAACAGTCGTCTGAACGAAACTAAGCCCATATCTTTCTCGGAAGATTGTGTCACACTGTAAGAAGTAGGGGAGAGAAGAGTCAACTTTAATAGACTATCAAATAGTATGAGAGATTTTACAAACATAATATATATAACATTATTAGGCCTATATATTTTAACAATCCCTTATTCCCGTAGCTCACCGATCATTAAGCCTAAAGTCATTGTCACTTGTACCTTAGGTAAAGTCAATAACCACATCAACATAGACACAAATGAATGGTCATATCTGGATTTCGAGGACTTACAATTGTAGTAATGGTTACTGATAGTGTTTTGAATTCTGTGCTTTGAGGGTCAGTCAAGGCTGGTACAAAAGCTTGCTGCAAGATGACTTGTAATTCCACCACTGGAGGAGGTGCCGTTGTTATGGCAGTTGTAGCAGGAACAGTTGTTGTAGCAGGGGCATCTGAAATGAATAAAACATTGCACTCTTTTAGAATTTGAAAGGTGCTCCAACTGCAACGTGTGCTTAAACTTTACTGGTGATGTACTAGTGTGTACAACTTGATAACGTGGGATGTTGGAGGGAGGACAGTGAAATGTTGCTGATGTAGCCGCAATTGGTTGATCAATTCCGCAACGGGATTTAACTTCAAAGGTTCTACAACTGAACATTACTTGTCAATGGATATTATTGGAGCACCTATTGATTGGGTTTGCTTACTTATCACAGTGATGGAGTTCAGATCCAAAGATAAGTTGAAGTTAGAGTTTGGATTGGTCACAGCCTCTTTCAATGTTTCAACAATGTCACTGCCCTTGGGGATAGGTACTGTGGAGGTCGCATTGAACTCCAGTTCCAAATCCACCTCTGTGTTAGGATCCTGACCGAGACGAGGCACAGGTCTACAGAGGGTCAAAAAGTTCATAGGTCAGGGTCAAGTCAAAAGGTGACTGAAAAAGTAAAGTTGTACTAAAAATAAGGCTTTTTAGGTTCTAAAGACTTTATTGTCTAAATTAAAGAAAATGGTTTAAAAGTAGAATACAATATTACCTGAATTGAGTAACAGTCGTCTGAACGAAACTAAGCCCATATCTTTCTCGGAAGATTGTGTCACACTGTAAGAAGTAGGGGAGAGAAGAGTCAACTTTAATAGACTATCAAATAGTATGAGAGATTTTACAAATATAATATATATAACATTATTAGGCCTATATATTTTAACAATCCCTTATTCCCGTAGCTCACCGATCATTAAGCCTAAAGTCATTGTCACTTGAGCCTTAGGTAAAGTCAATAACCACATCAACATAGACACAAATGAATGGTCATATCTGGATTTCGAGGACTTACAATTGTAGTAATGGTTACTGATAGTGTTTTGAATTCTGTGCTTTGAGGGTCAGTCAAGGCTGGTACAAAAGCTTGCTGCAATGTGACTTGTAATTCCACCACTGGAGGAGGTGCCGTTGTTATGGCAGTTGTAGCAGGAACAGTTGTTGTAGCAGGGGCATCTGAAATTAATAAAACATTGCACTCTTTTAGAATTTGAAATGTGCTCCAATGCATCGTGTGCTTAAACTGTACTGGTGATGTACTAGTGTTTATAACTTGATAACGTGGGATGTTGGAGGGAGGGCAATGAAATGTTGCTGATTTAGCCGCAATTGGTTGATCAATTCCGCAACGGGATTTAACTTCAAAGGTTCTACAACTGAACATTACTTGTCAATGGATATTATTGGAGCACCTATTGATTGGTTTTGCTTACTTATCACAGTGATGGAGTTCAGATCCAAAGATAAGTTGAAGTTAGAGTTTGGATTGGTCACAGCCTCTTTCAATGTTTCAACAATGTCACTGCCCTTGGGGATAGGTACTGTGGAGGTCGCATTGAACTCCAGTTCCAAATCCACCTCTGTGTTAGGATCCTGACCGAGACGAGGCACAGGTCTGCAGAGGGTCAAAAAGTTCATAGGTCAGGGTCAAGTCAAAAGGTGACTGAAAAAGTAAAGTTGTGCTAAAAATAAGGCTTTTTAGGTTCTAAAGACTTTATTGTCTAAATTAAAGAAAATGGTTTAAAAGTAGAATACAATATTACCTGAATTGAGTAACAGTCGTCTGAACGAAACTAAGCCCATATCTTTCTCGGAAGATTGTGTCACACTGTAAGAAGTAGGGGAGAGAAGAGTCAACTTTAATAGACTATCAAATAGTATGAGAGATTTTACAAACATAATATATATAACATTATTAGACCTATATATTTTAACAATCCCTTATTCCCGTAGCTCACCGATCATTAAGCCTAAAGTCATTGTCACTTGTACCTTAGGTAAAGTCAATAACCACATCAACATAGACACAAATGAATGGTCATATCTGGATTTCGAGGACTTACAATTGTAGTAATGGTTACTGATAGTGTTTTGAATTCTGTGCTTTGAGGGTCAGTCAAGGCTGGTACAAAAGCTTGCTGCAAGATGACTTGTAATTCCACCACTGGAGGAGGTGCCGTTGTTATGGCAGTTGTAGCAGGAACAGTTGTTGTAGCAGGGGCATCTGAAATGAATAAAACATTGCACTCTTTTAGAATTTGAAAGGTGCTCCAACTGCAACGTGTGCTTAAACTTTACTGGTGATGTACTAGTGTGTACAACTTGATAACGTGGGATGTTGGAGGGAGGACAGTGAAATGTTGCTGATGTAGCCGCAATTGGTTGATCAATTCCGCAACGGGATTTAACTTCAAAGGTTCTACAACTGAACATTACTTGTCAATGGATATTATTGGAGCACCTATTGATTGGGTTTGCTTACTTATCACAGTGATGGAGTTCAGATCCAAAGATAAGTTGAAGTTAGAGTTTGGATTGGTCACAGCCTCTTTCAATGTTTCAACAATGTCACTGCCCTTGGGGATAGGTACTGTGGAGGTCGCATTGAACTCCAGTTCCAAATCCACCTCTGTGTTAGGATCCTGACCGAGACGAGGCACAGGTCTACAGAGGGTCAAAAAGTTCATAGGTCAGGGTCAAGTCAAAAGGTGACTGAAAAAGTAAAGTTGTACTAAAAATAAGGCTTTTTAGGTTCTAAAGACTTTATTGTCTAAATTAAAGAAAATGGTTTAAAAGTAGAATACAATATTACCTGAATTGAGTAACAGTCGTCTGAACGAAACTAAGCCCATATCTTTCTCGGAAGATTGTGTCACACTGTAAGAAGTAGGGGAGAGAAGAGTCAACTTTAATAGACTATCAAATAGTATGAGAGATTTTACAAATATAATATATATAACATTATTAGGCCTATATATTTTAACAATCCCTTATTCCCGTAGCTCACCGATCATTAAGCCTAAAGTCATTGTCACTTGAGCCTTAGGTAAAGTCAATAACCACATCAACATAGACACAAATGAATGGTCATATCTGGATTTCGAGGACTTACAATTGTAGTAATGGTTACTGATAGTGTTTTGAATTCTGTGCTTTGAGGGTCAGTCAAGGCTGGTACAAAAGCTTGCTGCAATGTGACTTGTAATTCCACCACTGGAGGAGGTGCCGTTGTTATGGCAGTTGTAGCAGGAACAGTTGTTGTAGCAGGGGCATCTGAAATTAATAAAACATTGCACTCTTTTAGAATTTGAAATGTGCTCCAATGCATCGTGTGCTTAAACTGTACTGGTGATGTACTAGTGTTTATAACTTGATAACGTGGGATGTTGGAGGGAGGGCAATGAAATGTTGCTGATTTAGCCGCAATTGGTTGATCAATTCCGCAACGGGATTTAACTTCAAAGGTTCTACAACTGAACATTACTTGTCAATGGATATTATTGGAGCACCTATTGATTGGTTTTGCTTACTTATCACAGTGATGGAGTTCAGATCCAAAGATAAGTTGAAGTTAGAGTTTGGATTGGTCACAGCCTCTTTCAATGTTTCAACAATGTCACTGCCCTTGGGGATAGGTACTGTGGAGGTCGCATTGAACTCCAGTTCCAAATCCACCTCTGTGTTAGGATCCTGACCGAGACGAGGCACAGGTCTGCAGAGGGTCAAAAAGTTCATAGGTCAGGGTCAAGTCAAAAGGTGACTGAAAAAGTAAAGTTGTGCTAAAAATAAGGCTTTTTAGGTTCTAAAGACTTTATTGTCTAAATTAAAGAAAATGGTTTAAAAGTAGAATACAATATTACCTGAATTGAGTAACAGTCGTCTGAACGAAACTAAGCCCATATATTTCTCTGAAGATTGTGTCACACTGTAAGGAGTAGGGGAGAGAAGAGTCAACTTTAATAGACCATCAAATAGTATGAGAGATTTTACAAACATAATATATATATAACATTATTAGGCCTATGTATTTTAGCAATCCCTTATTCCCGTAGCTCACCGATCATTAAGCCTAAAGTCATTGTCACATGAGCCTTAGGTAAAGTCAATAAACACATCAACATAGACACAAATGAATGGTCATATCTGGATTTCGAGGACTTACAAATGTAGTAATGGTTACTGATAGTGTTTTGAATTCTGTGCTTTGAGGGTCAGTCAAGGCTGGTACAAAAGCTTGCTGCAAGGTGACTTGTAATTCCACCACTGGAGGAGGTGCCGTTGTTATGGCAGTTGTAGCAGGAACAGTTGTTGTAGCAGGGGCATCTGAAATTAATAAAACATTGCACTCTTTTAGAATTTGAAAGGTGCTCCAATTGAAATATGTACTGGTGAAGTACTCGTGTTCACCTTTGAAGTACTATTCTCTTATAACGGATTGCACAACATATCCCTTACCGACTGAGATGGAAGTAGTGGTTGTGGTTCCTCTTGTTGTTGATTTTGCAACAGTATAAGCTGTTGTGTTTGTCAACAGATCTGTGGCTGTGCTTGGGGTCGCTGTGAATACAAAATGGCAGAAATTAGGGTATATACCTAGAATACAATGTGTGGAATTACAACGATTTTGGTGGGCTTCAGCGTGATTTAACTTCAAATGGGCCACAGCTGTACATTACATGTCAATGGATAATTTTGGAGCATATATTGATTGGGTTTGCTTTTTTTTGTGATTTTGTTTGTTTTTGGATATTTCAATAATTTTGCAATGATTCAGTCATCCCAGGCCATTTGTCACCCACTTCAATGTCACAGATAAATGTAATCACTTCACCATGACCTTTAGGACTTATGGAATATGCATCTGGGACAATAGAATATCTCTAGTGTTGCCCCTATATCTCGTAGATAGGACTGAGTGTAACTTCTTTGGGGCCAAAACTGTCCAGTTCTTGTCAAAAGGATACTTTTGGTGCACCCTTTGATTGGGTTTACTTACTTATAACAGTGATGGAGTTTGGATCCAAATAAAGGTTGAATATTGACTTCAGTATATCTGCAATGTCACTACCCTTAGGGAAAGGTTCGTTGGAGGTTCCATTGAACACCAGTTCAACCTCAGCCTTTGTGACTGTTCCCATACCGGAACAGAATCCAGTGTTGACGACAGGTCTGCAAAGAGTCAGAGGTGAAAACAATTGGTGAGTGAACAGTGGCCAGTCATTCATGTGTAGCATTGGTTAAAACACTGTCTTCAAAATATCATAAATAAATACTACAGAAAATTTTAGTTTTTGTATAAAATAGATAAATAATGACATATTTAATATATTTAATCAATATTACAATAAACATATTACTAAATAAAAAATGTATTAAAATAAGTAAATATTACAGAAATGTTAATTGTGGTATAAAAGTTAATTGTTCTATTTTTGTGTAACAAAATACTTTCCCAGAGTGATTGGTAATTTAAAAAAGAGCTTAGCATAGACTAGGATATTACTTGAATGCAACAACGACCGTCTGGGTGAAAAGAGTCCCATATCTGGCTCTGTAGATCAAGTCGCACTGTAAAAAAAAGGAAAAAGGAAACCAAATCAACAATATGTAGAACTTGCTTTTAAAGCAGAATCTTTTCAATCTTTTCAATTGACCAATTCTGCCCTCAGTTACTGTTCGCGAGGTTGGAAATTTCCCCCTGTGAACCAGCCAGTTTGATGTTAGCTGCATTTAAACTACTTCATGAAGTTATCCGCTATCCACCCATGCTAATCTAGAGATCTCAGTTACGTTCTTGTGGATTGACATTTCAATCACTTCAAGGGAACTGGTTAAAATTAATCTTGTAGTTTGGCTAGCTGCTGGATGAGTCTGAATGCTCATAATATAGCTAACTTAACATTTGATGGAAACAAAGTTACATTTCCGGGTTAGCTAGCTAGTTAGCGTATGCTACTTGTTCTGTGCCTGGCAATGCAAGCAAGCTAACTATTCAACAAACAAGGCAACACATGTATAATTTCAACTGGCTCCGCAATTCAGGATTGACAAGTTCCCCCACGGGTGCACTGTTTAATATTTTATCCATTTTAAACAATTCATTTTTAATGTAAACAAATTTTTTGACACAGCCCTCATAGGCTTCCTTGCATTTGAAATGAGACCAGGTCTGGTTAGCGACAGTTGCTATACACCGGAGCTCTGCGACTGGATAGTTAGCTTGCCAATAAATAACTCACATTCTTTACAACTAAATGGTACACTGTTATTTCAATTTTACACATATTCATTGATTCTTGACAAATGTAACTTAAGAATGCCTTTTGAGCTTTCCTCTTACCTTACCATATCTAAAATGTTTATGATACCATAAGCCACAAACTGGCAGCGGATTTGCGCTCTACAGTTTTAGACTTGATTTTGGTCTCAAATGAAGCATATAATCTGGGACCATGGTTAAGCCACTTTAGATTGCCCTGGGTTTTGGGTAATATGGGTTCATGGTTGGCCATGAAATCATTGAATTTCCAAGGGAAATCAACAAGTGCCTTGGTCCCACCCAAATTTTGGGACTGGGTTTTTCAAATGCCCCAGTGCGGTGTCAGTAGGGTTGTTATACTCCATTGTTTTGTGTTTGTAAACAAACACGATAGCTTCAAAATATGTTAAAACTATCCTGTTGATCTCATGGATTTTCAGTCCATCTGTCACTCTGTCTTTGAATCAGAAAGTGGTTACATTCCCTAGCCCCATTCATTGGGCTGAAACACAAGCTCAGAATTGTCACCTGAACCTTACTACTGATAGTATCAACTATCATCACACAATGTCCATGGTCATACATTAAATAACAAGCTGTTCAGAGACAAGTCAATGGTCACCGCTGGCTTTCTATGACCTACCATTTTAACAATGTTTGCGGCAAGTACTTGAAATTCTTTGCTTAGAGGATTACTCAAAGCTTTTACAAACACTTGTTGTATGGTGACATGTAAAGCCACAAGTGGAGGTGCAGTTGTTCTGGTAGTTGTAGTATGAACAGAAGTTGTTGCAGGAGCACCTGGAATTCAAAAAGAAAAAAAGAGTCTGATACTAAAATCTGTAGATACATTTGAACTTGGAAGTTTACATACACCTTAGCCAAATACATTTCAACTCAGTTTTTCACAATTCCTGACATGTAATCCTAGTAACAATTCCTTGTTTTAGGTCACTTCATTTTAAGAATGTGAAATGTCAGAATAATAGTGGAGAGACTGATTTATTTCAGCTTTTATTTCTTTCATCACATTCCCAGTGGGTCAGAAGTTTACATACACTCAATTAGTATTGCCTTTAAATTGTTTAACTTGGGTCAAATGTTTTGGGTAGCCTTCCACAAGCTTCCCGAAATAAGTTGGGTATATTCTAGCTCATCCCTCCTGACATAGCTGGTGTAACTGAGTCAGGTTTGTAGGCCTCCTTGCTCACACACGCCTTTTCAGTTCTGCCCACAAATTTTCTAGGATTGAGGTCAGGGCTTTGTGATGGCCACTCCAATACCTTGACTTTGTTGTTCTCAAGCCAGTTTTCCACAACTTTGGAAATATGCTTGGGGTCATTATCCATTTGGAAGACCCATTTGCGACCAAGCTTTTTGTCTTGAGATGTTGCTTCATTATGATGACATCTATTTTGTGAAGTGCACCAGTCCCTCCTGCAGCAAAGCAACCCCACAACATGATACTTCGGCTTGCAAGCATCCCCCTTTTTCCTCCGACCTGAGCGGTATGATGGCTGCGTGGTCCCATGGTGTTAATACTTGCGTTCTATTGTTTGTACAGATGAACATGATACCTTCAGACATTTGGAAATTGCTCCCAAGATTAACAATTTTTTTCTGAGGTCTGGCCTGATTTCTTTAGATTTTCCCATGATGTCAAGCAAAGAGGCATTGAGTTTGAAGGTAGGCTTTGAAATACATCCACAGGTACACCTCCAATTGACTAAAATTATGTCAATTAGCCTATAAGCCATGACATCATTTTTTGGAATTTACAAAGCTGATCAAAGGCACAGTCAACTTAGTGTATGTACATTTCTGACCCACTGAATTTGTGTTACAGTGAATTATAAGTGAAATAATCTGTCTATTAACAATTGTTGGACAAATTACTTGTGTCATGCACAAAGTAGATGTCCTAACCGATTTGCCAAAACTATAGTTTGTTAATTAACAAGAAATGTGTGGAGTGGTTGAAAAACGAGTTTTAATGACTCCAACCTAAGTGTATGTAAACTTCCGACTTCAACTTTATGTTGTACTTTTGTGTACTTTTAAAAGTACATTTTTTAAATATTTGCAGATTGGACAAGATATCACCTACCAACTGTGGTGGATGGAGTGGTTGAGATTCCTGTTGTTGTCGATGCTTCTGTAGTTCCCATTGCATCACTGACCGCAGCTCCAGTTGTTTCTGGGAGTTGTGTTGTAGTCATTGAGATATTAATGGCCGCTATTTCACAGCAAAAACAGAAGCAACTTTATTTGATTAAAACAAGAACCATAACATCACAGACACACATTCCAACATTATGGTTTTATTTCTGTTGGAAATGACAAAATACCACTGATCTGAATGAGTCTTTGCAGCAAACTTCTAATACAGTGAGCTACAAAGGTTTTGGGACAGTGACACATGTTTTGATGTTTTTGCTCTGTACTCCAGCACTTTTGGATTTGAAACGTGAATAATGATGAGTGAGAAATGACTGACCCACCGCCCAAAAATGCTAACCTCATCTTTTATTGTAATGGTGAGAGGATGTCCTGGGGGTATGATATTTGAGCATCTGTAACTTTCTCACTCATCACTATTCATAATTCATTCAGGACTATCCTTAATCATGGTAGCATCCACATTGATGTAGAAGTGTTTAGAAATATATTGTATTCTTATTTGCAATAAAAGTGACTCCAGAAATGACACAATTCATTATTTACCATTTTGGCCACAAAATAATCCGAAACACAACCAAAACAAACAGGAAATGCATCCAACAAGTTTGTAGAGTCACAAGCTTGATGTAATCATTGCGATCAAGGAATATGGGACCAAATGCTAAACTTTTGACTACTTTAATACACAAAAGTGAATTTGTCCCAATACTTTTGGTCCCCTAAAATGGGAGAGTATGTAATACTAACAAATACTAATTGAGTGTATGTAAACTTCTGACCCACTGGGAATGAGAACGGTTCACCCAATATGGATGAAAACACCCTTAGATTAAAGCTGACAGTCTGCACTTTGACCTCATAGTCAATGTTTCATTTCAAAAGTACTGGAGAACAGCGCCAAAACAACAAAGCATGTCTCACTGTCCCAATACTTTTGGAGCTCACTGTATATCCAAGTTTGCACTGCTGTAATCCCAAATATTGTTCAACTTTAATCCTCAAAGTTGAAAAGCACATGCATAAACAAGATATTTAAAAAGATTGTGTAGATTTCCTTTTCCTTTTGTATTTTGTGATTTGATAGTGTGTATTATGCATCTATTAAATGTTGCACTGAATGTGACGTTCCATAAGTAAATTAGTCAATTTATGAGGAGGTTGAGCAGTGGTTGACATTGTACACGCAATTCCAAAGACTTTTAAAACTATATACAATTTCTGAGAAGTTTAATATATTAAACTTTGGGGAACTTGAAATGATAGTTTGTAAACTTGATACACCGACAAATGTAAGTTTTATCATATTAATTGAATATTTAATATTAAATTGAAATTAGATTTTAAAACTGAATGCAATATTCAGTCCCTACGGTATCAAATCATAAGATATAAATTCAAGTTATGAATTCAACGATTCAATTTGTGCATTACAAATTCAATATCTAAATACAAAAAAATAAATAGAATTCCAAGACAGTTTCTGTTGGCATTGAAATCACTCCGTACACCCGTGTCTACAAGGCTGATTGTTTCCGTCAGGCCTGTCGTGAGTTTTTTTAATGTGTCAGGTAATTCATCCACATTAAATGGTTGGACGGAAACATGGTTACATTCTGTGAAATTATGCATCTTAAAAATAATTTTAAACTTAAACTGTATACTTTATACACTCAGTATCCCAAACATTAGGAACCCCCCCTGCACTTTTGCCTTCAGAACAGCCTCAATTTGTCCAGGCATGGACTCTACAAGGTGTCGAAAGCGTTCCACAAGGATGCTGGCCAATGTTGAAAAAACCAACAACATTTAAATAGAGAACGTTTAAATCTAACTATTATATTAAGTGCAGGCCATGTTCCTATTGGTCAGTCACCAGGAACAGCTCATAAGACCAGCCACATTACACAACGAAGGCTCAACATTTCTGACACGACCAAAACTTTGTCGGAGCCTACTTAGTGATACTTGATCGGCAGATGTAGACCCTGTCATACTGAACGAGCCAAGACATCCAACAATCGTTTACGACCTAAGAATTTACCAAAGACGTGGATATTTTGTCTGGGACAGCAAAGTTGTTGCATAAAATGGCAAAAATTGCACAGTCTGTGAGGGCCTTTAGATGAGCAGAGCCAAATGATCCATTATAACCAGCACAAAACCAAACGTTGGGGGTTTTGTGCCGGCTTTAGTGGCAGGGGACGGGGGGAATAAATGAATTAAGCATTTCATGTATTTGTTTATACGTGTGTTTTCCACATTTTGGAGATTATACCCAGAAATGTCAAAAAAGTCACTTACCCATTAGAAGGAGCACTGTTGATGTCATTTGCCTAGCATTCATCTTGTGTGCTCTTTCAAAATGTTCACCTAAAGAAACATACAATACAATCAATGCAGGTAAGTGACAGGAATGTTAAAAATGGTAGAAATAAGCATAGAAATATAATGACCACAAGCAGTTCCCTCGCCGTTTTAGCTACAGGACATTTTTGTATTTCCCAACATCTTTGCTGGAAGTAGTCATTTCTAAGCGACACTGCCACATGTAGAAGAAGATGACAGCGTGTCACACGGCGAGATCCAAAAAACACACATATGTAGGTCTGTAACAGTTTGGGTCTAGAGTATCTTCCCATTTGAAGAGGGGGATGACCACAGCTACTTTCCAATCTTTAGGGATCTCAGATGATACGAAAGAGAGATTGAACAGACTAGTTATAGAGGTTGCAACCATTGCGGTGGATAATTTTAGAAAGAGATGGTCCAGATTGTCTAGCCCAGCTGATTTGTAGGGGTTCAGATTTTGCAGCTCTTTCAGAACATCATCTATCTGGATTTGGCTGAAGGAGAAGTGGATGAAGTCTTGGGTAAGTTGCTGTGGGGGGTGCAGAGCTGTTGACTGGGGTAGGGGTAGCCAGGTGGAAAGCATGGCCAGCCGTAGAAACATGTTTATTGAAATTCTTGATTATCATAGATTTATCGGTGGTGACTGTGTTTCCTAACCTCAGTGCAGTGGGCAGCTGGGAGGAGGTGTTCTTATTCTCCATGGACTTTACAGTGTCCTAGAACCTTTTGGAGTCTGTGCTACATGATGCACATTTCTATTTGAAAAAGCTAGCTTTTTCTTACCTAACTTCTTACTTCCCTGAAAAGTTGCATATCGCGGGGGCTATTCGATGCTAATGCAGTACGCCACAGGA
This sequence comes from Oncorhynchus clarkii lewisi, assembly GCF_045791955.1. Lineage (NCBI taxonomy): Eukaryota > Metazoa > Chordata > Actinopteri > Salmoniformes > Salmonidae > Oncorhynchus > Oncorhynchus clarkii. Next base: position 43,587,441 of record NC_092164.1, read on the forward strand.
TGTTCTTGAGCTGGTCAAGGGCAGTCAAGTCTGGAGTGAACCAAGGGCTATATCTGTTCTTAGTTCTAAATGTTTTGAATGGGGCATGCTTATTTAAGATGATGAGGTAAGCACTTTTTAAGAATAACCAGGAATCCTCTACTGACGGAATGAGGTCAATATCCTTCCAGGATTCCCGGGCCAGGTTGATTAGTGATGAGGCGTATGTAGTGTATGTATGTTTGTGTTGTGTTGGTATGCTTGTGTGTTATGTGTGTGTGTGTGTGTGTGTACATGTGTGTGGACTTTGTGTGAAATGTCAATGTTGTATGTGAGTGAATATGTATATAGTGTGTATATATAGTATACAAACTTAGAAAAAAGGGTTTCAAAAGTGTTCTTCTACTGACCCTATCTTGCACTGACCCTACCCACAATCACTAGACTATACACAATTTTTGGTTCCAAGTGTAACTCTTTTGGGTTCCATGTAGAGCCCTCTGTGGAAAGGGTTCTATATGGAACCGAAAGGGTTCTACCTGGAACAAAAAATGATTGTTGAAATGGTTCTCCTATGGGGACAGCCAAAGAACCCTTTTAGGTTTTAGATAGCACTGTTTTCTCAACAACTAATTGACCGACATCGGTTCAATTATTTGAATTCTATTTCGTTTAAAGAAAATTGGAGCCCCATTTGTATTTTCTGTAGAGATAAATTAAACCTGAACAGCAGTAAATAAAACAAAAATTACAGCACGATTCTGCAACAGGAAGCCATGAACAATTACGTTTATATTACCATTTGCCAAACATGTAATGCATAAAATTCTAAATGAACTAGTTTGGAAACATTTGTTTGGATGTTGAAACACTTCACACTAATTTTCAACAATGTCATTGAAAGCAGAAACCTCATTGCTGCGGTAATCTGTGGTAATCTGAATATAAGCCTACCTCCTTCTAGGTTTAGTACTTAGACATGGACTAGGCCTGGACTAGCTAAAATAAAACTACAAATGAAATCATGTTTGAGAAATAAAATGTTCATTAATTATATTTAAAAGTGCAATTTAGTCTAAGACTAGGCTTTTTCTCCGTCCAGGAACCCGCCTCTAAATGTTTTACAGAAAACAAGTCTAAAGAAAATATTTAGGAAAATATTGTTAAAATGTCTCAGTAATAGATTAATATACTTACCCATTGTTATGAACTTTATCATCTTGATATTGTGTGGTGCATGACTCTAAAGAGCTGTCACCTTGACTGTCGTCACTTTTATAAGATGAAGTGACACCAAAGATAGCGTGACACATATGCTAAAGAGAAAAACATTATGTTAATCATCAGTCAGCTCGTCCCATGATTCATTCCCAGTGAGATGGGGCGGTACTCAGTTTTTCTTACCTCCTCAAACCAGAGAGAGTAGGGTTGGGCAGGATTCAAATTAGTTCACAGCCTAGGGGTATGCTGCATTCATAACATCTCGTAAATTCATAATTGTGAAGGTACAACCAAGAAAAATCAACACGTACGCCCCTCCAACCCGTAATTACTAGTGAGAAAAAATCTAGCATCCCTGAGCTCTGACTTCTCCCAAATGAAGAACTCTGATGTTTCCGGAAATTACCTTTGCAACAGATTTTCAGGAGTTAAATGCATCAAGAAAACATTATTTATACAGTACTAGTCAAAAGTTTTGATGACACCCCCCATTAGCTGTTGCAAAAGCAGCAGCTACTCTTCCTGGGGTCCACACAAAACAAGAAACATAATACAGAATGACATACAGAATATCAATAGACAAGAACAGCTCAAGGAAATAAAAAAATGTAAAAGGCACACGTAGCCTACATATCAATGCATACACACAAACTATCTTGGTCAAATAGGGGAAATGCGTTGTGCCGTGAGGTGTTGCTTCATCTGTTTTTTGAACCAGGTTTGCTGTTTATTTGAGCAATATGAAATGGAAGGAAGTTTCATGCAATAGGGGCTCTATATAATACTGTACGCTTTCTTGAATTTGATCTGGATTTGGGGACTGTCTATTAGCAGCAGGAGAAGAGATTGTTGACTAAGAATTCATAGTATGTTGTCTACCTGGAAAAGGTGCTTGTCATCCATCAACCTCAGTACAGTGACCTTAAATGATATGTTAAAATGTGAGATCTAGAGAATCTAGTTTATTTTGGGTAGGCTGGTCCTTTCTCGGAACACTCAACTCCATATTGTGGGAGATGAGTCACTGATGTAGTTCCTGATCGGTATTAACCATTCCTCATTGCATCTTATGGGGGAGATTAACATGAACCAGTTTTGTCTGTTTTGTAACCATCTGTTGGGTAACCAGGCTGCCTCCCAGGTGTGAGCCGGGAGCCAGCTACAAGCCATTGAATAATATTGCTTAATCTTTCTCCCAAATTCAAACTAGATTGAGATTTTGAATATGTGGATAAGACATGTTGTATGTTTCAGTCAAAAGTCTCTATACAGTGCATTCAGACTTTTTCCAAATTTTCTTACATTATAGCCTTATTCTAAAATGTATTGAATAGCTTTTCCCCCTCATCAATCTACACACAATACCCCATAATGACAAAGCAAAAAATAAAAAAATAAATATCATATTTACATAAACTTCAGAACCTCTACTCAGTAATTTGTTTACATTTAGACCCTTTACTCAGTACTTTGTTGAAGCACCTTTGGCAGCGATTACAGCCTCAAGTCTTATTGGGTATGACACTACAACCTTGGCACACCTGTATTTGGGGAGTTTCTTCCATTCTTCTCTGCAGATCCTCTCAAGCTCTGTCAGATTGGATGGGGAGCATCGGTGCACAGCTATTTTCAGGTCTCTCCAGAGATCAGGTTCAAGTCCAGGCTCTGGCTGGGCTACTCAAGGACATTCAGAGACTTGTCCCGAAGCCACTCCTGCGTTGCCTTGTCTGGTGCTTAGGGTTGTTGTCCTGCCCAGTCTGAGGTACTAGGCACTCTGGAGCAGGTTTTCATCAAGGATCTCTGTACTTTGCTCTATTCATCTTTCCCTCGATCCTGACTAGTCTCCCAGTAACTGCCGCTGAAAATTTCCCACAGCATGATGCCTTCACCACCATGCTTCACCGTAGGAATAGTGTCAGGTTTCCTCCAGATGTGACGCTTGGCATTCAGACCAAAGAGTTCAATCTTGGTTTCATCAGATCCGAGAATCTTGTTTCTCATGGTCTGCGAGTCCTTTAGGTGCCTTTTGGCAAACTCCAAGTGGGCTGTCATGTGCATTTTACTGAGGAGTGGCTTCCGTCTGGTCACTCTACCATAAAGACCTGATTAGTGGAGTGATGCAGAGATGATTGTCTTTCTGGAAGGTTCTCAAATCTCCACAAAAGAACTCTGGAGGTCTGTCAGTGGCACGGGATCCACGGGTCCAGGGCTGGCTGTTATCCCAGAACATAATGGAAGGGAGTCAGCCCGGTGGAGGAGGGATGAAGTGAGTTCTGGGTGTACTCCACCCATGAAAGGAAGCGGCCCACTCCCCCTGCTGGTTCTGGCAATAACACCTAAGGAACCTCCCCAGCTTCTGGTTGGTTCTCTCCACCTGCCCGTTGGACTAAGGCCGGTACCCGGATGTGAGGCTGACCGTGGTCCCCAGATTCTCCAAGAAGGCTCTCCATACAAGCGAATTGAATTGGGGGCCACGATCAGAGACAATGTTCTCCTGAAGGCCATAGTGCCGGAAAACCTGCCGGAACAGTGCCTCAGCAACCTGGAGGGTGGTAGGGAGGCGAGGAGCGAGGAATACAATGGCAGGATTTAGAGAATCTGTCCACAACAATCACAATAGTGTTGAAACCATCAGATGGAGGGAGATCAGTCACGAAATCTATGGATAGATGGGACCAAGGCCGCTGTGTCCCGGGAAGGGGAAGGAGTCTCCCTGCTGGAGCGTGCCACAGAGATTTTGTTTGGGCACATGCGGAGCAGGAGTTTACACAGTGGGTGACATCCTGAGCCAAGGTGGGCCACCAGTAGATAAAATGGTGCAGGTGATACCTGCGTGTCCGGCAACGAGGGATATGTGTGCCTAGGTCAACATTCGGTCTCCTAACCCTGCAGGGCCGTAGATGCACTCAATACAACAGGTAGCATGCTCAGCTTCCCTCTCCAGAGCCTGGCAGATGTCCACATTTACATCCCAAAACACAGGGCCTACGATACGGGAGAACGGAATGATGGGCTGGAGGGCACTTACAGGACTCTCAACCGCCATGGAACCTAGGAAAGGTGTGGCGGAAAATTATGACGATAGAATACTCATGCATACCTTGGGAGACGGGTGATCACGGGGCAGCCTCTCTGCCCCAGTGCATCCCGGGTTGGTATGCACCATAAACTGCTGAAGCTGGTGCCGCTCCTGGCCACAAAAGAGACACAGCCCCAGCTGCCTCCGGCTGGGGCCACACACGAAGAGGTGTGTGGCCCCTACCTCCTTGGGTTCAGGCTCTGCCTCAGGAAGGCAAAATAAGTAGGGCGAGGAGAGATTGAGCTGCCGGCGCTCCCAAAGAAGGTTGTCCAGATGGATGGCCATTGCGATGAGAGCATCCAAGGAAAGGTTGTTGTCCTGGCACGCCAACACTGTCTGGACCTCCTTGCGCAGTCCTCTTTGGAATAGGGTGCAGAGTGCCGGTTCATTCCATCCGCTGGAGGCTGCCATGGCCCTGACGGTGACAGCATAATCAGCAGCTGTTTGGTTGGAATAGTTTCTCACTTCCCTCTCTGACCTCAGGTGGATGGTCAAAGACCACCTTGAAAAGAGCCATGAACCTCTCGTAGGAACCCAGCTCTTCCTCACCTCTCTCCCAAACGGCTGTAGTTCACCTCAAAGCCCACCCGGTCAGCAGGGAAATGACTGTGGCAACCTTGGACCTCTTGTGGTGGGGGCTCCCGCCCGATGGGCGAAATAGATAGACCACTGGAGTAGGAAGCCACAAATTTGGATGGAGTCCTGTCATACCTTTCCCCGGAGGGACAGTCGGGTCGTTTGGGGGGCTGGCTGGCTGGCTGAGACGTCTCGTGGTACGAGGACCTGTGCTTGCTGGAGGTGAAACATCTCGGGTGGCGTCGATGCGTGGAGGATGCGGAGGACCTCATCCGTAGCTGCACTCAGTTGCAACAGCTGATCATGATGTTGGTGAAAGAGGTATCCCTTTTCAATGAACGTCTGGGAGATGTCTTTATCTTCTGCTGCTTCCATAATTATTGAGGCAGTATTTTGTAACGCTTGGAGTCAGGAAGCAGGTGCAGAATGAGGTGAGTTTAATAAACAGGAACAAAGCAGATCAACAAAAAAGCATACTGAACATGAACAAAACCAATGCTGCCTGATGACTACAGAGGGTTAAATAGGCTACAAAGGGTTAAATACAAGGAAAGTAATCAAGGTGATGATGAAGTCCAGGTGTGCACAATGATGGAGAGCAGGTGTGCATAATGATGGGGAGCAGGTGTGCGTAATGATGGGGAGCAGTTGCGCGTAATGAGTGGTTAGTACACCGGCGACAGCGAACGTTGGAGAGGAGGAGCAGGAGTAGGTGTGACGATAATGTGTGTCACGCCCTGACTTTAGAGATCCTGTTTATGTCTCTATTTTGGTTTGGTCAGGGTGTGAGTTGGGGTGGGTATTCTATATTCTATTATTTGTATTTCTATGTTTTGGCCAGGTAGGGTTTTCAGCTCTCTATCGTTGTCTCTGATTGAGAACCATACTTAGGTAGCCCTTTTTTCCACCTGTCTTTGTGGGAAGTTGAATTTGTTTAGGGCACATAGCCTTTAGCTTCACGGTTTGTTTGATATGATCCTTAACTAGTCTCTCAAAGCACTTCATGATGGCAGAAGTGAGTGCTACAGGGCAATAGTCATTTAGTTCAGTTATCTTTGCTTTCTAGGGAACAGGAACAATGTTGGATATCTTGATGCATGTGGGGACAGATAGGGAGAGATTGAATATGTCCGTAAACACTCCAGCTAGCTGGTCTGCGCATGCTCTGAGGATGTGGCTAGGGATGCCATCTCAGCCGGCAGTCTTGCGTGGATTAACATACCTTAAGGGAACATTTTGACATTCGCCATATGGTTAGTGAGAAAGTCCATATTGCAAATGTACGGTCCCTTACTAGACGTCCGAAAACGTTTGTAAAATTCGCGGACAGCGTCGGGCCGTGCGGCAGGGCCGAATCTACCGGGAAGTCATCAAACGAACTATCTCGGACATTCGGATTCCGTTTTATAAAATAATCAAATTCTGGTCATTTTTCCGCTGTCCCGATAAATCCCACAAGAGGGCGAATGGAATCATATTGCAAATGTACAAAACATCACGAATCACGACGTGGCCTTATCTCCAAAACGGAAAAGACTTCGAAGCCGAAACTTGGTGAGCATAGGTTTGGCATAATGGGCAGTTGGCCCCGAACAAGATGGTGTCTAGGCCTCAACGTTTTTTTAGTTATTACCATTTTTCTCAGATTAAAGGTCCAAAATGAAAATAGAGCAATAATTGTTCTGCTTCACGTCAAAGTAAAGGAACCTACGGTGTCAATAAAAAAAGAACCAGACATTTATCTATCGTCGTTTAAGAGAAATCGTACAATGTCAAATTGGTGATGTTCATAAATAGGTATTTTTTTAAAACAGTTACAGATCCAGTTGCAGGGTGTTCATACGAATCTTTTTAAATTGTGCTGCGGAGCTCTGCGAGATTTCTGTGATTTTCTGAAATAACACACACTCACTAAACCCTCCGTAAATAACTCAGTTCTTAACGTAAAGATTTAAAACTCAGGATTCTGTAAAGGCATACCCCAATCAGGATATGAGTTTACTTATAGCTTCCTGTGCCAACCGGAAGTGCCTTACATGGTGTCATAGTGGCTGTTTTGAAGGGTTAAAATGGTCAGACCTTTTAAAAGCTTCATATGTGTAATTAGGCAACCCCCATGAACTGTAAATCAGTCATGACTCCCATAACATTTCAAAGAAAAACTAAATCACACACACACACAGCTTGGCAGGAGGGACCCATTGGAGTGCGTAGAGACAGACAGACAGACATTTAGAAATGTCCTAGAGTCACAAGACTAGGTGCATTACGACCGCCTTGGCCCACATAGACGGACCCCAACGTTTCTGTCCGATTGCTCATTCAAGGACCCCGTAGCGAGGCATAGAAAAAAGTGGATTTTCAGCACCAATTAGGGTCTTGCTCGGGCACCAAATGGCCTATCGAGCCGACACTTGGGATTCGGGGTCGCCACAGCTAGGCCTACACATAACATCAGAACCTGCAGCAAGAACGTAACTACGTGTTTTATGTTTTTATTATGGTTTGAACAGAAGGCGTTGTGAATTTTGGGCCAGCTCTGAAGTATGTGATAGTTGGCTACTAAACGAGTTGGAAAAAGTGAGTTTGGTGTCAGTTTGTATCAGTTTGGTGTCAGAATGATATCTAATTGACTGATGGACGGTGACTTGCTGGTGACTATTGTCCATTTGCAATATATTTAAACAGTGAGGTACCATCACCAAAGTGACATTCTGAAATCAACCCTAACGAGCGATGGAGAGGAACCAGAATCACTGCCCAGCCATCCCGAGTTCATCGGGCCAGTCAATTTCGCATTCCTGTAGGATTTTTGAGCATGACAAATTCGTGATGGTACATGCCCATTGAAACATATTGCAAATGCATGTGCACTTGCAATATGATTCAACAGTGAAAAAACATCACCAAATGGACATGATGAAGTCAACACAACGAGCAATGGAAAGGAACAACTATCACTGCCCGGCCATCCTGTGTTCATCAGGTCAGTCAATTTTGCAATTCTGCATGATTTTTGAACATGACAAATTTGTGATGGTAAATGCCCATTGAAACATATTGCAAATGCACGTGCATTTGCAATATGATTCAATAGTGAAAAAAAACATCACGAAATGGACATGATGAAATCAACACAACGAGCGATGGAAATGAGCAACTATCACTGCCCGGCCATCCTGTGTTCATCAGATCAGTCAATTTTGCATTTCTGCAGGATTTTTGAGCATGACAAATTCGTGATGGTAAATACCCATTGAAACATATTGCAAATGCACGTGCACTTGCAATATGATTCACAGTGAAAAAACATCACAAAATGGAACCACTATCACAGCCCAGGAATCCCGAGTTCATCAGGCCAGTCAATTTTGCATTTCTGCAGTATTTTTGGGCATGTCAAATTCGTGATGGTAAATTGCAAATGGACATAACATCCTGATTTGGCATTTTCAAATCTTTCATATTGCATTTGGACATTTCTTATGGCATTTAGCCAAAAAAAGTGACTTTTGATTTGACTTTTGACTTCCTATGAAATCATATTGCAAATGGACAAAACATATTCCTTATGCACAAGTAAAAAAAAGAAAAAATTATGATAATAAAGTTTTACGAAAGTATATTCATACAGTTCTTACACATGATTAATTGACAAAAAATCAAAAGAATTTCAAAATACGGTCCAGAAAGCAATTTTTTACGGGGGTGACAAGTTTTGAAAAGCAAGTTTTGAAAAGTTCACATTTTCGACTTTTGACTTCCTATGAAATCATATTGCAAATGGACAAAACATATGCCTTATGCACAAGTAAAAAAAAATATTAAAAAATAATGATAATAAAATGTGACTAAAGTATGTTGATACAGTTCTTATACATGTTTAATTGACACAAAAACCGAAAGAATTTTGAAAAACGGTCCAGAAAGCACTTTTTTAAGGGTGTGTGAAGTTTTTTCAAAATTTCTGCTATATTTGACTTTTGACTTCCTATGAAATCATATTGCAAATGGACAAAACATATGCCTTATGCGCAAGTTAAAAAAAAAATGTTGCTTTTGGATGTTGACTTGTGTTGCATTTGCAATATGAAAAACCACGGCGGAGCGCGCTCGCCACCTGTTGGATTTTTAAAGTGTTACACCTGGCATTTGCCATATGGCATTTGCAATCAACTTTGAACGAAACGACGCCGAATTGAGTGGTATTGGATAACGTGTATATGGTTTGTCCAGTGCCAATGACTTCCCATTCATTTTTGTCCATTTCAGGGGGGTGTTCCCTTACATACCTATTAACAAGCATAAATGTCTTACTCACGTCGGCCCCGGAAAATGAGAGCCCACAGTCCTTGGTAGTGGGCCACGTCGGTGGCACTGTGTTATCCTCAATGCGGGCGAAGAAGGTCTTTAGCTTGTCTGGAAGCAAAATGTCAGTGTCCTCGACATGGCTTTACTTTTGTAGTCCGTGAATGTCTGTAGACCCTGCCACATATGTCTCGTGTCTGAGCCATTGAATTGCGGCTATATATATCCTAGCTCGCCCATTAATGTCTTCATCAAAATGTTTAATCAAAATTACGGATTGCCTCTTAAACTCTTGTCGTCCCCTTATGCCATAATTTGTACATCTCAATTGTCAGTAGAAACCACATTTGTTTAAGCAAGTCAGCCATATCAGCTATGTTTTTTTTAAAGGCAGTAAAAGAGGCTGAATGAACTGTTTTGCTGCCAGCGAAGGTTCCGCTGATAGCCAGGTTTAGCACTGGTAAGGTGTTGGGACTGCTGTTGGGACTCTGTTGTTGGGACAGCTTTATTTAGGCCTTAAAAGTTTGTGGGCACCGTTTGTCACCTTTATAGTGTAATTCATGTATTCTTTAGTGTTATGTTGTGTAGTGGCTTTGCTCGCAACCATCCCACTTTTTTTTTTGCCCCACCAAGATTTACATGTTACAATCGCCACTGGACAATATTTTCATTGAGTAAATAAAATGTATTTTTTTTTAGCAAAGATTGACCTACATTTGCATCTTTGCAGAAAACCTGTGTTGTGATTGGAACTCTTGGAAATAGCAACTTGGATTTAGTATGACGATGTTTGCCTTTCCGTGCCTTGTAGCTTACTACTGAATATGGTGTAAATGCTTGTTCAGATAAGTCACCTTCAGGTGAAGGACAAGGATTTTCGGCACCTGAACAGACAAATAATTTGGGCACTGGACATTGATCGTGAGTGATATTTAGCCCATTTTCTATCAGACATACGAGGATGAATATTATATATCATGTAAGGATATCTATTGACATTATGTATTTTTTGAGAAATAAGAACACAAATGATCAGGTAATGACTACAGATATGAGACATTTCTGAAAATATGTGGATTGGTTCATGCCTAAGTATAAAGGCTTAGATTTGTCATTATGTTGACAAATCCTTTCCGGAGTTAGAATATTCTACAATTACTCATTAGGTGCGTGTCTTGAATGGATCTCACCCCAGATATCTTCCCGGACTCATACAGTTACAGGGACATTTCTGAGGTGCCTGCTGATGGGCCATCAACAGGTTTCCCATTGTATTCAGATAAAGAGATTTTCAGAAGTACAAAATGTTTTAGCTGTTAAAGTGGCATGAAGGTAATCTTGTATTGCAATATTATTACTTTTTTGGCACCTGCCCATAACAATAAATGCTGAGACATTCCAGATGTCATTAAGACACTGCCTTCCCTAAGGGCACTTGGCACTGATGAAGGGTACACTAATTGTATTTTATTGCAATATATTCAATCTTACTAGATATCCTGCCCATTACACATTTCTGTCATTCCTCCAAAGGGTTGGAGAAATGTTCTGTTCCCATCTATCATCACATTAGTGATATGGTGAAATGCCTTCAACAACTATTGAAAACAACATCACAACTTGAGGTTATAACACTAAACAAAGTTTTACTTGAGCAAAACAGGACGCAACATGGGCCTGTTAATTAAAAGAGTAATTGTAGCAAAAACATTGTCACCACTTTGTGAAAATCAATGTTATTCTTAGTTATCTCTAAGATAACTCTTCTTAGTTATCCCACTGTATGCACAGGTTTCTGCAATGTGTATAGATGTTGACATTTATGGGAGGGAATAACTTGGAATTAATATCCTACCATGTAATATCCTTGCATTGGTAAGGTTAGCAAAAATCTATCAGATCATAAACTATTTCTCTAATGATTAAAAATCTATTCAAACACATGGATTAAGGTCGCATCTCACTTGCAACTTTGCAAAAATATAATTTTAAATGATATTTATTATAATCCATTATATCATTTTCATAAAATAGATTTGTGTTAGGGAACAGGGATATATGAGGGTCTTGTCTGCTAAATTAACAAACTATGCCTTTGGCATTGCTCACAGATATAGACTAAGGCCTAATGTGGTAACATTGCCTTAAAATGCACATTGTCAACCGCATTCTACGGATTGACTCCTGGACTCAGGAAACTCGCAAATATGGAATCGTGTTCTTTATACAAGGAAAATTAATATCCAAATGTTTCTTATGTATGAAAATAATACTTTTTGTGAGTTGACACAGTCACCACGTGTGCTGGGAAAAAAACTGCTGCCTCAAACTTACCAAAAGTGGAATGTGTATGATTGATGTCAGAGATTTGTTTAAGTCTCCTTGCTAGAGGATTCCAAGTGCATCGGTGTTTTGCAATAACTATACAAATTGGGAGGGTACTCTGACTCATAACATTTGGACATGTAGGCCTATTACAGTTGAAGTCGGAAGTTTACATACACCTTAGGCAAGTACATTTAAACTCAGTTTTTCACAATTCCTGACATTTAATCATAGTAAAAAATTCCCTGTCTTAGGTCAATTAAGAGCAACACTTTATTTTAAGAATGTGAAATGTCAGAATAATAGTAGAGAGAATTATTTATTTCAGCTTTTATTTCTTTCATTCCCAGTGGGTCAGAAGTTTACATACACTCAATTAGTATTTGGAAGCACTGCCTTTAAATTGTTTAACTTGGGTCAAACGCTTCAGGTAGCCTTCCACAAGCTTCCCACAATAAGTTGGGTGAATTTTGGCCCATTCCTCCTAACAGAACTGGTGTAACCAAATCAGGTTTGTAGACCTCTTTGCTCGCACACGCTTTTTCAGTTCTGCCCATACATTTTCTATAGGCTTGATGTCAGGGCTTTGTGATGGCCACTCCAATACCTTGACTGTGTTGTCCTTAAGCCATTTTGTCACAACTTTGGAAGTATGCTTGGGGTCATTGTCCATTTGGAAGACCCATTTGCGACCAAACTTTAACTTCCTGACTGATGTTCTGAGATTTTACTTCAATATATCCACCCAATTTTCCTGCCTCATGCCATCTATTTTGTGAAGTGCACCAGTCCCTCCTGCAGCAAAGCACCCCCACAATATGATGCTTCTACCTCCGTGCTTCATGGTTGGGATGGTGTTCTTCGGCTTGCAAGCGTCCCCCTTTTCCCTCCAAACATAACAATGGTCATTATAGCCAAACAGTTCTATTTTTGTTTCATCAGAAAAGAGGACATTTCTCCAAAAAGTACATTCTCTGTCCCCATGTGCAGTTGCAAACTGTAGTTTGGCTTTTTTATGGTGGTTTTAGAGAAGTGGCTTCTTCCTTGCTGAGCGGCCTTTCACGTTATGTCGATATAGGACTCGTTTTACTGTGGATATAGATACTTTTGAACTTGTTTCCTCTAGCATCTTCATAAGGTCCGTTGCTTTTGTTCTGTGATTGATTTGCACTTTTCGCAGCAAAGTAAGTTAATCTCTAGGAGACATAACCCGTCTCCTTACTGAGCTGTATGGCGGCTGTGTGGTCCCATGGTGTTTATACTTGCATACTATTGTTTGTACAGATGAACGTGGTACCTTTAGGCGTTTGGAAATTGCTTCCAAGGATGAACCAGACAAACCAGATGAACCAGACAAACCAGTTCAATTGGATTCATAATCCGGTGATTGACTCAGCCAGTGAAGGATTTTCCACTTTTTAGCCATCAAAAACCCATTCGTTGCTCTAAGCATTATTTTTAGGGTCATTGTCTTGTTGCATGATGAAGTGCCGTCCAATGAGTTTGGAGGCATTTGGTTTTATCTGAGCAGAGAAAACATTTCTGTAGACGTCAGAATTCATTGTTTTACTTCTGTCTGCAATCACATCATCGATGAAGACAAGTGATCCTGTTCCACTGGCAGCCGTACAGGCCCAAGCCATTACACCCCCTCCGCCATCTTGCATCTTGTAGTGTACCTTCTGTAGTCCTGCTGGAGTAGTCTTCTACATATGGTAGACTTTGACACATCTACACCTGCATCCAGGAGAGTGTTTTTGATCTGTTGGGCTGTTGTCAGGGGGGTTTTCTTCACCATAGAGTGTATTCTCCGGTCATCCACTACAGTGGTCTTCCTCAGTCTACCTGGTCTTTTGACAGTTTTTTCTTGTTAATGATTAACCAAACTGTTGACTTGGGCATTCCCAGGGTTTTTGCAATGTTCCTGATGGATTGATTTTCATTTCTGAGCCTTATGACGGCCAGCTTCATTTGCATCGACACTGCTGTCTTCCTCATGTTGTCACACACCAACAACAACCTCCAAAGGCAACAGCAAAGTCTAGAATCAATACTATTCATCAACAGCTCTCCTGCTGTCACGTAATATCAAGGTGGGTGGAATCAGGCGCAGAGAGCAGGTTACAGTGAGTCGATAGTTTCTTTATTCTCCGGAAACCAAACACGGTCAACCCAAATATACAGGGTGAAATAATCCAACACAGGATCAAAATATTATCGGAGAAAATAACACACACGTATTAACCCAAAATACATGAATCCAAACAATCCCGCACAAAACAAGGGCGGGACAACCTACTACATATAAGGACGTCAATTAAACTAAAATACACACAGGTGAAACTAATAAGACAAAACCAACAGACAAACGAAAAAGGGATCGGTGGTGGCTAGTAGGACGGTGACGACGACCGCCGAGCACCGCCCGAACAGGCAGGAGAGCCAACCTCGGCGGAAGTCGTGACAGTACCCCCCCCCTGACGCGCGGCCCCCGCAGCGCGCCGCCACCGTCCTCGAGGACGACCCGGAGGACGAGGTGCTGGGCGATCCGGGTGGAGGCGGTGGAAATCTCTCAGGAGAGAAGGGTCCAAAATATCCCTCACCGGAACCCAGCATCTCTCCTCCGGACCGTACCACTCCCAGTCCACGAGGTACTGTAGGCCCCCCACCCGGCGTCTCGAATCCAGAATGCCCCGAACTGTGTACGCCGGGGACCCCTCGATGTCCAGGGGGGGCGGAGGGACCTCAGGCACCTCACCTTCTTGCAGGGGACCAGCCACCACCGGCCTGAGGAGAGACACATGAAACGAGGGGTTAATACGGTAATACCTAGGAAGTTGTAACCTGTAACACACCTTGTTTATTCTCCTCAGGACTTTGAACGGCCCCACACACTGCGGCCCCAGCTTCCGACAGGGCAGGCGGAGGGACAGGTTTCGGGTCGAGAGCCAGACCCTGTCCCCCGGTGCAAACACGGGGGCCTCACTGCGGTGCTGGTCAGCGCTCCTCTTCTGCCGTTCGCCCGCTAACCGTAGTGAGTCCTGAACGGCCTTCCAGGTGTCCTTGGAGCGCTGTACCCATTCCTCCACCGCAGGAGCCTCGGTCTGGCTCTGATGCCATGGGGCCAGGACCGGCTGGTAACCTAACACACACTCAAAAGGAGACAAGTTAGTTGAGGAGTGGCGTAGGGAGTTCTGAGCTAGTTCAGCCCAGGGAACATACTCACCCACTCACCAGGCCGGTCCCGGCAATAGGACCGCAGATACCTGCCCACATCTTGGTTTACGCGCTCCACCTGCCCATTACTCTCGGGGTGAAAACCTGAGGTTAAGCTGACCGAGACCCCCAGTCTCTCCATAAACGCCCTCCATACTCTGGACGTGAATTGGGGACCCCGATCAGAAACGATGTCCTCAGGCACCCCATAGTGCCGGAAGACATGGGTAAACAAGGCCTCAGCAGTCTGCAGGGCCGTAGGGAGACCGGGCAACGGGATGAGACGACAGGACTTAGAAAACCGGTCCACAACGACCAGGATCGTAGTACTTCCCTGGGACGGGGGAAGGTCGGTAAGAAAGTCCACCGATAAGTGTGTCCACGGCCGTTGTGGAACGGGGAGGGGTTGTAATTTCCCTCTAGGCAGGTGCCGAGGAGCCTTGCTCTGAGCACACACTGAGCAGGAGGAGACATAAAATCTCACGTCTTTAGCTAGCGTGGGCCACCAGTATCTCCCTCTCAGACTCCGTACTGTCCTCTCGATGCCAGGATTACCCGAGGAGGGGAGAGTATGAGCCCACCGAATCAGCTTGTCCCGGACCCCCCTCGGTACGTACTGAGTTCCCACTGGACAGATGGGGGAGGCCGGCTCTGACCGTGAGGCCTCCTCTATCTCCGCGTCCACCTCCCATACCACCGGTGCCACGAGACATGACGGTGAAATGATGGGAGCTGGCTCAACGGGCCGCTCCTCGGTATCATAGAGGCGGGACAGCGCGTCGGCTTTGGTGTTTTGGGAGCCTGGCCGGTATGAGAGGGTAAACCGGAACCTGGTAAAAAACATGGCCCATCTAGCCTGACGTGGATTTAGTCTCTTCGCTGCCCGGATATACTCGAGATTACGATGGTCAGTCCAGATGAGAAAGGGGTGTTTAGCCCCCTCAAGCCAATGTCTCCACACCTTCAGAGCCTTGACTACAGCTAACAACTCCCGGTCCCCCACATCATAGTTTCGCTCCGCTGGGCTGAGCTTGCTCGAAAAGAAAGCACAAGGGCGAAGCTTGGGTGGCACGCCCGAGCGTTGGGACAGCACGGCTCCGACCCCAGCCTCGGACGCATCCACCTCCACTATGAACGCTAAAGAGGGGTCCGGATGCGCCAACACGGGCGCATTGTTGAACAGCTCCTTCAAACGAGTGAATGCTCTGCCCGCCTCTGCTGACCAGCGCAAGCGCACCGGTCCTCCCTTCAGCAGCGAGGTGATGGGAGCAGCCACCTGACCAAAACCCCGGATAAACCTCCGGTAGTAATTGGCAAACCCTAAAAACCGCTGCACCTCTTTCACCGTGGTCGGAGTCGGCCAATTACGCACGGCTGTAACGCGGTCATTCTCCATCACCACCCCAGAGGTGGAAATACGATATCCCAGGAAGGAAACGGACTGCTTGAAAAACTCACATTTCTCCGCCTTGCAATACAGGTCATGCTCCAGCAGTCGCCCAAGTACCTTACGCACCAGAGACACATGCGCCGCGCGTGTGGCAGAATAGATCAAGATGTCATCGATGTACACTACCACTCCCTGCCCGAGCAGGTCTCGGAGAATTTCGTCTACGAAGGATTGGAAGACGGCTGGAGCATTCTTCAACCCGTATGGCATGACGCGGTACTCATAATGACCAGATGTAGTACTAAATGCAGTTTTCCACTCATCTCCTCCCCGGATACGCACCAGATTATACGCGCTCCTCAGGTCCAGTTTTGTGAAGAAGCGCGCCCCGTGAAATGATTCCACCGCCGTAGCGATGAGAGGTAGTGGGTAACTAAACCCCACTGTGATGGAATTTAGACCTCTATAATCAATGCACGGACGCAGACCTCCATCCTTCTTCTTCACAAAAAAGAAGCTTGAGGAGACGGGTGATGCGGAGGGCCGAATGTACCCCTGTCTCAGCGATTCAGCAACGTATGTTTCCATCGCTACCGTCTCCTCCTGGGACAATGGATACACGTGACTCCTAGGAAGTGCAGCGTTCTCCAGAAGGTTTATCACGCAGTCCTCTCGACGATGAGGTGGTAATTGGGTCGCCTTCCTTTTACTGAAGGCGATAGCCAAATCGGCATATTCAGAGGGAATGCGCACGGTGGAGACTTGGTCTGGACTCTCCACCGTAGTCGCACCAACGGCAACTCCTCTACACCTACCTGAACACTCCTCTGACCACCCCCTTAAGAGCCCCCTGTCGCCAGGAAATCACCGGATTGTGTTGAGCTAACCAGGGAACCCCCAACACCACTGGAAACGCAGGTGAATCTATAAGGAACAGACTAATCTGCTCCTTATGATCCCCCTGCGTTACCATGTCCAGTGGCACCGTAGCCTCCCTAATCACTCCTGACCCTAATGGTCGGCTATCTAAGGAGTGCACGGGGAAGGGTTGGTCTAACGACACCAGGGGAATCCCTAGCCTTAACGCAAGCCCACGATCCATGAAATTCCCAGCTGCGCCTGAATCGACTAGCGCCTTATGCTGTAGAGAGGGAAAAAACCCAGGGAAAGAAGTCAATACATACACATGACCGACAGGAGGCTCTGGGTGAGTCTGGTGCTTACTCACCTGGGGTGATCGAGCAGTGCTCCGCCTGCCATCCCGACTCCCAGACGAGTTCCTCCAGCACCGGTCTGACGTGTGCCCTCGTCGACCACAACTGGTGCAGGAGGACACTCCTCCTCCGGTCCCCCTCGAAGCTGCCCCTCCTAATTCCATAGGGATAGGGGCAGGAGGGCTGGGAAGTGGAAACGACAGGGCCTGATCCGAACGCCCGCGGGCAGCCAGCAGGTTGTCGAGACGGATAGCCAAGTCAATGAGCTCATCCAGTGTGCAGGTGGTGTCCCGACATGCCAGCTCCCTGCGGACGTCCTCCCTGAGACTGCATCTGAAATGGTCGACCAAGGCCCTGTCGTTCCATCCTGCTCCTGCGGCCAAGGTCCTGAACTCCAGAGCGAAGTCCTGTGCGCTCCTTGTCTCCTGCCGCAGGTGGAACAGCCGTTCACCCGCCGCCCGACCCTCTGGTGGATGGTCAAAAACAGCTCGGAATCGGCGGGTGAACTCTGGGTAATTATCCCTCGCCGAGTCCGGACCATTCCACACTGCGTTGGCCCACTCGAGGGCTCGCCCAGGCAAGCAGGAGACGAGGGCGCTCACACTCTCCTCTCCAGAGGGAGCAGGACGCACGGTAGCCAGGTATAGTTCCAGTTGAAGGAGGAAACCCTGGCACCCAGCCGCCGTTCCGTCATACTCCCGTGGGAGTGTCAACCGAAGAGCCCCGGAGCCCGATGTGGTCGCAGGAACAGGAGGTGCTGGAGAAGGGGGTGCTAGCGATGATGTGGGAAGACCACTCCTCTCCCATCGATCCATCCTCTCCATCATTTGGTCCATGGCAGAACCAATCCGATGAAGCACGCTGGTGTGGTGGAGGACTCTCTCCTCCATCGATGGGAGAGGAGACGCGGCTGCTCCTGCTGATTCCATGGGTGGTGCGGGATTCTGTCACGTAATATCAAGGTGGGTGGAATCAGGCGCAGAGAGCAGGTTACAGTGAGTCGATAGTTTCTTTATTCTCCGGAAACCAAACACGGTCAACCCAAATATACAGGGTGAAATAATCCAACACAGGATCAAAATATTATCGGAGAAAATAACACACACGCATTAACCCAAAATACATGAATCCAAACAATCCCGCACAAAACAAGGGCGGGACAACCTACTACATATAAGGACGTCAATTAAACTAAAATACACACAGGTGAAACTAATAAGACAAAACCAACAGACAAACGAAAAAGGGATCGGTGGTGGCTAGTAGGATGGTGACGACGACCGCCGAGCACCGCCCGAACAGGCAGGAGAGCCAACCTCGGCGGAAGTCGTGACACCTGCATTCACTAACGACACAAATGAATACACCTGACGAACGGCACACATCTGTGAAGCCAATTCAACAAATACTTGTAGTACCTTAAAATGGGGGGATCATGTACAAAAGGTGCTGTCATTTCTAAACGTTTCATCTGATATGTATGAAAATACCCTCAAATTAAAGCTGACAGTCTGCACTTCACCCTATTGTTATTGTATCCTTTCAAACCAAAGTGCTAGAGTACAGAACCAAAATAATAAAAAATGGTCACTGTCCAATGAATTATGGTGCTCACTGTATATCAGCCCTCTGATTAAAATGAAGCGCAAAGCGTGCCGCTTTGTTCTGGGCCAGCTGCAGCTTAACTAGGTCTTTCCTTGCAGCACTGAACCACTCGACTGGACAATAATCAAGATTGGACAAAACTAGAGCCTTCAGAACATGCTTTTTGGAGTCTGGTGTCAAATAAGCAGAGCATCTCTTTATTACGGACAGTCGTCTCCCCATCTTTACAATCTAAGGTAACGCCAAGTAATTTAGTCTCCTCAACTTGTTCATTCATTACCAGATTCCACTGAGGTCTAGAATTTAGGGAATTATTTGTTCCAAATACAATGCTCTTAGTTTTAGAGATGTTCAATACCAGTTTATTACAGGCCACCCATTCCAAAACAGACTGCAATTCTTTGTTAAAGGTTTCAGTGACTTCATTAGCTGTGGTCGCTGATGCATATATGGTTGAATCATCAGCATACATGGACACACATGCTTTGTTTAATGCCAGTGGTAGGTCATCGGTAAAACTAGAAAAGAGTAGAGGGCCTAGGGAGCTGCCCTACGGTACACCACACTTTACAAGTTTGACAATAGAGAAGCTTCCATTAAAGAAAACCCTTTGAGTTCTATAAGATAGGTAGCTCTGAATCCACAATATGGCAGAGGTTGAAAAGCCATAACACATATTGAATTTTTTTTCAAAAACAGGTTATGGTCAATAACATCAAAGGCGGCACTGAAATCTAACCGTACAGCTCTCACAATCTTCTTATTATCAATTTCTTTCCATCATTCATCAGTCATTTGTCTCAGTGCAGTACATGTTGAGTGCCCTTCTCTATAAGCATGATGGATGTATGTTGTTAACTTCATATGGCTGCAGGGGCAGTATTGAGTAGCTTGGATGAAAAGGTGCCCATTGTAAATGGCCAGCTCCTTAGTCTCAGTTGCTAATATATGCATTTTATTATTAGTATTGGATAGAAAACATTCTAAAGTTTCCAATACTGTCAAAATATTGTCTGTGAGTATAACAGAACTGATTTTGCAGGCGAAACCCAGAGGAAAATCAAAACAGGAAGTGGCTTCTCTTTTGAAAACTCCATGTTCCATAGACTCCCTTTGCTGGATTTAAAGGGATATGAACCAGATTCCTTTTCCTATCGCTTCCTCAAGGTGTCAACAGTCTTCCGACATAGTTTCAGGCTTTTATTTTGAAAAATGAGCCAGAACGATAACATCGCGTCAACATGAGTTTTGCTTGCGCAACAGAATTTGGACAGCCATTGGTTTCCCCTCTCCTACTGTGAAAGACATTTGCGGTTGATATATTATCGATTATCTATTTTAAAAACAACCTGAGGATTGATTATAAAAAACGTTTTACATGTTTCTGTGGACATTATGGAAACTATTTGGAATTTTCGTCTGCGTTGTTGTGACCACTCTTTCCTGCGTATTTCTGAACATAACGCGACAAACAAATGGAGGTATTTTGGATATAAAAATCATCTTTATGGAACAAACGGAACATGTGTTGTGTAACTGGGAGTCTTGTGAGTGAAAACATCCGAAGATCATCAAAGGTAAATTATTAATTTGATTGCTTTTCTGATTTTCATGACTGAGCTACCTGATGCTAAGTGTACTTAATGTTTTATCGTGCGATCGATAAACTTACACAAACGCTTGGATTGCTTTCGCTGTAAAGCATAATTTCAAAATCTGACACGGCAGGTGGATTAACAAAAGGCTAAACTGTGTTTTACCTATATTGTACTTGTGATTTCATTAATATAAATATTTATAGTAATATTTATTGTGAGTAGCGCTATGCTAATCAGCGGTTGTTGATGACACTTATCCCGATAGAGGGATTGCAGCCATAACAAGTTAATTTGTTTTACAGAGAAGTAGCATTGTATTTGGGAAAACACCATTTTTTCCAACAGTTTACTAAGAGCTGGCAACAAGCTTATAACCTCTTGGAACTACCCATCCCGGATCCGGGAGAAATGTCATCAACTACACTAATTAGCATAGCGCAACGGACAAAAAATATTACTAGAAAATATTCATATTCATGAAATCACAAGTGAAATACTGTGAAACACAGTTTAGCCTTTTGTTAATCACCCTGTCATCTCAGATTTTGAAATTATGCTTTACAGCCAAAGCAAGACAAGTTGTGTAAGTTTATCGATAGCCTAGCATAGCATTATGTCCAGCTAGCAGCAGGAAGCTTGGTCACGAAAATCAGAAAAACAATTAAATTAACCGTTTACCTTTGATGATCTTCGGATGTTTTCACTGAGGAGACTCCCAGTTAGACAGCAAATGTTCCTTTTGTTCCATAAAGATTATTTTTTATACCCAAAATACCTCCGTTTGTTTGTCACGTTATGTTCAGAAATCCACCGAAAATAGTGGTCACGACAACGCCGTAATATCCATAATATCGACAGAAACATGGCAAACGTTTTTTAGAATCAATCCTCAATATGTTTTTCAAATATCTATTCGATAATATATCAACCGGGACAATTGGCTTTTCAGTAGGAGCGAGAGGAAAAATGACTACCTCTGTCTTCTACGCAAGAATCACTCTGAGAGCCCTCAGCTGGCCACTTACGCAATGTATTCGTTTACGCTCATTCTTCAATATAAAGGCGTGAAACTACGTCAAAATGCTGTAGACACCTTAGGGAATACGTAGAAAAAGGAATCTGGTTGATATCCCTTTCAATGGCAAATAGGGGTGCATAGGAACACAACGGTTTCAAAATACAAGGCACTTCCTGATTGGATTTTCCTCAGGGTTTCGCCTGCAATATCAGTTCTATTATACACACAGACAATATTTTGACAGTTTTGGAAACGTTAGAGTGTTTTCTATCCTGAGCTGTCAATTATATGCATATTCTAGCATCTGGTCCTGAGAAATAGGAGGTTTACAAGAAATAGGAGGAACGTTATTTTTCCAAAAATAAAAATAGTGCCCCCTAGTTTCAAGAGGTCTGCTGTTAGAACCAGTAATGCTCACTTTACCACTCTTGTGTAGCCTAATTACTTTGCCTTCCCTCCAGGCCTGAGGACAAAGACTTTCTTCTAGGCTCAGATTAAAGATATGACATATAGGAGTGGCTATAGAGTCAGCTACCATCCTCCATAGCTTTCCATCTAAGTTGTCAATGTCAGGAGGTTTGTGATTATTGATAACAACAATAACAATCACTTTTCCACCTCTCCCACACTAACTTTACAAAATTGAAACTTGCAGTGCTTTTCTATGCATGAATACGATGGCTCACTGTTCATTGTTGGCATTTCCTGCCTAAGTTTTCCCACTTTGCCAATTAAATAATCATTAAAATAATTGGCAACATCAAATGGTTTTGTGATGAATAAGCCATCTGATTCGATGAAGATGGAATTGAATTGGTCTTTCTGCCCATAATTTCATTTAAAGTAATCCAAAATTGTTATCCATCATTCTTTATATCATTGATCTTGCCTTCATAATATGCTTTCTTCTTATTTTAGTCACATAATTTCTCAATTTACAGTAAGTCAGCCATTCATATGTGCAGCCAGACTCATTAGCCACTTATTAACCACTTATTAGCCATTAGCCACAAGTCTTGACAGCTTCGGTTGGTGCCTGCTCTTGGTGAAGGCCACTTCTTCTGGCAGCCGAGTTGAATGGTACAGGGGAAGGACAGGCTTGATGATGGTGATGGTGGTGTTGGCTAGCCGGTTGTGACATTGTTCTCAGTACCCAGCACTCTGTAGCCACTGGACGACTCCTCCGCTAGCGTAGTGTAGCATACACTTGGGTTTTGCTTCTTCTGCATACCAAATGCAACTGCTGAATTTATGCAGATATTCTAAACTAAGTGTTTTGATAACTTTCAAATGTAGTAACAGATCCATGTAGAATAAACAACCCTTTACCTAATACCATAGAAGCTGTGTTCTGCTAACGTAACAATGTGCACCTTTAATCTTTCATTGTCATACCTAGCCGATACAGATACTGTGCCTACTGCCATTTGTGACTCGTTTCAGGAAACTATGTGTATTTCGTGCGTAACTACTTCAAAGGAGAGCCATTTAAACATAATCTCTTTTTTTTCCCAAAATGCATTTTTTTTTGTCTGAAATGCTTTCTGGAACATGTGAACTTTCATGTTCCTTAATAACAAACTTGTATGCCATCTCTGAATGCCACTAAAATTGTTGCATTACGAGCGTAGTTGGTTTATCCACTGAAATAGACAGGAACCTTCCCGCTAACCATGATTGGCTGAGATAATGGATGGGCTGGACATACCAAGAGATGAGTTCAGATTGGTCTGCCATGTAGCACGCATCTTTCTGTCTATAACATGAGCTGGTCAGTATTTGTAGGGAACCCTTTCTAACGCGGTCACGAATATCACCGAAGGTGGCTCCCCTTCCTGTTTGGGTGGCGCTCGGCGGTCGTCGTCTCCGGTCTACTAGCTGCCCCCGATCCCTTTTTCCTTTTCGCTTGTTTTGGTCTAATTGTTTTCACCTGTTCCTTGTTGGGGTTTTGGGGTGGGTATTATTTAAGTTTGTTTAGCCCGCTTGTGTTTGTGCTGGCTTGTTGTCATTGTACGTTGGAGGTCATTTTGGGTTTTCGCTGTCCGGTTTATGTAACAGTGGTCTTTGGGTTGTGTTGCGCCTGTGTTTTGGCTTCAACCATTTTTGTACCCGTTTCTGTTTACTGTGGACATTAAAGCGTTTTTTTCCCTGTTAAACTTCTGCTCTCTGCGCCTGACTCACTCTCCTGACGTTACAGAAGCCCGCACCACCTATATGGAGTCAGCAGGAGCAGCGACCAGCCCTCTCCCCACGATGGAGGAGAGTCCTTCATCACACGTCCATCCTCCATCGCATCGGATCAGAGATTGATCAAATGATGGAGAGGATGGATCGCTGGGTGAGGAGTCTCCCTACTACCCCACCTACCCTCCCACCAGCAACTCTACCATCTCCTCCAGCGGGATCCGGTGCCAGCGCTCTGCGTATTACTCCTCCGAGGGAGTACGATGGAGCGGCGGCGGGGTGCCAGGGATTCCTGCTACAACTGTTCTACCTGGCCACCGTTCGGACGGCTCCCTCGGACAAGGAGAGCGTGAGTGTCCTCTGTCTCTTGCCTGACAGGTAGAGCCCTGGAGTGGGCCATTGCCCTCTGGAACGACTCAGCGAGGGGCCACTACCCGGAGTTCATCCGCTGTTTCCGGGCCATGTTCGATCACCCTCCGGAGGGCCGAGCGACGGGTGAGAGGTTGTTCCATCTCAGTCAGGGGACGAGGAGCGAGCAGGACTTTGCGCTGGAATTCCGGACCTTGGCCTGCTAGAGCGGGGTGGAACGACAGGGCCCTGATAGACCATTACAGGTGTAGCCTGAGAGAGGACGTCCGCAGGGAACTGGCTTGTCGGGACACTACGCTCAGGCTGGATGAGCTAATAGACATGTCGATCCGGATCTTCTAAAAGGGTCCTGTCAGTTCCACCTCCTGGCCCTCCCGCTCCCATCCCGATGGAGCTAGTGGGGGCTGCATCTAGGGAGACCGGAGGAGGAGGCTCCTCCTGTACCAGTTGTGGCCGGAGAGGGCACACTTCTGGTCGGTGCTGGAGGAGTCCATCTGGGAGTCGAGAGGGCAGGCAGAACACTCCTCGGTCACCCCAGGTGAGTCAGCACCACACTCTCCCAGAGCTTCCTGTTGGTCACATGTTTTTATTCATTTGTTTCCTTACGTTTTCTCACTCTCTCCAGCATAAGGCGCTGGTCGATTCAGGCGCAGCGGGGAACTCTATAGATCGCGGACTCGCCCAGAGGCTGAGGATTCCGTTAGTCAAGGTAGACCCCCCCTTCCCCGTGCACTCCTTAGATAGTCGACTGTTAGGGTCAGGGCTGGTCAGGGAGGCCACGATTCCTCTGGAGATGATTACGCGGGGGAATCATAAGGAGTGTATTAGTCTGTTCCTTATCGATTCACCTGCGTTTCCGGTGGTGCTGGGGATTCCCTGGCTGGCTATTCACAATCCTAAGATTTCGTGGAGACAGGGAGCTCTACAGGGGTGGTTTGATGAGTGTTCAGGCAGGTGTGTAGGAGTTTCCATCGGTGCGACAACGGTGGAGAGTCCAGACCAGGTTTCCACCGTACGCATTCCCGAGTATGCCGATTTGGCTATCGCCTTCAATAAGAAGAAGGCGCCCCAATTACCACCCCGTCGACAGCGGGATTGCGTGATAAACCTCCAGGTAAACTCTGCACTACCCAGGAGTCACGTGTATCCTTTGTCCCAGGAGGAGACGTTGGCTATGGAGACATATGCCACGGAAGCCCTGGGACAGGGATACATTCGGCCCTCCATGTCACCCGTCTCCCCGAGTTCCTTTGTCGTGAAGAAAAAGGTGGGTGGTTTGCGTCCGTGAATTGATTATTGAGGTCTCAATTCCATCACTGTGGGTTTTAGTTACCCACTACCTCTCATCGGCGGTGGAATCATTTCACGGGGCGCAATTCTTCACGAAACTGGACCTCAGGAGCGCGTATAATCTGGTGCGTATTGAGGAGGGAGATGAGTGGAAAACTGTGTTTAGTACCACATTTGGCCATTATGAGTATCTCATCATGTCGTACAGGTTAAAGAATGCTCCAGCCATCTTTCAAACCTTCGTCGACGAGATTCTCAAAGACCTACATGGACAGGGTGTGGTGGTGTATATTGACGATATCTTGATCTACTCCGCTACACGCGCTGCGCATGTGTCTCTGGTGCGCAAGGTTCTTGGGCGACTGCTGGAGCATGACCTGTACGTGAAGGCGGAGAAATGTGAGTTTTCCAAACGAGCCGTTTCCTGGGTTATCGCATTTCCACCTCGGGGTTGGTAATGGAGGGTGATCGCGTCAAGGCCGTGCGTAATTGGCCGACTCCGACCACGGTAAAAGAGGTGCAGCGGTTCTTAGGGTTTGGCAATTACTACCGGAGGTTTATCCGGGGTTTTGGCCAGGTAGCGGCTCCTATTACCTCACTGCTGAAGGGGGTGCCGGTGCATTTGCAATGGTCAGCAGAGGCGGACGTCGTTTGAAGGCGCTGTTCACCGACGTGCCGGTGTTGGCGCATCCGGACCCTTCTTTGGCGTTCACAGTAGAGGTGGATGCATCCAAGGTTTGTTGCTGGAGCCGTGCTCTCACAGCGCTCGGGTACGCCACCGAAGCTCCGCCCCTGTGCTTTTTTTCCCGAAGAAGCTCGGGCCAGCGGAGCGGAATTATGATGTGGGGGACAGGGAGTTGTTGGCTATGGTAAGGCCCTAAAGGTGTTGAGACACTGGCTTGAGGGGGCTAAGCACCCTTTCCTCATCTGGACTGACCACTGTAACCTGGAGTATATCCGATCAGCTAGCAGGCTGAATCCTCGTCAGGCAAGGTGGGCCATGTATTTCACCCAATTTCGTTTTACGATCTCGTATCGACCAGGTTCCCTTAATACTAAGGCCGAGGCACTGTCCCACCTCTACGACACTGAGGACCGGTCCATCGGCTAAGCTGGTAGCACCGGTAGTATGGGAGGTGGACGCGGACATCAAGTTGGCCCTAAGGGAGGAACCTGCGCCTCCACAGTGCCCGGAGGGTCATAGGTACGTGCCGCTCGCTGTTCGTGATCAATTGATTCGGTGGGCTCATAGTCTACCCTCGTCAGGTCACCCGGGTATTTCGAGGACGGTGTGAGGTCTTAGAGGGAAGTACTGGTGGCCTACCTTGGTGAGGGACGTGCGATTATATGTCTCCTCCTGTTCGCTGTGCGCCCAGAGTAAGGCTCCTAGGCCCTTGCCACGAGGGAAGTTACAACCCCTCCCTGTTCCACAACGTCCGTGGTCCCATCTATCGGTGGATTTTCTCCCTGATCTTCCCCTGTCTCAGGGGAACACGACGATCCTGGTCGTTGTGGATCGGTTCTCGAAGTCCTGCCGTCTTATCCCGTTGCCCGGTCTCTCTGTGGCCCTACAGACTGCAGAGGCGCTGTTCACCCATGTCTTCCGGCACTACGGGGTGCCCGAGGACATCGTTTCTGATTGGGGTCCCCAGTTTAAGTCCCGAGTGTGGAGGGGGGGTGGCAGGATGAGCAGAATGGAGGTGTTGTTTCCTACCTTCACCACCTGGGTGGCGGCCCATCAGGAAGTCCAGGACACAGTTGCACAGGGCAGTGTTCAGACCCAGTGCACTGAGCTTAATGATGAGCTTGGAGGGTACTATGGTGTTGAAGGCTGAGCTATAGTCAATGAAAAGCTTTCTTATTTCTCCTGTCTAGATGGGATAGGGCAGTGCGCGGTGAGATGGTGATTGCATTGTATGTGGATGTATTGGGGTGGTATGCAAATTGAAGTGGGTCTAGGATGTCAGGTAAGGTAGAGTTTATATGATCCTTAACAAGACCCTCAAATTACTTAATGTTGACAGAAATGAGTGCTACGGGGTGATAGTCATTTAGTTCAGTTACCTTTGCTTTCTTGGGTACATGAATAATGGTGTTGTCACAGCCTGATCTGTCCCCCCCCCCCCTTCCAGGTGTAGCCATTTTCCCAATTATTCCCTGTGCATTTATACCTGTGTTTATGCCTGCCCCCTGTTTTGTAAATAAACATCTGTGATTGGGACTGTCTGCATTTGAGTCTTATCCTGAGTCCTGATGGGTGGACATGTTAAAGCAAGTGGGGCCAGCAGACTGGGATAGCTCCCTAGATTGAATATGTCTGTGAACACTCCAGCCAGCTGGTCTGCGCATGCTCTGGGGACGCGGCTAGGGATACCGTCTGGGCCGTCTTACTCACGTCGGCCACGGAGAAGGAAAGCCCACAGTCCTTGGTAGTGGGCTGAATCGGTGGCACTGTGTTATCCTCAAAGCGGGTCAAGAAGGTGTTTAGCTTGTCCGGGAGCAAGACGTTGGTGTCCGCGACGTGGCTTGTTTCCCTTTGTAATCAGTGATTGTCTGTAGACCCTGCCACATACGTCTAGTGTCTGAACTGTTGAATTGCAACCTTACTTTGTCTCTGTATTGATGTTTTGCCTGTGGGGTTTAAACAAAGGATCCAATTCGTAAAAGTCGTATTCCTGGTAGTAATGCTGGTGAGTTACCGCCACTCTGATATTTATTTTATCTGTTATTTCCAGATGCATCTAATAGCACAAAAAACTTTCTGGGCTAATAATGTAAGACATAACACACAAAACATGTATATACTGCACAGTTGGTTAGGATCTAGAAGCAGAGCTGTCATGTCTGCCGGCGCCATAGCTAGCTACATTTGCAGATATTTTACATTTCGCATTTTGTCAGAAAGTCATTTTCATGTCAAGTTAAAGCTTACTGTTAGCTAGCTAACATCAGATGGCTGGCTCACTAGCTAGTGTATGATCTGTGTATTAATATTATTCATATCTCAAAGAGTCATTTGCATTGCTAGTAATAGCCTTAATCTTAGCTAGCTAATATTGAACTTAGTTGGTTAGCTACCTGCAGATTCATGCAGGGTAGTAACGTTATGAGTTGGGATTATGGTATGTTTAGCCAGCTAGTTAGCCAGTCTAAACAAAAGACTCCACTATGTTGGTAAACATTTCACTACACCTTCTTTATCCTGTACATGTGACAAATAAACATAGGTTTTATTTGATATAGTATGTATTTACCAGAGACGGTAATGTGAAGAACATGACCTGCACCAAAGTCAAATTAGGATATAACTTTATGCCAATGAGACAGTGTGCAAGTTAAAAAAAAATCTGTAGAATAAACTGCTTTTATTTCATCAAACTCACAACCTGTAACATATACACTTGGATTCGGAAAGAAAGTGCAGGTGGTGAGTTTAATAATATACGGACCATAGACCAATACAAGAACCATGAGTAGTGTATAGAAATGGAACACATAGTCAATACTCCCTGTGGAATGGAACTAAGGAAGTGACAGATATAGGGGAGGTAGTCAGTGAAGTGATGGAGTCCAGGTGTGTCTCATGATGATACACAGGTGTGCATAATGATTGGTACCAGGTGCGCTTAATGATGATTGCCAGGGCCGGTGGCTAGTAAACCCATGATGTCGAACTGGCTAGCCAGATAACTTAACATTAGCTAAGAAACAAACCAAGCTAACAAGCTAGAAACAAACCAAAACATTGTTTAGAAAGTTTATTTTAGCTGCCTGGTTTGCTAGTTTGACATATAGTAAATTCATTTTTAAACGATGGTGTAAAAATACACTAGTTATGCTATTTTGGACCACAAGGCTGCAGATGTCACGCAGCATGTAGTTTTTGTGTTTATACTTTTTCATAACGACAAAGACACGTTTGATGTCGGGCGACAATAAAATGTTCAATGTAACAGCGACAGCTATCAATAGCCGTAGTCTAAAACAGCCTTTAATCTTGAAATCTTTGGTTGTTTAGTACATGGCCTCACGTGTCATTTGGATTGGGGCTAAGGCTTAAGAGGATGTGAACAATGCTGAATGGGTGTAGACAAAGAAGAGCTCTCCAGCAGGTTTACCAAATTATACAAGGGCCATTTTCACAAAAGTGAGGTTATAAGTTCATCAAATTTCAAAGCAGAATTACTTTTCCATTATTCCTCAGCTGTAGTGTATGATATACAATTTTCTAGCGATGAGTCTCTACTTTTATCCAATGTAAAAAAAGAAACATTTAATAATAACAAGTTAATATAATTTCGCCTTTTTGTAGCTTACAATATACATACTTCAGTATTTTCATTATTTATTTATTTTATACAGTCATTATTGGTCATCTTTATCAAGGATGTCAATCATTTCAAACCCCACTCTATATCTCACATTGGGCATTACCTACGTAAGGGCCGTGTATGAACCAGTAGAGTCACTTGTGTGTGTGAAGGCACTCCCTGGTGATGTGCAAGGGCCTCCACCCATCTGGTGACATGCCAGGGCCTCCACACAGTTTATGCAGTCTGACAACATTTCTCTCAGCAGTTTATATCTAACTGCACGTGATTACAGTACTTGTCACTCTGGTTTTGGCTTAATATGAAAATAATTTTGTAAAAAAAAAAAAAGTGAGCTCTTTATTTGGACAGTCAAATCAAATCAAATCTAATCTTACTTGTTACATGCCGAATACAACAGGTGTAGACGTTAATGTGAAATTCTTACATATGAGCCCTTTCCCAACAATTAAAAGGTAAGGAAATTAGCAAATAAAAAATAAATAGAAACACAATAAGTAACAAAAGGGAGCCTATATACAAGGAGTACCTGTACCGAGTCAATGTGCAGTGGTAGAGGTAGCTGAGGTAATATGTATACTACCGGTCAAAAGTTTTATAAAACCTACTCATTCAAGGGTTTTTCTTTATTTGAAATTCTAAATTGTAGAATGATAGTGAAGGCATCAAAACTATGAAATAACACATATGGAATCATGTTGTAACCAAAAGTGTTAATCAAATCAAAATATATTTTAAATTTGAGATTCTTCGAATCTCGAATCAAGACCCTTTGCCTTGATGACAGCTTTGCACACTCTTGGCATTCTCTCAGCCAGCTTCATGAGGTAGTCACCTGGAAAGCATTTCAATTAACATGTTTGCCTTCTTAAACATTAATTTGTGGATTTCTTAATGCATTTGAGCCAATCAGTTGTGTTGTGACGAGGTGGTGTAAGGTTCTGTATTTATTTTCTTCGTCAACCTTGTGTTCTGTTTCGTTGTATTCTTGAATGTAGCCCTGTCTTTCGTTTTTGTTCATTGATTTCAACTGTGTTAGTGACTCACCTGGTCTCATCAGCTCCTTATTTAGTGCAATTCATTCTGTTTGTGCCTTTGTGAGGTATTGTTCGTTTTGACACAATCAAGCCTTTTCCTAGCTCATTTGTGAGAACTAGTTATAGCCTTCAGTCCTAGTTTTGATTCACCTTCCTGTTTGCCTACCTGTGTATGAACATTGCCTGCCTGTGACCACGATTCCTGCCTTCAGCGAAGGCGTAATAAACACCTGCCGCACACTCCACGTGAATCTACACCGTTTTCTCCCAGAGTATTCATTACAGGTAGGGTATGTATACAGAAGATAGCCCTACTTGGTCAAAGACCAATGACATATTATGGCAAGAACAGCTCAAATAACAGCTCAAATAAGCAAAGAGAAACAACAGTCCATCATTACATTAAGAAATGATGCTTTTCCTTCACTCTGCTGTCCAACTCATTCCAAACCATCTCAATTGGGTTGAGGTCGGGGAATGTGCATGTCAGGTCATCTGATGCAGCATTCCATCACTCTCCTTCTTGGTCAAATAACCTTTACACAACCCGGAGGTATGTTGGGTCATTGTCCTGTTGAAAAACAGATGATTGTCCCACTAAGCACAAACCAGATGGGATGGTGTATCACTGCAGAATGCTGTGGTAGCCATGTTGGTTAAGTGTGTCTTGAATTCAAAATAAATCACAGACAGTGTCACCAGTAAAGCACCCCCACACCATCACACCCCCTTCTCCATGCTTCACTGTGGGAACCAAACATGCAGAGATCATCCCTTCACCTTCTCTGCGTCTCACAAAAACACATCAGTTGGAACCAAAAATCCCTCATTTGGACTCGTTAGACCAATGTCCATTTCCACCGGTCCAAAGTTCATTGCTTGTGTTTCTTGGCCTAAGCAAGTCTCTTATTCTTATTGGTGTCCTTTAGTAGTGGTTTCTTTGCAGCAATTCGACCATGAAGGTCTAATTCACGTAGTCACCTCTGAACAGTTGATGTTGATGTGTCTGTTACTTGAGCCAGTTTCATCATAGCACTTCATGGTCTTTGCGACTGCTCCTGAAGAAACTTTCAAAGTTCTTGACATTTTCCGTATTGAATGACCTTAAAGTAATGATGGACTGTTGTTTCTCTTTGGTTATTTGAGCTATTCTTGCCATAATATAATACCAAGTAGGGCTATCTTCTGTATACCACCCCTACCTTGTCACACCACATCTAAATGGCTCAAACGCATTAAGAAAATAATTTCCAGAAATGAACTTTTAACATGGCAAACATTTTAATTGCAATGCATTCCACGTGACTATCTCATGAATCTGGTTGAGAGAATGCAAAGAGTGTGCAAAACTATCATCAAGGCAAAGGGTGGCTACTTTAATGACACTAAAATATATCATATATTTTGATTTGTTTGAAACTTTTTTGGCTACTCAACTCAGCAAAAAAAGAAACGTTCCTTTTTCAGGATGAACCATGAACAAATTAATGAACATGCACCTGTGGAATGGTTATTAAGACACTAACATTTAACAGAGGGTAGGCAATTAAGGTCACTTAGGACACTAAAAAGGCCTTTCTACTGACTCTGAAAAACAACAAAATAAAGATGCTCAGGGTCCCTACTCACCTGCGTGAATGTGCCTTAGGCATGCTGCAAGGAGGCATGAGGACTGCAGATGTGGCCAGGGAAATAAATGGCAATGTCTGTACTATGAGATGCCTAAGACAGCGCTACAGAGAGACAGGATGGACAGCTGATCGTCCTCGCAAAGGCAGACCACGTGTAAAAACACCTGCACAGGATCGGTACATTCGAACATCACACCTGTGTGACAGATACAGGATGGCAACAACAACTTCCAAAGTTATACCAGGAACGCACAATCCCTCCATCAGTGCTCAGACTGTCCGCAATAGGCTGAGAGAGGCTGGAATGAGGGCTTGTAAGGCCTGTTGTATGGCAGGTCCTCACCAGACATCACCGGCAACAACGTCGCCTATGGGCAGAAACCCACTGTCGCTGGACCAGACAGGACTGGAAAAAAGTGCTGTTCACTGACAAGTCGCAGATTTGTCTCACCAGGGGTAATGTTCGGATTCACATTTATAATTGAAGGAATGAGCATTACACCGAGGCCTGCACTCAGGAGCGGGATCAATTTGGAGGTGGAGGGTCCGTCATGGTCTGAAGCGGTGTGTCACAGCATCATCAGACTGAGCTTGTTGTCATTGCAGGCAATCTTTCCACTGTGCGTTACAGGGAAGTCATCCTCCTCCCTCATGTGGTACTCTTCCTGCAGGCTCATCCTGACATGCCCCTCCAGCATGACAATGCCACTAGCCATATGCTCATTATGTGTGTGATTTCCTGCAAAACAGGAATGTCAGTGTTCTGCCATGGCCAGGAACGAGCCCGGATCTCAATCCCATTGAGCACGTCTTGGACCTGTTGGATCGGAGGGTTAGGGCTAGGGCCATTCCCCCCAGAAATGGCCGGGAACTTGCAGGTGGCTTGGTAGAAGATTGTGTTAACCTCTCACAGCAAGAACTGGCCAATCTGGTGCAGTCCATGAGGAGGAGACACACTGCAGTATTTAATGCAGCTGGTGGCAACACCAGATACTGACTGTTACCTTTGTTTTTGACCCCCCCTCTGTTCAGGGACCCATTATTCAATTTATGTTAGTCACATGTCTGTGGAACTTGTTTAGATTATGTCTCAGTTGTTGAATCTTATGTTTATACAAATATTTACAAATGTTAAGTTTGCTGAATATACACGTAGTTAACAGTGAGAGGATGTTTATTTTTTTCTGAGTTTATATACGACTTGAATCCTTGGCACAAAGTGATATTATATTCTACTCAATCCATAGGCTTCATTAATGTAATTCAGACTTTTTTGAAGTTGATACAACTGTATTTGATAGCTGAGGTTCATAGCTAGGTTCTGAACTAATATGTATACCAAACGTTTTAGGATCCATACACAGATAGGCTAGCTACAGATTGGCTAGCTACACATCCATAGGCATAAAGGCTTTTTATCCTCCACTGCACAATAAGCAAGAAAATAGTTAGCTAGCTACGTTATTCCATCTATCTGCATTGCATGGCAAATGTCAGCAAGACAAGCTTACACAATTGTACATTCAATTTGCAGTAAATTATTTAGTTAGCTAGATTCGTTACATCCACTGTTTCACAAGACGACGGCCTGGTTTGCTGGTTGTTTCAGGAGTCCCTAAAACATTAAACAACCAGAATTACAATGTAATACTCATGTCACAACACCCGTAAAGCTAGCCAGCTGGCTGACTAATGTTAATTAGTCAGCTAGCTTGCTAAATCGCGATTTTTGTAATTTAACTTTCTGATAAAAAAATATGTATAATCTAATAATCTAATAATTTGTCTCTACATTAATGTTATAATCACTTACATTTGCTTTCTTTCTAGTATTTTTTCCAGACATCTTTTCTGAAGAAAGTCTCCAGCCTTGGGTCGCATAGCATCAAATTCGTCATGGGAACCAGTCGATATGAATGGTCATTGCCCATCAGTCGCCGCTAGTGATTTGCATACATTTGGGAAAGGTGTATCTTTTTCACCGCCTCACACGCCACGTTCACACCGCCCAAAGGTCCCCTGCCCTCTCCATTTCTCACCGCTTTCCTTCCATTGAACATGAATGGGAAGCGATGTTTCACTGCACGGCATCTTGTGCTAGTGTACATGGGGCATTATAAGAACACAAGTTTGTGCACATGTGATAAATAAGATGCATGACAAACTAACAAAATTACACAGACAGCAATTAAATTCCACTGAATTATTCCAAACAATGTTGGGAGTATCCTTGTTTTAGTGTAAAAGACAAATCATTATAGATAATACAGATTATATGGGAGGCAGTAGTGCTGCATGCTTGCAAGTTGCTACATTGTGCATTTGTAATAATAAAACAAATTATAACTGAAAAGGAAAAACGTGACGATATCAAATGTGTAGACCTTACCATGAAATGCTTATTACAAACCTTTAACCAACCGTGCAGAAATGATAAGAAAACATTTACCAAATTAACAAAAGTAGAAAATTATTTTAAAAAGTAACACAATAAAATAACAATAACGGGGCTATATACAGGGGGTACCGGTACCGAGTCAGTGTGTGCCGGTACAGGTTTGTATATTTGTACACGTACGTAGAGGTGAAGTGACTATGCATAGATAAAACAACAGCGAGTTGCAGAAATGTACAAAACAAATGGAAGGGTGTCAATGTACTGTAAATAGTCTAGTGGCCATTTGATTAATTATTCAGCAGTCTTATGGCTTGCGGGGTAGAAGCTGTTAAGGAGCCTTTATTTCCTAGACTTGGCAATCCAGTACCGCTTACCGTGTGGAGTAAAGGTGGTCTAGAGCTTTTATTCCCTCTGGTTGCACATGTGACATGCTGGTAAAAATTTGGTAACACTGATTTAAGTTTGCCTGCATTAAAGTCCCTGGCCACTAGGAATGTTTCTTCTGGATCAGCATTTTCTTGTTGCTCATGGCCTTATAGATTTGGTGGAGTGCGGTCTTAGTGCCAGCATCGGTCTGTTGTGGTAAATAGATGACTACGAATGATATAGATGAGAACTCTCTTGGTATATAGTGTGGTCTACAGCTCATTATAAGGTACTCTACCTCAGGCGAGCAATACCTCAAGACTTCTTTAACATTAGACACCAGCTGTTATTCACAAATAGACACACACCCCCACCCCTCGTCTTACCAGACGTAGCTTCTCTGTTCTGCCGGTGCATGGAAAATCCCACCAGCTCTATGTTATCCGTGTCATCGCTCAGCCACGACTCGGTGAAGCATAAGATATCACAGTTTTTAATGTCCCGTTGGTAGGATAATCTTAATCGTAGGTCATCAATTTTATTTTTCAATGATTGCACATTAGCCAATAGAACAGATGACAGTGGGAGTTTACTCGGCTACGAATTCTCAGAAGGCAGCCCGACCTGCACCCCCTTTTCCTTTGTCTTTTCTTCACGCAAATGACGAGGATTTGGGCCTGTTCCTGAGAAAGCAGTATATCCTTCTCGTCGCACCCGTTAAAGGAAAAAGCTTCTTCCAGTTCGAGGTGAGTAATCGCTGTTCTGATGTCCAGAAGATATTTTCTGTCATAAGAGACGGTAGCAATGTACAAAATAAGTTAAAAAATAACGCAAAAAAACGAACAAAATAGCACAGTTGTTTAGCAGCATGTAAAATGTCAGCCATCCTCTTCAGTGCATTCTTATGTTTATCACAACATTTCTCTCTCGTATCGATATCAAACAATGTGATTTAATTATTGATATTGGTGCCCTCCACTGGAAGTGGTCCTCGAGCAGCAGGCTCTTTCCATATCTGTAGAATCCTGGGCCCTCATTTATCAACCTTGCGTAAATGTCTTACTTCATTCTGGCTTAGGTGGAGATTCTAAGATTTGCATGCACAACACATTATTTGGGATATTTCAAACTGAGCGCACGCAACATATAAGCATTTTTTTATTGATCAGCGCCATACTATATTTGTGCGCTTGTGAACAAGTGTTACCACCTGCGTGAAATACGCCCTATTTACCATTCATTTCTATTGGGCACAAAATAATCAGAAACACAACTAAAACGAACTGCAAATCATCCAACAAGTTTGTAGAGTTACAAGCTCGATGTAGTCATTACGTGTTATGAATATGGGACCAAAAACTAAACTTTTGACTACAAAGAATCTTTAGGGGTGTCAATAATTTTGATCCCTACTGTACATACCTTACCTGAAAAAAATAATATTACTTGTTAAACAAAATCTCTTTTTCTGAGCAATTGTATTAGTATAAGTGAATATAATTTCACCTTTTTTAGAATACAATATAGTTCAGTATTTCATTATTTATTTTATACAGTCATTATTGGTCATCTTTATCAAGGATGTCAATAATTTTAAACCCCACTGTGTATCTCACATTGGGCATTACCTACGTAAGGGTATGAACCAGTAAAGTCACTTGTGTGTGTGAAAGCACTCCCTGGTGATGTGCAAGGGGCTCCACCCATCTGGGGACCATCCAGGGCCTCCACCCAGTTCATGCAGTCTGACAACATTTCTCTCAACAGTTTAAATCTAACTTTACATGATGACAGTAGTTGTCACTCTGGTTTTGGCCTAATATGAAAATAATTTTGCTCTTTATTTGGATAGTCAAATCAAATCAAATCTAATCTTGATAAGAGAATTATGTTCTCCTGGCACATAATTAAATTGGGTTATATTACTCAGACTGCAAACCAGAATTTGTAAGATCCTGGTCGAATGAAACAGACGGAGGCCCAGCTAAAATAGTCAAAAAGGTTTATTCACGGGAACATTCTAAAGTCAAGAATACAAAACAATTCATTTTATACTAACTTCATCATGCCCACACATTCAAACAACCATACACACACACATACACACAACCATACGCACACACATACAGTGCCTTGCGAAAGTATTCGGCCCCCTTGAACTTTGCGACCTTTTGCCACATTTCAGGCTTCAAACATAAAGATATAAAACTGTATTTTTTTGTGAAGAATCAACAACAAGTGGGACACAATCATGAAGTGGAACAACATTTATTGGATATTTCAAACTTTTTTAACAAATCAAAAACTGAAAAATTGGGCGTGCAAAATTATTCAGCCCCCTTAAGTTAATACTTTGTAGCGCCACCTTTTGCTGCGATTACAGCTGTAAGTCGCTTGGGGTATGTCTCTATCAGTTTTGCACATCGAGAGACTGAAATTTTGTGATTGTTCGACAGTGTCAGTGTGTCTTACCCTCTTGCAATGTGTGATATGAACCCAGGTAGCTCCTTCAGCTATTCTCACCGCGAAGGCTGTCACCAGGAGTACTTGACTCGCAAATCTAAACAATTCTCTGTCAAGTGTCTTATCTACTTTCAGAGTTATCTGTGCTGCTTTGTATGGTCTTAGATGTATATGTGATTGTCTATGTAAACAGTAACCGTTCTCTCCTTTATTATTTCACAGGCCCTAGTCAATGCTACTATTTCGGCCTGTTGTGCCGAAAAATTTCTGAGCAATGTTTCCGTGTTTAACACCTTTTTTTCCAGAAACCAACTAAACTTTCATTCCCCTTTTGTCTCTACTCAGTAACTGTTATCTACCCATTCCGTGTCACTCCTATCTTTCTCATTTCCTGGCCCCCCTTCCCCACCTTCTCCTCTCTGCTCCCAAACCTTCAAGGTCTCAGCATTTCGAGGAGGGCTCCTCCATCTGCCCTTTCTCCTATCTGTCTGTCGCCCTTTCTCATAACAGTCAGTATCAAAAAAAAGTTCATTTGGAGAATTTCTTTCCTTCTTAATGCGTTTTAGCCCATCAGTTGTGTTGTGACAAGGTAGGGGTGGTATACAGATATATACAAGATAGCCCTATTTGGTAAAAGACCAAGTCCATATTATGGCAAGAACAGTTCAAATAAGCAAACATAAATGACAGTCCATCATTATTTTAAGACATGAGGTCAATCCAGAAAATGTCAAGAAATGTGAAAGTTTCTTCAAGTGCAATCGCAAAAACCATCAAGCGCAATGATGAAACTGGCTCTCGTGAGGACTGCCATGGGAAACTAAGACACATAATTACCGCTGCTGCAGAGGATAATTCATTAGAGTTAAAGGCAACCTCAGATTGCAACCCAAATAAATGCTTCACAGAGTTCAAGTAACAGACATATCAACAGTTCAGAGGAGACTGCGTGAATCAGGCCTCCGTGGTTGAATTGCTACAAAGAAACCCCTACTAAAGGACACCAATGAGAAGAAGAGACTTGCTTAGGCTAAGAAACACAAGCAAAGGACATTAGACCAGTGTAAATCTGTCCTTTGGTCTGATGAGTCCAAATTCTAGATTTTTGGTTCCAAATGCGGTGTCTTTGTGAGCCGCAGAGGAGGTGAATGGATGATTTCTGCATGTGTGGTTCCCACCGTGACGCACGGAGGAGGAGGCGTGATGGTGTGGGGTTGCTTTGCTGGTGACACTGTCAGTGATTTATTTAGAATTCATGGCACACTACCACAGCATGACCACAACAGCATTCTGCAGAGATACGCCATCCCAGCTGGTTGGGTGATGTATTACTGCATCAGATGACCTGGCCTCCACAATCACCTGACTTCAACCCAATTGAGATCATTGGGGATGAGTTGGACCGCAAGTGAAGGAAAAGCAGCCAACAAGTGCACAGCATATGTGGGAACTGCTTCAAGACTGTTGGAAAAGCATTCCTCTTGAAGCTGGTTGAAAGAATGCCTAGTGTGTGCAAAGCTGTCATCAAGGCAAAGGGTGGCTACTTTGAAGAATATCAAATATAAAATATATTTTGATTTGTTTAAGACTTCTTTGGTAACTACATGATCTCTGGAGAGACCTGAAAATAGCTGTGCAGTGACGCTCCCCATTCAACCTGACAGAGCTTGAGAGGATCTGCAGAGAGGAATGGGAGAAACTCCTCAAATACAGGTGTGCCAAGCTTGTAGCATCATACCTAAGAAGATAATCGCTGCCAAAGGTGCTTCATTCCAGTACTGAGTAAAGTGTCTGAATACATATGTAAATGTCATTTTTCAGTTATTTATGTTTTATAAATTTGCAAACATTTCCAAATGATGAGGGAAAAAAACAATTACATTTTTTTTTAAATAAGGCTGTAATGTAACAAAGTGTGGAAAAAGTCAACGGGTTTGAGTACTTTCCGAATGCACTGTATTTTGTGGAGAATATACATTACAATTGTATTTTTACATTCAGCTGAAACTTGCATACCTGTTCTGACATAAATCTCAACCAATGAGGGGTCCTCAAAAGTATCCACTTACCCTTGATAGCTGATATTTAGGAACACTGATTGACAATACATTTCACATGCTGTTGTGCAAATGGAATAGACAACAGGTGGAAATTATAGGCAATTAGCATGACACCCCCAATAAAGGAGTGGTTCTGCAGGTGATAATCACAGACCACTTCTCAGTTCCTATGCTTCCTGGCTGATGTTTTGGTCACTTTTGAATGCTGGCGGTGCTTTCACTCTAGTGGTAGCATGAGACAGAGTCTACAACCCACACAAGTGGCTCAGGTAGTACAGCTCATCCAAGATGGCACATCAATGCGAGCTGTGGCAAGAAGGTTTGCTGTGTCAGCGTAGTGTCCAGAGCATGGAGGCGCTACCAGGAGACAGGCCAGTACATCAGGAGACGTGGAGGAGGCCGTAGGAGGGCAACAACCCAGCAGCAGGACCGCTACCTCCTCCTTTGTGCAAGGAGGAGCAGGAGGAGCACTGCCAGAGCCGTGCAAAATGACCTCCAGCAGGCCACAAATGTGCATGTGTCTGCTCAAACGGTCAGAAACAGACTCCATGAGGGTGGTATGAGGGCCCAACGTCCACAGGTGGGGGTTGTGCTTACAGCCCAACATCGTGCAGGACGTTTGGCATTTGCCAGAGAACACCAAGATTGGCAAATTCGCCACTGGCGCCCTGTGCTCTTCACAGATGAAAGCAGGTTCACACTGAGCACATGTGACAGACGTGACAGAGTCTGGAGATGCCGTGGAGAAGGTTCTGCTGCCTGCAACATCCTCCAGCATGACCGGTTTGGCGGTGGGTCAGTCATGGTGTGGGGTGGCATTTCTTTGGGGGGCCCTCCATGTGCTCGCCAGAGGTAACCTGACTGCCATTAGGTACCGAGATGAGATCCTCAGACCCCTTGTGAGACCATATGCTGGTGCGGTTGGCCCTGGGTTCCTCCTAATGCAAGACAATACTAGACCTCATGTGGCTGGAGTGTGTCAGCAGTTCCTGGAAGAGGAAGGCATTGATGCTATGGACTGGTCCGCCCGTTCCCCAGACCTGAATCCAATTGAGCACATCTGGGACATCATGTCTAGCTCCATCCACCAACGCCACGTTGCACCACAGGCTGTCCAGGAGTTGGCGGATGCTTTAGTCTAGGTCTGGGAGGAGATCCCTCAGGAGACCATCCGCCACCTCATCAGGAGCATGCCCAGGCGTTGTAGGGAGGTCATACTGGCACGTGGAGGCCACACACACTACTGAGCCTCAATTTGACTTGTTTTATGGACATTACATCAAAGTTGGATCAGCATGTAGTGTGGTTTTCCACTTTAATTTTGAGTGTGACTCCAAATCCAGACCTCCATGGGTTGATAAATTTGATTTCCATTGATAATTTTTGTGTGATTTTGTTGTCAGCACATTCAACTATGTAAATAAAAAAGTATTTAATAAGAATATTTCATTCATTCAGATCTAGGATGTGTTATTTTAGTGTTCCCTTTATTTTTTGGGGCAGTGTATATTTGTTATGCAATATAAGAAATGCAAAATATAAACTGTAAAGAGAACAACTGATCTACCTGATAAAATGACGCAGTAGCAGATGCATGACATTTTTTTTTTTTACCAATGCAGAGCTGACTAGAGGAAGACCCAGTTGGTTAGAAACATGTTTCTCCATGCATCTGCTACTCTCTACTCAGAGAGAGTTTTCAACTCATCCATCTCACCCCTTCCTCTGGGTAGGGCCACCCCAGATAACGCCTCAAGCCCTGAGCTCTTCTCTGAGGTCTGATTTTATACCACGCCAATGGCTGGCAATGGCTGGCCAATGGCTGGTCCTTCTCGATTCCGATCAATCTCAGAAAGTCAATGGGTTTGATGAATGGTCGCACTTCTTGGGGTTACTTAGAAGTGTTCTTTTTTTTGAACGAGAAGCACATTTTTGTCCATTAAAATATAATCTAATTGATCATAAAAACAGTGTAGACATTGTTAATGTTGTAAATTACTATTGTAGCTGGAAACGGCAGATTTTGAATGGAATATCTAGATAGGTGTACAGAGGCCCATTATCAGCAACCATCACTCCTGTGTTCCAATGGCACGTTGTGTTAGCTAATCCGAGTTTATCATTTTAAAAGGCTAATTGATCATTAGAAAACCCTTTTGCAATAATGTTAGCACAGCTGAAAACTG
The DNA here is from genome assembly GCF_045791955.1 of Oncorhynchus clarkii lewisi. Classification (NCBI taxonomy): domain Eukaryota; kingdom Metazoa; phylum Chordata; class Actinopteri; order Salmoniformes; family Salmonidae; genus Oncorhynchus; species Oncorhynchus clarkii. Next base: position 43,629,285 of record NC_092164.1, read on the forward strand.
TTGTGCTGATTAAAGAAGCATTAAAACTGGCCTTCTGTAGACTAGTTGAGTTTCTGGAGCATCAGCATTTGTGGGTACGATTACTGGCTCAAAATTGCCAGAAACAAAGACCATACCTACTGTGAAGCATGGGGGTGGAAACATCATACTTTGGGGCTGTTTTTCTGCAAAGGGACCAGGACGACTGGCAAAAACCTAGGAAGAAACCTTGAGAGGAACCAGGCTATGAGGGGTGGCCAGTCCTCTTCTGGCTGTGCCGGGTGGATATTATAACAGAACATGGCCAAGATGTTCAAATGTTCATAAATGACCAGCATGGTGAAATAATAGTAATCACAGTGAACAGGTCAGGATTCCATAGCTGCATGCAGAACAGCTGAAACTGGAGCAGCAGCACGGCCAGGTGGACTGAGGCATGGTCCTAGGGCTGAGGTCCTCAGAGATAGAGAGAGAGAGAGAGAGAGAGAGAGAGAGAGAGAGAGAGAGAGAGAGAGAAAAATTAGAGAGAGCATACTTAAATTCACACAGGACCCCGGATAAAACAGGAGAAGTACTCCAGATATAACAGACTGACCCTAGCCCCCCGACACATAAACTACTGCAGCATAAGTACTGGAGGCTGAGACAGGAGGGGTCAGGAGACACTGTGTCCCCATCCGATGATACCCCCGGACAGGGCAAAACAGGCAGGATATAACCCCACCCACTTTGCCAAAGCACAGCCCCCACACCACTAGAGGGATATCTTCAACCACTAACTTACCATCCTGAGACAAGGCCGAGTATAGCCGAAGCCAATTCTATATTTAATTTTGGATTGGAGATGCTTAATATGAGTCTAGAAGGAGAGTTTACAGTCTAGCCAGACACCTAGGTATTTATAGTTGTCCACATATTCTAAGTCAGAACCGTCCAGAGTAGTGATGCTAGTCGGGCAGGCGGGTGTGGACAGTGATCAGTTGAAGAGCATGCATCTCGTTTTACTAGCATTTAGAAGCAGTTGGAGGCAACGGGAGGAGTGTTGTATGGCATTGAAGCTCGTTTGGAGGTTTGTTAACACGGTGTCCAAAGAAGGGCCAGATGTATAAAGAATGGTGTTGTCTGCGTAGAGGTGGATCAGAGAATCACACGCAGCAAGAGCGACATCATTGATACAGTTGAAGTTGGAAGGTTACTTACACTTAGGTTGGAGTGTTTTTAAACCACTTACCAAATTTCTTGTTAATGAACTATAGTTTTGGCAAGTAGGTTAGGACATCTACTTTGTGCATGGCACAAGTAATATTTCCAAAAATTGCCAAAAGACAGGTTATTTCACTTACAATTCGCTGTATCACAATTCCAGTGGGTCAGAAGTTGACTGTGCCTTTAAACAGCTTGACTGTGCCTTTAAACATCTTGGAACATTCCAGAAAATGATGTCATGACTTTAGAAGCTTCTGATAGGGTAATTGACATCATTTGAATCAATTGGAGGTGTACCTGTGGATGTATTTCAATGCCTATCTTCAAACTCAGTGCCTCATGGCTTGACATCATGGGAAAATCAAAAGAAATCAGCCAAGACCTATGAATTGTTTTGTTGTTGACCTACACAAGTCTGGTTCATCCTTGGGAGCAATTTTCAAATGCCTGAAGGTACCACGTTAATCTGTACAAACAATAGTATGCAAGCATAACCTCCCCGGGACCACGCAACCATCATACCGCTCAGGAAGGAGACGCATTCTGTCTCCTAGAGATGAACGTACTTTGGTGAGAAAGGTGCAAATCAATCCCAGAACAACAGCAAAGGACCTTGTGGAGATGCTGGAGGAAACAGGTACAAATGTACCTATAGCTTCAGTAAAACGAGTCCTATGTCAACATAACCTGAAAGGCCACTCAGCAAGGAAAAAGCCACTGCTACAAAACCGCCATAATAAAACCAAACTACGGTTTGCAACTGCACATGGGGACAAAGATCATACTTTTGGAGAAATGTCCTCTGGTCTGATGAAACAAAAATAGAACTGTTTGGCCATAATGACTAACGTTATGTTTGGAGGATAAAAGGAGAAGCTTGCAAGCCGAAGACCACCATCCCAACTGTGAAGCACGGGGGTGGCAGCATCATGTTGTGGGGGTGCTTTGCTGCAGGAGGGACTGGTGCACTTCACAAAATAGATGGCATCATAAGGAGGGGAAATTATGTGGATATATTGAAGCAACATCTCAAGACATCATTCAGGAAGTTAAAGCTCGGTCGCAAATGGGTCTTCCAAATGGACAGTGACCCCAAGCATACTTCCAAAGTTGTGGCAGAATTGCTTATGGACAACAAAGTCAAGGTATTGGAGTGGCCATCACAAAGCCCTGACATCAAACCTGTAGAAAATGTGTGGGCAGAACTGAAAAAGTGTGTGCGAGCAAGGAGGCCTACAAACCTGACTCAGTTATACCAGCTCTGTCAGGAGGAATGGGCCAAAATTCACCCAACTTATGGCGGGACGCTTGCGGAAGGCTCCCCAAAACGTTTGACCCAAGTTAAACAATTTAAAGGCAATGTTACCAAATACTAATTGAGTGTATGTAAACTTCTGACCCACTGGGAATGTGATGAAAGAAATAAAAGCTGAAATAAATCCTTCTCTCTACTATTATTCTGACATTTCACATTCTTAAAATAAAGTGGTAATCCTAACTGACACAAGACAGGGGATTTTTACTAGAATTAAATGTCAGGAATTGTGACAAACTGAGTTTAAATGTATTTGGCTAAGGTGGATGTAAATTTCCGACTTCAACTGTACTAGCAGAAAGGCTGGCCAAAAGAAAGTAGTGTTTAGGAATAACAGAACTAGAATATGAGAATGTGAAGGTTGTTGCCACTAGGTGGAGCTACTAGGATACGGGAAAATGAGGCTTTATGCCGTACTTACAGAAATGGATCCCAAATCTGGAAATCAATTAAAAACCGTGGCTGAATAAAAGAAACATCTGTAAAGGGGCAATCTGCAGTTGCTACATCCACGTTTGGACTTATAAATTAATAATATGTACCCATTGATTCTTGAAGAATATAACTTTCATCATGAGCTTAGTTCAACTGCTGTACCCCATCTAAATGCCAAATATAAACTTTATCTACAAAGTAGCTAAACAAACAGTATGTAGCCTCAAAACATGGTTAAAACTATCATTTTAATATAATGGATGGTCACTCCTTGCATTCACAGCTCTATGAATTTGAGAGTGGTAACATTTCTCCAGTGAAAAAAAGAATGTCCTCAACTCTGGTGTGCTCCCCCTGGTTATTTAATCAGATGCACGATAAAGACAAGGTTTCGATCCAGGTTGAATCTTCGTCAGATCATATATCACTGTGAAACACATCTACTTAAATAACCTCTAGAGGCATGTACATCCGGTAAATTGAATACAATAAATACATAAACATCACAATAAATATTAGACAAATGGAAAAACATGAATATTTATTTTTAATCCATATCAAGTAAGATTATATAAACAAAAGTATGTGGACACCCCTTCAAATTTGTGGATTTGGCTATTTCAGCCACACCCGTTGCTGACAGGTGTATAAAATCGATGACCGCCATGCAATCTCCATAGACAAACAATGGCAGTAGAATGGCCTTACTGAAGAGCTCAATGATTTTCAACATGTCACTGTCATAGGATGCCACCTTTCCAACAAGTCAGTTCGTCAAAATGCTGTCCTGCTCGAGCTGCTCTGTTTAACTGTAAGTGCTGTTACTGTGAAGTGGAAACGTCTAGGAGCAACAACGACTCAGCCTCGAAGTGGTAGACCAAACAAGCTCACAGAATGGGACTGACTAGCGCTGAAGCGAGTAGTGTCTAAAAATTGTCTGTCCTTCATTGCAACACTCACTACCAAGTTCCAAATGGCCTCTGGAAGCAATGTCAGCACAAGAACTGTTCGTTGAGAACTTCATGAAATGGGTTTCCATGACCGAGCAGCCGCACAAGCCTAAGATCACCATGCACAATGCCAAGCATCAGCTGGAGTGGTGTAAAGCTCACCCCCATTCGACTCTGGAGCAGTGGAAAGGCATTCTCTGGAGTGATGAATCACGCTTCACCACATGGCAGGCCATCTGACGAATTTGGGTTTGGCGGATGCCAGGAGAATGCTACCTGTCTCAATGCATAGTGCCAACTGTAAAGTTTGGTAGAGGAGGAAAATGGTCTGGGGCTGTTTTTCATGGTTCGGGCCAGGCCCCTTAGTTCCAGTTAAGAAATATCTTAATGCTACAGCATACAATGACATTTTAGACAATTCTGTGCTTCCAACATTGTGGCAACAGTTTGGGGAAGGCCCTTTCCTGTTTCAGCATGACAATGCCCCCGGGCACAAAGCGAGGTCCATGAAGAAATGGTTTGTCGAGTACTGTGTGGAAGAACTTGACTGGCCTGCACAGAGCCCTGACCTTAACCCCATCAAACACCGTTGGGATATTGGAACTCCGACTGCGAGACAGGTCTGATCGCCCAACATCAGTGCTCAACCTCACTAATGCTCTTGTGGCTGAATAGAAGCAATGTTCCAACATCTTGTGGAAAGTCTTCCCAGATAGTGGAGGCTGTTATAGCAGCAAAGTAGAGACCAACTCCATATGAATTCCCATCATTTTGGAATGATATGTTCGACGAGCAGGTGTCCTACATTTGGTAGTGTAGTGTAGGTTTACAATAGATAAAGAATGGGTGAGACAAAATGCGTCACTCATTTTATATACAATATTATATAGGGAAAATTGAAAGAGCATCAATCTGTGAGCAGAACACATTTTATAGACAAGGTTTCATGTGTAGTTCATTGCGTATGCCTCTTGGAGACAGAGTGTTGAGGAAATGTATCCAAAAGTACTTCCCATGGCTATGGTAGGAAATTGTCAATAAAGCCCCCTCTTACGCGGCATTTTCACATGTTCAATTCCCAGGTAGTGGAGAGAGGACAAGTTGTGCTTTCCCCGTGAAAAGTGCACAGCAAGGGGACTTTTGATATCGTTATTCATTATGCAACTCCTGCATTTCGTGATTTCTCCCAGGCACGCTAATCCGCATGGACATTTGATCAAATAAATGATGTTTGTGGTGTTGCAGAACATTTTGCCTTTGGTTTCTATCTCTTTGCCGGTTTCTGAGTGATAAGAAACCTGCCATTTGTGAGTAAAGTTGTCCTGTGCAATGCCCACGTACATAATTCCCATCGGAAATATCGCTGAGAAAGTGTCTAGCTGTGGGCGGGGGTGGGAGGTCCGCTTTCATTAACATGTCTCTGAGATTTTGTGGCCTCTTATTAAACACCTATCTTGGTGGTTCTTTAAAGATAGTGGGGCATCTGGGGTTTGAACTGATAATATGCCAATGTTTTTTAATTGCGTCTTGTATTACATTTCCCATATGAGAATATTCCACAATACATTGTATTGTATTACTCTTTTTGCACACTGAGGGTTTCAAGCTATGCAACTGGCTAGTGTCCATGACGCACTCCACAGCTGATTGTAGGCACTCCTCAGAATAACCTCTCTCCCGGGAATCTATTCATCAAAACGGTACTTTGTTAGGAGAAAGCAGCATCAGTGCCACAGATTCTATGGACATGTTTAAATGGACTGATAGGGTGGCTTTTCTTAAGAGGAATGGAGTGGAAACTATCGCTTCTTAAAAGTGGGTTTCGATCTTATTTTATTTATTTTTATTTAACTAGGCAAGTCAGTTAAGAACAAATTATTATTTACAATGACTGCCTACCAAAAGGCAAAATGCCTCCTGCGGGGATGGGGCCTGGGATTAAAAATATGAAATCAATACAATATAAATATAGGACAAGACACACATCACAACAACAAAGACAACACAACACTACATAAAGAGAGACCTAAGACAACAACATTGCAAGGCAGCAACACATGACAACACAGCATGGTAGCAACACAACATAACAAAAACATGGTAGCAACACAACATGGTAGCAGCACAAAACATGGTACAAACATTACTGAGCACAGAAAACAGCACAAAGGACAAGAAGGTAGAGACAACAATACATCACACAAAGCAGCCACAACTGTCTGTAAGAGTGTCCATGAGTCTTTGAATGAAGAGATTGAGATAAAACTTTCCAGTTTGAGTGGTTGTTGCAGCTTGTTCCAGTCGCTAGCTGCAGCAAACTGAAAAGAGGAGCGACCCAGGGATATGTGTGCTTTGGGGACCTTTAACAGAATGTGACTGGCAGAGTGGGTGTTGTATGTGGAGGATGAGGGCTGCAGTAGATATCTCAGATAGGGGGGAATGAGGCCTAAGAGGGTTCTATAAATAAGCATCAACCAGTGGGTCTTGAGACGTGTATACAGAGATGACCAGTTTACAGAGGAGTACAGAGTGCGGTGATGTGTCCTATAAGGAGCATTGGTGGCAAATCTGATTTCCGAATGATAAAGGGGGCACCCTTACCTGCCACTCGAGAGCACCCTTACCTGCCGATCTATAAATGTTGTCTCTATAATCTAGCATGGGTAGGATGGTCATCTGAATCAGGGTTAGTTTGGCAGCTGGGGTGAAAGCGGAACTATTACGATAGAGGAAACCAAGACTAGATTTAACCTTAACCTGCAGCTTTGATATGTGCTTAGAGTAGGGCAGTGCACTGTCTAGCCATACTCCCAAGTACTTGTATGATGTGACTACCTCAAGCTCTAAACCCTCAGAGGGAGTAATAACACCTGTGGGAGGAGGGGCAATCTTCTTATCAAACCACATTACCTTTGTTTTGGAGGTGTTCAGAACAAGGTTAAGCATAGAGAAAGCTTGTTGCACACTAAGAAAGCTTTGTTGTAGAGCATTTAACACAAAATCCAGGGGGGGGCCAGCTGAGTAAAAGACTGTATCATCTGCATATAAATGGATAAGAGAGCTATGTTGTTGATGTAAATTGAGAAAAGCGTGGGGCCTAGGATCGAGCCTTGGAGGAACTCCCTTGGTGACCGGCAGTGGCTGAGACAGTAGATTTTCTTTATACACTGCACTCTTTGAGAGACGTAGTTAGCACACCAGCCCAAAGACCCCTCAGAGACACCAATACTCCTTATCCGGCACACAAGAATGGAATGGTCTACCGTATCAAAAGCTTTGGCCAAGTCAATGAAAATAGCAGCACAATATTGCTTAGATTCAAGGGCAATGGTGACATCATTGAGGACTTTTAAGGTTGCAGTGACACATCCATAACCTAAGCGGAAACCAGATTGCATACTGAAGAGAATACTATAGACATCAAGAAAGCCAGTAAGTTGATTATTGACAAGTTTTCCCAACACTTTTGATAAACAGGGCAAACTAGAAATTGGCCTATATCAGTTAGGATCAGCTTTAATCTCCCCCTTTAAATAAAGGACAAACCGTGGCTGCCTTCCAAGCAATGGGAACCACCCCAGAAAGGTTGGAGATAGGCTTTGCGATGATAGGGGCAGCAACCTTAAAGACGAAAGGGTATAAACCATCTGAACCAGATGTTCTTTGGAGGTCAAGTTTACGGAGCTCCTTTAGAACCTCAGACTCAGTGACTGCCAGCAGGGATAAACTTTGTAGCAGGGCATGGGAAAAAGAGGGAGAAGCGTCGGGGATAGTCACATTAGAAGGGGTGGGAGATGAGTAAATGTTTGGCGGGCAAGTAGGGGCAGAGCCAGAAGGGTGTCCGGGAGGCACTGGACACCCCTGACATCTAATTGGCCACCCTGTGTACCACCCCAAAATGTAATTCGCTACTGGCAATTTGATGCTGATTGACATCTAATTTCACCTCTTGTTGAAAGAAGCATTTATTTTGATATTCGGCGGCGCATTTTTCAAATCAAGGACGAGGCAGAGAGAATATTAACTGTGGTTGCGAGATACAGAAGAAGAAGAGGGAATATTTCCTCAGCTCCACAAGCTCTTTTTGCGATTGTCGAAAGCATCATATTTGAAGTAAGTTTTAAGGTTTAGCATCGGGTTTAGGTTTCCTGAACAACTTTTATGAAAGTTGAGTAGCTATGGAAGTTAACTTTAGAACTTTGGCTCCATTAACAGAGAGTTAATCAGAAAAGAGAGATCGGTTCCCACTTTAGCCTAACATTATGTTTACATCTGTGCTAGTAATACACACATATACAGTGCAGTGTCGTAAGTTACATCATACGAATGTTTAGCTAATGTGGGGTTATTAGTAGGCTACAGCTGTCAGTGTTCAGCAAGTTAACATTCAGCAATTTGAAATCCATTAAATCAGGTCGATTTTTGTACTTGAACTGAAAACGAACAATTGTTGTTATCAATCTGTTAATGTTACTCAAAAGATTACCACAATTTGCAGATAACCTGTTTGCTATCATAAAGGTGTAAGAAATTATAGCTACAGTGGGAAAAAAAGTATTTAGTCAGCCACCAATTGTGAAAGTTCTCCCACTTAAAAAGATGAGAGAGGCCTGTAATTTTCATCATAGGTACACTTCAACTATGACAGATAAAATGAGAAAAGAAATCCAGAAAATCACATTGTAGGATTTTTAATGAATTTATTTGCAAATTATGGTGGAAAATAAGTAGTTGGTCACCTACAAACAAGCAAGATTTCTGGCTCTTCTTATCAGTTATCAGTTATCAGAACTTGTTATCAGTATAAAAGACACCTGTCCACAACCTCAAACAGTCACACTCCAAACTCCACTATGGCCAAGACCAAAGAACTGTCAAAGGACACCAGAAACAAAATTGTAGACCTGCACCAGGCTGGGGAGACTGAATCTGCAATAGGTAAGCAGCTTGGTTTGAAGAAATCAACTGTGGGAGCAATTATTAGGAAATGGAAGACATGCAAGACCACTGATAATCTCCCTCGATCCCGGGCTCCACGCAAGATCTCACCCCGTGGGGTCAAAATGATCACAAGAACGGTGAGCAAAAATCCCAGACAACACGGGGGGACCTAGTGAATGATCTGCAGAGAGCTGGGACCAAAGTAACAAAGCCTACCATCAATAACACACTACGCCGCCATGAATTCAAATCCTGCAGTGCCAGACGTGTCCCCCTGCTTAAGCCAGTACATGTCCAGGCCCGTCTGAAGTTTTCTAGAGAGCATTTGGATGATCCAGAAGAAGATTGGGAGAATGTCATATGGTCAGATGAAACCAAAATATAACTTTTTGGTAAAAACTCAACTCGTCGTGTTTGGAGGACAAAGAATGCTGAGTTGCATCCAAAGAACACCATACCTACTGTGAAGCATGGGGGTGGAAACATCATGCTTTGGGGCTGTTTTTCTGCAAAGGGACCAGGCCGACTGATCCGTGTAAAGGAAAGAATTAATGGGGCCATGTATCGTGAGATTTTGAGTGAAAACCTCCTTTCAACAGCAAGGGCTTTGAAGATGAAACGTGGCTGGCTCTTTCAGCTTAACAATGATCCCAAACACACAACCCGGGCAACGAAGGAGTGGCTTCGTAAGAAGCATTTCAATGTCCTGGAGTGGCCTAGCCAGTCTCCAGATCTCAACCCCATAGAAAATCTTTGAAGGGAGTTGAAAGTCTGTGTTGCCCAGCAACAGCCCCAAAACATCACTGCTCTAGAGGAGATCTGCATGGAGGAATGGGCCAAAATACCAGCAACAGTGTGTGAAAACCTCGTGAAGACTTACAGAAAACGTTTGACCTCTGTCATATCCAACAAAGTGTATATAACAAAGTATGGGGTTAACTTTTGTTATTGACCAAATATTTTCCACCATAATTTGCAAATAAATTAATTAAAAATCCTACAATGTGATTTTTTTTTTTTTTTAATCATTCTGTCTGTCATAGTTGAAGTGTACCTTTGATGAAAATTACAGGCCTCTCTCATCTTTTTATGTGGGAGAACTTGCACAAATGGTGGCTGACTAAATACTTTTTGCCCCACTGTACCTGTCTATTTAATGTCCTGCAGTTGGCAGTGCATGTCAGAGCAAAAACCAAGCCATGAGGTCGAAGGAAATGTCTGTAGAGCTCCATGACAAGATTGTGTCGAGACACAGATCTGGAGAAGGGTAGCAAAAAATATCTTCAGCATTGAAGGTCACCAAGAACACAGTGGCCTCCATCAATCTTTTATTTTGACCCCCTTTTTGATCTTGTCTCATCGCTACAAATTCTCAGTGGGCTCGGGTGGCGAAGGTCGAGTCATGTGTCCTCTGAATCATGACCTGCCAAACCATGCTTCTTAACACCCGCTCGTTTAAGCCGGAAGCCCCAATGTGTTGGAGGACACACCATTCAACTGACGACCGAGGTCAGCCTGCAGGCGCCCGGCCTGCTACAAGGAGTCGCTAAAGCGCGATTAGTCAAGTAAAGCCCCCCCGGAAAACCTGGACAAGGCGGGGCCAATTGTGCACCGCCCTATGGGGACTCCCAATCATGGCCGGTTGTGATACAGCCCAGGATCAAACTCGGGTCTGTAGGCATGCCTCTAGAGAAGCAGTGCCTTAGACCGCTGCGCCACTCGGGAGGCCCCAGCCTCCATCATTCTAAAATGGAAGAACTTTGGACCCACCAAGACTCATCCTAGAGCTGGCTGCCCAGCCAAACTGAGCAATCGGGGGAGAAGGGCCTTGGTCAGGGAGATGGCCAAGAACCCGATGGTCACTCTGACAGAGCTCCAGATTTCCTCTGCGGAGATGGGAGAACATTCAAGTAAGAAAACCATCTCTTCAGCACTCCACCAATCAGGTCTTTATGGTAGAGTGGCCAGACAGAAGCCACTCCTCAGTAAAAGGCACATGACAGCCCACTTGGAGTTTGCCAAAAGGCACGTAAAGGACTCTCAGACCATGAGAAACAAGATTCTCTGGTCTGATGAAGCCAAGTTTGAACTCTTTGACCTGAATGCCAAGCGTCACGTCTGGAGTAAACCTGGTACCATTCCTAAGGTGAAGCATGGTGGTGGAAGCATCATGCTGTGGTGATGTTTTTCAGCGCCAGGGACTGGGAGACTAGTCAGGATTGAGGGAAAGATGATTGGAGCAAAGTAGAGAGAGATCCTTGATGAAAACCTGCTCCAGAGCGCTCAGGACCTCAGACTGGGGCAAAGGTTCACCTTCAAACAGGATAACTACCCTAAGCATACAGCTAACACAGCACAGGAGTGGCTTCGGGACAAGTCTTTGAATGTACTTGAGTGGCTCAGCCAGAGCCCGGACTTGAACCCGATCAAACGTCTCTGGAGAGACTTGAACATAGCTGTGCAGCGAAGCTACTCATCCAACCTAACAGAGCTAGAGAGGATCTGCTGAGAAGAATGGGAGAAACTCCGTAAATACAGGTGTGCCAAGCTTGTAGCGTCATACCCAAGAAGACTCGAGACTGCAACGCTGCCAAAGATGCTTCAACAAAGTACTGAGTAAAGGGTCTGAATACTTATGTAAATGTGATAATTCAGTTTGTTATTTCTTATAAATTATCAAACATTTCTAAAACCAGTTTTTGCTTTGTCATTATGGGTTAGTGTGTGTAGATTGATGAGGGAATTTAAAAATATATATACATTTTAGAAAAAGGATGTAACATAACAAAAGGTGGAAAAGGTCAAGGGGTCTGAATGCTTTCCGAATGCACTGCATAAGCCTAATGCTGAGACAATAAGAAGACACAGTGGCAGAATAAATTCAACCACACTTTAATTTCACCACAAAACCGGAGTGCAACCTCTTTCAGTCCACAAACCATATTGCATGTAACAAACAGTTACATGACCTACAGTAAAAAGAACACAGCATGGTCAAGCAAGGTAATGTTTCCGAAAAGTGGCTGAATCTCACGGGACAAATTACAAGAACACAGCATGGTCAAGCAAGGTAATGTTTCCGAAAAGTGTCTGAATCTCACGGGACAAATCATCCGAGCGAGAGAAACAGCGCCCCCCTGTTTCAGTATGTGTAACTCATGTATCCGATGCTGTCTAGAACAAAAGAGTATGACATGTTGCTGCCGTAGCAATCGATTGATTGATACTAGCAAGCATTTGGCGTCCCTTGATATTTCTTTAAATAAAATAATTTGCCCATCACCATTGAGCTGAGCTCAACTGTGGGTTATAATTAACTGTTTCTGGTCTTCTTATGTTGATGTCCTGCAGTAGCTAATTTGCTAAATCGGCCCTTTCCTAAGCCATGGATGGAGATGGGGATTTGGACTTGTGGTTTTGACTTAATTCTCTGTCCAGGCCAATGATTATGACGGCATTTCTGATATAACCATTAATGCTTATATTGTGCCAGTGCCACTGGCCTGAGACAATATGTAGCCTAAGTTCAATATGTAGCCTAGATGTAGCCTAGTAGACTCACGTTAACTACATTCAACAAAAATATAAACACAACATGTAAAGTGTTGGTCCCATGTTTCATGAGCTGAAATAAAATATACCAAAAACATTTCATACACGCAAAAAAAATATTTCTTTAAAATGTGCACAAATAGTGGAGTTTGGAGTGTGACTGCTTGAGGTTGTGGACAGGTGTCTTTTATACTGATAACAAGTTCAAACGGGTGCCATTAATACAGGTAACGAGTGGAGGACAGAGGAGCCTCTTAAAGAAGAAGTTACAGGTCTGTGAGAGCCAGAAATCTTGCTTGTTTGTAGGTGACCAAATACTTATTTTCCACCATAATTTGCAAATAAATTCATTAAAAATCCTACAATGTGATTTTCTGGATTTCTTTCTTCTAATTTTGTCTGTCATAGTTGAAGTGTACCTATGATGAATTACAGGCCTCTGTCATCTTTTTAAGTGGGAGAACTTGCACAATTGGTGGCTGACTAAATACTTTTTTGCCCCACTGTAAGTCATGATATTAGGAAGTGCTTATTTCCAGCGAGTGTATTTGATCGGTTTTGTTTTGGTAACTAGCTTGGCTGACTAGCCACTTCGGTAGCTACTCGCTGGCTAGCTAGCTGAAACTGAATAGAAGTACATGTATTCTGACAGTGACACAGTGCCCCTCTGTGGACTGAAGCTGAGCTTTACAACAATTTGATATTTAACACGATTTAAAATAGGCAAAGTTGAGGTGGTAGAACTGACAAAATGAAATGAATTATACAGGTCTTATAAGCTATTCCATTTATCAGGTAAACATGTTTGGCGCATGTCTGTTATTTTCATATAGGCTATGTAATTATTTGTTTAAAAAATATATATATATGTACCTACTTTATTTTCTATTGTTGTTGCATTGTCGAGAGATTAACCTGCAAATTGGCATTTCATTGCTCAGTGTACTTCATGTATATCATGTGTATATGCCCAATAAACAAACATGACAATCCATGTTTGAGCCACACGAGCCTACCAGACGAGCTAAATTACTTCAATGCTCGCTTTGAGGCAGGTAACACTGAAACATGCACGAGAGCACCAGCTGTTCCGGACAACTGTGTGATCATGCTCTCCACAGCCGATGTAAGTAAGACCTTTAAACAGGTCAACATTCACAAGACCGCAGGGCCAGATGGATTAACAGGACGTGTACTCTAAGCATGCGCTGACCAACTGGCAAGTGTCTTCACGGACATTTTCAACCTCTCCCTGTCTGACTCTGTAATACCAACATGTTTCAAGCAGACCACCATAGTCCCTGTGAAAGAACACTAAGGTAACCTGCCTAAATGACTACCGACCAGTAGCACTCACATCTGTAGCCATGAAATGCTTTGAAACGCTGGTCATGGCTCATGTCAATACCATTACCCCAGAAACCCTAGACCCACTCCAATTTGCATACCGCCCAACAGATCCACAGATGATGCAATCTCTATAGCACTCCACACTGCCCTTTCACACCTGGACAAAAGGAACACCTATGTGAGAATGCTATTCATTGACTACAGCTCAGCATTCAACACCATCGTGCCTTCAGAGCTCATAACTAAGCTAAGGACCCTGGGACTGCAACTGGATCCTGCACTTCCTGACGGGCCGCCCCCAGGTGGTAAGGCTAGGTAACAACACATCCGCCATGCTGAACCTCAACACGGGGGCCCCTCAGGGGTGCGTGCTCAGTCCCCACCTGTACTCCCTGTTCACGGCCAGGCACAACTGCAACACCATCATTAAGTTTGCCCATGATACAACAGTGGTAGGCCTGATCACCAACAACAACGAGACAGCATATAGGGAGGAGGTTAGAGACCTGGCCGTATGGTGCCAAGACAACAACCTATCCCGCAATGTGATCAAGACTCAGGAGATGATTGTGGACTACAGGAAAAGGAGGACCGAGCACGCCCCATTCTCATCGATGGGGCTGTAGTGGAGCAGGTTGAGAGCTTCAGGTTCCTTGGTGTCCACATCACCAACAAACTAACATGGTCCAAGCACACCAAGACAGTCATGAAGAGGGCACGACAAAACCTATTCCCCCTCAGGAGACTGAAAAGATTTGGCATGGGTCCTCAGATCCTCAAAAGTTTCTACAGCTGCACCATCGAGAGCATCCTGACTGTTTGCATCACTGCCCAGTATTTGAATTTGTATTTATTTTGGATCCCCATTAGCTGCTGCCAAAGCAACAGCTACTCTTCCTAGGGTCCAGCAAAATGAAGGCATTTTATACAATTTTAAAAACATTACAATACATTCACAGATTTCACAACGCACTGTGTTCCCACAGGCCCCTACTCCACCACTACCACATATCTGCAGTACTAAATCCATGTGTATGTACAGTGCGTACTGTATGTTATTGTATGTGTGTGTGTATGCATGTGTCTGTGCCAATGTTTGTGTTGCTTCACAGTCCCCGCTGTTCCATAAGGGTTTTTTAAAATCTAATTTTACTGTTTGCGTCAGTTACTTGATATGGAATAGAGTTCCATGTAGTCATGGCTCTATGTTGTACTGTGTGCTTTCCATAGTCTGTTCTGCACTTGGGGACTGTGAAGAGACCTCTTGTGGGATGTCTTGTGGGGTATGCATGGGTGTCCGAGCTGTGTGCCACTAGTTTAGGCAGACAGCTCGGTGCATTCAATACCTCTCATATATAAAAGTAGTGATGAAGTCAATCTCTCCTCCACTTTCAGCCAGGAGAGATTGACTTATTAATATTAGCTCTCTGTGTACATCCAAGGGCTAGCCGTGCTGCACTGTTCTGAGCCAATTGCAATTTTCTGGTCCTTTTTTGTGGCACCTGACCACACGACTGGACAGTAATCAAGGTGTGACAAACTAGGGCCTGTACGACCTGCCATGTTGATAGTGTTGTTAAGAAGGCAGAGCATCACTTGATTATAGACAGACTTCTCCCTATTTTAGCTACTACTGCATCAATATGTTTTGACCATGACAGTTTATAATTTAGGGTTACTCCAAGCAGTTTAGTCATCTCAACTTGCTCAATTTCTACATTATGTATTACAAGATTTAGTTGAGGTTTAGGGTTTAGTGAGTGTTTTGTTCCAAATACAATGCTTTTAGTTTATTTTATATTTAGGGCTAGCTTATTCCTTGCCACCCACTCTGAAACTAACTGCAGCTCTTTGTTGAGTGTTGTAGTCATTTCAGTCGCCATAGTAGCTGATGTGTATAGTGTTGAGTCATCCGCATACATAGACACTCTGGCTTTACTCAAAGTCAGTGGCATGTTGTTAGTAAAATTTGAAAAGGCAAGGGGCCAAAACAGCTACCCTGGGGAATTCCTGATTCTAACTGGATTATATTTGAGAGGCTTCCATTAAAGAACACCCTCTGTGTTATGTTAGACAAGTAACTCTTTATCCACATTATAGCAGGGAGTGTAAAGCCATAACACGTATGTTTTCCAGTAGCAGACTATGATTGATAATGTCAAAAGCTGCACTGACGTCTAACAAGACAGCCCCCACAATTTCTCTCAGCCAATCCTCAGTCATTTGTGTAAGTGCTGTGCTTGTTGAGTGTCCTTCCCTATAAGCATGCTGAAATTCTGTTGCCAATTTGTTTACTGTGAAAAAGCATTGTACCTGATCAAACACAATATTTTCCAGATGTTTATGAAGGGTTGGTAACAGGCTGATTGGTAGGCTATTTGAGCCATTAAAGGTGGCTTTACTATTCTTGGGTAGCGGAATGACTATATCTTCCCTCCAGGCTGAGGGCACACACTCTCTAGTAGGCTTAAATTGAAGATGTGGCAATATTGTCTGCTATTATCCTCAGTAATTTTCCATCCAGATTGTCAGACCCCGGTGGCTTGTAATTGTTGATAGACAACAATAATTTTTCACATCTTCCACACTGACTTTAAGGAATTCAAAAGTCCAATTATTGTCTTTCATAATTTGGTACAATATATTTGGATGTGTAGTGTCAACGTTTGTTGCTGGAATGTCATCCTTAAGTTTGCTTATCTTGCTAATGAAAAAGTAATTAAAGAAGTTGGAAATATCAGTGGGCTTTATGATGAATTAGCCATCTGATTCAATGAATGAAGGAGCCAAGTTGGCTTTTCTTCCCAAAATTTCATTTAAGGTGCCCCAAACTTTGTACTATCATTCTTTGTATAATTTATCTTTGTTTCACAGTATAGTTTATTTTTCTTTTGTTTAGTTACACGATTTCTTAATTTGACCAGCCAATAATCTTTACATCATCAACGTATGAATCAATACAAAACGTCTTGTATGACCTCTTATACACTATACTAGGCGCAGCCTTTGGAACTTAGGTTTTCCTAGATAATATATTGTGATTGCTACATCCTATGGATTTGGATACTGCTTTAAAGCACATTTCTGCAGCATTAGTAAAGATGTGATCAATACATGTTGATGATTTAATTCCTATGTTGTTTGTAACTACCCTGGTAGGTTGACTGACAACCTGATCTAGGTTGCAGACACTGGTAACAGTTTGAAGTTTTTTCTTGGGTGGGCAGCTTGATGATAGCTAATCAATATTTAAATCACCCAGAAAATATACTTCTCTGTTGATATCACATACATTTCAAGCATTTCACACATATTATCCAGATACTGACAGTTAGCAGTTGGTGGTCTACAGCAGCTTCCCACAAGAATTAGCTTTAGGTGAGGCAGATGAACCTGTAGCCATATTACTTCAACAGTATTTAACATTAGATCGTCTCTAAGCTTTACAGGAATGTGCAATACCGCCTCTGTTGTCTTTTCGGTAGAGGTTATAACCATGTATTGCTACCACTGTATCATCAAATGTATTATCTGATTGTGTTTTAGAGATAGTCAAAATATGAATGTCATCTGTTACAAGCAAGTTATTGAGTTCATGGACCTTGTTTCTTTGGCTACATATGTCAATATGGGCAATTTTTTTAGCACTATTCTGGGTTGCTTGATTGTTTTGAATGCTTTACTGAGAAGCTTATCCTCTTGATGCACCCATCCCATTAGCGGGATCATTTTCGTCAACATCCGCTGAATTGCAAATTCCAAATTCAAATTATATTACTAAAAATATTAAATTTTCATGAAATCACAAGTGCAATATAGCAAAACACGGCTTAGCTTGTTGTTAATCAACCTGGCGTGTCAGATTTCAAAAAAGCTTTTCGGTGAAAGCATACCAAGCGTTTATGTAAGGACATCTCTCTCAGTAGACAAAACATTACAAACAGCTAGCAGCCAAGTAGATTGGTCACAAAAGTCAGAAAAGCAATAAAATGAAGCGCTTACCTTTGATCTTTGGATGTTTGGACTCACGAGACTCCCAGTTACACAATAAATGTTTATTTTGTTCCATAAAGATTATTTTTATATCCAAAATACCACCATTTGGTTGGCGCGTTATGTTCAGAAATCCACAGGCTCGAGCGGTCACGACATCGCAAATAGTATCCGTAAAGTTTGTAGAAACATGTCAAACGTTTTTTTATAATCAATCCTCAGGTTGTTTTTACAATATATAATCAATAACATTTCAACCGGGACGGTAGCTTCTTCAATAGGAGAGAGAGAGAAATGTCTGCTGCAAGCTGTTGCGCATGCAAAATGCTGCCAGCGTTCAGCCAGCCATCTGGCATCCAGCCAGCCATCTTTCTCGCTAATTTTTCAAAATAAAAGCATAAAACTATGTCTAAAGACTGTTCACACCATGGGGAAGCCATAGGAAAAGGAATCTGGTTGATATCCTTTTAAATGGAGCGAAGGCAGGCAATGGAACAGAGAGCTTTCAGGAAAAACAGCACTTCCGGGTTGGATTTTCCTCAGGTTTTCGTCTGCAATATCAGTTCTGTTAAGCGCACAGACAATATTTTGACAGTTTTGGAAACTTTAGAGTGTTTTCTATCCTACTCTGACAATTATATGCATATTCTAGATTCTGGACCTGAGAAATAGTCAGTTTCATTTGGGTACGTTTTTCATCCAAACATCAAAATACTGCCCCCTACACTCAAGCGGTTTTAACAGAGGTAGACTTACTCATGTTATTTACATTGGAGCTGATAAGGCAGGGTAGGCTGCATGAAGTGGTCTTCCTGCTAGTGCACACCGCCTCAGTGCTAACAGTGTAACTCTGGTTTGTAGTCTCATGATTACTGCTTACAATAGCAGTAGGATAAACAGAGGGATACATAAATAAAATTACTTACATTGTGTTTGCCAATGCCCCTAAGATCATGTACATTTGATGTAGCATTATGACAACTAATTGTCACAATGGTAGGGATTAACTGAGCTGGTCTTGGATCAATTACCAGCATTGTTTCAACGGAGCCTAGAAATGTGTGGACAGAGTCCAGGAGCTAAAATGATTTAGATGGACTCCGTCATTCCTGTAGAGTATCTTCTGTTTCCAGAAGGTGTCAAACTTATCAATAAAAGTGACTCCAGCAGAGCTACAGTAGTATTTTAGGCAGGTGTGTAATGCCAGCAGTCTGCTGAATCTTTCACACCTGTGGCCCAACGATGGTACTGGACCTGAAATTATTGGCCGTTTTCTGGAGTCTTTTAATGCTAAAATCAGTTATTTTAAAACTTCTTATGGCTTGTGGGCAGTATTTCAACGTCTGGATGAGAAGCGTGCCCAAAGTAAACTGCCTGTTACTCAAGCCCAGAAGCTAGGAATTCCTTTACATGGTTGTAAAATGTTTGTATGCTTTTATAAGCAGGGCGCTGTCCTCAGATGATTGCATGTTATGCTTTCACCGTAAAGCCTTTTTGAAATCTCACAAGCAGCTGGATTAATGAGAATCTTTAATCCAATATATAACACTTTAATTTTTTATGAATGTAGCTTATTTCTGTATTTTGAATTTGGCGCTCTGCAATTTCACCGGATGTTTTCGAGGTGGGTTGCTAGCGGAACGCCTGCGACAGAAAGGTTAAAATCAATTTTCAAATGTTCCGAGCCACTGTAGCCCTCCTGATGTTGTTTGACCCCACATGAACTATGACAGTGTCAGCTCCCGGCATCTGTGGTAGAACAGTCGGAAGCAGCCTTGTTATGTCCTGTACTCATGTTCCTGGGTAGCTCAGGGTTTTTGCCTTGGGGACCGAGACGTTTCTCACAATAGAGCTGCCTATGATGACAGCTGGTGATGATGAATGGGCCGGTCTCTCAGACAGCCTCCTTAGTCTGGTGAGGCTGGGAGCTCCGAGGATCTGAACCAGAGGTAGAAGCCACCGGAGAGGGAGACAGAACCGAGGATGAAGACGCAGGTACTTCTGGATCCGATCTTGATTGGGAAGCCACCAAGGAAGAATCCAGGATCCAGGGAGGCAAAGCTGTTTCTGTGTCAGTTCCGGACTCAACATCTCCATGGAGACCCTCGTTGCCAGAGGACGCCTTCTTTGACTTCCATGGCGAGTGACGTACCTCCATGGCTGGTTGGTTGGGTCTAGAACAGCTCCGTTCTCCAGGGAAGGGGGAGACACCTTCGGGGATGGAACCCTACCGATCACCAGCCAGATAGCTGTGGAGAGTCGAAACGGCGACGTAACTTCCACCAGACCAGAGCAGCGTCCGGCTACTGGTATGGTAACTGCTCGGCCTCCGACCGCACTCCTCTACAATGCACGACAAGATAGAACTGCAGAAGAGGGTGGAGTTGCAATCTGCTGCAGTTATAGCCTGCAGAGTTCTGTCTTACTATCCAGGTCAGTAGCCAAGCAATTCGAGCTTCTACTTTTAATAATGTACCTTTCCAGAAACAAGTCTCTCACCATTTCCGCTTGCTATGGACCATCCTCTGCCCCCAGCTGTGCCCTGGACACCATATGTGAATTGATTGCCCCCCATCTATCTTCAGAGCTCGTGCTGCTAGGTGACATAAACTGGGACATGCTTAACAACCTGGCCGTCCTACAATCTGAGCTTGATACCCTCAATCTCACACAAATGATAAATGAACCTACCAGGTACAACCACAAATCCGTAAACACATGCACCCTCATAGATATCATCATAACCAACTTGCTCTCCAAATACATCTCTGCAGTTTTCAACCGAGATCTCAGCGATCACTGCCTCATTGTCTGCGCCCGTAATGGATCTACAGCCAAACGACCACCCCTCATCACTGTCAAACGCTCCCTAAAATACTTCAGCAGGCAGGCCTTTCTAATCGACCTGGCCCGGGTATCCTGGGAGGATATTGACCTCATTCCGTCAGTAGAGGATGCCTGGTTGATCTTTAAAAGTGCCTTTCTCACCATCTTAAATAAGCATGCCCCATTCAAAATCTTTAGAACCAGGAACAGATATAGCCCTTGGTTCACTCCAGACCTGACTGCCCTTGACCAGCACAAAAACATCCTGTGGCGTACCGCATTAGCGTCGAATAGCCCCCGTGATATGCAACTTTTCAGGGAAGATAGGAACCAATATACACAGGCAGTTAGGAAAGCAAAGGCTAGCTTTTTCAAACAGAAATTTGCATTCTGTAGCACAAACTCCAAAAAGTTCTGGGACACTATACAGTCCATGGAGAATAAGAGCATCTGCTCCCAGCTGTTCACTGCACTGAGGCTAGGAAACACTGTCACCACCGATAAATCCACTATAATTGAGAATTTCAATAAGCATTTTTCTACGGCTTGCCATGCTTTCCAACTGGCTACCCCTATCCCGGTAAACTGCCCTGCACCCCCCACAGCAACTGGCCCAAGCCTTCCCAATTTCTCCTTCACCCAAATCCAGACAGCTGATGGTCTGAAAGAGCTGCAAAATCTGGACCCATCCAAATCTGCTGGGCTAGACAATCTGGACCCTCTCTTTCTAAAATGATCTGCTGAAATTGTTGCAACCCCTATTACAAGCCTGTTCAACCTCTCTTTCATATCGTCTGAGATTCCCAAAGATTGGGAAACTGCCGTGATCATCCCCCTCTTCAAAGGGGGAGACCTATACAGACCTATATCTACCATACCCTTCTAAGGTCTTCGAAAGCCAAGTTAACAAACAGATTACCGACCATTTCAAATCCCACCGTACCTTCTCCAGTATGCAATCTGGTTTCAGAGCTGGTCATGGGTGCACCTCAGCCACGCTCAAGGTCCTAAATGATATCATAACTGCCATTGATAAGAGACATTACAGTGCAGCCGTCTTCATCAACCTGGCCAAGGCTTTCGATTCTGTCAATCACCACATTCTTATCGGCAGACTCAACAGCCTTGGTTTCTCAAATGACTGCCTCGCATGGTTCACCAACTACTTCTCTAATACAGTTCAGTTTGTCAAATCGGAGAGTCTGTTGTCCGGACCTCTGGCAGTCTCTATGGGGGTTCCACAGGGTTCAATTCTTGGGCCAACTTTCTTCTCTGTATATATCAATGATGTCACTCTTGCTGCTGGTGATTCTCTGATCCACCTCTAAGCAGACGACACCATTCTGTATACTTCTGGCCCTTCTTTGGACAGTGTGTTAACCTGTTGGATCTCTGGGGGCGCTATTTCATTTTTGGATAAAAAACGTTCCCGTTTTAAGCGCGATATTTTGTCACGAAAAGATGCTCGACTATGCATATTCTTGACCGTTTTGGAAAGAAAACACTCTGAAGTTTCAGAATCTGCAAAGATTTTGTCTGTAAGTGCCCCAGAACTCATTCTACAGGCGAAACCAAGATGATGCATCACCCAGGAATTAGCAGAATTTCTGAAGCTCTGTTTTCCATTGTCTCCTTATATGGCTGTGATTGCGCAAGGAATGAGCCTACACTTTCTGTCGTTCGCCCAAGGTCTTAGCAGCATTGTGACGTATTTGTAGGCATATCATTGGAAGATTGACCATAAGAGACTACATTTTCCAAGTGTCCGCCTGGTGTCCTGCGTCGAATTCGGTGCGCAATTGCCAGCTGCTTCCACTTTACCATTTGATTCAGGGGAGAAAGCATGTGTCCAAGAACGATGTATCAATGAAGAGATATGTGAAAAACACCTTGATGATTGATTCTAAACAGCGTTTGCCATGTTTTCAGTCGATATTATGGAGTTAATTTGGAAAAAAGTTCGCGTTTTGAGGACTGAATTTTCGGTTTTTTTTTGGTAGCCAAATGTGATGTATAAAACGGAGCTATTTCTAATACACAAAGAATCTTTTTGGAAAAACTGAGCATCTGCTATCCAACTGAGAGTATCCTCATTGAAAACATCAGAAGTTCTTCAAAGGTAAATGATTTTATTTGAAGGCTTTTATGTTTTTGTTGAAATGTTGCGTGCTGGATGCTAACGCTAATGCTAACGCTAAATCCTTTGTTTGCTAGCTACTGTTACACAAATTATTGTTTTCCTATGGTTGAGAAGCATATTTTGAAAATCTGAGATGACAGTTTTGTTTACAAAAGGCTAAGCTTGCGAGATGGCATATTTATTTCATTTCATTTGCGATTTTCATGAATAGTTAACGTTGCGTTATGGTAATGAGCTTGAGTCTGTATTCCTGATACCGGATCCGGTATGGGGAGTTCCAAGAGGTTAACTATCCTCCAGACGAGCTTCAATGCCAGACAACTCTCCTTCTGTGGCCTCCAACTGCTCTTAAATGCAAGTAACACTAAGTGCATGCTCTTCAACTGATCGCTGCCTACACCTGCCCGCCCGTCCAGCATCACTACTCTGGACGGTTCTGACTTAGAATATGTGGACAACTACAAATATCTAGGTGTCTGGCTAGACTGTAAACTCTCATTCCAGACTCACATTAAGCATCTCCATTCCAAAATATAATCTAGAATCTGCTTCCTTTTTCGCAAAACAAAGCATCTTTCACTCATGCTGCCAAACATACCCTCGAAAAACTGACCATCCTACCGATCCTTGACTTCGGCGATGTAATTTACAAAATTGCCTCCAATACTCTACTCAACAAATTGGATGCAGTCTATCACAGTGCCATCCATTTTGTCACCAAAGCCCCATATACTACCAACCACTGCGACCTGTACGCTCTCGTTGGTTGGCCCTCACTTCACACTCGTCGCCAAACCCACTGGCTCCAGGTCATCTCCAAGTCTTTGCTAGGTAAAAACCCTGCCTTATCTGAGCTCACTGGTCACCATAGCAGCACCCACCCGTAGCATGTACTCCAGCAGATATTTCTCACTATTCACCCCCAAAGCCAATTCCTCCTTTTGCCGCCTTTCCTTCCAGTTCTCTGCTGACAATGACTGGAACGAACTGCAAAAATCACTGAAGCTGGAGACACATATCTCCCTCACTAGCTTTAAGCACCAGCTGTCAGAGCAGCTCACAGATCACTGCACCTGTACATAGCCAATCTGTAAATAGCTCATCCAACTACCTCATCCCCATACTGTATTCATTGATTTATCTTGATCCTTTGCACCCCAGTATCTCTATTTGCACATTCATCTTCTGCACATCTATGTGCTTAATTGGTATAATGTAATTACTTCGTCACCATGGCCTATTTATTGCCTTACCTCCCTTATCTTACCTCATTTGCACACACTGTATTCTACTGTATTATTGACTGTATGTTTGTTTATTCCATGTGTAACTCTGTGTTGTTGTATGTGTCGAACTGCTTTGCTTTATCTTGACCAGGTCGCAGTTGTAAATGAGAACTTGTTCTCGACTAGCCTACCTGGTTAAATAAAGGTGAAATTGAAAAATTATAAATACATCTACAGAGGGTAGTGCGTACGGCCCAGTACATCACTGGGGCAAATTTTCCTGCCATCCAGGAACTCTATACCAGGTAGTGTGAGAGGAAGGCCCTAAAAATTGTCAATGACTCCAGCCAACCTAGTCATAGACTGTTCTCTCTGCTACCGCACGGCAAGCGGTACCAGAGTGCCAAGTCTAGGTCTGTTGCCCCCCCCCCCCCCCCCTTTACGTTGATGCTACTTTCTGTTATTATCTATGCATAGGTCACTTTAATAACTCTACCCACATGTATATATTACCTCATTTACCTCAACTAACCGGCATCCCCACACATTGACTCTGTACCTGCACCCCTTGTATATAGCTTCGCTATTGTTATTTTACTCCTGCCCTTTAATTATTTGTTACTTTTATTTATTTATTTGGGGTATTTTTCTTAAAACTGCATTGTTGGTTAAGGGCTTGTAAGTAAACATTTCACTGTAAGGTCTACCTACACCTGTTGTATTCCGTGCATATCACAAATACAATTTGATTTGATTTGATGTGCTCAAACGAAGCTTCGGACATCATTGATCACATTATAAAGTTTCTTTGAAACGAGCATCAGTACATTGTGTCGGATCTGTAATGCTTTGAAAACTACATCGGAGCGTCAGAGCTCTGGTATCAATCGTCCCATCACTAGATTTGGATGAAATGTAAGTCTCACTTTGTTAAATGATTAAATAAAACAATGCAATGGTTTATTGTGAAGGTGTTTGTGTAGTAATATATTGCAATGTACAAACTATAGCCTGCATGCACTCATAAGCAAGTGCTACACTAAGTTGATAAATCTGTTGACAGACTGTCAGTTCCATTTGTGCTTTTGTGCGATGGAGAAAAAGTGCAGCATTGGGAGACATCCATGCTACAAATATTGTCCTGAAATGTGATTCTCAAGATAACTTTTTGATGAGACAAAACAAGGAAAATTACTTATAAATATAAATGTATAGCACTTTGTGACATCTGCTGAATTTGATTGATTGATTGATTGTGAGCTTAGTTCAACTGTCATACCCCATCAGAACCCAAAATATGAGCTTGTTTTATAGTGTAGAAAACAAAGATAATATAGCCTCAAACATGTTAAAAACTATACTTTTGATGTAATGTAAGTTACATACACAGCTCTGTCTGCGAATTTGAGACATTTATCCAGCCCCATCCATAAGCTTTTTACTGAAACAGAGGCGGGGGATTCGCTTTGTTATTGTTTCAACTAATGATCAAAAACTCAGAGAAAATAGAGTGAAAAATATTATTATAGTCTATATTATAGTATCCTATAAATGGACACTATCCCGCCCACCTCCCGTGCACTATTTGTAAAGTGTGTGTGTGTAAGCAACGTGTATGAACGTGCGCCTACGAGAACGCGGAAAAGAGTTTCATTCAATGGGACTAAATTCAATGGGCATAGACTTTGACCTTATGATAATTTGGCAGATAACGATTAAGGTAGCCTATACGTGCACTTGGTAGCCTAATACATTGCACACGCAAGCGCTCAAACGCTCCACCTCTTCTTGCCTCCCTCTCCCACTCACTTCGGTTCGTGTGATATACCCATATTTCTATGTAGACAACAATTTACATGTATTTATATTTATGTCCTTTACTCTATCGTCGGAAATGGCCTCCAACGGAGATGGACTGAGTCATTTTTATGCATTGCCGTTGTATTTTCTCAGTTAACGGTTCCTAGGCTTTGCCCAATCATTATGTAGCCGTTTTATTAATGGCATTTCTACAGACGAGATTGAAAGTGCTGAGAGCTTGCTCTGGGTGACTCTGGATGTCTTTAGACCATGTCCTATGTCTCTTCGCAAGGTAAGATAGCCAGATATTTAACAGCTCTTACCATCTCCCTTCCTCTGGTTGCCTCATCACCCACAAAGAGTGAGAAAGTGGCACAGTGCAGGTTGTGAGATTGTGTCGGGTTGTATAATTTCGTAAGGTATGAAATCGTGTTGCTTTGTCAACTGGACTATTGAATTTGCTGTTAACAGTGGTGGCCAAATGTTGTGCGTTTATGCACTGTATCTGAAGTGTTGCTGTATGTTTTTTTTAAAGGACGTCTTCTTGACTATTTCAGTTGACGGAAACACTGAATGCGTGACTAGTGGTCCTGAAATACTCTGAGATGATTATACAGCATTAAAGGTACTTGATGTTCTAATAGTGTGTATAGTTCAGTCACTATTCAATTATTGATAGGACATTTATTTTTGTTATCAATGCACAACCTGACCCTCTCTACAGTGCACTTCTCATTTGTAGAGGGGAGGTGTTAGCCTCGGGGTATTTTACTAAAGCCTACGCCAGCCACTGCACTGCACACATAGTGTATTTTTAGATTTCGAAATAGCCCAACGGTGAAGAGTTGTGGAATTGAGGTGAGAATATTTGGAGCAGGGGGTCATGGGAGTTGGAGTATTACACCAATGAGTTGAGGGTCATGAGAATTTGTGGTGTGCATAGCCCCAAAACATGAAATAATTTATTATTTCTTAAATATGGATATACACAGGATCAAGCTGATACAGGTTTGTGTTATAGCTTTAAAACTTTGGAAGTCTCAATGTCGAACTGTTAATCGGAACTGTGTATCTGCCGTGCATTAATTTCATGTTGTAAATATATTACTAGACTAATTGGTTAATCACCCTATTAAGCAAATATATAATTAACAGACCTTGTATATATAGTTTTAAGGCTCATGCTAATACTGTGATGCAGTCAGGGGTTAACTACACTCACACGGACCATGAATATACACTGAGGGTACAAAATATTATGAACACCTGCTCTTTCCATGACATAGCCTGACCAGCTGAATCCAGATGGAACCTTTATGACCCCTTATTGATGTCACTTGTTAAATCCACTTCAATCAGAGTAGATGAAGGGGAGCAGACAGGTTAAAGAAGTATTTTCAAGGCTTGAGACAATTGAGACATGGATTGTGCATGTGTGCCATTCAGAGGGTGAATGGGCAAGACAAAATATTTATGTGCCTTTGAACGGGGTATGGTACTGTAGCAGGTGCCAGGCGCACCAGTTTGAGTGTGTCAAGAACTGCAACGCTGCTTGGTTTCCTTTGTGTATCAAGAACGTTCCACCATCCAAAGGACATCCAGCCGACTTGACAAAACTGTGGGAAGCATTGAAGTCAACATAGGCCAGCATCCCTGTGGAACGCTTTCGACATCTTGTAGAGACAAATTGAGGCTGTTCTGAGGGCCAAAGGTGAGGGGGGGTGCAACTCAATATTACAATTGTGTTCTTAATGTTTTCTACACTCAGTGTATGTTTGAAGCAACTTAGGCTGCCTTTACACTGGCAGCCCAATTCTGATTTGTTTCACTAATTGGTCTCTTGACCAATCAGATAGGATTTTTTGTTTAAGTTTTTGCAAAATATCAGAAATGGGCTGCCGTATGGCTTATGTTAAAAAAAAACTTTAATTCATAACATAATAAGGAAATCAAAAGGCCTTGCTCAGTCAGAACTCATTTGTTTAGTTCATAACAAATATAACATTAATAATCTCAAAGTCCATCTCAATCTTAGTCTGAGTACGCCCCCCCCCCCCCCCACAAAATAAAGCACAACATTTTTTTACCAGCTTAGCTTTTGTAAATTGAAAAATAATAGTTTTGTTTCCTTAATATTTCAAATAGCAAACATGCAACTTCACACACACACATGTTTTGACATTCTGAAGACATTCATCTGAATATATATATAATGATCTCAGTTTATCAACCGAATTGTCAAACATGTTTGATTTTTTTTTCTTCCCAAAACATTTTGACATTATCTGGATTTATAGATGACTGGACACATTAACATTACTGTATGTGCTGTAACTCAATCATTGGGCTTGTTGCTGTAATGCACAGGTACTTCCTTGCGAGTTTGCTAAGCTTTGAGAAGGTCACTTCGACCTTTAAAGTGTCTCATAAAGTGTATCAGAAAATATCATAATTATGGTATGTGTTTTTAGGGTTTTCGTCCTAAACCACTCCTAACTCAGAGACGGGTGTTGAAATATGTTATGAAACTGTTTGACAGTTCATCAGGTGTTACATTTTGATTTGGGGTAACACTTTATTTGAAGGGTACTTAATATAAGGACATCTTAAAGCAATGGTATTCAAACATTTTCAGCGGGGACGCCATTGCTTAGCAAGAGTTTCTAGGGACCACATTTATTCCCCAATAATTTCTTGTGACCCCACCCCACCCCAAATCTAATGTGCCAACCTTAACCTTAGATTTGTACCTTTTTACAATAACCTTATCAAAATGAAAAGAAACCAATAAATACCCAATCTCAGGCCGGCAATCCGTGCCAATGTATCCTCAAAACACCGCTTCGAGGGCATTTGCAATTTTATGCAACGGGTTACCAACATATTCAAACAAAGATTGACATATTTTCATTAAACGTTATTTGATGAATTTATTCATACGATTTCATCCTTCCACAAGATATAGCCCAAAAACAAATCTAGGGTTGCTACCCAAGCCAGCTGGTCGTTCCTTCTATCGGTTCGGTTGCCAGAGACATGACCCAGTCATTCAGTCTTTTTGTTCTGTATCTATGGATGCGCCCCAGTCATTCATGGCTGGCAACATTCTTATCCCTTGCTTGCTAGCTTGCCAACTACGGCTAACTTACAGTCACGTCAAAAAGAGCAGCCAAAATAACAGCAAAGTAGCTGCATTTGAATTTGTTTAAGCTGTTTTCTAGTGACATTTATCGCCTGGCATAGAAAATGTGCTCACTCGTCAGGACACTGTTGTTCAGAGGAGGTAGCCAACACAATCACTTCAAACTGAAGCTGGAAAGACTGCAAGCAAGTTGCACTTGGTTTCATTTGACCTTTTTTCAATTTATATTTCTTTGTCAAATATAAATCCATAAAAATAATGCCAGCTGATTCATGATTTCGAATGGCTGTGAAACGCTGCCTGTCTGTCTGTTTCGTCCCGACACATTCATTACTAAAGGACAGCTAGAGATCGAATTTGAATCTTAAAACAATGTTGCAAATGTTGGAGAGAGACAGCAAAGTTTATACAAATCTCTGCTGTTGAAAACTAAATGTTAGTCTAAAAGAATGTGAGATAATGTCTAGATGCTTTTTATAGTGGAGATCAAGTTTATAAATTGCTTGGCTGGGCTGGTGAGACAGTGGATTGTGCAGTCAGATGGAACAGAGTAAATAGGCATTTTAACGTCATAGATTCAGCCGTTGGTGACTTGTGGATTATAAACTGGTTGCTCGAGCCCTGAATGCTGATTGGCTGACAGCCGTGGTATATCAGACCGTATACCACAGGTATGACCCACATTTTTGTTTTACTGCTCTAATTACGTTGATAACCAGATTTTAATAGGAATAAGGAACTTCGGGGGTTTGTGGTATATGGCCAATATACCATGGCTAAGGGCTGTATCCAGGCACTCTGTGTTGTGTCGTGTATAAGAGCAGCCCTTAGCTGTGGCATATTGGCCATATACCACACCCCTTTGTGCCTTATTGCTTAAGTAGACATCAGCTGGAATGTGGTTTTAACCAATTAGCATTCAGGATTAGACCTACCCGTTGTATAAAAATGAATAGAGGACGTGTACAGGAAGCGGCTTTGGTTGGGCATTTTGGAGAGGGAATTTTGACTGTGGTCTCAGACCCTCGTAGCTATGTCACAATGGGATGCCGGACTATCAACTCTCAGCATCTGTGGACCCTGAATTAACGCTGAGGTCTGTCCAACGCTGGTCCGACCAAGCTGACTCCACACTCCAAGACTGCTTCCATCACGTGGACTGGGACATGTTTCGTATTGCGTCAGACAACAACATTGACGAATACGCTGATTCGGTGTGCGAGTTCATTAGAACGTGCGTTGAAGATGTCGTTCCCATAGCAACGATTAAAACATTCCCTAACCAGAAACCGTGGATTGATGGCAGCATTCGTGTGAAACTGAAAGCGCCAACCACTGCTTTTAATCAGGGCAAGGTGTCTGGTAACATGACCGAATACAAACAGTGCAGCTATTCCCTCCGCAAGGCTATCAAACAAGCTAAGCGTCAGTACAGAGACAAAGTAGAATCTCAATTCAACGGCTCAGACACAAGAGGCATGTGGCAGGGTCTACAGTCAATCACGGACTACAGGAGTCACGGACCAGGATGTCCTGCTCCCAGGCAGACTAAATAACTTTTTTGCCCGCTTTGAGGACAATACAGTGCCACTGACACGGCCTGCAACGAAAACTTGCGGTCTCTCCTTCACTGCAGCCGAGGTGAGTAAGACATTTAAACGTGTTAACCCTCGCAAGGCTGCAGGCCCAGACGGCATCCCCAGCCGCGCCCTCAGAGCATGCGCAGACCAGCTGGCCGGTGTGTTTACGGACATATTCAATCAATCCCTATACCAGTCTGCTGTTCCCACATGCTTCAAGAGGGCCACCATTGTTCCTGTTCCCAAGAAAGCTAAGGTAACTGAGCTAAACGACTACCGCCCCGTAGCACTCACTTCCGTCATCATGAAGTGCTTTGAGAGACTAGTCAAGGACCATATCACCTCCACCCTACCTGACACCCTAGACCCACTCCAATTTGCTTACCGCCCAAATAGGTCCACAGACGATGCAATCTCAACCACACTGCACACTGCCCTAACCCATCTGGACAAGAGGAATACCTATGTGAGAATGTTGTTCATTGACTACAGCTCGGCATTCAACACCATAGTACCCTCCAAGCTCGTCACCAAGCTCGAGACCCTGGGTCTCGACCCCGCCCTGTGCAACTGGGTACTGGACTTCCTGACGGGCCGCCCCCAGGTGGTGAGGGTAGGCAACAACATCTCCTCCCCGCTGATCCTCAACACTGGGGCCCCACAAGGGTGCGTTCTGAGCCCTCTCCTGTACTCCCTGTTCACCCACGACTGCGTGGCCACGCACGCCTCCAACTCAATCATCAAGTTTGCGGACGACACAACAGTGGTAGGCTTGATTACCAACAACGACGAGACGGCCTACAGGGAGGAGGTGAGGGCCCTCGGAGTGTGGTGTCAGGAAAATAACCTCACACTCAACGTCAACAAAACTAAGGAGATGATTGTGGACTTCAGGAAACAGCAGAGGGAACACCCCCCTATCCACATCGATGGAACAGTAGTGGAGAGGGTAGCAAGTTTTAAGTTCCTCGGCATACACATCACAGACAAACTGAATTGGTCCACTCACACAGACAGCATTGTGAAGAAGGCGCAGCAGCGCCTCTTCAACCTCAGGAGGCTGAAGAAATTCGGCTTGTCACCAAAAGCACTCACAAACTTCTACAGATGCACAATCGAGAGCATCCTGGCGGGCTGTATCACCGCCTGGTACGGCAACTGCTCCGCCCTCAACCGTAAGGCTCTCCAGAGGGTAGTGAGGTCTGCACAACGCATCACCGGGGGCAAACTACCTGCCCTCCAGGACACCTACACCACCCGATGTCACAGGAAGGCCATAAAGATCATCAAGGACATCAACCACCCGAGCCACTGCCTGTTCACCCCGCTATCATCCAGAAGGCGAGGTCAGTACAGGTGCATCAAAGCTGGGACCGAGAGACTGAAAAACAGCTTCTATCTCAAGGCCATCAGACTGTTAAACAGCCACCACTAACATTGAGTGGCTGCTGCCAACACACTGACACTGACTCAACTCCAGCCACTTTAATAATGGGAATTGATGGGAAATGATGTAAATATATCACTAGCCACTTTAAACAATGCTACCTTATATAATGTTACTTACCCTACATTATTCATCTCATATGCATACGTATATACTGTACTCTATATCATCGACTGTATCCTTATGTAATACATGTATCACTAGCCACTTTAACTATGCCACTTTGTTTACATACTCATCTCATATGTATATACTGTACTCGATACCATCTACTGTATCTGCCTATGATGCTCTGTACCATCACTCATTCATATATCCTTATGTACATATTCTTTATCCCCTCACACTGTGTACAAGACAGTAGTTTTGGAATTGTTAGTTAGATTACTTGTTGGTTATTACTGCATTGTCGGAACTAGAAGCACAAGCATTTCGCTACACTCGCATTAACATCTGCTAACCATGTGTATGTGACAAATAAAATTTGATTTGATTTGATTTGAATCTAAGAAAATTAGTTACTCACCCTGTGAAACAAACCTAGTGTGTTCCATTTCAACTAGAGAGAAATGGAAATGCAGTTTTTGTCCTGTGAGATGCAGAATATAGTAATCTGTCCTTGATTCATAGATAGGCTGAAAGGAATGTAATAGCCCTGAGGAAATGTATCATCACTTCCCTGGCACACACCCCAACACACCCACCCATTTACTGATACAGCAGCATGCACACAAAAAGAAACAGTTTCATGCATACACTCAGAGTAAGTAGAAGGTTGCCAGTGTAAATCCAGTGCTGACTGAAGGAATCTGGCAGGTGTGAGGTGGACAGATACTAGTGTTACTGATTGAGTTCAGACACGGGTCCCCATCTAGGGTGACCACATTTAAAATACCCATCTGGAACAATAGTATGATTTTGTGGGACATTCGCAGGACAGTGTCGCCTACGCATACCAATCCTTTGATCTCAATCAGTTTCATGGGAATATGCATTTAGATCTTCTTGAATTACTGTTTAGTGAACAAATTAGAGCAGGATGTTAACTAACTATACCCTAGCCTTCAGCCTTCCTGTATTTTGTTTAAATCCAAGTACATTTTGCATAGTGGCCGCATGAGAAAAAAAACATCCTGTTGATTTAACAGTAACGTTATACTATGCTATTATATTTGTTTATGTTATATAGAATACCAATTCATCATTATGTCATCTTCCAAGACACTGATTCAGCTTTGATCTAGCTACTAAAAGAGCACCATTGTGACAAGTGGCGGAGCGACACTCCGGTGTTCTCCAGCAGCACTACAATCCCTGCTCCAACTGCACCAAACAAGCTAATTGAAGTGCACCTATCCTATTTCTTTGCCTCGCTCAACATTTTGTGATGAAAATAAGACGCCACATGTGTGAATGTTTTATCAAAATCTGGGAATATTTGGCAAAGGAAACATTTCTGGATGGTAAAACATTTAGGAAGGGTGACTTGTTTTAAAAAGGGGATTGAGAGAAGTAGAATTATGTTGAATGAGCAACTATTAAGAATGGAGAGACCCATAAGTTTGACAGAATTACCTTATTTCTTTGTCTAATACGGCTATTTACTTATGCCTACTTCTGTAGGTCTTCATCCAAAGCACGTTTTTTTGTAAGTAGTTAGTCCTAACTGTCCTGTTGAAGTTTAACTGGAATTTAACCCAAAAGGATTTGAGAAACGTGATTAGTTGACAATAGGCCTATGACATTGGCCAACCTCTCATCTTGCGCTGCACAGAATTTCAAATTTCAACAACCATCTGAGAAAGAAGTGTTTAACATCACAAGTACCACATCCTTAAGATATATACAGTATCTTGTCATAAGCCAACATAACTCCAAGAGACAGGTTGGAATGTCTAACTCAAATATGAGACAAATCAACTTTTTTCTAAATTAGTGGTGTTTGATTTTGTTGATCAAATGTGGACATGATTGTTTGGTTGAGGGAACAAAGGAACAAAATGCGTGGGACTGTCCCGCACAAACTGGGACATGTGGTTACCCTAGCCCCATGTGGTGTCTTTTGTTGTTGATTGAGAGTGATATGTGGTATGCGTTGTAAATACATAATTGTGTAAAAAAACAAATAAAAAATAAGTTAGTTAATTATCATTACTGATACAAAAAAAATACATGTTGCTTTATGGTCTAGTCAATGCTAGCTCGCTAACTAGCTCCGCTGATGTTGCTATAGTTCTAGCAATCCCTTGTTGATATTAGCCAAATAGCCACAGCTATATTACTAGCTAGCAAGATGACACAAAAAATAAATACAGCGCATAGCTACATGTTTAACCTTTTTGGTTTAGGGGGCAGCATTTTCACTTTGGATGAATAGCGTGCCCAGAGTGAACTGCCTCCTACTCTGTCCCAGATGCTAATATATGTATATTATTAGTATTATTGGATAGAAAACCCTCTTAAGTTTCTAAAACTGTTTGAATGATGTCCGTGAGTATAACAGAACTCATATGGCAGGCGAAAACCTGAGAAAAATCCAACCAGGAAGTGGGAAATCTTAGGTTTGTAGTTTTTCAAAGCTTGGCCTACCGAATACACAGTGTTTATAGTGTCAAGTTGCACTTCCTACGGCTTCCACTAGATGTCTACCGTCTTTAGAAACTTGTTTCAGGCTTCTGCTATAAAGGAGGGGGGAATGGGAGCTGAATGAGTCAGTAGTCTGGCATAGTGTTTCAGGCTCGTGATGCGCGCTCCTGACAGAGTTAGCTCTCGTTCCATTGCTTTTCTTCAGACATAGGAATTCTCCGGTTGGAACATTATTAATTTTTTATGTTAACATCCTAAAGATTGATTCCATACATCGTTTGACTTGTTTCTACGACCTGTTATGGAACTTTTTGAGTTTTTGTCTGGACGAAGGTCTTGCGCCTCATGAAGATGGATTACTGGGCTGAACACGCTAACAACAAGTGGCTATTTGGATATAAATGATGGACTTTATGGAACTTTATGGAACAAATCAGTCATTTATTGTCGAACTGGGATTTCTGCGAGTGCCTTCTGATGAAGATCATCAGAGGTAAGTGAATATTTATATTATTTATTAGTGTTATTTCTAACTTCTGTTGACTCCAACTTGGTGGTTATTTCTTTGGCTGGATTGGGCTCTGAGCGCCGTTCTCAGATTATGCTTTTTCCTAAAGTTTAAAAAAAATCTGACACAGTGGTTGCAATAAGGAGAAGTCTATCTTTAATTCTGAGAATAACACTTGTATCTTTTATCAATGTTTATTATGAGTATTTCTGCAAAATCACCAGATGTTTTGGAATCAAAACATTACTGCACGTAACGCGCAATGTAAACTGAGATTTTTGGATATAAATATGCACATTATCGAACAAAATATACATGTATTGTGTAACATGATGTCCTATGAGTGTCATCTGATGAAGATCATCAAAGGTTAGTGATTAATTTTATCTATATTTCTGCTTTTTGTGACTCCTATCTTTGGCTGGAAAAATGGCTGTGTGTTTTTTTGACTTGGCTATGACCTAACATATATGTTGTGCTTTTGCTGTAAAGCATTTTTTAAATCGGACACGATGGGTAGATTAACAAGATGTTCATCTTTCATTTGCTGTATTGGACTTAATGTGTGAAAATTACATATTTAAAAAAAATATTTTTGAATTTCGCGCGCTGCCTTTTCAGCGGAATGTTGTCGAGGGGTTCCGCTAGCGGAACGCCTGCCCTAGAAAGGTTAACTAGCTGGCTAACATTAGTGTAGCCCATGCCTCTACTACTACCAATTAATGCCAGGGAAGATGGCACAAACGGGGCAGTTAAATTGGGCAGAGCATGAGTTCATTCCGTTTCCACCAATAGCAAGCCTGAGGGCCTGAGGGGACTGGTCTGGTTTTGAAGTTAGAGCAGGCAACTGTGTGTTTCTGAGAAGACTTTCATCCCCAGTGAATGGCGGACAGCTGTGACCGTTTGCTGGACTGTAAAGAATGTGTGTGTAGAGTATAAACTGTGTGAGTGGCTAAGAAGAGTTGATCATCAAGTGACGAGACCAGATAACGACATCTATACCAGCAATTCTAGAGTTACTGTGTGTTCACAGTAGCTATTGAGACAGTTGTATTGTGTGTCAGAGTAGTTTTTGTCTCGTGACGAAACGTCATCTGGCTTGCCCTCTGTTTCCTATCACTGCACTGAATACGGACCACTCTTGATGCATTTTTTACTCCTGCTCCCAGAACTCACACACACCCACACACAGACACAGAGAAGCACAAGGACTGCACTTGCTCTTGTTCATTGAGGGACGAAGCACTGCAACGTAGTAAGATAATTGTTACATTTCAGAGCTCTGAATAATAATGAGGGGTACTCCAGGTTTTTAAAGGTTGCAACCAGGTTATACTTTATTGAATGTTTATATTTTTTCTGATGTTGGATTACTGAGTTAACTATGAGTTAATGAATTCTAGTTCTCGTGCATGATAAAATACTGATTGGTTTTGTTTCTGATTGAAGCCTTTTCTCTTGCATGATGCCATACTGATTGGTTTTGTTTCTGAATTGTATTGCACCGTACTATTTGGGTTTATTCTGAGTTATATGCCTTACATTTGATTGCAGTCTAAAGAGTTATATTTCTGTACATTACTGAATTAAGCCCAAAGGTAATTTATACTGTAAAAATATACATTTTCCAAATACAAAATATGACAATTACCTTCCTTTGGTTATTTTTTAGTATGTGGTCACCCCTGTTTTACATCCTACAAAGCTCAGTTACAGTAGGGGGATTACATTAGCTAAATGATTAGCATGATTCGCTAGCTAGCTGTTGTGCTAGCTAAGTAAAGTAAAGACGTTGCATTTGCTCTCGGCAGCCAGCTACAAGCAGCTGCTTCATGGGCAGCCATTGTGATTTAATTATAATGTTACTAGCTACAGTGGCCAGATAGCTGGCTTGGTAAAGCATTTAGTGGTGTGCATTGTTCTGCACTTACTACGCCATCCGTTTCATATGAAGTCTGTGTGACTGCCTCGCTCAGTTAGCAAGCTAACATTAGCCAGCTAACTTAATACGCCAAGAAAACTTGCTCAAGAAAAAAAGACGTAGGACCTATTATGCAGCTCTATTGTTTTAGTTGGAACAATTCTGATGAAAAGAAGGTGGATTCGACTGGAAAAAGACATGTTGCTTTATGGTCCTGTCGGTCCTCCACATGTAGGTTTGTGCCTTCTGATTGGCTCAAAGTCAAGTTGTCAGCCACTGCTGACTATTGTGATTGTACAAGTAGAAACAACACGTTTGTCGTTACCATGTCAGTGCATAGGGGGTACGTATTTTATTCTAGTAAGAGAAGGAATGGCCTCCTACTGTGATA
This sequence comes from Oncorhynchus clarkii lewisi, assembly GCF_045791955.1. Classification (NCBI taxonomy): domain Eukaryota; kingdom Metazoa; phylum Chordata; class Actinopteri; order Salmoniformes; family Salmonidae; genus Oncorhynchus; species Oncorhynchus clarkii. The sequence goes on from NC_092164.1 coordinate 43,666,573, forward strand.
AGTACCTATTGGCATCTAGGCGTTTAACCCCTAACTACTACAAGGGTAGTGCTCTGAGACTGATCCCAGCCCGTTGTGTGTCAGGAGGTTGGATAGATTGACAGTTTTCATTGTAGAAAATATTCTACAAGACTTATATTTTGAGAACTGCCTTTCACTGATAAATGTTTTAGGAATGTTGTTATGAAAGATACCTTCATGAGTATTGCAGTATCATGCCTGGTTATGAAGGTGTTATGAATTCCTTATGTACAGTGCCTTCAGAAAGTATTCATACCCTTGACTTATTTCACATTTTGTTGTGTTACAACCTGAATTTAAAATTGATATTTTTTTTACATTTTTTTTTTACAAATGTATTGAAAATGAAATAAATATCTCATTTATGTAAGTATTCACATCCCTTAGTCAATACATGTTAGAATCACCTTTAGCAGTGATTACAGGTTTGAGTCTTTCTGGGTAAGTCTCTAAGATCTTTGCACACCTGGATTGTACAATATTTGAACATTATTATTTAGAAAATTCTTCAAGCTCTGTCAAGTATGTTGTTGATTGTAGCTATACATTTTGATGTATTGCCATAGATTTTCAAGCCGATTTATGTAACAACTGTAACTAAGCCACTCAGGAACATTCAATATCATCTTGGTAAGCAACTCCAGCAAATATTTGGCCCTGTGTTTTTGGTTATTGTCCTGCTGAAAGGTTAACGTGTCTCCCAGTGTCTGTTGGAAAGCAGACTGAACCCGATTTCCCTCTGGGATGCTTAGCTCTATTCCATGAATGTTTATCCTTGAAATCTCTCTAGTCCTTGAATATGACAAGCATACCCATAATATGATGCAGCCACCGCCATGCTTGAAAATATGAAGAGTGGTACTCAGTGATGTATTGTGTTGGATTTGCCCCAACCATGCCTGGGCATGCTCCTGATGAGGTGGCGGATGGTCTCCTGAGGGATCTCCTCCCAGACCTGGACTAAAGCATCCGCCAACTCCTGGACAGTCTGTGGTGCAATGTGGCGTTGGTGGATGGAGCGAGACATGATGTCCCAGATGTGCTCAATTAGATTCAGGTCTGGGGAACGGGCAGGCCAGTCCATAGCATCAATGCCTTCCTCTTGCAGGAACTGCTGACACACTCCAGCCACATGAGGTCTAGCATTGTCTTGCAGGGCCAACCGCACCAGCATATGGTTTCACAAGGGGTTTGAGGATCTCTTCTCGGTACCTAATGGCAGTCAGGCTACCTCTGGCGAGCACATAGAGGGCTGTGCGGCCCCCAAAGAAATGCCACCCCACACCATGACTGACCCACCGCCAAACCGGTCATGCTGGAGGATGTTGCAGGCAGCAGAACGTTCTCCACGGCGTCTCCAGACTCTGTCACGTCTGTCACATGTGCTCAGTGTGAACCTGCTTTAATCTGTGAAGAGCACAGGGCGCCAGTGGCGAATTTGCCAATCTTGGTGTTCTCTGGCAAATGCCAAACGTCCTGCACGGTGTTGGGCTGTAAGCACAACCCCCACCTGTGGACGTCGGGCCCTCATACCACCCTCATGGAGTCCGTTTGAGCAGACACATGCACATTTGTGGCCTGCTGGAGGTCATTTTGCAGGGCTCTGGCAGTGCTCCTCCTGCTCCTCCTTGCACAAAGGCGGAGGTAACGGTCCTGCTGCTGGGTTGTTGCCCTCCTACGGCCTCCTCCACGTCTCCTGATGTACTGGCCTGTCTCCTGGTAGCGCCTCCATGCTCTGGACACTACGCTGACAGACACAGCAAACCTTCTTGCCACAGCTCGCATTGATGTGCCATCCTGGATGAGCTGCACTACCTGAGCCACTTGTGTGGGTTGTAGACTCCGTCTCATGCTACCACTTGAGTGAAAGCACCCCCAGCATTCAAAGTGACCAAAACATCAGCCAGGAAGCATAGGAACTGAGAAGTGGTCTGTGGTTATCACCTGCAGAACCACTCCTTTATTGGGGGTGTCTTGCTAATTGCCTATAATTTCCACCTGTTGTCTATTCCATTTGCACAACAGCATGTGAAATGTATTGTCAATCAGTGTTGCTTCCTAAGTGGACAGTTTGATTTCACAGAAGTGTGATTGACTTGGAGTTACATTGTGTTGTTTAAGTGTTCCCTTTATTTTTTTGAGCAGTGTATTTTAAAGTCATCATTTATCACGACTCAGGATATGACACAGATGCAGACACAGGAGGCGGATAGTACAGTTCTCAATGATTTATTATAACATGGGACAAAAGGCAGGTCGAGGACAGGCAGAGGTTCATAATCAGGTCAGAGTCAGGCAGATACATGACGGCAGGCAAACACTGGGTCAGGGCAGGCAGAATGGACAGAACCGGGAAAACTAGGAAACAAACACTTTTGAGAACCAGGAAAGTACGTTGGTAAGACCTGACAAGACGAACTGGCAACAGGCAAACAGAGAACACAGGTATAAATGCTCAGGGGATAATGGGGAAGATGGGTGACACCTGGAAGGGGGTGGAGACAAGTACAAAGACAGGTGAAACCGATCAGGGTGTGACACCATTGGTCACTTGCAGGGGCATGTATTCATGGATGCCAAGGGAAGCCAGGCTTCCCTCCCAAGAATGACCAAGAAAAAAATGAATAAAACATACAAAATAATCAATCTTTTGTCTCTCGGTGTTTCATAAATGTCCTTCAATTCGCAAGAGGTTGAATGTATCTCACCGGCGAAAGCATCCAAGCGAACAAACAGCGCCTCTCTGTATGTGTAGCCCATCTTTATTTAACCAGGTAGGCTAGTTGAGAACAAGTTCTCATTTACAACTGCGACCTGGCCAAGATAAAGCATAGCAGTGTGAACAGACAACAACACAGAGTTACACATGGAGTAAACAATAAACAAGTCAATAACACAGTTATTGAAAAAAATAGTCTATATACATTGTATGCAAAAGGCATGAGGAGGTAGGCGAATAATTACAATTTTGCAGATTAACACTGGAGTGATAGATTATCAGATGGTCATGTGCAGTTAGAGACACTGGTGTGCAAAAGAGCAGAAAAGTAAATAAATAAAAACAGTATGGGGATGAGGTAGGTAAATTGGGTGGGCTATTTACCGATGGACTATGTACAGCTGCAGCGATCGGTTAGCTGCTCAGATAGCAGATGTTTAAAGTTGGTGAGGGAGATAAAAGTCTCCAACTTCAGCGATTTTTGCAATTCGTCCCAGTCACAGGCAGCAGAGACCTGGAAGGAAAGGCGGCCAAATTAGGTGTTGGCTTAGGGATGATCAGTGAGATACACCTGCTGGAGCGCGTGCTACGGGTGGGTGTTGCCATCGTGACCAGTGAACTGAGATAAGGTGGAACTTTACCTAGCATGGACTTGTAGATGACCTGGAGCCAGTGGGTCTGGCGACGAATATGTAGCGAGGGCCAGCCGACCAGAGCATACAGGTCGCTGTGGTGGGTGGTATAAGGTGCTTTAGTAACAAAACGGATGGCACTGTGATAAACTGCATCCAGTTTGCTGAGTAGAGTATTGGAAGCTATTTTGTAGATGACATTGCCGAAGTCGAGGATTGGTAGGATAGTCAGTTTTACTAGGGTAAGTTTGGCGGCGTGAGTGAAGTAGGCTTTGTTGCGGAATAGAAAGCCGACTCTAGATTTGATTTTAGATTGGAGATGTTTGATATGAGTCTGGAATGAGAGTTTACAGTCTAGCCAGACACCTAGGTACTTATAGATGTCCACATATTCTAGGTCGGAACCATCCAGGGTGGTGATGCTAGTCGGGCGTGCGGGTGCAGGCAGCGAACGGTTGAAAAGCATGCATTTGGTTTTACTAGCGTTTAAGAGCAGTTGGAGTGTTGTATGGCATTGAAGCTCATTTGGAGTTAGTTAACTACACATGGTTGATGATATTACTAGATATTATCTAGCATGTCCTGCGTTGCATATAATCTGACTTAGCATACAAGCTTACAAGTATCTAAGTATCTGACTGAGCGGTGGTAGGCAGAAGCAGGTGCGTAAATATTCATTCAAACAGCACTTTCTTTGCGTTTTGCCAGCAGCTCTTCGTTGTGCGTCAAGCATTGCGCTGTTTATGACTTCAAGCCTATCGAGATGAGGCTGGTGTAACCGAAGTGAAATGGCTGGCTAGTTAGCACGCGCTAATAGCGTTTCAAACGTCACTCGCTCTGAGCCTTCCAGTAGTTCTTCCCCTTGCTCTGCATGGGTAATGCTGCTTCGATGGTGGCTTTTGTGTTGCTGGTTCGAGCCCAGGGAGGAGCGAGGAGAGGGACGGAAGCTATACTGTTACACTGGCAATACTAAAGTGCCTATAAGAACATCCAATAGTCAAAGGTTAATGAAATACAAATGGTATAGAGGGAAATAATCCTATAATTCCTATAATAACTACAACCTAAAACTTCTTACCTGGGAATATTGAAGACTCATGTTAAAAGGAACCACCAGCTTTCATATGTTCTCATGTTCTGAGCAAGGAACTTAAACGTTAGCTTTCTTACATAGCACATATTGCACTTTTACTTTCTTCTCCAACACTTTGTTTTTGCATTATTTAAACCAAATTGAACATGTTTCATTATTTACTTGAGGCTAAATTGATTTTATTGATGTATTATATTAAGTTAAAATAAGTGTTCATTCAGTATTGTTGTAATTGTCATTATTACAAATACATTTTTACAAATCGGCCGATTAATCGGTATCGGCTTTTTTGGTCCTCCAATAATCGGTATCGGTATCGGCGTTGAAAAATCATAATCGGTCGACCTCTAGTATTGATACACCATCTACAAAATATGTGCCCTTTTTTACAAGGCATTAAAATACCTCCCTGTAATCTGTGTTTGAAATCCACTGCTCGAATGGGGGACCTTACAGATAATTGTAATTATGGGGTACAGAGATGAGGTAGTTATTCAAAAATAATGTGAAACACTATTATTGCACATTGATTGAGTCCATGCAACTTATTATGTGACTTGTTAAGCAATTTTTACTCCTAAACTAATTGAGGCTTGCCATAACAAAGGGTTTCAATGACTGAAGACATTTCAGATGTTCTTTTTTAATTTATTTGTAAACATTTCTAACAACATAATTCCACTTTGACATTATGGGGTATTGTGTGTAGGCCAGTGACACACGTTTTTAAAATTCAGGCTGTAACACAACAAAATGTGTCAAAAGTCAAGTGTTGTGAATACTTTCTGAAGGGCTGTATTTACATGTTCAGTTTGCGGAGGTTTATATCTGTAAAAAATAACAATGTTAAACTATATAAAAACATCTTTACATTCGTACACTACCAATCCATTTTGACATGTTTAGTGTTGGAGTGATAGTTTACTCTGGACCATATGACTATAATGTCACCTGTAGTTGTTTTTAATCATTTTTTATAACATATACTTTTATTAATGCACCCTCTTCCGATGTCAAAAATAGTAATTATTTTTTCGTTTTTCAGCTTTTTTGTTACATATACAGTACCAGTCAAAAGTTTGGACACACCTACTCATTCAAGGGTTTTTCTAAATTATTTACTATTTTCTACATAGAAGAATAATAGTGAAGACATCAAAACTATGAAATAACACATATGGAATCATGTAGTAACCAAAAACAGTGTTAAACAAATCAAAGTAATATTTTAAATTTCTTCAAGGTTCTTCAAGGTAGCTACCCAAATTAGTCAGTTCTAATGTATCCACAATATTTGCGATCTCTTTAAGTGCTGAGGGTGATAGTTTCCACCAAAGCTCACACAGTCATTCATCCCAGTCATTCATCCGCAAAGTTTTTGACCACAGAAAAGACTAGTGTCTGCCACAACTGATTTTAGGGATATAATCTATATGCGTGCATCAGTTGACATTGCACTTGTCGGACACTTTGTATCATGGCATGTTGAGACTTGATGCCCCTCACACATACAGTACCAGTCAAAAGTTTGGACACACCTACTCATTCAATGTTTTTTCTTTCTTTTTTTACTATTTTCTATATTGTATAATAATAGTTAAGACATCAAAGCTATGAAATGTACATGGTGTGTAGGTATTCTCCAAATACTGTATTTTCTTCCCTACAATGACAGGTATGCTAAATGCAAATTTGGGGAAATGTAAAAGTGCTGGATGACTTCCTGCAAGTTGGATTCCAATAGAGATTGGACATTACATTGCAAACCACTATAATGTTACAAATGAAGAAATATTTAAATATAGCTTTACACCCTTATAACTCAAAGGACTACAACTGAAAGATAAATGTACTCGGCTGGAGTTGATTGTTAATGCAAAAGTAAAAAAAATGTAGTTTTCTGGTTTTCTTGGTCTTGGAATAATCTCCAGAATTTGTTCAATTTAGAGTACTTTATCCAGATAGAGGAGTTCAAGGCTAAAGCTACCCTTTCAGGTCTGGATGACAAATCCTTCATGTTTTACAATGATGGTGGGTAATTTCTTGATGTTTATGTTTTTATGCAGCACTGTAGTTGTTATAAATGGATCAAATATGCCTCCCTTTGGAAAGAAGTATTCAAACATCAATGGAACATTCCGGTTTAATAAAGGTTAAATAAAATATATTCCATAGTAGTCCATTGTGTGCAGTGGCTTTTGTCTTGGCCTTGTATTGTTTTACACAAGCTCTTTCCTGTTGCTAATCTGGCCACTTTCTTATAACCTTTTGTGAGTATGTCAGATCGCTACTTTTAAACATTACTCTGTCCCAGTCTGTTCCACCCTAGCAGTCATGTAGTAGAGCAATGGATGTAATCAGATGTACGTAGGTCTTTTGAGGCTAATGTATTGACAAAAGTCTATACTTAGCTGCACCTTTTGATTTAAACTCCCTCAACTAAGTGAACACAATCAAGTGCTGTGGTTCCCAATGCTGCCCAATAAAACCTGATTCATATGGCCTGGCCATTGGTCTTGGTTACTATATAAAGACCTACAACTATTACCAGGTAGACTCACCTCACAGGTATGCTATCATTGTTCAGAATAAGAAGCGTGTGTGTGCATGAGGTGAAGTGGCGAAGTTTGTAAACAAACACATGAATACATATTGCTATGGCGGGTTTGATAGAATTCAAGCCTTGGTCAGTTGATATGTTTTGGCATGATTTTCCATTGATGACATCAATGGAGCATTTCTACTTCATACCCCGTTAGCGTTAGCATGGATGTGACCATGGTCTTAATGTGAATTAGATCAATTGTTTACAGGTGTGGGTGTGTCTGTGAGAGCAGTGCGGACAATGATGTGGTGCTGAAATGGTTAAAACTCCCTAGACACTTGGGAGCACTTAAGGACAGCGGCATAGTGATGAAATGGGTCTATCCACTCGGCGGCATAGGTATACAGTACCAGTCAAAAATATGGACACGCCTACTCATTCAAGGATTTTTCTTTATTTTCACTATTTTCTATATTTTAGAATAATAGTGAAGACATCAATACTATGAAATAACACATATGGAATCATGTAGTAACCAAAAAAGTGTTAAACAACTCAAAATATATTTGAGATTCATCAAAGTAGCCACCCTTTGCCTTGATGACAGCTTTGCACACTCTTGGCATTCTCTCAACCAGCTTCAACTGGAATGCTTTTCCAACAGTCTTGAAGAAGTTCCCACATATGCTGAGCACTTGTTGGCTGCTTTTCCTTCACTCTGCAGTCCAACTCATCCCAAACCATCTCAACTGAGTTGAGGTCAGGTGATTGTGGAGGCCAGGCCATCTGATGCAGCACTCTAACACTCTTCTTCTTGGTCAAATAGCCCTTACATAGCCTGGAGGTGTGTTGTGTCATTGTCTTGTTGAAAAACAAATGATTGTCCCACTAAGTGCAAACCAGATGTGATGGTGTATTGCTGCAAAATGCTGTGGTTTATTTGCAATTCGAGCACGAAGGCCTGATTCACGCAGTGAACTTAGCTACAGTAACAACATTGCACAACATAATAAAACAATTTACATAATAAAAAAATCCCTATCAATCCACTGCATCTGCCGATATCGCCCTTCCACAGCTGCGGTGAAAGGTGGCAGAGCCAGAGCAGTGTTTATCAGACCATGAGCCTTCCCGAAAATCGGTCTTCTCACGAAAACATCTGTAGTGTCCGAACAGTTTGTCCTAAACTATCATGGCCACTCCATTGAAAGATGAGACTAACAAACACGATGGTGTTCTCCGTTTTGCTCAAGGACGCGCACAAGCCTCACAAGCCTTGTCTGAAGGTCCCGGTACCAGTTTAAAAAATGAATGGAAGTATATATGGACATAGTTCAGTGCCTAAAATAATGGGATAATTACATGATAAAAAAACAAGTTAAAAAATCAAATCTTTCTTATACTTCTCAGATATAGGACAGATACTTCACAACAAACTTCTTTAGAATATGTTATTCACTGTGTTTCTATTGGCTAATAGCAGTAATTCCAAATTCAATGTTTTATCAAATAATTTTAAAATATATATTTTTTTGATACCTTAATGGGTCTTAAAATTCAAACTCAAATAGCTAAGTGATCCTTGGTATGACCAGCTGAAAACAATTCCATATGTTAGTTTAGAAAAATTGAGAGAGTGGGAGAGAGTGAAATGCAGGGAGTGAAGTGGAGGAAAGGGAAGGAAATAGGGACAGATGGGTAAAAAGAGAGGGGGAGGGGTAAGCCATAAGGAAAAATATGATTGTGACTATGAAGTAGTCTAATGTTTCCAGTGTGTAGTGGTCAAGGTTATCACAAGCCCACACACAACTACAGTGGTGGAATATCTACTTTCTACTTTTGGAATCTGCAGGGCCTCCTACATACGACATGTGATATTGTACATTTTAAAGACTATAGAGGACGAGAGAGGGAGGAGACTAGTCACTTGTTCACGTGTATCAGGGTTGCCATGGAGACAAAGTGTGGGCTTCACTTAAAACATTGTGCCCTCCTTTCCTTTAGTTCCTCCCCCTTCTACTATCTCTCTCTTCCACCTTTTCCACTGTCAATGGTTCACAAACATCAATTTCCCCTTTAGGTAGTTAGTTCTATCAGATGTTCTCTTCTCTTCCTCTCCTTTGGAACGCTAGCCCTATCCTCTCTCGAACCCATTTTCCTCTTTCCATTTCTCTCTTCATCCTGCTTGGAATCTTTCGCTCTATCCTTTGCAGATCATCTTTCCCTCCAGCAGTCCCTTAGTCTATTCTTTTCTCAGTTGCCATGGCGATGGGCTGGGGGTGTGTGTGTGAGTGAGAGCGAGTGAAGGAGTGGGCGTTGCGGAAGTGACCTCGCCAGAGCAGAATTTTAGCTTCCTGTGCACTCCTTCTCTATTTCTGGATGTACATCTTTAACAGTGCACAAAATATGACACACAGTCAAATTGTATATACAGTATTGCATTCTTGTATGAAAATCACCATACCTCCAAGTAGGTGGATAATAATTGTGTTGCTTGGCTATCCTCCCAGCACAATGAGTGGGCAAATTAGAGAAATGGTTCTCTATTATTATTTTTTATCATTGTCATTGCACCAATGGAGAATTAACAATTGAAATGTCACATACTTTTCCATCAACATCATTATGTTTGCTATATTGCCAAATACAATACGCAAGAGTATGTCCGTTTTATTAATGTCAATGTTGTAGTTTTTGTTATGCATCTCTGTCTCCTAGTATTGGGCACACTGCTGTGGTACATATAGACTTCTTGGGTAACATTATTTATCTGTAGTATTTGAAGAATACGGCTTCGTGTACTACTTCCTTACTTTATATAATACCCCAAAATAAATGGGGCAGGGATGCGAGGTGGTGTTACATTTTTTGTTTTCATCTACTGAGAAAGACAACTAATCGTGAAAGAGGATTAGCTGTTTGTATCTGCAACTTGCCAGTGAACAAGCAACTTATGATATATAAAATGTATATATTATAAGTAAGCCTTGTCCGAGCCAGAACAGCCCACATGGTCAGGAGCAAGTTTCTGTATCATGAGGAAGCACATAGATATATATCAGGTCTCTTACTTTTGACAAAAAAAGACACCACTGTCTTTCTATCTCATGGAAGTTTCTGAATTGAGGACAGGTCTATTTTATTTTTAGGACAATCAGTAGACCTGATTGCCAACTCTATTTATAACAAGTAAAAAATGGAAGCTCTGCTGCTACCTCCTGGAGAAAAAATAAAGTATTATTTTTCTGGCATTGTCAATTGTGCTATTGATCCCAGCTGCTGTGCTGTTTTTTTTCCATACAAAGTTAATTCACTAATTCCTTTTATCTCATTCTAAGATGGAAGGTGTGCCTCCCCGTTATCTTCGCGGCCCCAGACCCCTTCCAATGGCCTGGCTTATGATTCCCCCGGTTGGAACCTACGCCGCTCGATGAGAACCGGGAGTCAGCGCTACATGTTTGACCAGGAGGAGGTAGGATGAATACCTCCATCTTGTTCACCAGAGACAAGCACATGCAGGACATGGCAGACAACCACAGTCCTGCTGATTTTCATTTCTCCCTAGCCCTTAATTGGTCAGTGAATGTATTTGATTGACTAGAGTCTACCTGATGGGTTGAGAGTCCACATTGATCACTGATTTATTTACCTACAGGTACAGTATATTCAGAAAGTATTCATACCCCTTGAATATTTCCACACTTTGTTATTTTTACAGCCTTATTCTAAAATTGATTAAATAAATGTTTTTCCTCATCAATCTACACACAATACCCCATAATGACAAAGTGAAAACAGGATTTTAGAAACATTTTTCAAATTTATAAAACATTTAAAACAATAATACCTTATTCACATAAGTATTCAAATACTTTGCTATGATACTCGAAATTGAGCTCAGGTGCATCCTGTTACCATTGATCATCCTTGAGATGTTTCTAGAACTTGAATGGAGTTCACCTGTGTGGACATGATTTGGAAAGGTACACACCAGTCTATATAAGGTCCCACAGTTGACAGTGCATGTAAGAGCAAAAACCAAAACCAATGAGGTCGAAGGAATTGTCTGTAGAGCTCCGAGATAGGATTGTGTCGAGGCACAGATCTGGGAAGGGTACCTAGATGGTCCCCAAGAACAAAGTGGCCTCCATCAATCTTAAATGGACAACGTTTTGAACCACCAAGACTCTTCCTAGAGCTGGTCGCCCAGCCAGGCTGAGCAGTTTGGGGAGAAGGGCCTTGGTCAGGGAGGTCACCAAGAACCCGATGGTCACTCTGACAGGGCTCCAGAGTTGTTCTGTGGAGATGGGAGGAACTTTCCTGAAGGACAACCATCTCTGCAGCACTCCACCAATCAGGCCTTTGTGGTAGAGTGGCCAGACGGAAGCCACTCCTCAGAAAGAGGGTCATGACAGCCCGCTTGGAGTTTGCCAAAAGGCACCTAAAGGACTCTCAGACCATGAGAAACAAGATTCTCTGCTCTGATGAAACCAAGATTGAACTCTTTGGCCTGAATGCCAAGCATCACATCTGGAGGAAACCTGGCACCATCCCTACGGTGAAGCATGGTGGTAGCAGCATCATGCTGTGGGGATGTTTTTCGGCTGCAGGGACTGGGAGACTTCTCAGGATCGAGGGAAAGATGAACAGAGTATAGTACAGATAGATCCTTGATGAAAGCCTGCTCCAGAGCACTCAGACCTCAGATGGGGGCAAAGGTTCACCTTCCAACAGGACAACGACAAAAAGCACTCAGCCAAGACAACGCAGAAGTGGCTTCGGGACAAGTCTCTGAATGTCCTTGAGTGGCCCAGCCAGTGCCCGGACTTGAACCCGATCTAACATCACTTGAGAGTAGAGGTCGACCGATTAATTGGAATGGCCGATTTAATTAGGGCCGATTTCAAGTTTTCATAACCATCGGAAATCTGTATTTTTGGGCCCCGATTTACCGATTTTTTTAAATATTTTTTTTTATACCTTTATTTAACTAGGCAAGTCAGTTAAGATCACATTCTTATTTTCAATGACGGCCTAGGAACGGTGGGTTAACTTCCTCATTCAGGGGCAGAATGACAGATTTTCACCTTGTCGGCTCAGGGATCCAATCTTGCAACCTTACAGCTAACTATTCCAACGCGCTAACGACCTGCCTCTCTCTCGTTGCACTCCACAAGGAGACTGCCTGTTACGCGAATGCAATAAACCAAGGTAAGTTGCTAGCTAGCATTAAAATTATCTTATAAAAAACAATCAATCATAATCACTAGTTAACTACACATGGTTGATGATATTACTAGATATTATCTAGCGTGTCCTGCGTTGCATATAATCTGACTGAGCATACAAGTATCTAAATATCTGACTGAGCGGTGGAAGGCAGAAGCAGGCGCATTAACATTCATTCAAACAGCACTTTCTTTGCATTTTGCCAGCAGCTCTTCGTTGTGCGTCAAGCATTGTGTTGTGTATGACTTCAAGCCTATCAACTCCCGAGATGAGGCTAGTGTAACCGAAGTGAAATGGCTGGCTAGTTAGCACGCACTAATAGCGTTTCAAACGTCACTCGCTCTGAGCCTTCTAGTAGTTCTTCTCCTTGCTCTGCATGGGTAACGCTGCTTCGATGGTGGCTGTTGTGTTGCTGGTTCGAGCCCAGGGAGGAGCGAGGAGAGGGACGGAAGCTATACTGTTACACTGGCAATACTAAAGTGCCAATAAGAACATCCAATAGTCAAAGGTTAATGAAATACAAATGGTATAGAGGGAAATAGTCCTATAATTCCTATAATAACTACAACCTAAAACTTCTTACCTGGGAATATTGAAGACTCATGTTAAAAGGAACCACCAGCTTTCATATGTTCTCATGTTCTGAGCAAGGAACTGAAACGTTAGCTTTCTTACATAGCACATATTGCACTTTTACGTTCTTCTCCAACACTTTGTTTTTGCATTATTTAAACCAAATTGAACATGTTTCATTATTTACTTGAGGCTAAATTGATTTTATTGATGTTTTATATTAAGTTAAAATAAGTGTTCATTCAGTATTGTTGTAATTGTCATTATTACAAATACATAATAAATAAAATGTCAGATTAATCGGTATCGGCTTTTTTGGTCCTCCAATAATCGGTATCGGTATCGGGGTTGAAAAATCATAATCAGTCGACCTCTACTTGAGAGACCTGAAAATAGCTGTGTAGCAACGCTCCCCATGCAATCTGACAGAGCTTGAGAGGATCTGCAGAGATGAATGGAAGAAACTCCCCAACATGTATGCCAAGCTTGAAGCGTCATACCCAAGAAGACTCGAGGCTGTAATCGCTGCCAAAGGTGATTCAACAAAGTACTGAGTAAAGAGTCTGAATACTTATGTAAATGTGATATCAGTTTTTTTTTTGTAACAAATTTGCAAACATTTGTAAAAACCTATTTTTGCTTTGTCATTATGGGATATTGTGTGTAGATTGATGAGGGAAAAAATGATTTAATCAATTTTAGAATAAGGCTGTAACGTAACAAAATGTGGAAACGGTCAAAGGGTCTGAATTCTTTCCGAATGCACTGTATATGGGTATGGTGCACTAGGTTAACACACCTAAACCCTGTTTGGATTGGAGTGTTGTCCTTAACCAATAAAGGTACCATTTAGATAATTTGAGTATCCAGGCAAGGTCCTACTTTTTTCTGTTACTGAACTTTCAGGGCCAAACCCTATTAAAGGTGATGTGTTTAAACTTTATAACGCTACTAGAGAGTCCGTACAGCAGGCTACCTAGGTCTTTATCAGTCTCCGATTGAGAGACAAGGGCGACAAACTAGGTACCGCAGTGGGCAGCTAATACAGGTTGTATTGAATGTGGTGTCGTATGGGCAGCCCAATTCTGATATTTTTACAGCACTAATTGTCTTTCATCTTTTCACCTATCACATCAGATCTCATGCAGAGCTGGTCTGATCGATCAAAATACCTTTGAGTGAAAAAAAGATCAGAATTGTCTGCCTGTGTAAACGCAGCCATAGAGCGGTACATCCACATTATATCCCTAGCCCAATTATGTTTCTTTTAAATTCTGTGTGTTTCCATTAGGTCCAAGTTGGAGTATTGAATTATTTAGTTAATACGAGATGTCTCATCAAGTGGGTAAGAGCAGATTTAAGGAATAGCTAGTATAAAGAACTGCAAGCATGTTATTGTATGATACCATTTTGTTGTATTTTTTCTTTCTTTTAATCCCCCACTTGAATACGCCTATTTTACAACCCATATACGGACAGATGCTGGAAATTAGCACAAGCTAATGCATTGATGATGCAATGCAATTTATCAGTGTTTTGTTAGTTCTGAGTAGGAAAGTAGAACTGGGCAGATTTGTGGAATACATCACGGGCCCATCAATAACCGGGCAGCCCAGATGTGAGAGATGAAGTCCCATAACAAGCCAATGGGGGGAGACATTATTCAACTTTACAATATGGTATCCCAAAATAATTGTGCCTCTTCTAAATTGATATGGCAGGTACTCTTGCAAAGACCCCCTACTCAGGGAGACACTTTTTTTTAATTGTAAATTGAACCTGATATGATCGTAATCATACACAGGTGATTCATGTGAATTGTTTGAGGGTTAAGGTTATCTATGAAAATGAGAGGAATTCCTCTACTTATGTAACCTTTTCCTTTAGTGTGTATCTGGATGGGATAGGGGATTACATTAATCTATTGATCTGTGAACATACTGTACAAGCATTTAATATAGTTCATTATTAATTATAGTCATACAAAACATCCCCAATATGTGTTTTACTCGCTGCACTTAAAAAAATATGTGCAGTACTGTATTTCTGAATAAAGGAAAATGCTATTCAACTTACATTCAACTTAGTAGATCTTAAGTCAAATGGGATGGCAATTTGTCATTGCTAACGTTACCTGAGCTCAATTTGTTTGTGTTTTCTGCTATTTACTATGGCAAAGTATCACAGTTGCGAATATAATTTCTCTCTCTCTAAACTTCAGCACTTTCTGGTGATGCTGTTACCAGTGCTGGCTCATGTCACCTGTCTGGGGAAATACCTGTGGGAGAAGCTATTTCGGGCCACACACTCTTGTCCTTTCACTGTCCCTTAGCGAAGGGCTCTTTGCCACAGCTAACAGCAGAACCCACTAAATATAATGTACAGTAGCTCTCCAAGTTCATTGAGGTTGTACTGAGCCATCTACTTTTCTCTCTGTGGTATGTCAAACAACTATATATAGTCAAATGAACTCAATGAAATATGTGGGATGGAATATTTTAATTCAATCAAATGTTTGGGAAAATGTTACAATTTCAACGAATAAGAGGATCAACAAAGCTAGCATTTACAGAGAGCATAGGGGACATAAGAATGGCTCACAAATGATATATGACACTTAGTACAGTATGTGCGGCATGGTTTTGGAGGTCACAGTAACCTACAGTATATGATAAATTCATATTTTCAGAGACAAGGTCAACAAGCCTGATTTTGAAGAGATATTGGCAGCTCTGAAGTTTACATAGTTGTTAAAGTGATTTGAGTTGCCTCTGTACAATGGTAATTTAAATGAATGGATATTTATTTACCAATTGATTCCTAAAGAATATAGCTTCTAAATGCATCATGAGCTTAGCACAACATCCGTTCTATATTATAATCCAAATAAGGTTACGTTGTTTACAAGCAACAAAAATATAAACAATCAATGTATATTTTCTAAATGTGTAAAACGATAATGTGGATGTCAGTCTGTGCTGTTTAATAATATAAGAGGGGTTACATTTCCCTATCCCCATCCCTCAGCTGTATACCAATGCAAGTGGCAGTTTATTGTTTTATTAAATACCTGAATGTAGCTTTAATGCCAACCTATTCACTTTGTTAACTATTTGTTTCACATAGAGACAAAGTGCTTCTGGGTGAGGCTTTGTGTGTTGAAAAGCAATTTGTCCTCTCACCTCTGTAAACCACATTGGGAATGTGTTGTGCTAGCCTTTATTTTAAGTGTGGGTGGAAAATGCCCCTGGTCCTTGAGACTCTCAACTCTCAACGGTCTGGATTTCAGTAGGGGAGGTTTTCAGTTTATTGCTTTATTACGTTAAATACATAAATATCAAGTCATATGAAGCTAACTCTGAAACATTTACACCAGTGAAATTGACATAAATAAATACAAATAAAAAAAATGTAGCTGTGTTACACAACTAACTTTTTCTTATACAGTATATGCTCTGGTTTGATATGATCATTTAGCATAAATGAAATGATCCATAGTTTAAGATCTTGTGCCATCACTTTTTTCTTACAGGACAACAGCTAAACAAAGTGAGACTATAGTGCCCAACACAAGTGATTTATACAGTATATAGGGGAAGTGCTAGGAGGAGCGATGGTCAGGCGTGGAGTGACCAAGGCACAATCTTAACTTCTTAGGGCTGCATTCCCTTTAAGAGATAGGTCAAGGTCAGGCTGAAAACCCATCTGACCTCCTGTTCTTACCTTAGGTTCACCCTTTACTGATGCATGAGCGTCGCCCAGGCTCTCAGCGCAGTGAGCGCACCAAGCTGCTCCGAAGGACAGTCAGTGTGCCGGTGGAGGGGAGAAGTCAGGACCCCGAGATAGGTATGTAGAACCCATACCGAAAAGATGTGTATTGGATTGCGAAGTGCAAACAATGTAAGTGTATTGCAGTTCAATAGAACCAATTCAAATACATTGTTTTTTATTTTTCTGGATGTCTGCAAGCTCTGGTTTGGTACATGCATCCTTGCATTTCCCAAGCCATTGTATTTGTTGGAGACTAATTAAATACA
The DNA here is from genome assembly GCF_045791955.1 of Oncorhynchus clarkii lewisi. Classification (NCBI taxonomy): domain Eukaryota; kingdom Metazoa; phylum Chordata; class Actinopteri; order Salmoniformes; family Salmonidae; genus Oncorhynchus; species Oncorhynchus clarkii. The sequence continues at coordinate 43,683,422 of NC_092164.1, forward strand.
CCGCTATGAAAGCATACTGTTGGTTAACTTTCTTTTTTGCACTCCTTCTCTGTGCCTTTTTTTATGTGTCTTTTTATGTGTCAGTGAAATCAAATTATATATTATAAACCCTCAGTAGCTGTAAGGGCGTTCGTCTGTAGGAGGAAGAGAAGCGGACCAAAGCGCAGCGTGGTGGTTATTCATGTTTTAATAAATCACTACACATGAACAAACTAACAAAAACAAGAAATGTGAAAACGCAAAACAGTCCTATCCTATGACAACAAACACAGTGACAGGAACAATCACCCACAAACACACAGTGAAACCCAGGCTACCTAAGTATGATTCTCAATCAGAGACAACTAATGACACCTGCCTCTGATTGAGAACCATACTAGGCCGAAAACATAGAAATGCCCCAAAACATAGAAAAACAAACATAGACTGCCCACCCAACTCACGCCCTGACCATACTAAATAAATACAAAACAACAGAAATAGAGGTCAGAACGTGACAGTACCCCCCCCCCAAAGGTGCGGACTCCGGCCGCAAAACCTTGACCTATAGGGGAGGGTCTGGGTGGGCATCTGTCCGCGGTGGCGGCTCTGGCGCGGGACGCGGACCCCACTTCACCATTGTCTTAGTCCGCCTTATTGTCCGCCTCCCTGGCTTACTCACCATGACCACCCCTCTCAATGACCCCACTGGACAGAGGGGCTGCTCGGGACAGAGGGGCAGCTCGGGACAGAGGTGAAGCAGCTGCTCGGGACAGAGGGACAACTGCTCGGGACAGAGGGACAACTGCTCGGGACAGAGGGGCGATAGCAGCTCGGGACAGAGGGGCGATAGCAGCTCGGGACAGAGGGGCGATAGCAGCTCGGGACAGAGGGGCGGCAGCTGCTCGGGACAGAGGGGCGGCAGCAGCTCGGGACAGAGGGGCGGCAGCTGCTCTGGACAGAGGGGCAGCTGCTCGGGCGGCCCCTGGCTGACTGACGGCACTGGCGGCCCCTGGCTTACTTGCGGCCCCTGGCTGACTGGCGGCACTGGCGGCCCCTGGCTTACTGGCGGCCCCTGGCTGACTGGCGGCACCTGGCTGACTGGCGGCACTGGCGGCCCCTGGCTGACTGGCGGCACTGGCGGCCCCTGGCTGACTGGCGGCACTGGCGGCCCCTGGCTGACTGGCGGCACTGGCGGCCCCTGGCTGACTGGCGGCACTGGCGGCCCCTGGCTGACTGGCGGCACTGGCGGCCCCTGGCTGACGGGCGGCACTGGCGGCCCCTGGCAGACGGGCGGCACTGGCGGCTCCTGGCAGACGGGCGGCGCTGGCGGCTCCGGGCAGACGGGCGGCGCTGGCGGCGCTGGGCAGACGGGCGGCGCTGGCGGCGCTGGGCAGACGGGAAGCTCAGCTGGCGCTGGGCAGACGGGAAGCTCAGCTGGCGCTGGGCAGACGGGAAGCTCCGGCAACGCTGGAGAAAAGGAAGGCCCTGGTAGCGCCGGAGAGGCGGGAGACTCCGGCAGCGGCGCCGGACAGGCGGGAGGCTCCGGCAGCGGCGCCGGACAGGCGGGAGGCTCCGGCAGAGGCGCCGGACAGGCGGGAGGCTCCGGCAGAGGCGCCGGACAGGCGGGAGGCTCCGGCAGAGGCGCCGGACAGGCGGGAGGCTCCGGCAGAGGCGCCGGACAGGCGGGAGGCTCCGGCAGAGGCGCCGGACAGGCGGGAGGCTCCGGCAGCGGCGCCGGACAGGCGGGAGGCTCCGGCAGAGGCGCCGGACAGGCGGGAGGCTCCGGCAGAGGCGCCGGACAGGCGGGAGACTCCGGCAGAGGCGCCGGACAGGCGGGAGACTCCGGCAGAGGCGCCGGACAGGCGGGAGACTCCGGCAGAGGCGCCGGACAGGCGGGAGACTCCGGCAGAGGCGCCGGACAGGCGGGAGACTCCGGCAGAGGCGCCGGACAGGCGGGAGACTCCGGCAGAGGCGCCGGACAGGCGGGAGACTCCGGCAGAGGCGCCGGACAGGCGGGAGACTCCGGCAGAGGCGCCGGACAGGCGGGAGACTCCGGCAGAGGCGCCGGACAGGCGGGAGACTCCGGCAGCGCTGGAGAGGAGGAAGGCTCTGGTAGCGCCGGAGAGGCGGGAGACTCCGGCAGCGCTGGAGAGGAGAGAGCCCCTGCAAGGATGGGCCGGAGAGACAGCCTGGTACGGGGAGCTGCCACCGGAGGGCTGGTGCGTGGAGGTGGTGATGGATAGACCGGGCCGTGCAGGCGCACTGGAGCTCTTGAGCACCGAGCCTGCCCAACCTTACCCGGTTGAATGGTCCCGGTCGCCCTGCCAGTGCGGCGAGGTGGAATAGCCCGCACTGGGCTATGCAGGCGAACCGGGGACACCGTGCGCAAGGCTGGTGCCATGTAAGCCGGCCCAAGGAGACGCACTGGAGACCAGATGCGTAGAGCCGGCTTCATGGCACTTGGCTCGATGCCCACTCTAGCCCGGCCGATACGCGGAGCTGGAATGTACCGCACCGGGCTGTGCACCCGCACTGGGGACACCGTGCGCTCCACAGCATAACACGGTGCCTGCCCGGTCTCTCTAGCCCCCCGGTAACCACAGGAAGTTGGCTCAGGTCTCCTACCTGGCGTAGCCATACTCCCTGTTAGCCCCCCCCCAAGAAATTTTTGGGGCTGACTCCCGGGCTTCCTTGCCAACCGTGTTCCCTCATATCGCCGGCTCCTCTCTCCGGCTGCCTCTGCTCTCCTCGCTGCCTCCACCTGTTCCCATGGAAGGCGATCCTTTCCCGCCAGGATCTCCTCCCATGTGTAGCAACCCTTGCCGTCTAACACATCATCCCAAGTCCATTCCTCCTTGTGCCGCTGTTGCCCGTTACCACGCCGCTTGGTCCTGTTGCGGTGGGTGATTCTGTAAGGGCGTTCGTCTGTAGGAGGAAGAGAAGCGGACCAAAGCGCAGCGTGGTGGTTATTCATGTTTTAATAAATCACTACACATGAACAAACTAACAAAAACAAGAAATGTGAAAACGCAAAACAGTCCTATCCTATGACAACAAACACAGTGACAGGAACAATCACCCACAAACACACAGTGAAACCCAGGCTACCTAAGTATGATTCTCAATCAGAGACAACTAATGACACCTGCCTCTGATTGAGAACCATACTAGGCCGAAAACATAGAAATGCCCCAAAACATAGAAAAACAAACATAGACTGCCCACCCAACTCACGCCCTGACCATACTAAATAAATACAAAACAACAGAAATAGAGGTCAGAACGTGACAGTAGCACACATTCAAGGTCACACCTTGAATACGGTAAATAAGAAGTGCCCACTTGCAGTTTAAGTACTGTAGTCTTTTGTTGTTTAAGAGATGCATTGACGTGATGCGCTATGTCACACAACACTTTGACCGTATTGGTATTTGTCAGCTTCAAAATATTATAAGTATTTTTCATTATACTACTATGCTGGAAGCATAGAATAGTTAAATTATTTTAATACATTTGTATTCAAACTGCACCATGAAACAAGCTAAGGGGGCTGCGTTCCCTGATGGCTGGCATGTGTACCATACTCATGTACAGAGATGAAGACATGCGTATTGATAACAATCATTTAATGATTTTCATGAACAGAATTAAGTAACTATGATTGTGTCTCTAATAATATATATATTGGCTTTGTTGATACATTTGTTAATACAAGGCAGTTAACCCACAGTTAACCCACTGTTCCTAGGCCGTCATTGAAAATAAGAATTTGTTCTTAACTGACTTGCCTAGATAAATAAAGGTTAAAAAATTTTAAAAAATACTCAGTTACCTGTACATTAGTTGGTGGGTCGTTGCACCAATTCGGTGCCTTTTGAGATGTGTAACTTAAAAATAATATAATCAAATTTTAACATTCTGTTATAAAAGAGCACATGTTCAGGTTCATAAAAAACATGTTTACCATCTCAAAAAGATCACGATAGTAAGTGCCTATTAAGTGCATATTAAGTGCCTATTAAGTGCCAAATAAAGTAGCTGTGTTGACAATTGAATCTTAAATCAGCTATAAATTCCCTTGTGACAGGGAAAAAAGACTCTTGTTGTATGCAACAGGGAGGGGCAGTTGAATGCAAGCTTAAACATGTTTTTAATTGTTAAAACATTTCTAGCCTGTCTGTCTATGCTGACTATCTACAGGAAACATGGTTTAACATGTTATGCTTAACCCATTCAGTTTTCCACCACAAAACACCAGAAAACTGCCAAAAAAAAAGTAGAACCAGCTCACCTGCTTTTACGCTATGATTTGCCTAGGAGATGTTCAATGTTTCTTTTGAAAAAAAATAAAAAATTTAAAAGCAATAGTAATAATTAAAAAGGAATAGTTTCGCCATATTAAAACGAGAGTTCAGTTCACATAACAGGGTTGACCTTAAAATGAGGGACAGACGTCAATGAATCACTAATCACATGAAATAAATAATAATCTTCAGAAATTACTTTGTCTAAGCAATAAAATAACTAGGGCTTTACAATGATGGTGAAAACGTGGAGAAATGTCAGGATTAAGCATGTTAAATCTTCCTGGCAGTCACAGAGGGTGCATGGAGGCACATTTCAAAATACTACATTTTTGCACTTTGACAAATCTGATTTATTTAATTATCCATGTGGTCCATATTAAAAGGGCACTTTATTGAATATAAAGGCTTTTCAAATTCAATATTGCTGCACAATTTCTATTTAAAATATCAAAGGGACACCAAAGGCACTAATTTCATGGAATGACACTGGCACATTTGTATATTCTGAATTGGAGATTTTTCTAAAAAGGTTTTCAGATTTGTCTATAGTGCCCCATGGAATTGGCTGATGGTGGTAATGTGCAATTATGATCATTAACACTTTTTCTAATTCAACAGTACTCTCGAGTGGATTTCACAGTGGGACTGCAATATGTATTCATATAATTACCGATGAAGGGAATAAGTCATTTTTCCACATCAACATTTAATGCTCTCTACTTTATTAGTGGTTCACAAATTCTTCCCTTTTAATTGTCCTATTATTCTATGTCGATGAAATGTGTACATGTTGCATTATGATGTTGTGACTTCATGGTCAGGTGGTACAGTATGTTACCTTTAAGTTTTGTAAATGCCAATGTAGCAATACAAGTATTTATCTGGTTGTAATTTGGTTCAATAATCTGGTATCTGACTAGATAACCGAAATAAGAAGTCTTTCCAAAGACGTCTTGATGTTATAAAGAGAAAATACATCTTTGTCTGGTTATGATCACCAGAATAGAAGTTTACAACAATTATGACATCAAATGACACATTTTGCCAACTGGGTACTGACTACTAACTGCTAGGTTGATGCTGCAGGTATATAGTGGATGAAACCATAACCACCCATTCAATATTCATTTAAGAGCGTGGTTATTATTTGAAGTTGTTGCTTCAGGCCTTTGAACATTTGGTCTCCTGATGAACTCTGCAAAAAAAGAAACGTCCTATCACTGTCAACTGTGTTTATTTTCAGAAAACTTAACATGTGTAATATTGACTGAGAACTGAGAAAAAAACTGAACAAGTTCCACAGACATGTGACTAACAAAAATGGATTAATGTGTCCCTGAACAAAGGCGGGGTCAAAATCAAAAGTAACAGTCATTATCTGGTGTGGCCACCAGCTGCGTTAAGTACTGCAGTGCGTCTCTTCCTCATTGACTGCACCAGATATGCCAGTTTTTGCTGTGAGATGTTACCCCACTCTTCCACCAAGGCACCTGCATGTTCTCGGACATTTCTGGGGGGAATGGCCCTAGCCCTCACCCTCCGATTCAACAGGTCCCAGACGTGCTCAATTGGATTGATATCCGGGCTTTTCAGAACACTGACATTCCTGTCTTGCAGGAAATCACGCACAGAACGAGCAGTTTGACTGGTGTCATTGTCATGCTGGTGGGTGATGTCAGGATGAGCCTGCAGGAAGGGTACCACATGAGGGAGGAGGATGTCTTCCCTGTAACGCACAGAGTTGAGATTGCCTGCAATGACAACAAGCTCAGTCCGATTATGCTGTGACACACTGCCCCAGACCATGACGGACCCTCCACCTCCAAATCGATCCCGCTCCTGAGTACAGGCCTCGGTGTAACGCGCATTCCTTCGACGATAAACGCGAATCCGACCATCATCCCTGGTGAGACAAAACCGCGACTCGTTAGTGAAGAGCACTTTTTGCCAGTCCTGTCTGGTCCAACGACGGTTCGTTTGTACCCATAGGCGCCGTTTTTGCCGGTGATGTCTGGTGAGGACCTGCCTTACAACAGGCCTACAAGCCCTCAGTCTAGCCTCTCTCAGCCTATTGCGGACAGTCTGAGCACTGATGGAGTGGTTTTGCATTCCTGGTGTAACTCGGGCAGTTGTTGTTGCCATCCTGTGCCTGTCCCGCAGGTGTGATGTTCGGATGTACCGATCCTGTGCAGGTGTAGTTACATGTGGTCTGCCACTGCGAGGACGATCAGCTGTCCGCCCTGTCTCCCTGTAGTGCTGTCTTAGGCGTCTCACAGTACAGAAATGGCAATTTATTGCCCGGACCACATTTGCGGTCCTAATGCCTCCTTGCAGCATGCCTAAGGCACATTCACGCAGATGAACAGGGACCCTGGGCATCTTTCTTTTGGCATTTTTCAGAGTCAATAGAAAGGCCTCTTTTAGTGTCCTGAGTTTTCATAACTGTGACCTTAATTGCCTACCGTCTGTAAGCTGTTAGTGTCTTAACGACCGTTCCACAGGTGCATGTTCATTAATTGTTTATTGTTCATTGAACAAGCATGGGAAACAGTGTTTAAACCCTTTACAATGAAGATCTGTGAAGTTATTTTGATTTTTACAAATTTACTTTGAAAGACAGGTTCAAAGCAAAACACCAGTCTCAACGTCAATCGTGAAGAGGCGACTCCAGGATGCTGGCCTTCTAGGCAGAGTTGCAATGAAAAATACATATCTCAGACTGGCCAATAGAAAGAAAAGATTAAGATGGGCAAAATAACACAGACACAGAACAGAGTAACTCTGCCTAGAAGGCCAGCATACCAGAGTCGCCTCTTCACTGTTGATGTTGTGACTGGTGTTTTGCGGGTACTATTTAATGAAGCTGTCAGTTGAGGACTTGTGAGGCGTCTGTTTCTCAAACTAGACACTCTAATGTACTTGTCCTCTTGCTCAGTTGTGCACCGGGGCCTCCCACTCCTCTTTCTATTCTGGTTAGAGCCAGTTTGCACTGTTCTGTGAAGGGAGTAGTACACAGCGTTGTACGCGATCTTCAGTTTCTTGGCAATTTCTCGGATGGAATAGCCTTCGTTTCTCAGAACAAGAATAGCCTGACGAGTTTCAGAAGAAAGTTCCATTTTGAGCCTGTAATCGAACCAACAAATGCTGATGCTTCAGATACTCAACTGGTCTAAAGAAGGACAGATTTATGGTTTCTTTAATCAGAACAACAGTTTTCAGCTGTGCTAACATGAATGCAAAGGGGTTTTCTTATGATCAATTTGCCTTTTAAAATGATAAACTTAGATTAGCTAACACAACGTGCCATTGGAACACAGGAGTGATGGTTGCTGATAATGGGCCTCTGTACGCCTATCTAGATATTCCATTCAAAATCTGCCATTTCCAGCTATAATAGTCATTTACAACATTAACAATGTCTACACTGTATTTCTGATCAATTTGATGGTAATGGACAAACAATTTGCTTTTCTTTCAAAAACAAGGACATTTCTACCCCAAACAGTTGAAGTCTGAAGTATACATACACCTTAGCCAAATACATTTAAACTCAGTTTTTCACAATTCCTGACATTTAATCCTAGTAAAAATTCCCTGTCTTAGGTCAGTTAGGATCACCACTTTATTTTAAGAATGTTTCATGTCAGAATAATAGTAGAGAAAATGATTTATTTCAACCCTTATTTCTTTCATCACATTCCCAGTGGGTCAGAAGTTTACATACACTCAATTAGTATTTGGTAGCATTGCCTTTACGTTGTTTAACTTGGGTCAAACGTTTCGGGTAGCTTTCCACAAGCTTCCCACAATAAGGGGTGAATTTTGGCCCATTCCTCCTGACAGAGCTGGTGTAACTGAGTCAGGTTTGTAGACCTCCTTGCTTGCACACACTTTTCTATAGGATTGAAGTCAGGGCTTTGTGATGGCCACTCCAATCCCTTGACTTTGTTGTCCTTAAGCCATTTTGTCAGTACACTTGGGGTGATTGTCCATTTGGTAGACCGATTTGCGACCAAGTTTTAACTTCCTGACTGATGTCTTGAGATGTTGCCTCAATATATCCACATAATTTTCCTGCTTCATGATGCCATCTATTTTGTGAAGTGCACCCATCCCTCCTGCAGAAAAGTACCCCCACAACATGATGCTGACATCCCCATGCTTCACAGTTGGATGGTGTGCTTCGGCTCCCCCTTTTTCCTCCAAGCATAACGATGGTCATTATGGCCAAACTGTTCTATTTTTGTTTCATCAGACCAGATGACATTTCTCCAAAAAGTACGATCTTTGTCCCCATGTGCAGTTGCAAACTATAGACTGCCTTTTTTATGGCGGTTTTGGAGCAGTGGCTTCTTCCTTGCCGCGTGGCATTTCAGGTTATGTCGATATAGGACTAGGACTTTTTTTAATAGGATTTCACTGTGGATACTTTTTACCTGTTTCCTCCAGGATCTTCACAGGGTCCTTTGCTGTTGTTCTAGGATTGATTTGCATATTTTGCTCCAAAGTACGTTTATTTCTAGGAGATGAGCGGTATGACGGCTGCGTGGTCCCATGGTTTTTATAGTTGCACGCTATTTGTACAGATGAACATGGTACCTTCAGGCGTTTGGAAATTGCTCTCAAGGATGAACCAGATTTGTTGATTTCTACATTTCTACATTTTTTTCTGAGGTCTTGGCTGATTTCTTTTGATTTTTCCGTTATGTTAAGCAAAGAGGCACTGAGTTTGAAGGTAGGCCTTGAAATACATCTACAGGTACACCTCCAACTGACTCAAATGATGTCAATCAGAAGCTTCTAAAGCTATGACATAATTTTCTGGAATCCAAGCTGTTTAAAGGGAAAGTCAACTTAGTGTATGTAAACTTTTTTATTATTATTATTTATTACAAAAAACACAAGGAACGGGTAACATTAAAGTATTAGAACATGAAGGACAAACAATACAGCATCAAGACACTATCAAACATGTCTTTCCGCAACAGAGCCATCCTTATGTGTGAGGGTGCGTGTGCATGATAGTGATGTAAAATATATGTCATAGTTTCCTTTTTCATGATCACAATCTTGTGAAACCCGAACCCTCCAAGATCCCCCCACAGTTCCCTGATAGCTGTCGCTTAACCATTCGAGACCCCTCCCACAGTCCCGCCCCTGGAAGAATAATAAAAAATAAAAATAAATAATTCCATTCCCCACCCCCGAGAAGCCCCCAATGCACCAACAACCAAGATAATGAACTAAAGAGAAAAAAGGAAAAGACAGGAGAAAACAGCAAACAACAATGAAAAAAAAAACGCATTTAAAACAAAGGACATCATAACATAACATAAATTATAACAGCAATGCCAACTGTATATGTTTGTGTTCATGTCTGGCACTATTACTTGTATGTGTGTGTTCTTGTATTTGTTTGTTTGAATGAGAGTGTGTGTATATGCATGTGTACAAACACCTGCACGGCATCAGTCTTAGGCAAACCGGCATTAGTTGTAAAGACACTGCCACTTAGTGTCATTCAAGTGTACTTTTATTATGTTTTATTTTGACTTTTTTTTCTCCTTTATCTTTTTAGCATCATTCTCTCTCTCACACAGCAACTCCACTCCCACTTGTCTCCAATTCCACATACTAACCCTCAGGCCATTCCATCTATCTCTGCTGGCCACCCACTTCGTGTTTCTACGCAACACATATCTTTCAACTATGCTATGATGTTTAACGTACAATTTGAATCTATCTAATCGAATAGAATCTACAGATTGCGTGTTCAAGATAAATACTTTTACTAAGAGTATCAGTATATTAGTAATTGACTGACCTGGTCTCTCCAGAACTCCTAACAGTACTATTTCTAGGGTCAATTTTAGATCAATGCTATGAATTTTCAGCCATTCCTGAACCTGAGACCAGAAACAGGCTACCTGAGGACAATACCAAAATAAATGGTCTATTGATTCTGTATCCTCACAACAAAATCTGCAGAGCTTCGATGATTTTATGCCCCAAATATTCAACATTTTGTTGGTGGCAAGAATTCTATATAATACTTTTAGCTGAAAAGCACGAAGTCTTGAATCTTGCATTGTTTTATATATCAACTCATACACTCTGTACCATGGAATCGGTACATCAATAATCTCTTCCCAACTATTTTGCGATCTGTATGGCACAGTTGTCAACATCCTGGTCCTCAAATGAAACTGGTATACTTTCCTATTTATGCTATTTTTATTAATCTGCCAGTTTTTTAAATTCTTCTTAAATTTTTGTTTTTCCTCTAACTTATTTTGTATCTCTGTAGTATTGTTTTTATTGCTCTCTACCTGTACTATTAGTTCATGGATTTCCCTTGTTAGGCTTGTTTCTTTAGCCAGAAACTGCTTTTTTATTATTGATGAATATTGAATTGAATGAAGGTACATTTAAAGGTATCCCAAACAAAAAGGGGATTTGCTGAACCTGTATTATACTGGAAAAATTATGTTATAAGTTATTTTGTCTTAGTCAAAAATAAGTTGTCCTCCAGTAAACTTTGATTCAATTTACAATACCCCCGTCCACGTGGAAAATCTATAAGAGTTTTGTGAATGCCGATTAGATGATGATCCGATCACATTCTGTCTCCTATTTAAACTTTTTTAACCTTTGATGCAAGAGAGAAAGAGACAAGAAAGTAGTCAAGACAACTAGATTGATTAAGCTATATCGCACTAGGTCAGGGTTTGTTAGTCTCCAAATATCAACTATTTCTAACGTGTCCATAATATGTGTGATTTCCTTAAGGGCACGGTGATGATAGTTTTTAGAGGGATTACCTTTACGGTCCATTGAGGTACTTAACACTGTGTACCATACCATAATGATTAGATCAATTGTTGCCTGTAAGTTCAATAAATTGGTATAAATGTTTTTGAAGAAGTGTGGATGTGCATGTAAACTTCTGACCCACTGGAATTGTGATACAGTCAATTATAAGTGAAATAATCTGTCTGTAAACAATTGTAGGAAAAATTACTTGTGTCATGCACAAAGTAGATGTCTAACAAAGTAGTTTGTTAACAAGAAATTTGTGGAGTGGTTGAAAAATTAGTTTTAATGACTCCAACCTAAGTGTATGTAAACTTCTGAATTCAACTGTATATACAGTACTAGTCAAAAGTTTGCACTCACTATTTCATTCAAGGGTTTTTCTTTGTTTTTACATTGTAGAATAATAGTGAAGACATCAAACTATGAAATAACACATATGGAATCATGTAGTAACCAAAAAAGTGTTAAACAAATCATAATATATTTTATATTAGAGATTTTTCAAAGTAGCCACCCTTTGCCTTGATGACAGTTTTGCACACTCTAGGCATTCTCTCAACCACCTTCATGAGGTAGTCACCTGGAATGCATTTCAATTAACAGGTGTGCCTTGTTAAACATACATTTGTGGAATTTAATTCCAAATTTGAGATTTTTTGTTCCAACTGCCTTGTCTTTGTGAGATGCAGAATAAGTGAACTGATGATCTCCGCATGTGTGGTTCCCAACGTGAAGCATGGAGGAGGTGTGATGGTATGGAGGAGTTGCTTTGCTGGTGACACTGTCAGTGATTTATTTAGAATTTAAGGTACACTTACGCAGCATGGCTACCCCAGCATTCTGCAGCAATACTCCATCTGTCACGTCCTGACCTTAGTTCCTTTTTTATGTCTCTGTTTTAGTATGGTCAGGGCGTGAGTTGGGGTGGGCATTCTATGTTTTGTAGTCTATGTTTTGTATTTCTATGTGTTTGGCCTGGTATGGTTCCCAATCAGAGACAGCTGGCAATCGTTGTCTCTGATTGAGAACCATACTTAGGCAGCCTATTTTCCCACTATGGGTGTGGGTAGTTGTTTTCTGTCTTTGTGTGTCTGCACCAGACAGAACTGTTTAGTTTGTTCCGCTTTGTTGTTTTTTTGTTCTAGTGTTCAGTTTCTTTATTAAATCTACCATGAACACGTGCAACGCTGCACCTTGGTCCTCTTCACCTTCTTCCACCTACGACAACTGCTACAGAACTACCCACCAAAAAAGGACCAAGCAGCGTGGTCACTAGGAGCAGCGTGGAATGGACTCATGGACATGGGAGGACATTCTGGACGGGAAGGGTTCATACACATGGGAGGAGATCCTGGCTGGAAGGGATCGCCTCCCATGGCAACAGGTGGAGGCAGCCAGGAGAGCAGAAGCAGCAGGTAAAGGGAGCGAGCGCTTTGAGGGAACACGGCTGGCAAGGAAGCCCGAGAGACAGCCCCAAACATTTCTTGGGGGGGGGGGGGGGGTGGCACACGGGGAGTGTGGCTAAGTCAGGTAGGAGACCTGAGCCAACTCCCCGTGCATACCGTGGTGAGAGGTGGACCGGGCAGGCACCGTGTTATGCCATGAGGCGCACGGTGTCCCCAGTGCGCAGGCATAGCCCGGTGCGCTTCATCGCAGCTCCTCGTATCGGCCAGGCTAGAGTGGGCATCGAGCCAGGAATAATGAAGCCGGCTCAGCGCATCTGGTCTCCAGTGCGTCTCCTCGGCCCAGGTTATATGGCACCAGCCCTACGCACAGTGTCCCCGGTTCGCCAGCACAGCCCTGTGCGGTCTGTTCCACCCTGCCGCACTTGCCGGGCTACAAGGAGTATCCAGCCAGGACAGGTTGTGCAGGCTCTGTGCTCTAGACCTCCAGTGCGCCTCCACGGTCCAGTCCATCCGGTGCCTCCTCCACGCACCAGGCCTCCTGTGGTAGCCCCACACACCAGGCTGTCTCTTCGTCTCCTCCCTCCAGGTGCTCCCTCATGTCCAGCGCTTCCAGAGTCTCCCTCCTGTCCAGCGCTTCCAGAGTCTCCCTCCTGTCCGGAGCTGCCAGAGTCTCCCTCCTGTCCGGAGCTGCCAGAGTCTCCCTCCTGTCCGGAGCTGCCAGAGTCTCCCTCCTGTCCGGAGCTGCCAGAGTCTCCCTCCTGTCCGGAGCTGCCAGAGTCTCCCTCCTGTCCGGAGCTGCCAGAGTCTCCCTCCTGTCCGGAGCTGCCAGAGTCTCCCTCCTGTCCGGAGCTGCCAGAGTCTGCCGCCCGTCAGTCAGGAGCTGCCAGAGCCTGCCGCCCGTCAGTCAGGAGCTGCCAGAGCCTGCCACCCGTCAGTCAGGAGCTGCCAGAGCAGCCGTCAGTCAAGAGCTGCCAGAGCCGCCTACGACAACCGTTACACCATCCCATTTGGTTTGTGCTTAGCGGGACTATCATCTGTTTTTCAACAGGACAATGACTCAACACAGGCTGTGTAAGGACTATTTGACCAAGAAGGAGAGGGATGGAGTGCAGCATCAGATGACCTGGCCTCCACAATCACCCGACCTCAAACCAATTGAGATGGTTTGGGATGAGTTGGACCCCAGAGTGAAGGAAAAGCAGGCAACAAGTTATCAGCATATGTATGTGGGAACTCCTTGAAGACTGTTGGAAAAGCATTCCAGGTGATGCTGGTTGAGAGAATGCCAAGAGTTTGCAAAAAAAAAAAAAAAAAAAAACCTTGAATGAGTAGTTGTGTCCAAACTTTTGACTGGTACTGTATATATACAGTGCCCTCAGAAAGTATTCACTTACAAAATATGGGTGATACAATTGGTGCTCTTGCAGTCGCAGCGCAACGAGTGAAGAACACCATCAGATGTTTTACACATCAGCAGTGCCCTGTGATTGGTTTGAATCTGTACTTGTACGATATCCTACAATTCATTGGGCCCCATTTGGTCTATGTAAAAAAAAGCAGCACTTGTGCCAAATGAGGTCCTACACTGCCCGTATGAAACTATAGGTTGTATGAAATTCATACATATCAAACCTGAACTGTACATCAGTTCAAACATGCACTCTTTCATAATGCATGAATGCTTTTACACTGAACAATTTGATACTTTTCTAGATATTCCTAGTAACCAGTTTTGATGAAATATGGTAATGCCCAATTCAAATGGCATTTTTTTTATCTTGACATCAGCTGACAAGTGTCTTTTTGTGCCATTTAAAAAAAATGTATGCTACCTTTATTTAACTAGGCAAGAGTTTAGAACAAATTCTTATTTTCAATAACAGCCTAGGAACAGTGGGTTAACCTCCTTGTTCAGGGGCAGAATGACAGATTTTTACTTTGTCAGCTTGGGGTTTGATCTTGCAACCTTTTGATTACAAGTCCAATGCGCTAACCAATAGGCTACCTGCCGCCCCAAACTAGCCAGTTTAGTAGCAATTACATATCAGGTATTTTAATAGTCCAGGAGCTGAGCACAGATAAACCTTGATATGATAATCGGCATTGTGTGTGTATGTTTAAAATAAAGGAATTATAATAATATAGTGGGGGGAAATACAATGATACTGCAACATTACCGAGGTCAAAGTACATCTCTCTCCTGATGGTAACCATGGAAATAACCAGGCTGAAGTCTGTTAAATAGTAACCCGTTCAGTTTATTGTTACGCCACCATCGCCTTGACCTCTCTCTCCTCACTCTCTCCATGTTCCTCTGTATTTTCCTCCTCTTCAAGTAAAAATCTCCTTTTGTGCTGCCTGCAGTGAAAAAGGAGAATATTCATAGGCATACAGTACAGTTGTCATGGAAACTGGGAATACTGATTTATCCCCCACATGTCTGGCTTGGTTGGATCCAGGAACCATGATTGGCTAACACCGTCCCATCTGGACTAAACTACTGTAGAACATGGAACAGGTTGTCAGAATACATTTTGTGCAGTTATGTGTTCATTCAAAGATGTGTGTAATAAGAATCCTTCTGTTTAGTGAGGGAATTTTGTTTAACAAAAGCCATCTGCATCAGTGGTTGAATTAAGTGTTATACGTTTAGACCTACTCTATCCATTGTTGATCAACAACAAACTAAAATGGTCCAAACACACCAAGACAGTTGTGAAGAGGGCACGACAAAGCCTTATCCCACTCAGGAAACTAAAGATTTGGCATGGGTCCTGAGATCCTCAAAAGGTTCTACAGCTGCAACATCACTGCCTGGTACAGCAACTGCTCGGCCTCAACAGAGGGTAGTGCGTGCAGCTGCGTAAGCTGCCTGCCATCCAGGACAGTGTAAGGTGCCTGCCATCCAGGACCGGAGTGCAAAGTCTAGGACAAAAAGGCTTCTCAACAGTTTTTACCCCCAAGCCATAAGACTCCTGAACTGGTAATCAAATGGCTACCCAGACTATTTGCATTGTGTGCCCCCCCCACCCCAACCCCTCCTTTTACACTGCTGCTGCTCTCTGTTTATCATGTATGCTTAGTCACTTTATCTATACATTCATGTACATACTACCTCAATTGGGCCGACCAACCAGTGCTCCCGCACAGTGGCTAACCTGGCTATCTGCATTGTGTCCCACCCACCCACCCATCTTCCTCCAACCCCTCTTTTACGCTACTGCTACGCTCTGTTCATCATATATGCATAGTCACTTTAACCATATCTACATGTACATACTACCTCAATCAGCCTGATTAACCGGTGTCTGTATGTAGCCTCGCTACTTTTATAGCCTCGCTACTGTATATAGCCTGTCTTTTTACTGTTGTTTTATTTCTTTACCTACCTATTGTTCACCTAATACCTTTTTTGCACGAGCCTGTAAGTAAGCATTTCACTAAGGTCTACTGTTGTATTCAGCGCACGTGACAAATAAACGTTGATTTGATAGAAATGTAGGGCATGAAGTTTGGGCTTGGAATGGTGAAGGAATTGAAAGCAAACTTCACTGTAACCCTGTAGGAAAATTCTATCTCTCAAAATGCTTAGCATTTTCTTTCTTGGTGTGGCAGCATGTGGGATGAACTGCTGATGCTACAGATCTACTAGATTCAGAGAGACAGCATTTGTGTGTAAGTGGTCTTCAATCCTGGTCCTTTGAGAGCCAGGATGTGTACATTAGGTGTTTTGTTCTAGCCCAGCTCGAACACAACTGATCAAGCCCTTGATTAGTTATTATTGGTCTTCAACAAAGGGCTACACATCCAGTTGATCGCCAGGACCAGGGTTGAACAACACACGTCTGTGGGTAATAAATTAAGTACACATGATACTGCTGGAGGAGCATCTTTTGAACAGATGGAGATTTCCTATGAAGTCAAATATGATGTATCAACCCTGTTGGTTGGTTTCCTACGCCAATGCCTCAATGACAATGTATAACTGTCAGTATTCTTCAGACGGAATACATATAAATGACTGAAGAGTCAAATATAAAGATCCACTTACAGTATGCTATAGCTGCCAAAATATCACCCTGTAGGCACATATTTTCAAATACAGTGCCTTCAGAAAGTATCCATACCCCTTGACTTATTCCGCATTTTGTTGTGTTACGGCCTGAATTCAAAATGAATTAATTTTGTATTTTTCTACCCATCTGTACACAATACCCCTTAATGTTAGAATAACCTTTGGCAGGGATTACAGCTGTGAGGCTTTCTGATAAGTCTCTAAGAGCTTTCCACACCTGGATTGTACAATATGTTCTTGTAACGCTCCGGGTGTCGTGGGTGTGGAGTCAGACGCAGGAAACAGAGAGTGCGAGGCTGTGCTATTTAATGTCCAAAAAACGCAACACAGGGTGCTCACAACCAAAATATACGACCAGGAACAAACACGCTCCTCTACATACAAAACAGAAGGTCACAATAATCAATCCCGCACAAAGAACCAGGCGGGCCGGCTGACTAATAAAGCCTCACTAATTATACCCAACTCAAAACAGGTGTACTCAATAAACACATAAGGAGGGGGAGGAAAGAATCAGTGGCAGCTAGTAGGCCGGCGACGACGACCGCCGAGCGCCTCCCGAACGGGAAGGGGAGCCACCGTCGGTCGGAGTCGTGACAGTTCTCCATTATTCTTTTCAAAATTCTTTAAGTTCTGTCATTTTTAAGTCTTGCCATGGATTGTCAAACAGATATAAGTGAAAACTGCAACTTGGCCACTCAGGAACGTTCACTGTCTTCTTTGTAAGCAACTCCAGTGTAGATTTGGCTTTGTGCTTTAGGTTATTGTCCTACTGAAAGGTGAATTAATCTCCCAATGTGTGGTGGAAAGCAGACTGAACTCGGTTTTCCTCTGGGATTTTGCCTGTTCTTAACACCATTCTGTTTCTTTCTTATCCTGAAAAACTCAGTCCATAACGATTGCAAGCATACCCATAACATGATCAAATCAAATCAATGCTTGAAAATATGGAGAGTGGTACTCAGTAATGTGTTGTATTTGCCCCAAACTTAACACTTTGTATTCAGGAGAAAAATTGAATTGCTTTGCCACATTTTTTACAGTATTACTCTAGTGCCTTGCTACAAACAGGATGCATGTTTTGGAAGATTGTATTCTGTACAGACTTCCTTCTTTTCACTCTGTCAATTAGGTTAGTATTGTGGAGTAACTACAATGTTGTTGATCCATCCTCAGTTTTCTCCTATCATGGCCATTAAACTCTGCATCTACTTTAAAGTCACCATTGGCCTCGTGGTGAAATCCCTGAGCGGTTTCCTTCCTTTCCGGCAACTGAGTTAGGAACGACGCCTGTATCTTTGTAGTGACTGGGTGTATTGATACACCATTCAAAGTGTAATTAATAACTTCACCATGCTCAAAGGGATAGCCAATGTCTGCTTTTTTAACTTCCAATGTCCTTCTTTGTGAGGCATTGGCAAACCTCACTGGTCTTTGTGGTTAAATCTGTGTTTGAAATTCATTGCTCGACCGAGGAACCTTACCGATAACCAAAAATCCTGTTATTAAACACTATTATTGCACACAGAGTGAGTCCATGCAACTTAATATGTGACTTAAGCAATTCTTTAGGCTTGAATATATTTAGGCTTGCCATAACAAAGAGGTTGAATACTTATTGACTCAAGACATTTCAGCTTTTCATATTTAATGAATTTGTAAACATTTGGTAAAACATAATTCAACTTTGACATTATGGAGTATAGGTCAGTGATAAAAAAAAATCTAAATTTAAAATCCATTTTAAAATCAGGCTGTAACACATCAAAATGTGAAAAAAAGTTGAGGGGTGTGAATACTACACTAATTATTTTGAGTGCTGTGTCCACACAGCAGAGGGAAACCATCAGATGGATTCCAGATGTTAGACAGCCCATCACAATCAATCTTGCATGAAATAACATAAGTTGGTTTATCAAGGGAACAAGGACATGGCTACTATTAAATAATGTCATTACAGTGCATTCAGAAAGTATTCAGAACCCTTCCCGTTTTCCACATTTTGTTACGTTCTAGCCTTATTCTAAAATTGATTAACTTATTTTTTTCATCATCAATCGACTCACAATACCCCATAATGACAAAGGGAAAACAGGTTTGCAAATTTGTAAAATGTTTTAAACAGAAAGACCTTATTTACATAAGCTCAAGTTCACCCTGTTTCCACTGATCATCCTTGACATGTCCCTACGGCTCGATTGGAGTCCATCTGTGGTAAATTCAATTGATTGGACATGATTTTGAAAGGCACACACCTTTCTATATAAGGTCCCACAGTGCATGAGAGAGCATAAACCAAGCCATGAGGTCGAAGGAATAAAAATTGTGCAAAACAATTTGCAGCATTAAATGTCCCCAAGAACACAGTGGCCTTCAATTATCTTAAATGGAAGAAGTGTGTAACCACCAAGACTCTTCCTAGAGCTGGCCGCCCAGCCAAACTAAGCAATCAGGGGGAACAGCCTTGGTCAGGGAGGTGACCAAGAACCCGATGGTCACTCTGACAGAGCTCCAGTGTTCCTCTGTGGAGATGGGAGAACCTTCCAGAAGGACAACCATCTCTGCAGCACTCTACCAATCAGGCCTTTTATGGTAGAGTGACCAGACGGAAGTAAAAGGAACATGACAGCCGCTTGGAGTTTGCAAAAAGGCACCTAAAGTATTATCAGACCATGATGAAGCCAAGACTGAACTCTTTGGCCTGAATGCCAAGTGTCATGTCTGGAGGAAACCTGGCACCATCCCTACGGTGAAGAATGGTGGTGGGAGCATCATGCTGTGGGGATGTTTTTCAGTTGCAGGGACTAGGAGACTAGTCAGGATCGAGGGAAAGATGTACAGAGCAAAGTACAGAGAGATCCTTGACGAAAACCTGCTCCAGAGCGCTCAGGACCTCAGGCTGGGGCAAAGGTTCACGTTACAAAAGAACAACGACCATAAGCACAAAGCCAAGACAACACAGAAGTGGGTTCAGGACAAGTCTCTGAATGTCTTTGAGTGTCCCAGACAGAGTTCTGACTTGAACCCGATTGAACATTTCTGGAGAGACCTGAAAATGGCCGTACAGCAACGTTCCCCATCGAACCTAACAGAGCTTGAGAGGATCTGGAGAGAAGAATGCGTGACACTCCCCAAATACAGGTGTGCCAAGCTTGTAGACTTATAACCAAGAAGACTCTAGGCCGCAATCGCTGCCAAAGGCGCTTAGACAAAGTACTGAGTAATGGGTCTGAATACTTATGTAATTGTAATATTAAATGTTTTATTATTTTTTATAAATTTGCACAAAAAAAAAATGTTTTTGCTTCATCATTATGGGGTATTTATTGTGTGTAGATTGATGAGGGGGAAAAAACAAGGTAATTATTTTTAGAATAAGGCTGTAACATAAAATGTGGAAGAAGTCAAGGGGTCTGAATATAGCCAACTGTTATATGCTACACTTTTGATTGTAGCCTAATGATAATACCAGCAATGAGGTGCATAATTGTTATTCTCTCAGATGTGGGCATTTTTCAGACACAATGTAATGTTTTAGTCTTGCGAGAGCTGTTTTCTTTAGCCAAAAAGGAATGTGTAGTTGGTTGGCTGTTGTCTGGTTAGTTTGTGACCATTTAGTCTACCGAGCATCCTGTAAACCGATACCGTTATTGAGCACAACCTTCCCACACACTTTCCCCTCTCTCGTAACCTCGTCTTGTTACGCTGCGTGTTTGTGTGTGCGCGAGAGCGAGAGACGGAGAGAGAGAGTATAATCGAGAGAGATTTCACCAATCACTTTACAACACCTCCTTCGCCTCTTTCTGACTATTTGCGTCTCAATCATCTCGTTGCAAGTGACGGAGCTAGAGGAACAGCGACAAGAGAGATGGGAGACAATGTATACAAGATCACCAACCTGTGCGACGCCATCGATCAATCCATCTTTCCAAGCTACCGATAAAGTCTGACGCAGCACCATAGAGAAATATATTTGACGATAGAACAGAGGGAGCATCAAAGCTGCAAATCCTTTGAATTAATTAACCAGTTACTTTGGATTGTGATGCATTTACAATACGTGTCGGTTTATTTTACTTCAATGAAGGATGACAGACTACGGACGCGTCCTCTGCTTCCCCGCTGCTATCAGCAAACAGAATGTAGTCTACGAATTGTAAAATAGTCCATGTTTTACGTATCTTCTGGATTTTGGGCATATGCGCGCATTGGAAAGGTATAATAAATCTATAGGCTATATTTTCTTTATTGATGGACAGACGTGGTGTGTAAGCGCACATAGCCTAAGCACGATGATGCATTCGTAGCCTAGCTGTTGGCATACACCCTAAATCTCTACACACGTTTCTGCATGTATGATAACCCCGACCTTGTCATATCGATAAAAGTAGTGGTGATTTATGGTACGCATTTCACCTCATCTCAATAATGACACATCGTTCTGGGAATTTCAATCACATTTCTGATGGCTTGCAATAATCAGCAGTTTATTTCACCGAATACTGAATGCATTTGACAAACATTTGACAGATTCGCCTACTTGTTTATTGATCATTAGGCTCCCAGAGAGTGTTTTTAAAAAATAACGCCAGTTACGTATTGAAAGAGTAATAGGCTGCAAAAATAAACACAACAAAAAGATGAAAAAGATCAGCCTCAGAAGAGATTCTGTAGGTTACCGAGAAAACGGCAAAGGGGTCACATTTCAGCGTTGGGGTTGTGAGACAGTCAGAAGAGAAGGAGCCGCTGCGGCCAAGGAGCCTTCTGTGGGACTGCACGACAAGGAGCTACCGCTGCCAGCGTTGAAAAGCATGGCTTGGGGTTGGTGGAAGAAAGAATCGAATAATCTTGAGACATCATAACGATCATTATAACAATATACATCACGAAATATTTTGAGTAATAGGCCTACCACATTTTTGATTGTGTTAAGAGGTGTGGCAAGTAGCCATTTCAACAAAAAAAAATATATATATTGGTCATTATTAGCATATTTTAACAAAGGCTATTTATGATGTGTATGTTGTATTTACTAATATGTATAATCTAAAGACTGTGTGCAGGTATATTTGAATAATAGCCTACTTGTATTCTTAGTTGCACTGACCATATAGCATTGTAATAATGGGATGTTTGGAAAGACGTTACCACAGACACAAGCTAAGTCCATGTCACAAGCGACACAAACTCATTTGAAAACAGTATCCTGTTAATGTGCGTCTCCAAAATCTGCACACTGATGAGAACTGCTAGCAAGATGAACAGCCTTATCACTCATTGTCCTCAAAAATGCACAACATTTTGGCAAATGACATATGCTTACTTCACAGAGAGCTATCTTCACTTATTGAAAGTGTATTATCATAAATGCAATTGCACACATTCAAAGAACATCTACAGTAAAGGTGAACATTTTCAAATGCATACTAATTTAGCTTAAAATAACGAGATGCACACACTCCTATTCCTGTCCATTGTGATGTGAAGAGTACCAATTTGGTAGTGATAAAGGAGCATGGATATCAGGCCACTTTAAGTGTCTCAAATGTGGTCACAGAGAATACTGTTAAGCACAAGCTAACTTAAAAAGGAGAGGACCCTATACCCTATTACTGGACACATCTCAGCCTACACCACCCCCTGTGTTGTGGACCAACAAAACCTGGAACCTTTCTACTAACCCCCCTGCGTAAGCAACTTGGAAACCAACCCTGACTCTGACTCCCTGATATAACTCAGTTGTCGAGCTGCACTACTTGGAAATCAACAACTCACAGCCTGACTTTTGGGTAAGGCCTGCAAATCTATCAGCGTCTTTGATGATTTGTCTAAGTAATCCTCTCCAATGTTGATTGTCAGAAGTATCTAACTGAGATTGAATTGTAACTGTAAACTGCAATTGCACTGAAGTTCCAATATATAGCCGCCTCGACAAGGGCCCTGTCCAGAAACAACCCCTAGCTCCAAATCCTATAGCCATGTAAATCTGAATTTATTTCATAGGTATAAGTGATATGGTAGTAGATCCTTCGCCCTCTGGTATGCTAGATGGAGCTACTACCATATGGTTTTACCAGTCCAATTCCTTCAGATCTACATGAAGTGCCCAGGGATTGTTTTTGGACCGGGCCGTGGGCTGTTGTGGAAAGAAAAGGATCCAGAATATAAATCTGGATAAACACAAGCCAATAAGGGGCAAGGGATGGGACTGGTCGGCTTGTATGTTACTGATTGCTCAAAAGTGTTATTGTAACATTAATTTTGGCCTTGGCCATCCATGCATGCCATGTGCTGTTCAGAGGCTACCTGAACTGTCACATCACATCTTGATTTGTTGATGGAGGACCTGAGGCTCACAATGTTGTTTTTACCAGTATTTCTTCCTGGTTAACGTATTGTAACCAATAATGTAGTGGAGTCTTTTTATATTTGGTGAATACCCTTATGCACCTATTATTCTAAATTAGTATTGTAGTGTTAGCTTTAATGTTTGGTACTCTGCACCCTTTATATTCCCCAATGTCTATGTCCGCCTTTTTACCCCTACATCCCTGCTTGTAACACTACAGTATACTTAGGTCCTTAGTTTGTTCCTGTTAAAATGCTAGTCTTGCCATTTCCAAATTTTAGCCAGAATTAAATAATTACAGATGGTTTATTTTCCACAAATCGTTTTCAGAAGTTTTTGACGTGCACATTCTTGGTGTGTCCTGGATTGGAGAGAGTCGACACTTGATTTAGCAGTAAGCAGTCTCATTCCGTGAGCTGGATGATATTCCATCCAGGTTTGCCACCCGCACTGAATGGGTCACACCATGGGACAGACAATTTCTAAACTCACTAGGCCCAGGATGTGCTGCTATGCAAATCAAAGGCACTCCTGGTAGCGTTCCAGCCCTTGTTCTGTGCTCAGTCTACCTGGCAAATACATGAGTTCCACACCTTCTTGGATGCTAGTCATAGCTCTGAACTTTTGCCATCAAGATGTCTATTGATGACGTGCTTCCAAATGTGAAGCTCCTGTTTTCTGACTCAGTTTAGTCCCTTATATAGCATTAGCTTTGTACTGTACCTAACAGATTGGAAACTGAAGTTAGTGTGTGCAATGAGAACTTCAAATGAATAGTTGTCATGGTAACAATAGAAAAAGGGGAGCACTGGGAACAGCATTGAAGCAGATATAAACCTGCCGTAGATGCTGTGGCAAACTCTTGCAGTATCATTCCTGTTGTTCACACACATCAAATTGTTCAGCCAACACTAATCGAGTGTGCTTGAGTGTAGTTAGCTACAGCTTATGTTAATTAATCCCAGCGTGTAAGGCTCTGGCAATATCTATTAAACTACTAATATTTAGCATTTTCTAAGATGGTCATAAGATGGACGGACCATTGCTATTTGATTTGGAATTGTAGGACCCTTGTAGGTATCCAAAATAAATATGAAAAAAAATATTTGATGAAACATTGAATTCGGCTTTACTGCTATTAGCCCATAGAAACGCATTGAATAACACATTCGATTCAGGGAAAATAAAATTGTACAAAAATAAATAAAAAGGAAGTATGATTTTAAATATCTGAAATGCATCTAAGAGATATCAGAAAGCACCAGGGATGGAAAAAAGGTGACATGTGCAACCCTGGTTTCAAAATAAGCCTATTCACCTGTGAAGTCTGTGGGAGTCGTAGAGCAAAACGGACCACACGTTTCGTTCCAAATAATGGGCTCAAACCCTTCAGACTTTACAGACGTTTTCATGAGAAGACCTGTGCTGAGTTGGCAAGTCGACGGGACCGACTTTAGATGAGTCCTGTAAATCTTGTGGGCGTTGTTGAACAGAATGGATGACATGTTCCAATTCGTTCTGACTGTACAGATGTTCTCATATAAAAAAAATATATTTATTCAAATATGTTTTATTGTCACGGACCGGATAGGTGCCGTGAAATGTGTTGTTTTACAGGGTCGGCCATAGTAGTACGGCGCCCCTGTAGCATATTAGGGTCAAGGGCAGAGTGACAGATTTTTCACCTTGTCGGCTCGGGCACTCAAACCAGCAACCTTTCAGTTACTGGCCCTCCGCTGGTCAACAAAAGCCGGAACTATTTTTGAATAGGCCATCTATTCCTATTACTTCTTAAAAATGTAGAGATGTAGGCCGATTAAAGTTTTAGTCCACAAAAATATCTCAAACTCATGAACAGAGAAACATGTGGAAGGCTTGGGGCTATTGTGTACTTCTCAAACACCCACTCTCAATCTTCTTTGCTCTCCCTTCCCTCCCTCTCTCTCCCTCTCCCTCTCTCTCTCTCTCTCTCTCTCTCTCAGTTATCTGGAAGCTGTTACCACCCACACACACTCTGGCCTGATATCAAATTTACATTTAGAATATAAACACACACACACAAATACAGAGATTTTCACAACGATGTCATCACACACACAAGACAATAATGTTATTTCAATGTTAAAATATTTTGTTGTGTGATATGTAATAATGTCACAGCAAGAGCCATAAGGCATGTGTTTGCACTAGGATACCAGTTGTGTGTCTTATTACTGTTCTATTCCTCTGGTACCAGGCCCTATGCAAAACTATTTGATTTGTTCCTCACACATGATTGTGAAAAATTCACTCTGATTTGCACATTGTGTGGGTGGTGTTTGTGTACTGTACGTGTCGTGTGTGTGTGTGTGTGTGTGTGTGTGTGTGTGGTACTGTATGTTGGTGTGAATTGACTGTGGTTTTGGCCTGGATGATTAACTCTCAAGTCTCTTGCTCCAAATTATTAGTGTTGCCAATGTCTTATGGTTCAAGTGGAAGCTTTTAGAGTTGTTACCATGGATGCAATACAATGAGCTGGAATCCAGAATAGAACATAGAGAGAGAAAGAACGAGAGAGAGAGACTGACTCACTGCTCAATGTCAGAATGGCTCACCATCCCATTCTGACATGTGAACACTTATACAATAATGTACACCTTGATCAGAACAGTGTCATAACCTTTGCTAAGGACCTAAAGGATGCAACACTTAGCAGGGACCCACACCCCCATCACCCCCCCCCCCCCCCCCCCCCGCTCCACTATCTGAAACAACAGCACCCCCACCATCCCCAGGACAGAAGCGCCAGACATGGCTTATTACAGCAGAGATCTACAAGACCGGGCCCAACACAGCACAGATTTACCAGACCAGCCTCTGGACAGTACTACTACACCGACCCACCACAACACAGCTCTACTAGACCCAGCCCACCACAACACAGCTCTACTAGACCCGTCCCATCACAACACAGCTCTACTAGACCCGGCCCACCACAACACAGCTCTACTAGACCCGGCCCACCACAACACAGCTCTACTAGACCCGGCCCATCACAACACAGCTCTACTAGACCCGTCCCATCAAAACACAGCTCTATTAGACCCGACCCACCACAACACAGCTCTACTAGACCCGGCCCACCACAACACAGCTCTACTAGACCCGGCCCACCACAACACAGCTCTACTAGACCCGGCCCATCACAACACAGCTCTACTAAACCCGTCCCATCAAAACACAGCTCTATTAGACCCGGCCCATCACAGCATAGCACTGACCACTACTGTAATGTTGGGCAGAATACTTTCCTTCAGAGAAGTGGACCACATGATGCAGTCTACACCATGTGTAATTTTTCAGCAGCATACCACCCTTCATCCCACTGCTGGCTTGTTTCTAAAGCTAAGCAGGGTTGGTACTGGATGGGAGACCAGATGCTGCTGGAAGTGGTTTTGTAAGGCCAGTAGGAGGCACCTTTCCTGTGGTCTAAAATAAATAAAAATACCCCAGGGCAGTGATTTGGGACATTGCCCTGTGTAGGGTGCCTTCTTTTGGATGGGACGTTAAACGGGTGTCCTGACTCTCTGTGGTCACTAAAGATCCCATGGCACTTATCGTAAAAGTAGAGGTGTTAACCCCGGCGTCCTGGCTAAATTCCCAATCTGGCCTTCATACCATCATGGCCAACTAATCATCCCCAGTTTACAACTGGCTCATTCATCCCCCCTCCTCTCCCCTGTAACTATTCCCCAGATTGTTGGTGTAAATTAGGATGTGTTCTCAGCCAGATTTCTTACCTGGTAAAATAAGGGTAAAATAAAAAAAATGTATCAGCCGACATATAACCTTTCACAAACCTCTCACAAACCTATAACCTCTAACCTCTCACAGGTAACCTCTCACAAAAGACACCTAGAACTATCAGAGATTAATATGCAGACTACTGGACTAGACAGACCTTTTAATTCACACACTCACACTCTCACACACACAGACACACACACAAGAAAAACATATATACAAACGGTTGAAGATTGCATTCAATTGTACCAATTCTTTATGCAATCTTATTCCATTCTTATTGATTTGTTTATACACTTGAAGTCGGAAGTTTACATACACCTTAGCCAACTACACTTAAACTCAGTTTGTCACAATTCCTGACATGTAATCCTAGTAAAAATTCCCTGTCTTAGGTCAGTTAGGATCCCCACTTTATTTTAAGAATGTGAAATGTCAGAATAATAGTAGAGAGAATGATTTATTTCAGCTTTTATTTTTTTCATCACATCCCTAGTGGGTCAGAAGTGTACATACACTCAATTAGTATTTGGTAGCATTGCCTTTAAATTGTTTAACTTGGGTCAAATGTTTTGGGTAGCCTTCCACAGGCTTCCCACAATAAGTTGGGTGAATTTTGTCCCATTCCTCTTGACAGAGCTGGTGTAACTGAGTCAGGTTTGTAGGCCTCTTTGCAGTTCTGCCCACACATTTTCTATGGGATTGAGGTCAGGGCTTTGTGATGGCCACAATACCTTGACTATGTTGTCCTTAAGCCATTTGCCACAACATTGGAAGTATGCTTGGGGTCATTGTCCATTTGGAAGACCCATTTATGACCAAGCTTTAACTTCCTGACTGATGTCTTGAGATGTTGCTTCAATATATCCACATAAGTACCCTCCTCACGATGCCATCTATTTTGTGAAGTGCACCAGTCCCCTCCCTATACTTGTTTCATCAGACCAGAGTACATTTCTCCAAAAAAGTACAATTTTTATCCCCAAGTGCAGTTGCAAACTGTAGTCTGGCTTTTTTATGGCTGTTTTGGAGCAGTGGCTTCTTCCTTGCTGAGCGGACTTTCAGGTTATGTCGATATAGGACTCGTTTTACTGTGGATATAGATACTTTTGTACCTGTTTCCTCCAGCATCTTCACAAGGTCCTTTGCTGTTATTCTGGGATTGATTTGCACTTTTCGCACCAAAGTACATTAATCTCTAGGAGACAGAACGCGTCTCCTTCCTGAGCGGTATGATGGCTGCATGGTCCCATGGTGTTTATACTTGCGTACTATTGTTTGTATAGATGAACGTGGTACCTTCAGGCATTTTGAAATTGCTCCCAAGAATGAACCAGACTTGCGGAGGTCTACAATTATTTTTCAGAGGTCTTGGCTGATTTCTTTTGATTTTCCCATGATGTCAAGCTAAGAGGCACTAAGATTGAAGGTAGGCCTTGAAATACATCCACAGGTACACCTCCAATTGACTCAAATTATGTCAATTAGCCTATCAGAAGCTTCTAAAGCCATGACGTCATTTTCTGGAATTTTCCAAGCTGTTTTATAGGCACAGTCAACTTAGTGTATGTAAACTTCTGACCCACTGGAATTGTGATACAGTGAATTATAAGTGAAATAATCTATCTGTAAACAATTGTAGGAAAAATGACTTTCATGCACAAAGTAGATGTCCTAACCGACTTGCCAAAACTATAGTTTGTTAACAAGATATTTGTTGAGTGGTTGAAAAACAGGTTTTAATGACTCCAACTTAAGTGTCTGTAAACTTCTGTAACTGTAGCTATTCTTTGTTTTTTTGGTGCCATCATAATAATTCTATGTGTAATGATAGGTATGTGTGCATGTATGATTACAGTGCCTTCGGAAAGAATTCAGACCCCCTGACTTTTTCCACATTTTGTTACGTTACAGCCTTATTCCAAAATTGATTTAATTGTTTGTTTTTTCGCTCATCAATTCGCTTACAATACAACATAATGACAAAACGTAAACGGGTTTTCAGAAATGTTTGCTAAAAAAGAAAAAATATATAAAATACCGTATTTACATAAGTATTCAGACCCTTTGCTATGAGACTCGAAATTGAGCTCAGGTGCATCCTGTTTCCATTGATCATCCTTGAGATTTTTCTACAACTTGATTGGAGTCCACCTGTGGTATGTTCAATTGATTGGACATGATTTGGAAAGGTACACACCCGATGTTTACTCTGAAAGAGCTCTAGAGTTCCTCTGTGGAATCTCTGCAGCACTCCACCAATCAGGCCTTTATTGTACCTGACAGAAACCACTCCTAAGTAAAGGGTCATGACAGCCTGCTTGGAGTTTGCCAAAAGGCACCTAAAGACTCTCAGACCATCAGAAACAAGATTCTCTGGTCTGAAGAGGCCATGATTGAACTCTTTGGCCTGAATGCCTGAAACCTGGCACCATCCCTATGGTGAAACATGGTGGTGGCAGCATCATGCTGTGGGGATGTTTTTCAGCGGCAGGGACTGGGAAACTAGTCTGTATCGAGGAAAAGATGAACGGAGCAAAGTACAGAGAGATCATTGATGAAAACCTGCTCCAGAGCGCTCAGGCTGCGGTGAAGGTTCACCTTCCAACAGGACCATGATCCTAAGCACACAGCCAAGACAACGCAGGAGTGGCTTCGGGACAAGCCTCTGAATGTCCTTGAGGGGCTCAGCCAGAGTCCTTACTTGAACCCGATCTAACATCTCTGAGAGACCTGAAAATAGCTGTGCAGCAATTCTCCCCATCCAACCTGACAGAGCTTGAGAGGATCCTGCAGAGAAGAACAGGAGAAACTCCCCAAATACAGGTGTGCCAAGCTTGTAGAATCATACACAAGAAGACTCAAGGCTGTAATCGCTGCCAAAGGTGCTTCAACAAAGTACTGAGTAAAAGGTCTGAATACTTATTTAAATGTAATATTCCCGTTTTTTCTACATTTCCAAAAACCTGTTTTTGCGTTGTCATTATGGGGTATTGTGTATAGATTAATGAGGGTAAAAAAAATACTATTTTATACATTTTAGAATAAGGCCTAACAAAATTATACCTAACAAAACAACATTTTGAAAAAGTCAAAAGGTCTGAATTACTTTCCAAAGGCACTGTATATATGTATATGTGTCTATACAGTCCTAGTCAAAAGTTGACACACCTACTCGTTGTTTATTTTTTGTAAAATTGTAAAATTATATATAAAATTACATTGTAAAATTATAGTGAAGACATCAAAACTATGAAATAACACATATGGAATCATATAGTAACCAAAAAGTGTTAAACAAATCAAAATATATTTTAGATTTTAGATTCTTCAAAGTAGCCACCCTTTGCCTTGATGACATCTTTGCACACTCTTGGCATTCTCTCAACCAGCTTCACCTGGCATGCTTTTCCAACCGTATTGTAGGAGTTCCCACATATGCTGAGCACTTGTTGGCTGTTTTTCCTTCACTCTACGGTCCGACTCATCCCTAACCATCTCAGTTGGGGTGAGATCGGGTGATTGGAGGCCAGGTCATCTGATGCAGCACTCCTTCACTCTCCTTCTTGGTCAAAAAGCCCTTACATAGCCCGGAGGTGGGTTAGGTCATTGGCCTGTTGTTAAACAAATTATAGTCCCACTAAGCTCAAACCAGATGGGATGGCGTATCGCTGTAAATAAATCACTGACAGCGTCGCCAACAAAGCACCCCCACACATCACACCTCTTCCTCCATGCTTTGAAGTAGGAACCACACATGCAGAGATCATCAGTTCAACTACTCTGCATCTCACAAAGACACGGCTGTTGGAACAAAAATTTAAAATTTGGACTCATCAGACCAAAGGACAGATTTCCACCGGTCTAATGTCCATTGCTCATGTTTCTTGGCCCAAACTTCTTCTTATTGGTGTCCTTTAGTAGTGGTTTATTTGCAGCAATTTGACAATGAAAGCCTGATTCACGCGGTCTCCTCTGAGCAGTTGATGTTGAGACTTGAACTCTGTGAAGCATTTCTTTGGGCTTCAATTTCTGAGGCTGGTAACTGTAATGATCTTATCCTCTGCTGCAGAGGTAACTGTGTCTTGTGACTGCACTTGAAGAAACTTTCAAAGTTCTTGAAATTTTCCGCATTGACTGACCTTCAGGTCTTAAAGTAATGATGGACTATTGTTTCTCTTTGCTTATTTGAGCTGTTCTTGCCATAATATGGACTTGGTCTTTTATCAAATAGGGCTATCTTCTGTATACCACCCCTACCTTGTCACAACACAACTGATTGGCTCAAACGCATTAAGAAGAAAATAAATTCCACAAATTAACTTTTAACATGGCACACCTGTTAATTGAAATGCATTCCAGGTGACTACCTCATGAAGCTGGTTGAGAGAATTCCAAGTGTGTGCAAAGCTGTCAAGGCAAAGGGTGGCTTCTTTGAAGAATCTATTTTGTTTTGTTTCACTCTTTTTTTTGATTCCATACGTGTTATTTCATAGTTTTGACGTCTTCACTTTTATTCTACAATGTAGAAGAAAAAAAAAACTTGAATGAGTAGCTGTGTCCAGGTATGTGTATATATATGTATGTGTATATATTTATATGTATGTATATATATTTATATGTATGTATGTATGTATGTATGTATATATAGATATAGATATAGATAGAGAGAGAGAGAGAGAGAGAGAGAGAGAGAGAGAGAGAGAGAGAGAGAGAGAGAGAGAGAGAGAGAGAGAGAGAGAGAGAGAGAGAGAGAGAGAGAGAGAGAGAGAGAGAGAGAGAGAGAGAGAGAGAGATGTCTGTATATATGTATATATGTGTATGTGTATGTATATATGTGTATGTATATACAGTACCAGTCAAAAGTTTGGACAAAACCTACTCATTCAAGGGCTTTTCTTTATTTTTACTATTTTCTACATTGTAGAATGCCTTTGAAGACATCAAAACCATGAAATAACACATAATCATAGAGTAACTAAAAAAGTGCCAAACAAATACAAATATATTTTATATTTGAGACTCTTCAAAGTAGACACCCTTTTGCCTTGATGACAGCTTAGCCATACAAGATGAAGGAATTTTGAAAACTTATTTTGGTCATCTATACAGAAATATCACACAAAAAGACATACCCAATTTGACATTCAAGAAACATTTAACATGCTTGAATCAGTCATTAAAAACAACCAAAATTCATTAGATTACCCAATAACCCAACAAAAACAAAATGAAAAGATAAAATATATAAAACTAAAGAAGGCCTGTTAGTGTGACTTAATAAAATGTATGTACACAGAAAACAAGTGTGCAATAAAAATCTAAAACCAAATAACATAATTATTTTTGTGACTTTGAGGTGTGAGATAAGACCGCAGTTTGAGTACGAACCTTTTCAACATTTATATCAATGAATTAGCAGACAGGTTGGACCATTCTGCAGCCCCATTTGACACAGAGTTAAAATATCTGCTATATGCTCATTATTTGGTTATTCTATCACAAAGCATAGGAGGTCTTCAACATAACCTTAATATTCTAGAGCAATATTGCCATAATTGGGCCCTGGCAGTAAATGTATACATTCACCTTGAACAACAACCTAATTGAACACCCAAAAAGTTACTCATACCTTGGTCTGACAATAGCTGCAGCAAAGTGTAATATGGCAGTGAATGCTCTCAAAGAAAATGCCAGCAGAGCCTTGTAATACAATACAAATGAAATTATTCAAAATCAACACCCCAAGTAGAATTTTGACCAAAATATTTGACAGTGTAATCCTACCAATAGCTCTTTACGGAAGTGAGGCTTGGGGGCCCCTCAATAAACTGCACAGAGAATATGAATTGGCTGATTATTTCTACTCTATCAGAGATACGAAGCAGAGACCGATCCTTACCAAGTACAGGCTGGCAATAGAAACCGGCAGACATAAAAAGACATGGCTACCCAAAGAGGAGTGTGTATATGGTCACTGTACAACAGGGGAGGTAGAAACAGAGGATGCACTTTCTCTTTTAGTGTGATAAATATTCCCCACCAAGATATTCATTATTCACAGAAATTCTACATTTATTTCAAATGTTAACTTATTAAACCCAGAGGAAAAACACGAAATACTCATGGGCGAAGGAGCAATGGCTCCTCCTCCAGCCAAATATATATTTGCCTGCCATAGCCTAATAGCATCTGGATAATAGCATCTGCATAGTAAACAGTAACTTTAGTATTATTGTTATTAATATTATTATTATTATTCTTATTATTATTGTTGTTGTGATTATTATTCCAAAAAGTTGTGGTACGGGTAGTAGGGGTGATGGAAATGATAGCAGTTTAGTGATGGTGGTGGTAGTAGTAGTAATGATGGTAGTTGTAGTACTGAGAGTTAGTTAGTTTTAAGTTAGTTATAGTTTCATTTTCCACGTTTAGCCTTTGATATTTATTATATTTCTACTATTGACTGTTACCATTTTATTGTTGTTATTTTTGTATTTTTTTAGTATTACTATTTACTACCTTTTTATCTTATTATTTTTTATTCTTTATAATTTTATTACAATGCATATTGTATACATTGTTGCTTTGGCAATATTGCCGCAATATTTTTCACGCCAATAAAGCAGCGTGAATTTAAATGTAAATTTGAGAGCGAGACAGTTCGATATAGGTCATTATCAATAAAACGTCACAATAAGGTGCAGAGCGATTGATTTGCCTGCCGGCGGCAAGGAGACACCAGCTCTGGTAAAACGTTCGACAATACATGCCGTTTTCAGGGGATTGTTAAATTAATTTGAGCTATTTGGTTGTAAAATCATCACCTTAGTCAGAACAATTGCGCACATGTAGCTCTATCATCAGAGTTATACAGCAAGTAACTGCATGCTTTTCATGACCAGTAAACATCAATTGATCATGTCATTTCAGATACGTGAGGATAGACTCACGATATCGCTCAGTTTTGTCCACCATTAATTGGATGTTTGAGTGATTTCAAATAAAAGTGAACTATACCTGACAAGTGTGAGTGGTTTAGGTTCATTTCCCATTCTTGGTGGGCTCTGCCTGTCAAGCAGCAGAAAGGCTCATTTGTCGATGTACTGTTAGCTGATAATGTTTACTTTGCAGGCTACTGGTAGAAACGTTGTACAGTTGGCTAATGTACTTTTTTCTTCAACCAACATTGGGCTGGCTACCTTGTAAAGTTAGCTAACATTATCCCTTTTCAACATTGTTATGAGCTCTTGAACACAAACATTTCAATTCATAATGTTATCGTTAACATTGTAGTAAATGTGTATGAGGCCTAAGAAACACAATATAATCTCTGATAAAAAAAAATAAATACGCATTATTGAACAGTAAGAGACCTTTTCAATAATATCCTCAGTTAGATTAGTCTAGCAGGCAGTAAAAAACATTTTAGAAAAGTTTATATAATTACTAATAGTATTGCTAATTAAACAGTGCATTCAAAGGGAAATGAATTGGATTTGATGTGGCACTCTCTCTACTCTTGTATCAGCAGACTTAATTGAACGGTACTAAACACTTTCAGTTAGGTACGGTCTGAAGAAAACTGAGTGACGGGCTGACAGCACATAATGTCCCTAATGTAATCAAATAGCCTGGACTGAACATAGTCACTTTTTGAGCAAGATTGTATGACATACAGTGTTTGGTGTATGAATATTTTTTTTCCCCAACGTATGGTATGCAGTTATTACGTTTTTTTGGACCTGGGTTTAAAATGGTCTTAAACTGTACAGTAAAACGGAGCCTCTACTCAGTCAACTATGTTTGTTTTTGGCCAAATGATCAAATCTCTGGTTCTCCATCCCATCAATATTGGCAGGTATGTTTGGGTAGTTGAGATCTTTCAGTGAGATAACTTGGAGGTGCGTAACTTGGTCTTGTGAGCAGGTCTTCTATCGTGCATTCGGAAAGTATTCAGACCCCTTAACTTTTTCTACATGTTGTTACATTATAGCCTTATTCTAAAATTGAGTAAATAGTTTTATCCTGATCTCTCTACACACAATACCCCATAATGACAAAAAAAAGGGGTTTTAGAAATTGTTGCAAATTTATTACGAAGAAAAAAATGGAAGTTACATTTACATAAATATTCAGACCCTTTACCCAGTACTTTGTTTAAGCACCTTTGGCAGTAATTGCAGCCTCAAGTCTTCTTGGGTACAAGCTTGGCACACCTGTATTTGAGGAGTTTTTCCCATTCTTCTCTGCAGATCCTCTCAAGATCTGTCAGGTTGGATGGGAGCGTCGCTGCACGGGCTCTGGCTCGGTCACTCAAGGACATTCAGAGACTTGTCCCGAAGCCACTCCTGCATTGTCTTGGCTGTGTGCTTAGGGTCGTTGTCCTGTTGGAAGGTGAACCTTCGCACAAGTCTGAGGTCCTGAGCGCTCTGGAGCAGGTTTTCATCAATGATCTCTCTGTACTTTTGGTCCGTTCATCTTTTCCAAGATCCAACTAGTCTCCCATTCCCTGCTGCTGTAAAACATCCCCACATTCACTGTAGGGATGGTATTGGCTAGGTAATAAGAGGTGTCTGGTTACCTCCAGACGTGACGCTTGTCATTCAGGTCAAAGAGTTCAATCGTGGTTTCATCAGACCAGAGAATCTTGTTTCTCATGGTCTAAGAGTCCTTTAGGTGCCTTTTGGCCAACTCCAAGTGGGCTGTCATGTGCCTTTCACCGAGGAGTGGCTTCCGTCTGGCCACTCTACCATCAGGGCCTGATTGGTGGAGTGCTGCAGAGATGGCTGTCCTTGTGGAAGGTTCTCCCATCTCCACAGAGCAACTCTGGAGCTCTGTCAGAGTGACTATCAGGTTCTTGGTCACCTCCCTGTCCAAGTCCCTTCTCCTCGATTGTTCAGTTTGGCCGGACGGCCAGCTCTAGGAAGATTCTTGGTGGTTCCAAAATTCTTCCATTTAAGAATTATGGAGGCCACTGTGTTCTTGAGGACCTCAGTGCTGCAGACATTTTTTGCTACCCTTCCCCAGATCTGTACCTTGACACAATCCTGTCTCGGAGATCTATGGACAATTACTTTGACCTCATGGCTTGGTTTTTGCTCTGACATGCACTGTCAACTGTGAGACCTTATATAGACAGGTGTGTGCCTTTCCAAATCTTGTCCAATCAATTTACCACAGGTGGACTCCAATCAATTTGTAGAAACATCTCAAGGATGATCAATGGAAACAGGATGCATCTGAGCTCAATTTCGAGTCTCATTGAAAAGGGTCTGAATACTTTTTCTAAATAAGGCATTTCATTTTTTTTATTATATACATTTCTAAAAACCTGTTTTTGCTTTGTCATTATGTGGTTGATTGATGAGGGAAACAATTAATTCAATCAATTTTAGAATAAGGCTGTAACGTAACAAAATGTGGAAAAAGGGAAGGCGTTTGAATACTTTCCCAATGCACTGTATCATCAACGTTTAAGATCTTGTAAGAACCTAAAACCTGAAATAATAGGTTGTACTGAATGACACATTTGGCCATGTTTGTCAAGACATGCTACTCAGGACAATGTAGCATTTAGGAGAGCCAAGTGACACTAAATTAAAAAAATAGTTACTCTGAAATGAAAAGGCTAGTAACAATATAAATCCATATGTGAATCGACTGTATGTGACTCAGTCCCTTCCTATGTGAGTCATTGGGACACAAAAAGACAAAGAATGTGTTATGAAATAGAGGGTATTCTATCCAGGGACATTTCTGACACTAGGTGATGGAGTTTACAAAGAATCTTCACTGTATAAATATTCACCAGGGTGAAATCCTTGGCTGTTAGAAAATATCATTTCCACCGTTCCAGCTGTGTGAATGAGATTGAGGAAAAAGCCCTGCATTTTTAGATACAAATTTATAGGAAACAAGGTGGATCTTTGGTGATGCTGGTTTTATCTGATATAAATATGGAAATAATGGTCTATGGCTCTATGGTAGTCAGGATTTTGTCAGGATTTTGTCTGCTTTGAGTCACACTGTGGCAGGGATGTTCAAGGTTATTCTAAATGGGGCCAGTGCAGTTTGATGCATTCTCACCAATGTGCTCAGGCGCACGACCTTGGCTGGCATTAAAGTTGATCTCTCATCTTTTTTTCATACATAGTTTTGCAACATTGCCACAAAAACCTGCAAACCAATGTGAACGTTCTAGTTGAATCCTTTTCTAGGACGATGTGGTGATTTTATTTTCTTCTCC
The DNA here is from genome assembly GCF_045791955.1 of Oncorhynchus clarkii lewisi. Classification (NCBI taxonomy): domain Eukaryota; kingdom Metazoa; phylum Chordata; class Actinopteri; order Salmoniformes; family Salmonidae; genus Oncorhynchus; species Oncorhynchus clarkii. The sequence goes on from NC_092164.1 coordinate 43,720,389, forward strand.
CTCATAGAATGTGCTCATGAATGCCTTTTGTATTACCAACTCATATTGAAGTACACATAAGTTCATATAATAGTTTATTATTATAGGCACTTATTTCAGGGTGTTCACAGTTCACGACATCCGATTGCCCTCAGCAAGATTAATTATGCATGTTCAATGAGAGTGAGCAAACTAACTTTCGCAATGCCACCGCATTGATCAAAGCTTGCATTCCATTAGGACATATTTCACTCTTGTTCGGACTTTCAAAATCAAATGTGATTTCCTTGTTGTGTATCAGCAGATTTACGCTGGAAAAGGCTGGCTGAATATTGATGTTGAGAGCCGACTCCAGTAAAACATTGTCAGCACACATATTAATAAAAATCTATGTTGATTCCTTGTTCAGGTCCATGGTAGATAAGTACTGTTTTAAAGCTGTTTACACATCAATGACTGGGGCAGTTATATTTTGGTGATAATCTACGGTACCTCAGATTGTACATCTTTCCAATGACCCTGGAATAATGGAATAATATACATTATTTAAGACTGTGGGACGAAATTCGTTAGAACAAATAAAATAGGAAGAGTTTATCTGGAGAACCCACGTTACTTATTACCTCATGATGTAAAATACATGGAATCTATTGAATTCTACCATCCATTACATACAATACAGCATAGGTCTAAGACGTAATGCACTTCAACAGCTGTTATAAACAGGTCTTTTTTTTTTAAATGAAAATTAGTCAAGACTTTCATAAGGATTTGTGTGGGTGGTTGTGTGCATGCATGTACTGTATGTATGTATGTATGTATGTATGTATGTATGTATACAACCTAAATAAGGGTCAGCTTTTAGGGTCTGTTATTTTTTCTTCACTAATTGATATGTATCAACTCACATTAAAATATGTTGCCCTTCTAAGAGAAATGACTAGGAGGGGAAATTTGTTAGACAGCAGGATTGAATGAAAAAAGAGAGAGAAGAGAGCGTGCAGAGTTGAGGGGAGGGGAGGATGACAGATAGAAAGAGACGAGAGGAGGGGGAGCACACCACTGGAATTATGTAAAAAAGTGCGTGGGAGAGAACAGATAGAAAGAAGGAGAGTGAGTATTTATGGTGCCTTAAGTATCCACTGAGAAACTGAGCAGAATGTAGCCAGGAGTGTCAGATATTTAGGGGGAAATAAAAGGGGTGTGGGTCAATGTTCCCTCAAATTTGTTTCGGCACTGAGCAAATTTCAGGTCTACTGAGCGCGAATTTGAAAGCTGTGAAAACTGTGCTACTTCCAGCATGTGTTTACTGTGAACACTGAGGCTGTACCCGCTTTAAGTTACAGTTTTCACAGTGGCCATGTAGACTACTGTGGCTATTTGATCATAATGTAGGTCTACCAGAGTGGCCTACCATCCAAAACAATGGAGAAAATCCTAGAACATTTTAACATGGAAATAGCTCATATATCATTAGCCTGTAGTAGCAGCCAATGTGTGTCGTTCAATGTAGGCCTACATTCCATGAGACGTTTGAGAAGAAAACTAAACATGCAGGGCTTGACATTAACCTGTTTATCCACCTCAGACAAGAAGATGACTGAAAACGTTGTTGTGTTGTTTGATGCAAGAAACCACTTTACAAAATAAAATGAATTATTATTCCCATACCATTAATACAGAGAATCAGACATATTATGCTACCCTCTGCCTATTGGCTTCGTAGCTTATTCATACCTGTCTTAAAATACTACTCCTTTAAGTAAAAAAAAAAGCTGTTTACCTTCTAAGATGTCTAGAAATGTACACATTTTGTGCTCTTGTATGAAGCAATCACTCCCATATTGCTGACTACAAATTATCTATAACTGGTCTAAAAACTCAACTAGCATAAGATCTGAACAAAATGTGCACACATGGCTACATGCAGTTCTCGCATTGATCTCAAAACAAGTGAATCTACTCACGACCGCTCATGCTGTTAACACAGTCCCCTTGAATGTAAATGACACAGATCCATATATGGCAATGGTCTATTTGCATATAGGACTACTGCAGCTCTGATTGTTTATGCTGCATGGGTCTGGGTAGACTACTGGCTGAGTAGTGTGTGTCAATGCAATAGAATCCTACTCCGATGTGCCTACAACAAAATATCTTGCATAGTTTGTTTTGTTTCGGTATGTTGCACTGAAAGTGGATAATATTGCGTTGATTCGATCACAGTTACCACAGTAAAGGAAAAGGTTGATAGAATTAACAGGGAAAACTCAAGAACAGTGGTCACCAACCTTTTGTAACGTCTGCTTCCAACTCACACCCTCAAACATGTAGATCCCTGAACGCAGCTCACTTTCTAGCCCACTTTCCAGCTCACACTCTCAAACACCTAGATCCACTGAACTTAGCTCACACTCTAGATCCCAATCACCTGAATTCTAATCACCTGTTCACACACCTGTATGTCATTATCAGACACTATTTAGTTCAGATCTTTGCACCCCATCACTGTGAGGTATTGTTTGCTTTGTGACAGATATCTTTCAGAGCTCTTTTTCCCCCGTGATTTACTCCTCCCATGTTTAATAGTTTTTGACTGCCTCACAAACAACACCTTTTGCCTATTCCCTGCCTGTACTTTAGCCTATCAGATTTCCTGTTATCTACCTATTGCCTGATCTCCCGGACTATGTTACTAGCCTTCTCCCTGCCTATACTGTTGCACTTTTGGACCCCTGTGTATGACCTTCTGCCTGCCCCTGGAACCAGCTACCTGCCTCCTCCTGTGGTCCTTTGCAATAAACACCTGCTGCGCCCTGCGCTTGAGACCAGCTCTCTGTCTCCCCTCATGTTCATTACACCTTTCCTGAGTCAAGATCACTTTGAGTCAAAAGGCAAGCCAAGATCAACCACTCCAATTTTTTTAACATGACTTTAAAAAACGTAAGCCTATTGTCATGACTTGGCTTGATGGGAGGTTTATGACCCCCATAAATACCCCCCCCCCCGTTTCTCTATCTATCCTATAGAATTTACTCTTGAAAAGCCCTTTGTTAACATAGAGATTCTGCTGACATCAAAAGATGGGAAACGGAACCATATTTCACTAATCCAACCAGTTGAAAATATGCGTTGGGACTTAATGAATATGATGTCAGTTTAGTTGGCGTCTGAGACATGATTACTGATGAAAGGACGACATAAACTCTATCTTGGAAAGTCTACACATTATAGTTTTCAGATTCACATGGAATTGTTGTCAATTTAAATGTTTAAATATGAAACTATTTGTGAAAAGATTAAATGTCATTTAGCTTCTTAATGAGAGAACAGTTTGTCATAGAGTAAACTCTGCCAACTCAGTGGCCCCGCCCATGTGAACAGACAGTGGTTGTAAACTATGAGACACGGCCCTCTCTCCCAATCCTATTTAAGCTCCTTGACGGAAATGTAACTTCCTATTCCGAGGACGTTAGGGTGACGGTCTGCTAAACACTTGTATGAGACCAATAACATTTGATTTGACACTGAACCAAAAAAGGCACAATCTTCCAGCTGATGGTGAAACTCGAGTTGTACCGCATTATTTCACCCTAAAGCACAAATGCATGTTGTTACTGCTATGAACGGAGAAAGTTAAATATTCCTTGCTATTAAAAAAGACTAAAGCCACTAATAATAACAACGCAAGCCTATAGATACACTTTCCTACTCATTCATTACTACTGCAGTGCTTGTTGTAGCGCTGGGTGGAAATAGGAAGAACGTGCATTTTATGGCTTATAAAAGTGTTGACAGTGCTGAGTAAGAACTTAAACATGAACTTACTCATAAAAACAGCAGCTCTTTGCTGTATTCGTTGACAGTCTCTCTAGTAATTCTTTTTTTTACATTTTTTTGAAATCACACAGTATCACCTTTGCTGGACTTTTCTTGTATGCCTGCTTCGTTACTGCAGACACGGTCATCTGAGCCATCCGATTGGCCAGCGGTTAGCTTATATTGCACTTAATTTGATTTCTGGGCCTGCCGGGAAGGAAGAGTTTGTACCTTCAGACACATGAAATGGTACAAAATGGCAACAGTTCGCCTACCCGGCGTGTAGGGCAGCTGAATCGCATGCACCTACCGGCAAAAGCCTGAGACTAATACAAAAACACAAGGCTTTATCGTTGTTTTTTTTACAGAAATGTTTGGTGCTCGACTAGAAATGCCTTGGAGATCGACCAGTGGGTCGATATCGACCGTTTAGTGACCACTGCTCTAGAAAGCTTAGTGACGTTCAATCTCGTGCTTCTCTCAGTAGGCATCTGTGCGGCAGTCCTGGGGGAGCTGCACGGGCAGTCTCGGGGCTACGCACGTGTGCAGCTTAGAGTGAACGTTGGTGTGGGTTTAACCATACAAATAGAATTGATAGAAAATAGCTGAACATAAGAGCAGCTCTTGTTTACAGTCTGGCAACCATCTTGGTGGCATGGTTTAAGATATTCAAGTTACCATTACTTTAAGGAACAAAGTCGATGACCTTGTGTTATAGGTTGTGTAATAGTAGAGCAGAAGCAGTCCTATTCTTATATAATTGACTTCCCCTGTTGGCTAGCCAACTGAAGCTCCCTCAGCCACTTGACTCGATGGAGTCGGGGGAACAAACGTATTGACGTAGATGATAATTCTATTCTGCCCATATTCCAAGGAGTATTTTAATGTAGTCTGCTCGCCAGTTGGTGGTTATTTTCCATGTTCACATAATTTTGCTGGTGGCCTACTTTTTGATCTGCTTCTGAATGTAGACCTACATGATGGATGACAGATAGATAGAGACGAGAGGAGGGGGAGTACACAGCTGGAATTATGTAAAAAAGTGCGTGGGAGAGAAGAACAGATAGAAGGAGAGTGAGTATTTATGGTGCCTTAATATGTATTAAAAGGTTATTATTGCTCTACTGGGAAACTGAGGAGAATGTAGCCAGAAGTGTCAGATATTGAGGGAAAAATAAAGAGGGTGTGGGTAAATGTTCCCTCAAATTTGTTTCGGCACTGCTGAGCGCAAACTTGAACGTTGTGAAAATTCTGTGCAACTTCCAGTATGCGTTTACTGTGAACACTGAGGCTGTACCCACTTTAAGTTGCAGTTTAAACATTGGCCTTGCAGGCTACTGTGGCTATTTGATAATAATGTAGGTCTACCAGAGTGGCCTACCGTCCAAGACAATGGAGAAATTGCAGCCCATAACATTTTAACATGGAAATAGCTCTTCTATCATTAACCCACAATAGCAGCCAATGTGTGGTGCTCAATGTAGGCCGGGCTTGACATTAACCTGTTTATCCACCTCAGACAAGGAGATGACTGAAAATGTTGTTGTGTTGTTTGATGCAAGAAACCACTTTACAAAATAAAATGCATTATTATTCCCATACCATTAATACAGAGAATCAGACAAATTATGCTACCCTCTGCCTACTGGCTACTTAGCTTATTCAAGCCTGTCTCAATATACAACACTGCTCACTGCTCCTTTGATACAAAAAAAGCTCATTACCTGACTTGATTTTCTAAGATGTACATGAAAAGTACATGTTTTATGCTCTTGTAGGAAGCAATCACTCCCCTAATGCTGACAACAAATGATCTATAACTGGGCTAATAACTCACTAACTAGCAAAGGATATGAACAAAATGTGCACACGTGGCTACATGCAGCTCTCGCTTTGATCTCAAAACAAGTGCATCTACTCATGGCCACTCATGCTGTAAACACAGTCCAGTTGAATGTAAATGACACAGATCCATATATGGCAATGGTATATTTGCATATAGGCCTACTGCAGCTCTGATTGTTTATGCCGCACAGGTCTTGGTAGATTACGGGCTGAGTAGTGCGTGTCAATGCAATAGAATCCTACTCCAATGTGTTCTGCCTGCAACAAAATATCTTGCATACTGTATGTTGCATTGAAAGTGGATAATATTGCGTTGATTCAATCACAAATGCCACAGTAAAGGGTAAACGTTGATAGTGTTAACAGGGAAAACCCTAGAACAGTGGGTCACCAACCTTTTCTGAGTCAAGATCACTTTGAGTCAAAATGCAAGCCGAGATCTACCGGTCCAATTTTTTTAAATATGACTTTTTAAAAATGTAAGCCTATGTAACATTAATTCATTAATAACAGTACTGTATCAGTGAGGTTTATGCTGTAAGCTACAATATAGGCCCAGTACATTATCACCGCATGTTGACTTTCTTGAATTGCCCAGCCAATGTATTGTTGTTTGGGCCATTTTTTACATTATATTTCTACGTTTAAGGTAGGCTATATGATCACACCGCTGATAGATCCGTTGTTGTATTACTTGTGAAGCACAGCTGAGTGAGCATGCATTTAAATCATTTGCTTTTTATTTGTATTTTATTTTGCTGATGGTGACAGCATCTGATGGTCAGTCTCGGTGGAGGGACTGAGGGTCCGCCTCTCAACCCTCTGCTCTCCCTTTCCTCCGCTGACACTGACTGATGGTGAAACTCGAGTCGCACCGCATTATTTCTGCCTCATGCACACATTTATGTTACTGCTATGAACAGAGAAAGTTAAATATTCCTCGCTATTAAAAAAGATCCAAGCCGCTAATAACAACAACGCAAGCCTATAGATACACTTTCCTACTCATTCATTACTACTGCAGTGTGTCACACCCTGACCATAGTTTACTTTGTATATTTCTATGTTTTGGTTGGTCAGGGTGTGATCTGAGTGGGCATTCTATGTTACATGTCTAGTTTGTCCAGTTCTATGTTCGGCCTGATATGGTTCTCAATCAGAGGCAGGTGTTCGTCATTGTCTCTGATTGGGAACCATATTTAGGTAGCCTGGGTTTCACTGTGTGTTTGTGGGTGATTGTTCCTGTCCTTAGTGTTAGTTTGCACCAGTTTAGGCTGTTTCGGTTTTCATTACGTTTATTATTTTGTACTGTTTGTATTTAGATTCGTGTTCGTGCATAGCCCGGTGCGGTATATTCCAGCTCCGCGTGTCGGCCGGGCTAGATTGAGCGTCGAGCCTAATGCCATGAAGCCGGCTCTACGCAGCTGGTCCCCAGTGCGTCTCCTTGGGCCGGCTTACATGGCACCAGCCTTGCGCTCGGTGTCTCCGGTTCGCCTGCATAGCCCAGTGCGGGCTATTCCACCTCGCCGCACTGGCAGGGCGACCGTGAGCATTCAACCAGGTAAGGTTGGGCAGGCTCGGTGCTCAAGAGCTCCAGTGCGCCTGCACGGTCCGGTTTTTCCAGTACCACCTCCACACCCCAGCCCTCCGGTAGCAGCTCCCCGCACCAGGCTTCCTGTGCGTGTCCTCGGCCCAGTACCACCAGTGCCAGCACCACGCATCAGGCCTACAGTGCGCCTCTCCTGTCCAGCGCTGCCAGAGCCTTCCTCCTCTTCAGCGCTGTCGGAGTCTCCCGCCTGTTTAGCGCTGTTAGAGCCTTCCTTCTCTACAGCGCTGCCGGAGTCTCCCGCCTGTTCAGAACTGCCAGTCTGCATAGAGCTGCCAGTCTGCATGGAGCTGCCAGTCTGCATGGAGCTGCCAGTCTGCATGGAGCTGCCAGTCTGCATGGAGCTGCCAGTCTGCAAGGAGCTGCCAGTCTGCAAGGAGCTGCCAGTCTGCAAGGAGCTGCCAGTCTGCAAGGAGCTGCCAGTCTGCAAGGAGCCGCCAGAGCTGCCTGTCTGCAGGATGCCGCCAAAGCTGCCAGTCTGCAAGGAGCCGCCAGAGCTGCCAGTCTGCAAGGAGCCGCCAGAGCTGCCAGTCTGCAAGGAGCCGCCAGAGCTGCCAGTCAGCATGGAGCCGCCAGGGCCGCCAGTCAGCATGGAGCAGCCAGGGCCGCCAGTCAGCATGGAGCAGCCAGGGCCGCCAGTCAGCATGGAGCAGCCAGAGCAGCCAGTCAGCATGGAGCAGCCAGAGCTGCCAGTCAGCATGGAGCAGCCAGTCAGCATGGAGCAGCCAGAGCTGCCAGTCAGCATGGAGCAGCCAGTCAGCATGGAGCATCCAGAGCTGCCAGTCAGCATGGAGCAGCCAGTCAGCATGGAGCAGCCAGAGCAGCCAGTCAGCATGGAGCAGCATGGAGCAGCCAGTCAGCATGGAGCAGCCAGAGCTGCCAGTCAGCATGGAGCAGCCAGTCAGCATGGAGCAGCCAGAGCTGCCAATCAACCAGACTCTTCCAGATCTACCAGTCAACCAGACTCTTCCAGATCTGCCAGACAATCAGACTCTTCCAGATCTGCCAGTCTACCAGACTCTTCCAGATCTGCCAGTCTACCAGACTCTTCCAGATCTGCCAGTCTACCAGACTCTTCCAGATCTGCCAGTCTACCAGACTCTTCCAGATCTGCCAGTCTACCAGACTCTTTCAGATCTGCCAGTCTACCAGACTCTTCCAGATCCGCCAGTCGACCAGACTCTTCCAGATCCGCCAGTCGACCAGACTCTTCCAGATCCGCCAGTCGACCAGACTCTTCCAGATCCGCCAGTCGACCAGACTCTTCCAGATCCTCCAGTCGACCAGACTCTTCCAGATCCGCCAGTCGACCAGACTCTTCCAGATCCGCCAGTCAGCCAGGATCTTCCAGAACCGCCAGCCAGCCAGGATCTGCCGGATCCGCCAGCCAGCCAGGATCTGCCGGATCCAACTACCTGCCTGAGCTTCCTCTCAGTGCTGAGCTTCCTCTCAGTGCTGAGCTTCCTCTCAGTGCTGAGCTACCCATCAGTCCCGAGCTACCTCTGTCCCGAGCTGTCCTTCTGTCTCGAGCTGACCCTCTGTCCCGAGCTGTCATTAAGGAGGGTCACCTATCTAGGGACGCTAAGGAGGTGGACCAAGACTATTATGGAGTGGGGTCCACGTCCAGCGCCAGAGCCGCCACCGCGGACAGATGCCCACCCAGACCCTCCCCTATAGGTTCAGGTTTTGCGGCCGGAGTCCGCACCTTGGGGGGTGGGTACTGTCACACCCTGACCATAGTTTACTTTGTATATTTCTATGTTTTGGTTGGTCAGGGTGTGATCTGAGTGGGCATTCTATGTTACATGTCTAGTTTGTCCAGTTCTATGTTCGGCCTGATATGGTTCTCAATCAGAGGCAGGTGTTCGTCATTGTCTCTGATTGGGAACCATATTTAGGTAGCCTGGGTTTCACTGTGTGTTTGTGGGTGATTGTTCCTGTCCTTAGTGTTAGTTTGCACCAGTTTAGGCTGTTTCGGTTTTCATTACGTTTATTATTTTGTACTGTTTGTATTTAGATTCGTGTTGCTATAGTCACAATAAACATGGATCGTAATCTACACGCCGCATTTTGGTCCGACTCTCCTTCTCATCAAGAAAACCGTTACACAGTGCTTGTTGTAGCGCTGGGTGGAAATAGGAAGAACGTGCATTTTATAGTTTATATAAGTGTTGAACACAAAGTGTTGACAGTGCTGAGTAAGAACTTAAACATGAACTCACTCCTAAAAACAGCATATATTTGCTGCATTCGTTGACAGTCTCTCTCCAGTCATGGTTTTAAACGTTTTGAAATTTCACAGTATCAACTGTGCTGTGCCTTATCTTATTGCGGCTACATTGCTGCAGACACGGTCATCTGAGCCATCCGGTAAGTTTATAGTGCACATGATTTGCTCTCGGGAAGGAAGAGTTTGTACCTTCAGGCACATGAACTGGAACAAAATGGCAAAAGTTAACCTACCCGGAGCACAGGACAGCTGAATCGCGTGCATCTACCGGCAACAGCCTGAGACTAATAAAAACAATATATTTGGGGTTTTTACAGAAATGAATTCCTTGGAGATCGACCAGTGGATCGCGATCGACTGTTTGGTGACCACCATTCTAGAAAGTTTTGTCAAATTCAGTCTCGTTCTCTCTGTTGGCTTCTGGGCGGCAGTCCGGGGGGAGCTGTGCATGCAGCTTAGAGTGAACATGGGTGTAACCATAGAAATAGAATTGGTAGAAAATAGCTGAACATAAGAGCAGCTCTTGTTTACAGTCTGGCAACCATCTTGGTGTTGTGGTTTTAAGATATTCAAGTTACCATTGCTTTAACAAACAAAGTCGATGACCTTGTGTTATAGGTTGTGTAATAGTAGAGTAGAGGCAGTCCTATTCTTATATAATTGACTTCCCCTGTTGGCTAGCCAACTGAAGCTCCCTCAGCCACTTGGCGAAATGATGTCGGGGGAACAGAAGTGTTGACGCAGATTCTAATTCTCATCTGCCCTTATTCTAAGGAGTATTTTAATGTAGTCTGCTCGCCAGTTGGTGGTTATTTTCCATGTTCACGTAATTTTGCTGGTGGCCTACTTCTTGATCTGCTTCTGAATGTAGACACACATGACCTGGACATATGGCTAACATTTATTTATTGTGTAGCTGACAAACTGTACTTGTGATTTCTTCATCCTTTATCTCGACTTCGTCTCGGGCCTAACAACACCCGTGCCAAAACTTGCTCCAAACAGCGGCTTCTCTGGCATTATCACTTAAATAGAACAAACACGCCTCTCTAACATTTAGAACTTCTCAGAACAAAAGTTTTTCTTGTGTTTGTATTTTTTTTGTTCAAATTTGGACTAATCTTGTACTTTTTCCCATGGTTACAGTTTCAGGTTGCACTTTTTAAGGTTCTGGTGTTCCTTATCTCTTTTCTCTCTTTGACCCTCTCTCTGCCCCCCCCCCCCCCCCCCCTCTCCTTCTCTAATTTTCAATTTAATGGGCTTTATCGGCTTGGGAAACATATCTTCACATTGCCAAAGCAAGTGAAATAGATAATAAACAAAAGTGAAATAAACAATAACAAATTAACAGTAAACATTACACTCGTTACACATTCCAAAAGAATAACGATATTTCAAATGTCATATTACATCTATATACAGTGTTGTAATTGTGTGCAAATAGTTAAAGTACAAAAGGGGAAATAAATAAACATAAATATAGGTTGTATTTACAATGGTGTTTGTTCTTCACTGGTTGCCCCTTTTCCATGTTCATACATTTGTCAGGAGGTTAGGAAGTGCAGCTCAGTTTCCACCTCATTTTGTGGGCAGTGTGCACATAACCTGTCTTCTCTTGAGAGCCAGGTCTGCCTTCGGCGGCCTTTCTCAATAGCAAGGCTTTGCTTGCTGAGTCTGTACATGGTCAAAGATTTCCTTAATTTTGGGTCAGTCACAGTGGTCAGGTATTCTGCCGCTGTGTACTCTCTGTTAGGGCCAAATAGCATTCTAGTTTGCTCTGTTTTTTTTGTAAATTCTTTCCAACGTCTCAAGTAATTCTCTTTTTGTTTTCTCATGATTTGGTTGGGTATAACTGTGTTGCTGTCCTGTGGCTCTGTAGGGTCTGTTTGTGTTTGTGAACAGAGCCCCAGTACCAGCTTGCTTAGGGGGCCCTTCTCCAGGTTAATTTCTCTGTTGATGGCTTTAGGAATCGCTTCCTTTTAGGTGGTTGTAGAACTTAACGTCTCTTTTCTGGATGTTGATCATTAGTGGTATCAGCCTAATTCTGCTCTGCATGCATTATTTTGTGTTTTACGTTATACATGGAGGATATTTTTGCAGAATTCTGCATGCAGTCTCAATTTGGGCTTTGTCCCATTTTGTGAATTCTTTGGATGGTGAGCGGACCTCAGAACTCACAACCATAAAGGGCAATGGGTTCTATAACTGACTCAAGTATTTTAAGCCAGATCCTAATTGGTATGTCGAATTTTACATACAGTTGAAGTGGGAAGTTTACATACACTTAGGTTGGAGTCATTAAAACTTGTTTTTCAGCCACTCCACAAATTTCTTGTTAACAAACTATAGTTTTGGCAAGTCAGTTCGGACATCAACTTTGTGCATGACACAAGTCATTTTTTCAAAAATTGTTTACAGACTAATTATTTCACTTATAACTCACTGTATCACAATTCCAATGGGTCAGAAGTTTACATACACTTAGTTGACTGTGCCTTTAAACAGCTGGGAAAATTCCAGAAAATGATGTCAGGGCTTTAGAAGCTTCTGGTAGGCTAATTTACATTATTTGAGTCAAGTGAAGGTATACCTGTGGATGTATTTCAAGGCCTACCTTCAAACTCCTCTTTGCTTGACATCAAGCAGTCTGGTTCAAGTCTGGTTCATCCTTGGGAGTAATTTCCACACACTTGAAGGTACCACGTTTATCTGTACAAACAATAGTACGCAAGTATAAACACCATGGGACCACGCAGCCATCATACCGCTCAGGAAGAAGATGCATTCTGTCTCCTAGAGATGAACGTACTTTGGTGCGAAAAGTGCAAATCAATCCCAGAACAACAGCAAAGGACCTTGTAGAGATGCTGGAGGAAACGGGTACAAAAGTATTTATATCCACAGTAAAACGAGTCCTATATCGACATAACCTGAAAGGCCGCTCAGCAAGGAGGAAGCCACTGCTCCAAAACAGCCATAAAAAAGCCAGACTACAGTTTGCAACTGCACATGGGGACAAAGATCGTACTTTTTGGAGAAATGTCCTCTGGTCTTATGAAACAAAAATAGAACTGTTTGGCCATAATGAGCATCGTTATGTTTTGAGGAAAAAGTGGGAGGCTTGCAAGCTGAAGAACACTATCCCAACCATGGTGGCAGCATCATGTTGTGGGGGTGCTTTGCTGCAGGAGGGACTGGTGCACTTCACAAAATAGCTGGCATTTTGAGGAAGTAAAATGATGTGGATATATTGAAGCAGCATCTCAAGACATCAGTCAGGACGTCAAAGCTTGGTCGCAAATGGGTCTTCCAAATGGACGATGACCCCCAAGCATACTTCCAAAGTTGTGGCAAAATGGCCATAATAAAGTGAGTGGCCATCACAAAGCCCTGACCGCAATCCACTTGAAAATTAGTGGGCAGAACTGAACAAGTGTATGCGAGCAAGGAGGACTACAAACCTGACTCAGTTACACCAGCTCTGTCAGGAGAAATGGGCCAGAATTCATCCAACTTATTGTGGGAAGGTTGTGAAAGGCTACCGGAAACGTTTGACCCAAGTTAAATAATGTAAAGGCAATGCTACCAAATACTAATTGAGTGTATGTAAACTTCTGACCCACTGGGCATGTGATGAAAGAAATAAAGCTGAAATAAATTATTCTCTGCTATTATTCTGGTATTTTACATTCTTCAAATAAAATGGTGATCCTAACTGACCTCAGACTATAATTTTTACTATGATTAAATATCAGGAATTGTGAAAAACTGAGTTGAAATGTATTTAAATGTATGTAAACTTCTCACTTAAGCTGTATGTTCCTTTTGATGGCATAGAAGGCCCTTCTTGCCTTGTCTCTCAGATCGTTCACATCTTTGTGGAAGTTACCTGTGGCGCTGATGTTTAGGCCGAGGTATGTATCGTTTTTTGTGTGCTCTAGGGCAACGGTGTCTAGATGGAATTTGTATTCGTGGTCCTGGCAACTGGACCTTTTTTGGAACACCATTATTTTTGTCTTACTGAGATTTACTCTCTCTCTCTCACAGAGCACGCTCGCGCTCGCAGGAAGAGCATTGCCACTGCGAGACAGCCAAGCATGGAAATCCCTCCCACTGCCCCCCAACAACCGTTCAGACAACAAGTAAGTACTCGAAAATGCTATATTACCTCTTTCCATTATTATCGTGTCATTTCCACTTATTCTGGGCCATACAGTAAAGTGCTACCCACTATTAGCTTCACTTCCTGCTCTCTATCATTATTCTCCCTCATTACCCTGTTCTCTTTTGTTCAGAGCAGAATTGATAATAGTCATTCTTTCATTTTTTATTTAACCTTTATTTAACTAGGCAAGTCAGTTTAAGAACAAATTCTTATTTACAATGACGGTCTACCCCCCCAGGCTAAACACACCCCTAACCAGGACCATGCTGTGCCAATTGTGCACCGCCCTATGGGACTCCCGATCACTGCCGGTTGTGACACAGCCTGGGAACAAACCAGGGTCTGTAGTGACGCCTCTAGCCTTGCAATGCAGTGCCTTAGACTGCTGCGCCACTCAGGAGGCTAGTAATAGATGGTAGGCTAACTGTAATGCTACTAATTTACCGATTCCAAATTAAAAGTACATTATAGCAGTATGGAATACACCTGTACGTTTCACCAGTTCAACCTCATGCCAGTTGAGTTTTCAAGTCTTCAAATAGGCTTACACCATCCATCTTAGTGGCTGAATTCTCATAGCCCACTGAAAGAACATTATTGAATTAGCCATTGTTGCTTCATCTGTAGCCCAATAGGCTCCTCCAGTGGTCATCTGAAGGAAGCAAAACACAAACACTTGAAAAGTGGGTTCCTCTCCTCAACCTCCATCTGTACCACAACCATCACCACCACCAATAACATGGATTCATGCTAACACTGATTTTGCAGATAGCGCCTATTTTGAAAGAAGGGTTTAATGCACTGATTGTAAGTCGGTCTGGAGCGAATTACAAGAGCTTCTGCTAAATTACATTTTACATTTTTATGAAATGGACATCGCCACCTGTGTAATGGTCTCCACTCTTGTCCCCAACAGAGCTTCCTCAGTCGAAAGTTGAAGGGCTCCATCAAAAGGGCAAAGAGCCAGCCCAAGCTGGATCGAACCAGCAGCTTCCGCCACATGATTCTACCCCGTTTCCGTAGTGCTGATCAGGAGAGGTAGGTAAACGCTTTCCCAAACGATTTGGATGTGTGACGTACACTTGTGTTTCCTGTTATACACTCTATAAATATTTATTTTACACTCCTTTTTTTGTGTATTCACCTGGTGTTTTCCAATATGTACAGTTTATGTTAACAGTGGTTACTTTTGGGTACTTATTGCAAGAATTTAACTCCATTTTGAACCCTACCTGGTACCAGATTTTATGTTTAGTAGTGCTTGTTTTAATGCACTGTTTCCCTTAACATTGTAATGGGACCACAGTGTGTTTTAACCACTCTCTCTCTCTCTCTCTCTCTCTCTCTCACACACACACTCTCTCTCTCTCTCTCTCTCTCTCTCTGTCTTTCTCTCTCAAGGACACGTCTAATGCAGAGCTTCAAGGAGTCCCACTCTCATGAGTCCCTGCTTTCCCCTAGCAGTGCAGCGGAGGCTCTGGACCTCACGCTGGATGAAGATGCTGTCATCAAACCTGTCCACTCCAGCATATTGGGCCAGGAGTACTGCTTTGAGGTGAGTGCCCTTCTGGGAGAAGAATAGTGTATAGTATCTCTCCTAATATTACATCTAAAACAGTTATTACAGCTCAGTCTTCCAAGTTGATGTGTCATGGTGATAGTAATTGATCAACTGTTACACACTAACAAGCAACAAACTATATCATTGATGAATTCACTTCTGTGTCTGTTTGACTGTAGGTGACCACCATTTCAGGGACAAAATGCTTTGCCTGCCGCTCGGCTGCAGAGAGAGACAAATGGATTGAGAATCTACAGAGAGCTGTCAAGCCCAACAAGGTGAAAAAAATAGAGAGGAACAAGGAGCCTGCTTGCAGTCCACGCTCAAAATGCCTTTCATCTCCATTAGTTTCAGCAGTCTTCACCTCTCTCTCCAATGCTCCCATTTTAGGACAATAGTCGAAGGGTGGACAATGTGCTTAAGCTGTGGATCATTGAGGCCAGGGACCTTCCTCCTAAGAAGCGGTACTATTGTGAGCTGTGTCTGGATGACATGCTGTATGCTCGCACCACCAGCAAGCCCCGCACGGACACTGTCTTCTGGGGCGAGCACTTTGAGTTCAACAACTTGCCTGCCATTCGTAGCCTACGCCTGCACCTTTACAAGGAGACAGACAAAAAGCGACGCAAGGTGTGTGTCTGTCTATGGCGGTTGTATTTTTCCTTGTGTATCTTTTGTGTTTGCAGAATTACTCAAATAGTTACTTCTATTCTATTCTCCGTTCTGTTCTCTAACCTAGGAGAAGAGCACGTACCTCGGCCTGGTCACTATCCCCATATCGAGCATCACAGGCAGGCAGTTTGTGGAGCAGTGGTATCCGGTGATCCAGCCCAGTGCTTTGGCTAAGGGTGGCGGTGTAGGCGGTGGCAAGGTCATCAATGCCTCAATCCGCCTCAAGTCCCGCTACCAGACCATGAGTATCCTGCCCATGGAGTTGTACAAGGAGTTCGCTGAGTACATCACCAATAACTACCGTACGCTGTGTGCCGTGCTGGAGCCTCTGCTCAGTGTCAAAAGCAAAGAGGAGGTGGCGTTCGCGCTGGTGCACATTCTCCAGAGCACGGGCAAGGCGAAGGTAGGAAGGAAGGCACTAAAGCAGGGGTGGCCAAGCACTCCTGTTGGAGAGTAACCTCTTTCTGAGGTTATTGTAAATGAGGCCTGTAGCATCTTTCCTGGCCCCTGTGTCTGTTGTACAATGTGTTTGTGTTGTTTGTTTGAGGAGCATGTTCTTTTTCAGGACTTCCTGTCAGACATGGCGATGTGCGAGGTGGATAGATTCATGGAACGAGAGCATCTGATCTTTCGAGAGAACACCCTTGCTACTAAAGCCATAGAGGAGTACCTCAAATTGATAGGGCACCGGTACCTCAAGGATGCCATAGGTAAAACTGCAAATGATTTTATTTTATACCAATACCCGTGTAAAATGACCAAATCCAGACCTGGGTTCAAATACTATTTGAAATCATTCAAATACTTTTAGCGTTTGCTTTAGCCTGCCTGGAGTGCCCGCTGAGCGAGCTTTGCTAAAATATTTGAAATGATGAGTGACAATGATGTTGATGAGAAGACTATGATGGTGATGATGATGAAGAAGAAGATACTGATGAGGATTAATGAACGGTTGTCTCGTTGACAGGGGAGTTCATTCGAGCTTTGTACGAGTCAGAGGAGAATTGTGAAGTGGATCCCATGCGTACTCCACCGTCTGTCCTGGCCGACCACCAAGCCAATCTTCGCATGTGCTGCGAGCTGGCACTCTGCAAGATTGTCAACTCTCATTGGTCAGAATTTCTTCCACATGACTACGCCATTGTACAAATGTGTCAGTAACACAGTGTCCTTTCTAGTATGATGGGCTGTTTGTTCCCCCCCCCCCAAAAAAAAAAGTTTGCAACGAAAAATGGAGTACTATTCTATTCTCCTTCTGTCCTGCCCTTCTATTCTAGTGTGTTTCCGCGGGAGCTGAAGGACGTATTTGCCTCCTGGAGGGTCCGGTGTGCCGAGCGGGGAAGGGAGGACATCGCAGACCGCCTCATCAGCTCCTCCCTCTTCCTACGCTTCCTGTGTCCCGCCATCATGTCGCCCTCTCTCTTCAACCTCACCCAGGAGTACCCCGGAGAGCGGACCTCCCGCACACTCACCCTCATCGCCAAGGTGGTGCAGAACCTGGCCAGCTTCTCCAAGTCAGTCACCACCTTCCCTCCTATGTAGCCTTCCCTTTTTTTTGTGCATGACCTTTCTTTTAGCCTTCCCTCACATTTAGCCTCCCCTCACCTGTCCTCTAACAATTAACCTGCCTTTCCCAAAATTATCCAGTATGTCCACTACCAACCAAGCCTTGTTAAGTCATTATCTATGTCCTCAGCCAGTTCCTCTTCCAGGAACCAATCCATTAATTATTGGGTCATACATGCTTAAGACTTGCTTAAGTCTTACTATGCGTTATAACTGTATCATAATACATTATATCAGTCAGCATGAAGTAAACTATTCTGAAATAAGCTTTTCCTTTGGTGACAGTGAATGAAGAATTCATCCAACATGATTGTCCACAAACAAGATGATTGTGCACAAAAGTGACCGTAAAAGGTTTCAATGGCACAAATGTTCAGAGGGTGGAGAAGTCTGTGTGCACAGAAACTATTTCTTTTAGCGATGTTCTTGGCACATTGCAGACAAGGTTACAGTACGAATAATTCAATTCTCCCCCTCACCATCACCTGTTTTTTATACTGTATCCTTCCATCTTCCTCACCTGCTCTTTCATTCTTTGCATTCTCACACTGTCTGTCTCCCCTCTCTTGTTTTCTCTCCGTACGCCCTTATCACTATTCCTCTGTACTTCACCATACTATGTATCTTGTCCCTTTCTCCCTCAATCTTTCACTGTCTGTGGGAACTTCTTTCTCTCTTTCCCCCCCACTCTCTCTATGCTCCCCCCACGCTGCTGTCTCTTCTGCCCTCAGGTTTAGTGGCAAAGAGGACCACATGTGTTTCATGAATGAGTTTTTGGAGATGGAGTGGGGCTCCATGCAGCAGTTCCTGTACGAGATCTCCAACATGGACACGGGGAGCAATGCCGGGGGCTTCGAGGGCTACATCGACCTGGGCAGGGAGCTGTCAGTGCTCCACAGCCTGCTGTGGGAAGTCATGGCCCAACTGAGCAAGGTAATGGGGAATGTAACCTCTCCAGGCTGTTGTGCATATAAGCCTGGGACATCAACGATTCAAAGTTGGCCTTTTTGGGAGTGACCATAGAATTCTATGGGAGTGACCTTACTGAGTAAAGTATTTGTCATTTAATTTGAGCAAATCACACGACGATGAGGCGTGGCTCCAAATGGAGGCAGGACCAGGCACAAGACACCTACGGTGTAGTGTTAGGGGGAAGGTGTTGTGGGAGATGATTGGCTGGTAGATTAAGCCTATTAAGCCCATGCCTAAGTTTCTCCCAATCTTTCTGTATAATTGCCTAACGAAGGCCAAGTTTGATGTTGGTCCACCAGACTCTTCAAGCATTTGGGCGGAATTGTCTGTGACCGTCTAGGTTCAAACCCTGGTCTTCGGAACACCACACACATGCGTAAACCCGCAGAATCTAAAGCCTGGTCATAGTCTTTAGGTCTCAGGTAAGGTTAGTCATCACCCATGAAGAACATACTGTCTGTCGCTCCCTCACTTTTCATTAACCGAAAAGCAAATCTTGGAGGACAAAGGAAGTTAAAAATACTTATTTCTTATTAAAACCAACATGTTTTTGCGTATACTGTACCCTTCCTTGAGATATCCCATCCTAAATGCATTCGTTTGGATAATACGTGTTTTTGAGGACAAATTCCATTGTCCTCCAAGAGTTGCTGAATATTTTGCCATCTCCAGCTGAGCAAGGTAACAGCAATGCTACACCTGCCACATTTTTCTTCACGGCTTGAGCCACGACTGATCACACTCCTGCTGTTGTCAATGCTGCCCGCAACACTGTCCGCATGAGGCGGAGCGTGTTAGTGAGGCAGCAAGGCATTAGACATGCCTTTTATCGTACAAAAGTCACTTTTTCTATTTGCTACGTTTGCATTTGTGTCTTTGAAGTGTAACAATAAACCTAAAGTGACTGTAATACAGCTGTAATACACTTTTATTCTGCTGATATACCGCCTGCTACTAGCTATTCTCCCCCACCCCTTTACACCTCTTCTCTCACCACCTCTTGGCTAAAATCCATTTGTATTTTCACTCCCTCCACTCCCGCTGTTCACTTGGCTGAATTCCATTTCTATTTTGGCTCCCTCCACTCTGTTCACTTTAAAAGGACTGGCAAAATATCACTTAAGTGAAACTGAAAGGGGAGTGAACGAGGGGGAAGGGAAAATCACTTTTTATTGTCTGAGATCACAATTCATAACAATAGGGTAAAATGACACAACTTCTGCAAAATCTACACCTCAACTGAAATATTGGACACCTCCAACTCTAGGGTTTCCCCATGTAATCAATGAGTGGAGTGAGCGACTGAACACGTTTGTTTTAATTGAGCCCGTGGCTGCATCTCAATAGTCTACAGTGGCTTCCTCTCTTCGTCTCCCTTCCTCCATGTGCACTGTTCAGGTGATAACAATATGGTTGACATGGTTGACATCTGCTTTCACCTGCTCAGCTCCTTCACCTCAGTGTAGATGAATGAGAGGAAAAGAAGCCACTTTAGACTATTGAGATGTAGCCAAATTCTCTCCATGATCCCTGTATCCCAATTCCTTGTCCTTTCTCCAGAAATGTACACTTATGCCCTCCTCCCCACTCATTTATAAGCACTGAGGCATGGGTGTGATCAAAGCTGTTCAAGTCCGGTTTTGAAGGGCCAAAACACTTCTCGTTTCTGTTTTTAACTGGTAGTTAATTTCACTCATCTCGTATCCCAGGTCTGAACCAGTCCCTGTTTAGAAGGAAAGAATGAAAACCAGAAGTGTTTTGGCACTCCAGGACCGGAAATGAACAGCCCTGCGCTAAATAGAGGTTCCAACAAATTTCTTAAAACAGTATTTTCCTTTTGAATCCATTAATGGAAGTGAATGAGTGCACTCTTTGGGAGAAAGGACAGAATTTGGGATAAACAGTCACATCTTTTCATTTACGCCTTGTCTCCCAGGACGCTATTCTGAAGCTTGGTCCCTTGCCACGTCTGCTGAATGACATCAGTGTAGCTTTGAGGAACCCCCAGCTCCACCGGCAGGCCAGCCACCAGCCAGACAGGCAGCAGGACAGGCTCATCACACGGCCCTCCTTCAATCGCCTGGTATCATCCGATTTCCAGAGCCTCATGATGCGGGACCTGAACAGGTAACTGCTCCGGGCTTAAACGCACCATCTGTGTAAGATTTCTTCAGGTTCAATAGTCATTTCAATTAATATGCATTGATTATTGAAGAGCATAAGTTATAAATGCCTTGTTTCACCTTTAATATAATCCAACAGCTAGGGTGGTACAATTTCATTGTTGATGCTTTTGGTTGTCGTTTGTAGTCTTTGTAAACAAATAATGTTGATGCAAAGAGGGGTAAGGTGTGAGCCTTGAGGGTCCCCTACAATATATACTGTAGTATAGCTTTAAAATACAGCCCCTGACAGTGGCAGTGATGATAGATAATGATGATGATCATCTCCAGCTCAATAGACATCTCCCGTCTCCCCTCCCCAACCGCGGGATTATCTGGGGGTGGTGTCCTCTCGTCTCATGTAAGCATGGGAAGCTTTGCAGAACGAGACCCCCACGGCTCAAAGGATGTTTTCTACGTGACCCGTCCCCCCTTGGCTCGGTCCAGCCCTGCATACTGCACCAGCAGTTCTGATATCACTGACCCAGACCCAAAGGTAAACTTTGATGCATCGATTTATCGCCACTAGCAGACATCAGTGAATTGACCAACAAAAACTTTGAGTTGGACACATACACTGAGTATACAAAACATTAAGAACACCTGCTTTTTCCATGACATAAACTGACCAGGTGAATCCAGGTGAAAGCTATAATCCCTTATTGATGTCACTTGTTAAATCGACTTTAATCAGTGTAGATGAAGGGGAGGCGACAGGTTAAAGAAGGATCTTTAAGCCTTGAGACAATTCAGGTGTGGATTGTGTATATCTGCCATTCAGAGGGTGAATGGGGCAAGGCAAAAAATGTAAGTGCCTTTTAACAGGGTATAGTAATAGGTGCCAGGTGCATCACTTTTTATGCTGAACAGTTTTCCGTGTGTATCAAGAATGGTCGACCACCCAAAAGACATCCAGCCAACTTGACACAACTGTGGGAAGCATTGGAGTCAACATGGGCCGACATCCCTGTGGAAGGCTTACCCTGTGGAAGTCCATACCCCGACGGATTGAAGCTCTTCTGAAGGCAAAAGGGGGGAGGGGAGGGTGCAACTCAAAATTAGGAAGATGTTCCTAATGTTTGGTATACTCAGTGTATATTACAACTTGTAGTATACCTCAAAATGTAGTTATGAATTTCCCGAATAACTAGGTAGTGAACATTGTTATAAGTGACATTGTAATAGGTTATTCCAGTTGACAGGTTATGTTCTGTCTCTCTCCTAGGTCCTCAGTGTGAACAAAAGCGTGTCCATGATGGACCTGCAGGACTCACGCATGAATAGCATCTCCAACCTCCATTCAGTGGGCGATATGCTCAACTCCTCCCAGGCCTCCATAGCAGGCTTGGGCCACAGTTTTGGGAACCTGGGCGGCCCGCTTCGCATGGGAGGCCATATGTCCGCCGGTGGCTCTGGGAGCTCCGGCTTGAGGCTAAGCCAGATGGGGGGACCCCTTCACCACATGGGGGGTCCCACTGACTCTCTCTCCCAGCAGCAGCAACATGCGGCAGCCGCCATGCACTTCCCCCTCTCCTTCCAGAATCCCCTCTTCCATCTGGCTGCCGGCAGCCCTCGGGGTCAGCCCCACAGTCGTCCTCAGGCCCAGCCACCTCCCCCTCCACTCTTGTTGGCCCCAGAACTTGACAATGCCCACCACCAACAGGGCTACGTGCGGGCATTTGGCCACGGCGGCTTCTCGCGTAGCGAGGACCTTTCAGCCCTGCGGCCACAGAGCAGTCTGGTGCAGCCCAGTGTTGTCCACTCACACAGCTACAGTGACGACTACACGCGGCAAAACCAGAACGCTGAATACACCCGGCGCCAGCTTTCGCTGCAAGTACAGGTCGGTATTCCAGGAAAATATCACAAAATCAATTTCAATTAAATTCAACTTTATTCATTCCGGTAGCAGCATTTAAGATGACATTGGCAGAGCCTAAGTGCATGTTAGCAAGAATACATCCCTTCATACTAAACATACACCACACAGTGCATGTAACACTCGTAGACGTTACATTTAGCAATCAGGCTGTTGCAGACTGTTGTTGCGGTCTGTTGCATTGATAAACCCCATCATAGATTTAAATAGATATTTCATATAATTTCAAAATAAATTGACAATATGAATTCACCCAGCAGTCACTTTTTAGAAGCATTGATAGTGAAATGTACTGTATCTGCCTATTGTTTGTATGACTACTGTAGATGCTTGAAAACAAGTTAGACAGGGATTGTCCAATTAAAAGGGATTGTCCAATTAAAAGGAGTTGTCCAATTAAATTGACTTCACAACAATTCTTCATCTCCTTCCTTGTCTCTCCTCTTACACTCTCTCCCTCTCTCTCCCTCTCCTATAGTATTTGATCTCAAATACTGTATCTTCTTTTTCTAAATATTTCCTGCCCCCCCTCCCTCTTTCTCCCTCTCTTCCTTTTCCCGCCCACCCTCTCTCTCTCAGGAGAATCTTCAGCAGCAGATTCTTATGGGCATGACCCCTCAGACGGCCACAGGCACGGGCACTCCCACCTCCTTGGCCACTCCCCCCTCCACCGTGTACCCTGTCCGTCATGGCTCCGTAGCACCGCCTCCCCCACAGCGCCTCAAATCCCAGCTGTCCATCAGCCCCGGGGCCACCTCCACCCCTCCCAAGGCCCGCCCCCAGAGCAGGAACCTCCTTCTCCAGTCGCCCGACTCCAGCTTTGGCGGTAGGCAGCCCTCGCAACAGCAACAACAGCAGCAGTTGTCCGTCAAACAGTCTGACAGCCCAGCCCCTGGGCTCCCGCACCAGTCGAGCTCTGCCAGGGACGGCCAGGGGGCGCCACAAGGGGGGAACGGAGAGACCACAGACACCCCGACTAAGAGCACAAAGCAGCCTCAGACCACAGACACCCCAACTAAGAACACCAAGCAGCCACAGCCGCAGTCCCAGCAGCAGCAGCAGCCTCCACAGCAGCACCTGCTCAAGCCGACAGTCAATAAACAGGTCTATTAATGGAACGCCATGGGCTCTGTGTTGGAATGCCTGGGTATCCAGCTGGAGAAATCCAGGAGACTTGAGATCGTGTTAGTCCACTGAGCTAAAGCCTTGGCATTAGCTCTGGGAGCTAAAACGAGTCTAGAGTTCTCAGGCAAGGTTACTTGTCACAAACCACCTCGGCTACATGTACAATCAAACCTGTTAATAACCGGTGCCAATATTAATCACACTTCTGTGATTCTCAGAGTCTCAGCTGATTTAGGAGGGATGGATTACTGAGATAGCTTAGCCTGTGTCACAACTTCAGTGTTATGAACATGTAATTTCTGTTAGATTTTAAACAAATCTATATTTGTTTCCCATAATGTAAAAATTATGTAATGTAAATGTAAGATCGAAGAAAATCGCTTATGTATTGAAGGCTATTGTTTGAAGATTACGGGCATATTGTAAAAATCCAAGTACTTGTAAGTCCAAAGAGATACATGTAGAAGATGGATAGCCAACCAAAAAGCACAGAAAGGTGTTGCTGGTTTAGCTAGTAATTTAAGTAATCTGTCTTAACAGTTTAGACAACATCACAAGCTTTCCTAAATACTTTCTGAGATAGGAGTACCTTTTAGTCTTAATAATCTTGATAGCATGATCATGCGATTTCTGAGCCTCTTCCTGTATCATCTTGATCTTTTCTTTCAGGGTTCTCAGTCCCCCTCCACCCTGACCCCCAACGAGCGCACTGTGGCTTGGGTGTCCAACATGCCACACCTCTCTGCCGACATCGAAATATTGCGTAGCTCATCGAACCTTGAGGACCTCAAGCTGAAGGAGTACTCCAAGAGCATGGACGAGTCACGCATGGATAGGGTGAGTCTATTTTGGTGGTGATGTCTTTATCTGATTTCCATTTTGTTGTATGGTAACATTTGACCTCCAGCATGATGTTCCAAGAATGTTGTGGCAGGGTCAAAAGAAAACCTTCACTCTATGTCACAATTTGATGTACCAGGATTGGGACCTGAGAATATTGCTAGACTGTTCCTTGAATTAACAACTGTTCCTTGAAGAAAGGAATGCTTTAATTAATTTAATTCCTCACCTACCAGATGGTACATACATTTTTTCATACATATTTTTCACACTGTGAAAAAGTCGGGAATAAAGTGCTACAGGTGTGGAATAATGTGTAGTGTAGATGCTCTGAAACATTGGGGTCAGCCCTAATACCATACCCGTCTCCACGACGGGGCCAGCTTTAGTTTTATGACCTTAAATAAAATTATTTTAAAAAGTTCAAATGATTGAGTGGTGGGTTGGGGTGACAAATTGACGATTTTCTGAGGGCAAAAGGGGGGTTCAACTCAATATCAGGAAGGTGTTCTTAATGTTTTGTTAACTCAGTGAATTTGCAAATATCACCATCATTGTTGAAACACCAGCGCTTAATGGTTATTGTGGTACAGCGTGATATAAGCAGAATTCAATATAATTCCCCCCCCCGATTTCAACTACACCCTTAGTCACTTTATCCTGGGGCCGGGTATGCCTAATACAGTTGAAGTCAGAAGTTTACATACACCTTAGCCAAACACATTTAAACTCAGTTTCACAATTCCTGACATTTAATCCTAGTAAAAATTCCCTGTCTTAGGTCAGTTAGGATCACCACTTTATTTTAAGAATGTGAAATGTCAGAATAATAGTAGAAAGAATTATTTATTTCAGCTTTTATTTCTTTCATCACATTCCCAGTGGGTCAGAAGTTTACATACACTCAATTAGTATTTGGTAACATTGCCTTTAAATTGTTTAACTTTGGTCAAATGTTTCGGGTAGCCTTCCACAAGCTTCTCACAGTAGGTTGGGTGAATTTTAGCCCATTGCTTCTGACAGAGCTGGTGTAACTGAGTGAGGTTTGTAGGCCCCCTTCTACCCACACATTCTCTATAGGATTGAGGTCAGGGCTTTGTGATGGCCACTCCAATACTTTGACTTTGTTGTCCTTTTTGCCACAACTTTGGAAGTATGCTTGGGGTCATTGTCCATTTGGAAGATCCATTTGCGACCAAGATTTACCTGACTGATGTCTGGAGATGTTGCTTCAATATAACCATATAATTTCCTTTCCTCAAAATGCCATCTATTTTGTGAAGTGTACCAGTCCCTCCTGCAGCAAAGCACCCCCACAACATGATGCTACCACCCCCGTGTTTCATGGTTGGGATGGTGTTCTTTGGCGTGCAAGCCTCCCCCTTTTTCCTCAAAACATAACGATGGTCATTATGGCCAAACAGTTCTATTTTTGTTTCATAAGACCAGAAGACATTTCTCCAAAAAGTATGATCTTTGTCCCCATGTGCAGTTGCAAACCATAGTCTGGCTTTTTTATGGCTCTTTTGGAGCAGTGGCTTCTTCCTTGCTGAGTGGCCTTTCAGGT
This sequence comes from Oncorhynchus clarkii lewisi, assembly GCF_045791955.1. NCBI lineage: Eukaryota > Metazoa > Chordata > Actinopteri > Salmoniformes > Salmonidae > Oncorhynchus > Oncorhynchus clarkii. Next base: position 43,746,377 of record NC_092164.1, read on the forward strand.
TATGTCGATATAGGACTTGTTTTACTGTGGATATAGATACTTTTGTACCTGTTTCCTCCAGCATCTTCACAAGGTCCTTTGCTGTTGTTCTGGGATTGATTTGCACTTTTCTCACCAAAGTACGTTCATCTCTAGGAGACAGAATGGGTCTCCTTCCTGAGCAGTATGACAGCTGCGTGGTCCAATGGTGTTTATACTTGCGCACTATTGTTTGTAGAGATGAACGTGGTACCTTCAGGAGTTTAAAAATTGCTCCCAAGGATGAACCAGACTTGTGGAGGTCTACAGATCTTGGCTGATTTCTTTTGATTTTCCGATGATGTTAAGTAACGAGGCACTGAGTTTGAAGGTAGGCCTTGAAATACATCCACAGGTACACCTCCAATTGACTCAAATTATGTAAATTATCCGATCAGACGCTTCTAAAGCCATGACATAATTTTCTGGAATTTTCCCAGCTGTTTAAAGGCACAGTCAACTTAGTATATGTAAACTTCTGACCCACTGGAACAGTGAATTATAACTGAAATATTCTGTCTGTTAACAATTGTTGGAAAAATTACTTGCACAAAGTAGTTGTCGTAACCGACTTGCCAAAACTATAGTTTGTTAACAAGACATTTGTGGAGTGGTTGAAAAATGAGTTTTAATGACTCCAACCTAAGTGTATGTAAACTATCGACATCAACTGCATATGCTAATGCATTCCAAATTCCAGAGCATTGATCTCCCTCTCCTGTCGTCTCTCTGCCAGGTAAAGGAATACGAGGAGGAGATCCATTCCCTGAAGGAGCGTCTGATAATGTCCCATCGGAAGCTGGAGGAGTATGAGCGCAGGATGCTTTCACAGGAGCAGCAGACCAGCAAGATCCTATCACAGTACCAGAGCCGGTTGGACGACAGCGAGCGCATGCTGAGGCAGCAGCAGCTGGAGAAGGACAGTCAAATCAAAGGCATTATCAACAGGTGAGCTCGACCAAAACAAAACAAGAAAGAAGGTTCATGTCTGCTTACTCACTTGCCTAGATAGCATTTACTTTGAATGCATTTACTTTAGAGAGAATTTCAATTCCCTGAACATCATATCTGTTTCAAAAAACGGAAAGGCTAATGTTGGGAGCTAAAATAGTAGAAATAAACGGAATCATGGCTCTGTAGCTTTCTCTAAAATAAACATTGTCTCCTTCTTTTCCAGGCTCATGGCTGTGGAGGATGAGTTGAGAGTGAGTGCCATTCCTGAAATCAAGCCCAGAATGTTCAGAGAGCTGGTCTGTCCGTTTGTCTGTGTGGCTGAGAGTGTCTTCTAGTCTCTGAGTCTATGGCGTGTACGTCGACATGGTTTATTATGGATTCACTGGTCTGTCATACGTGCGATTTTTACATGAGTAGTGGCAGCATGTAGCTAGTGGAATGCATTTGGAAACCTGCCACTCTGCAACATGCTTACCCAGATATGCCGTAACAGATATGCCGTAACTGTGGCAAAAAAGACTGTAACATACACTACCATTCAAAAGTTAATGTTCTTGTTTTTGAAAGAAAGGCAACTTTTTTGTCTATTAAAATATCATCAAATTGATCAGAAATACAGTGTAGACATTGTTAGTGTTGTAAATGACTATTGTAGCTGGAAACGGCTGATTTTTTTAATGGATTATCTTCATAGGTGTACAGAGGCCCATTATCAGCAACCATCACTTCTGTGTTCCAATGGCACTTTGTGTTGGCTAATCCACGTATCATTTTAAAAAGGCTAATTGATCGTTAGAAAACTATTTTGCAATTATGTTAGCACAGCTGAAAACTGTTGTGCTTATTAAAGAAGCAATAAAACTGTCCTTCTTTAGACTTTTTGAGTATCTGGAGCATCAGCATTTGTGGGTTTGATTACAGGCTCAAAATGGCCAGAAACAAAGGACTTTCTTCTGAAACTCATCAGTCTATTCTTGTTCTGGGAAATGAAGGCTATTCCATGCGAGAAATTGGAAAGAAACTGAAGATCTTGTACAATGCTGTGTACTACTCCCTTCACAGAACAGAGCAAACTGGCTCTAACCAGAATAGAAAGAGGAGTGGGAGGCACCGGTGTGCAACTGAGCAAGAGGACAAGTACATTAGAGTGTCTAGTTTGAGAAACAGATGCCTCACAAGTCCTCAACTGGCAGCTTCATTAAATAGTACCCACAAAAACACCAGTCGTCGTGAAGAGGCAGCTCCGGGATGCTGGCCTTCTAGGCAGGGTTCCAATGTCTTTCTCTGTGTTATTTTGCCCATCTTAATCTTTTATTTTTATTGGCCAGTCTGAGATATGCATTTTTCTTTGCAACTCTGCCTTTCTAAGTAAACCCAAACTTTTGAATGGTCGTGTCCTTAACCCCATAAAGGGCCTTGATAACTCATGGACCCAATCCAGTTTCTCAACATCAGTTTCCCTTGGAAAAACCCATGCTGAAACATCTACAATGGTGTTCACTTTACATTGATGAATTAGTTTACTTGACAACATACTATATATAAATATATATATACAGTGCCTTGCAAAAGTATTCGGCCCCCTTGAACTTTGCGACCTTTTTCCACATTTCAGGCTTCAAACATAAAGATATAAAACTGTATTTTTTTGTGAAGAATCAACAACAAGTGGGACACAATCATGAAGTGGAACGACATTTATTGGATATTTCAAACTTTTTTAACAAATCAAAAACTGAAAAATTGGGCGTGCAAAATTATTCAGCCCCTTTACTTTCAGTGCAGCAAACTCTCTCCAGAAGGTCAGTAAGGATCTCTGAATGATCCAATGTTGACCTAAATGACTAATGATGATAAATACAATCCACCTGTGTGTAATCAAGTCTCCGTATAAATGCACCTGCACTGTGATAGTCTCAGAGGTCCGTTAAAAACGCAGAGAGCATCATGAAGAACAAGGAACACACCAGGCAGGTCCGAGATACTGTTGTGAAGAAGTTTATAGCCAGATTTGGATACAAAAAGATTTCCCAAGCTTTAAACATCCCAAGGAGCACTGTGCAAGCGATAATATTGAAATGGAAGGAGTATCAGACCACTGCAAATCTACCAAGACCTGGCCGTCCCTCTAAACTTTCAGCTTCATACAAGGAGAAGACTGATCAGAGATGCAGCCAAGAGGCCCATGATCACTCTGGATGAACTGCAGAGATCTACAGCTGAGGTGGGAGACTCTGTCCATAGGACAACAATCAGTCGTGTATTGCACAAATCTGGCCTTCATGGAAGAGTGGCAAGAAGAAAGCCATTTCTTAAAGATATCCATAAAAAGTGTCGTTTAAAGTTTGCCACAAGCCACCTGGGAGACACACCAAACATGTGGAAGAAGGTGCTCTGGTCAGATGAAACCAAAATTGAACTTTTTGGCAACAATGCAAAACGTTATGTTTGGCGTAAAAGCAACACAGCTGAACACACCATCCCCACTGTCAAACATTGTGGTGGCAGCATCATGGTTTGGGCCTGCTTTTCTTCAGCAGGGACAGGGAAGATGGTTAAAATTGATGGGAAGATGGATGGAGCCAAATACAGGACCATTCTGGAAGAAAACCTGATGGAGTCTGCAAAAGACCTGAGACTGGGACGGAGATTTGTCTTCCAACAAGACAATGATCCAAAACATAAAGCAAAATCTACAATGGAATGGTTCAAAAATAAACATATCCAGGTGTTAGAATGGCCAAGTCAAAGTCCAGACCTGAATCCAATCGAGAATCTGTGGAAAGAACTGAAAACTGCTGTTCACAAATGCTCTCCATCCAACCTCACTGAGCTCGAGCTGTTTTGCAAGGAGGAATGGGAAATCAGTCTCTCGATGTGCAAAACTGATAGAGACATACCCCAAGCGACTTACAGCTGTAATCGCAGCAAAAGGTGGCGCTACAAAGTATTAACTTAAGGGGGCTGAATAATTTTTCAGTTTTTGATTTGTTAAAAAAGTTTGAAATATCCAATAAATGTCGTTCCACTTCATGATTGTGTCCCACTTGTTGTTGATTCTTCACAAAAAAATACAGTTTTATATCTTTATTTTTGAAGCCTGAAATGTGGCAAAAGGTCGCAAAGTTCAAGGGGGCCGAATACTTTCGCAAGGCACTGTATATGTGCACCATGTCTGTTCCGTTGTATGTAAGCTGTTGAATGTTTGTCTAGGCACAATGTCCCTACATTCTTACATTTTTACCACAACTGACAAAAGACAAAAGTTTCATATTGAGTCATGTCTAACTCAAAGTTGGTGTGAATGGCATCTACTGTATGATGGAGTAGACCGGATGTATTTATTTTGTATTTCACCTTTATTTAACCAGGTAGGCCAGTTGAGAACAAGTTGTCATTTACAACTGCGACCTGGCCAAGATAAAGCAAAGCAGTGCGACAAAAACAACAACACAGAGTAACACATAAACAAACGTACAGTCAATAACACAATAGTAAAATCTATGTACAGTGTGTGCAAATGTAGAAGAATAGGGAGGTAGGCAAAAAAATAGGCCATTGAGGTGAAATAATTAGAATTTAGCATTAACACTGGAGTGATAGATGTGCAGATGATGATGTGCAAGTAGAAATACTGGGGTGCAAAAGAGCAAGAGGGTAAGTAATGATATGGGGATGAGGTAGTTGGGTGTGCTATTTACAGATTTTCTATGTACGGGTACAGTGATCAGTAAGCTGCTCTGACAGCTGATGCTTAAAGTTAGAGAGGGAGATATAAGACTCCAGCTTCAGTGATTTTTGCAATTTGTTCCAGTCATTAGAAGCAGAGAACTGGAAGAAAAGGCGGCCAAAGGAAGTGTTGGCTTTGGGGATGACCAGTGAAATATACCTGCTGGAGCGCGTGCTATGGGTGGGGTGTTGCTATGATGACCAGTGAGCTGAGATAAGGCTGGGCTTTACCTAGCAAAGACTTGACCTGGAGCCAGTGGGTTTGGCAACGAATATGTAGTGAGCACCAGCCAACGAGAGCCTACAGGTCTCAGTGGTGGGTAGTATATGGGGATTTGGTGACAAAATGGATGGCACTGTGATGGACTACATCCAGTTTTCTGAGTAGAGTGTTGGAGTCTATTTTGTAAATGACAAAGCCAAAGTCAAGGATGGGTAGGATAGTCAGTTTTACGAGGGTATGTTTGGCAGCATGAGTGAAGGAGGCTTTGTTGCGAAATAGGAAGCCGATTTTAGATTTAATTTAGGATTGGAGATGCTTGATGTGAGTCTGGAAGGAGAGTTTACAGTCTAACCAGACACCTAGGTATTTGTTGTTGTCCACATATTCTAAGTCAGAACCGTCCAGAGTAGTGATGCTAGTCAGTAATCGCTGAGATCCTGGTTGAAGACAGCAGAGGTGTATTTAGAGGGAAAGTTGGTCAGGAGGATATCTAAGAGGGTGCGGATTTAGGGTTGTATCTGTAGGTTCCTTTATAATTTGTGTGAGATTGAGGGCATTTAGCTTCTATTGCTGGAAGGCCGGGGTGTTAAGCATGTCCCAGTGCAGGTCACCTAACAGTACGAACTCTGAAGATGGATGGGGGGCGATCAATTCACATATGGTTTCCAGGGCACAGCTGGGGGCTGAGGGTAGTCTATAGCAAGTGGCAACGGTTGTTTCTGGAAAGGTGGATTTTTAAAAGTAGAAGCTCGAATTGTTTGGGCACCGACCTGGATAGTAAGACAGAACTCTGCAACTCCGCCCCTTTTGGCAGTTCTATCTTTTCGTAAAATGTTATGGTTAGGGAGGAACAGGATAAAAGAATTGCTAAAGGCTATAAGAACTGGTCGTCTAGTGTGTTCGGAACAGAGTAAAAGGAGCAGATTTCTGGGCGCGAGATAATAGATTCAAGGCATAATGTACAGACAATGGTTTGGTAGGATGTGAGTACAGTGGAGGTAAACCTAGGCATTGAGTGACGATGAGAGAGGTTTTGTCTCTAGAGGCACCATTTAAGCCTGGTGAAGTCACAGCTTGAGTGGGGGGTGGAAGAAAAGGGCTAGCTAAGTTATATTGAGCAGGGCTGGAGGCTCTACAGTAAAATAAGACAATAATCACTAACCAAAACAGCAATAGACAAGGCATGTGCAGCCGAGTGATCATAGGGTCCAGTGAGTAGCTGGGCGAGCTAGAGACACGCCGATTCAGACAGCTAGCAGGCAGGGGCTAGCAGATGGGCCTCAGGGGGACGTCGCAACTGAAGAGCCTGTTGAAACCCCCTCGAACGGCTATGTTGGCAGACCAGTCGTGATGGATTGGCGGGGCTCCGTGTCGGCAGCAAATGGTCCAGGCCAATTGGGAAAATATGTATTGAAGCCCAGGAATTGTCTGATGGATCTCTTTGGCTAGCCGGGAAATGGGCCTAGCTTGAGGCTAACTCCAGGCTAACTGGTGCTTGTTTCGGGACAGAGACGTTAGCCAGGAGTAGCCACTCGGATAGCTGCTAACTAGCTGCGATGATCCGGTGTGCAGAGCTTGCGTTAGGAAAAGGTTCAGAGCTTGCGGTAGGAATCCGGAGATGTGGTAGAGAAAAAGCAGTCCGATATGCTCTTGGTTGAGCACCGGGGCGGCAGCGTAGCCTAGTGGTTAGAGCGTTGGACTAGTAACCGGAAGGTTGCGAGTTCAAACCCCCGAGCTGACAAGGTACAAATCTGTCGTTCTGCCCCTGAACAGGCAGTTAACCCACTGTTCCCAGGCCGTCATTGAAAATAAGAATTTGTTCTTAACTGACTTGCCTGGTTAAATAAAGGTAAAATAAAAAAAAATAAATATCACGCTGCGCAGACAGGCAGGAATTGACCGGGCTGAGGCTGGCTGATGTCCTAGTTAACGGTGATGACCGCTAGCATTGGCTAACTGACTACTAGCTAGTAGCTAGTTAGCTGGATAGCTCCTCATGGGGGTTCCGGTTCTAAAGTATAAAAAATAGTAGATCCATACCACATTGGGTGAGGCGGATAGTAGGAGAGTATGTTGAAATTGAGATTAAAAATATATACGAAGAAAACAATATATACACGGGACGGGACAAGACAGGACAAAGACGTCTGACTTGCCTAGCCATCTTGGTAGAAGGTTGAATGGTGTAGTAAATATTTGGGGTGTTGCTATGCATAGCAGTATATTCTACTGAGTCCTAGAGAATGGAGTTTTATCAACTGGACAACATTTGATTGGTTGAAGGCGATCCAATCACTGACCAATTTGTTTTGCAAAATTCCCTCATTACAGATGTAGGCACAAACAGTTTACCCCCTATATTTCTGAAAACAAAATGCCTTAAGTAGCTTACCATCATGGTACAACAGTATTAACTTATATTTAGTCATTTGAAATATTCGTACATTGTTTTAATTTTTCAAAAGCAAGAGGCTCAATGTGTGAATCAGAAAGAAGCTGGGGATTGCACTGATAGTAAACAGGAAAAAAGTAGAGTTCGGTAAAATACATTTAAATACATTTAAATAAGGGGATTTAGAAATGAATCATACAATGACATTGATAAAACTCACAATATCTGCTATATTAAAGCTTCAAACAGCAATGGTTCTATGTAGCACTTTTTGTACTCAAACAACCCTTTTCTTTAAGAGGGTACTTCACTAGATTATTTGCTTTCTTAATGATTGCAAAGAGGGTTTTCTTCTTGCTAGAGGGTTGTGGGTAATGTGAATTTCTGTTTTCATGTAGCATGATTTCACATACCGTGGTACCTGTGATTTTGGTTGTTGTTTTATTCAAACTGTGTTGCCTCTGTGTTTATGTTCATCAGTTCTTTTGGGGTGGTGGGGTGGCTACATTAGCATCTTTGTTTACTGATACATCTGTACGGGAAATTCTTTGTGTACTGATACGTCTTTACAGGAAATTATGTTTGTGTACTGATAAATCTTTACATGAAATTATTAATAAAACAAACGTTAAGGGCTATTTATTTTTGTAAGTCTTACAGAGTGCATGTCTAATGCTAGTTTTCCATGCATCTCTGTGTTGAGGATGAGTTTGTGGCATCTGCCAGATGCCTGAAACAGTGGTTTTGATTGATCAGGAGCATGAGTTTTTGATAATCCGAACAGAGGTTAAACATGAGACTTTTCTTTTATTATTTGAGAAAGGACAGGAGCAGAAGCAGATAGACAGCATGAATGGAGTACAAATGTGTAGGGCTCATGATCGAACCAGGATCCAAAGGCGAGAGCATTACCCACTCAACCAGACTCCACGTGACATTTTTCCTAACTTGGCCATATCTAGCTTTACTGGTTCATTGAGTGTATAAGGCCACAGTCTGCAGTGAATTATGGCAGCCAACACTGTTAGGGTGTCACTGATATGAAGCCCATTGACAACTACATTTTCTCAAATTTTAATGACAAACACTGACTTTTTTTTATCAATCCCATTACATGAAGGGAAAGGTTTCTACTGCCAGCTGAGGCTGTATTGCCTCAGACAAATGGTTGGACTACACCTGGTTTGTGTTTTTTAAGGCATACAACAACAAAAAATGTTTTGCAACGCAAAATGAAAAATAGCTTTTCTTAGGTATATCAGTCTGTCTTCTTCAGTTGGGTTCCTAATGAACCCTAAACCGACCCCGTGCCCCCCCCCCCCCCCTTTCTTTCTTTTCTTTCTTTCTTTTCTTTCATCTCTGTTGGAATTTATCATTCCTCTACTTTATAACCCATTTTTCTTCTCTCCCTCTTTGCAAAACTCCCCCCATCCCCCTCCTCTATCCCCTCCTGTGTGACGTTCTCTCCCCATGCGTTCTCTTCTGACTCCTTCCCACCCACCATTCCGCCTTTTCTCCCTCCCTCCCTCTATCTTGCTATCGATAGGAAGAGGACTCTTCCTCTCTGGGTTCGGCAGACCCCCATGGTCTCCCCGGAGGTGGGGGGGGGACAGCCACCGCCACTGCCAGGCCCGGGGTCTCCTTTTCAGGTGTCTCCTGTGCCAACTCCCCTTGGAAAGGAGCCCTCCCTCCCCTCCCACCTCCCCGCCTACACGTCAGCCACAATGGGGAACTCCATGGCAACCGAGCCTACCCCTCGACTACTACCATGGTTACGCCAGCCAGGAGCACGGCATCATGGACCTCGGCAACAGCAGCATCAAATCCGAGTTTAACCGGGGGGAGAGCAGTCTAATAACGAAATGTGATTACTGAAAGTGGAGAGACGAGTTTTCACTCCCAGAACATCCTCTTGGCTATGTTTCTCCTTTTGGCCTTTTTTTCCCAAATAATAGTAGATTTACTTGATAGGGACAGATTTAATGACATTGACACATTGATTTACCAGATGGCAGATGCATTGCACCGTCTTGCTTTAGCTTGCGCTAATTTCCAGCATCAGTCACTACATGGGCTTTGAAATAATGAGAATTGGTTCTCAGTTAACAAACCTTGTTGAATAAAGGAATAATAATAAAATGACTTATTAGTTTTAAAGACTAAAGGAGCCATGCTCTGATGTTTGACGGCTGATCCAATGATGGTGGTTGTGTCGTTTTTAATGGTCAAATGGGCTTCTATCAGTTTTGAGGTTGACAATTAGTAAATCATAGTTAATAACGTGTGAATTGGGAAGGCTTTTTGTACCTCTTTATTTGCCTCTTTTTTTATTTCCCTGCTAGGGGTTTCATGCTGTGTGTGTGTGTGTGTGTGTGTGTGTGTGTGTGTGTGTGTGTGTGTGTGTGTGTGTGTGTGTGTGTGTGTGTGTGTGTGTGTGTGTGTGTGTGTGTGTGTGTGTGTGTGTGTGTGTGTGTGGAGAGAGACAAATGGAGAGGGTATTTTGTTTTATCATATAACTATTGCAGTGGTTGCTAAATGTTTAACTGTATTGCAGTCTAGAATAACTCAAAGATTCGTATTGTTATTTCATCCATTGCCCTTTCACCATCTTCTTCTTTCCCTCCCTCCCTTCCTGCAGCCAATCCAACCGTTTTACGGAGGACACCCTGGAACCTGACTGGCAGAGCTGATATGGGTCCCGGCATAATTCTATTGGCTGGCAAAACATAGAAGAGGTCTGCAGTACATGGCTGCTCCAGATCTGTTGACTTCCCACAACAAGCTGAACTTTTGGATGATTCAAGGGGGGGGGGGGGGGGGGGGTCTTCACATGCTAACACACACACACAAACACACACTCCTTCATGCATTTGCTCTTTCTCTCCCTCTCTCTGCAATACCACTGTAAGTTTTGACCCTGGTGACAATCAGCTCAATATGAGTGGTGATGTTTACATTGTCTGCGTGTTGCAGTGACCCATTCACGAGTGATGAAACATGGCAATATTGAACCTGTTGTTTCTGTTTAAATAGGTATGACAAAGCACAATACTGAGAAAGAGAGAGAAAGAGACTTTGGGGTATCCCAAGATTCCTCCCCCTACCTCAAATATTCACTTCACTTTATTAATTCCCCTGTGACAAACCTACTACACCGAGGCCTTCACGAAAGCAGTAGGTTTTTTAACTGTTATGCTGAACGCGTAACCCGCGGCCAGAGGGTAGAATTCTTGAAAACAGAACCAGCACCCGGGGGCCTGTCGGAGAAACACGCTACTTGCGCCCATGTTTTATTGAAAACAATGGCAGCATCGGATACTTTTACTGGGTAACGCGTCCAGTTATGCTGTCAAACACTATGGCTTCAATGTATGTTTTTTTTATGTTCTTAGTGTTAAACTGAGTAGATTAATACTTACGTATTACAGACGGTGAATGAAATGAAAGCCTAATGCCAATACTGCCCCTGTTCTCAGACTATATATCTCTGTAATGCCGTGAACATATCTATCTCTCTGGCCAAATTGTTTCCTCCTTTTCCCTTGTACTGCTCTTCTCTATCTCCACCCGAGAGTAAACAAACTAAATATGCACAGCCCTATGTTTCACAACAGAAGGACAAAAGGTTTCGATTTCTATGTCATCTGGATACATTTTAAACCTAAGGAGCTGGGACATATGGACATTGTTTTACATTTCCTACATATGTGTTTTAATTATATGAATTACTCACCTGGACATGTGTGGTGTTTGTTTCTTTAAATTGATATCCCAGTAAGGTTTCTTTACATTGTGGACAATTCCTCTGGACCACTTCGCTTTTGTATGTATGGGTTCTCTTTGAGATGGAAAAGAGATGGATTTGACCTGCTCTGCCTCCATCAAAGTCTGGGACACACTGCCCTCTTGTGACCATAGTATCAATCTGCACTCGATAGCAGAGGAAGGACGCTTCCTCAAGTCGTGCTCAGCTACAGAGCTCGTGTTTGGCTGGGGATCAGGGATGCTGCAATTGTCATGAGTGACCTGTTCCAGTTGAATTGACGCCACTCTTTCACCTTGGACTCGTGCAGATGTCTGGACTCCAACCTTCAGGTCGTACTCACCTCCCCTTATCATCACATAGGGGTGTGGCAGAACGATCATCAGATGGAATTACTTAATGTCTCAATTATTGAATGGGTGTATCTGTTCCTTGCATATATATATGTAGTACCAGTCAAAAGTTCGGACACACCTACTCATTCAAGTCTTTTTCTTTATTTTTTTACAAATGTATACATTGTAGAATAATAGTGAAGACAACAGAACTATGAAATAACACATATGGGATCATGTAATAACCAAAAATGTGTTAAACAAATCAAAATATATTGTATATTTGAGATTCTTCAAAGTAGACACCATTTTCCTTGATGACAGCTTTGAGCACTCTTGGCATTCTCTCAACCAGCTTCACCCGCAATGCTTTTCCAACAGTCTTGAAGGAGTTCCCACATATGCTGAGCACTTGTTGATTGCTTTTTATTCCCTCTGCGGTCCAACTAATCCCAAACCATCTTAATTGGGTTGAGGTCAGGGGATTGTGGAGGCCAGGTCATCTGATGCAGCACTCCATCACTCTCCTTCTTGGTCAAATAACCCTTACACAGCCTGGAGGTGTGTTGGGTCATTGTCCTGTTGAAAAACAAGTGATAGTTCCACTAAGCGCAAACCGTGTGGGATGGTAGTTAAGTGTGCCTTGAATTGTAAATAAATCACTGACAGTGTCACCAGCAAAGCAGCCCCACACCATTACCCCTCCTCCTCCATCCAAAGACACAGCATTTGGAACCTAAGATCTCAAATTTGAACTAATCAGACCAAAGGACAGATTTCCACCGGTCTAATGTCCATTGCTCGTGTTTCTTGGCCCAAGCAAGTCTCTTCATCTTATTGGTGTCCTTTTGTAGTGGTTTCTTTGCAGCAATTCGACAATGGAGGCCAGATTCACGCAGTCTCCTCTGAACAGTTGATGTTGATGTGTCTGTTACTTGAACTCTGAAGCATTTTTTTGGGCTGCAATTTATGGTAAGTCTAATGAGCTTATCCTCTGCAGCAGAGGTATCTCTGGGTCTTCCTTTCCTGTGGCGGTCCTCATGAGAGCCAGTTTCATCATAGCGCTTGATGGTTTTTGTGACTGCACTTGGTAGAACATGTCTTAAAGTAATGATGGACTGTCACTTATCTTTGCTTATTTGAGCTGTTCTTGCCATAATATGGACTTGGTCTTATACCAAATAGGGCTATCTTCTGTATACCACCCTACCTTGTCACAAGGCAAAGGGTGGCTACTTTGAAGAATCTCAATTATAACATATATTTTGATTTGCTTGACTTTTTTGGTTACAACATGATTCCATATTTGTTATTTCATAGTTTTGATGTTTTCCCTATTATTCTACAATGTATAAAATAGTAAAAATAAAGAATGAGTAGGTGTGTCCAAACTTTGACTGGTACTGTGTGTATATATATATAGTTGAATATACAAGAAAAAGGTTCCATGTACACTGAGTATATCAAAAATTAGGAACACCTTCCTGATATTGAGTTGCCCCTCTGCTTTTTGCCTTCAGAACAGCATCAATACATCGGGGCACAGTGATGCTGCCCCATGTTGACTCAAATGCTTCCCACAGTTGTGTCAAATTGGCTGGATGTCCTTTGGGTGGTGGACCATTCTTGATACACACAGGAAACTGTTGAGCATGAAAACCCCAGCAGCGTTGCAGTTTTTGACACAAACCAGTGTGTGTACCTGGCATCTAATACCATTTCCCATTCAAAGGTGTTCAAATATTTGGTCACCCTCTGAATGGCACACATACACAATCCATGTCTCAATTGTCTCAAGGCTTAAAAGTCCTTATTTAACCTGTCTCCTCCCCATCATCTATACTGATTGAAGTGGATTTAACAAGTGACATCAATACGGGATCAGAGCTTTTACCTGGATTTACCTGGTCAGTCTATGTCATGGAAAGACCAGGTGTCCTTAATGTTTTGTACACTCAGTGTATATGGTTGGATTGTACAGTATGTGTGAATATGCAGTGCGTGTGTGAAGAATTGTTCCCTAAGACAAAAAATCTATAAAAATACACCTCACAACGGCAGGGACGAGAGGGGGTACACAAGCATGGCTACACACAGGAGCAGATCCCATGTCTTCTCATTAGAGTTGTGTATTGTCCTCTCTTGGTTCCCCCCACTCGAAGAAAAACAAAACATAAACATTTTCTTTTCCACCCATGCATATACACACCACCCTGTTCTGCACACGCATACGCAAAAAGAACCATTTCAATCCTCACACACACAAAAGAACACACTTTCACACAGACTCACATACCAACTCTAACAAAATGAATCCCACAGAGATTTCTGTAAATGTTTTATCCTTCCCTTCTAGTCAAACTATGGAACTTTGACATTATTTTATGTGTTGGTAATTTCTGTATATAAATTGGGGCAGTGGATATTACAAATTCCTGCTTGAAACTATTTAATTCATTTTAACACTTTTCTTTTTTATATTTGATTTTCTCATAGTTCTATTAAGGTACATATATTTACATACAGACCTTTGTTGGTTTTATGAGTAGACCTTATGGTACGTTGATTTTGTAGTGTTTGAGATAGTTAAGGATTTAGATAGACTTAAGATCATGCTTTTCATAGATACAGGTGCACTATATTTAAATGATATACTGTGCCTCTGTTCAAATATCAGATAAAAAAAAAAAAAACAATGCCACAACCCCATTTCTCTTTTCATCTACAAAAGCCTCAGATCAACATCTTCTCACGTCAATAACCGAGTGGCCAAAATACAAGTGAATAGCATAGAAATGTTTGCTGTAGCCTCAAGGAATGAATTGCCATATATTGATTTAGCCAATATAGGCATTTTATCAAGTTTCAAATGTAAATCATTCTCAGCTGCTTTGCTATAACATTTCATGCATATTACTCCTAGACACGAGTAGATTGTCATACAAATCAACTGAACCCTTAATCGATCATATTGAAACTACCTATTTATTCATAACATTGAGTGACGTGATATAATGCCTTTTCTCTTAGCCTTCCCTTTGATGCTACCCTTATGATGGGGCCTTCCCTTAAAGTTAGCCAATCCCCTTGACAAGCCATAACCTCTGAACACCCCACCCCCTCCTATTGTCAAACTTTTAATGGACATTAGGGAATGTCACAGACATTTGTATGCAGACATTATTTTGTGTGTATACTGTAGATCAATGAAAAACATATTTAACGAAATGTTATGGAGATTTCATATGAATGTTAGTCTCATGATGGTAATGGTTACTGTAATTAGTATGATGATTATTGTAATTATTATTGCTATTACAATGATTTTATTGATATTTACTTAATTATTCAACAGAAATTGCTTTTATGTGAATAAGGGTGAAGTTTATATTTCTGGAGATTTAAATAAGCAAACAAATGAATAAATAGATATATCCCTATCCTCCCACATGCATTGTGTGTTCTGTCAATTACGTTGCTGTATCTAATCTAACTATAGTCTTTTGCTTTTGCCATTGAGGGCTTCCACTATTTCAAATTATTCAACAGGGTGGGGATTCCTATTGGTTGGGAGTGATCAGCCAACAATCAGGGAATTGTCTTCAAATTGGGTTGATTATAATTTGGAAATGGCTTTAAGCTATATTACCGCCATCTAGTGACCATAACAAATGAATGAGAAGATTTGTTCTGGACTGTTCGTAAATCACCAATATTAGCTTTACGTTTTATTCAAACACCAAATAAGAAAATTCACTACTTTAAAATGGAGATAGCCTCAATGGCACTGCCTGTCAGAGATACCATAATGGCACAGATACAAAGATGAGTCTTCTATCTCTATGGGAAACATATGTACATTTATAATTAGCGTGAACTATCCCTTTAAAAAAGGTCTGGAAGAGAATCCTGGGTATAATAAATTAATGGGGAATAATTGTTGCTGACACAAGCACACTAACTACCTTTTTTTTCACATTGTAAGCAATGAAAATTGTTTAACTGATATTTCAGCTATTGTTGTCACAACTTCTACCGAAGTCGTTGCCTCTCCTTGTTCGGGCTGTGCTCAGCGGTCGATGTCACCGGCCTTCTAGCCATCATTGATGCAGTTTTCATTTTCCATTGGTTTTGTCTTGTCTTCCCACACACCTGTTTTCAATCCCATTCATTACCTGTTGTGTATTTAACCCTCTGTTTCCTCTCATGTCTTTGTCAGAGATTGTTTTATGTCAAGTGTTGTTTTTGTTGTATAGGTGCGCGGCGGGTCGTCATACCCATGTTCATTTATGTGTTTAGTGTTTGGAGAATGTTAAGTGGACTTATATTAAAAGACTCCATTTTCACTCCGTTTGACTCTCCTGCGCCTGACTTCCCTGCCACCTATACACACGCCTCTGACAGAATCTCTGACCAAAAATATGAAGTCAGCAGGAGAAGACACTTCGCTCATGGAGATGGAGGAATGCGTCCAGGAACAAGCAGAAGAGTTTGACTGTCTGAGCACCGCCATGGATCGCATTGTCCAGAATATGGACCGCTGGGAGAGACAGGGAGTTTCTCCAGCGTCTCCACCACCACAACTGGGATTTCCCTTTAACGTTTTTCCCCCTCCTGAACCTAATAAGATCCATTTATCCCTACCCACGGGATACAACGGAGATACTGCCGGCTGCCAGGGTTTTCTTCTTAAACTGAACTTGTATCTGGCCACGGTCTCCCCAGTGCCATCGGACCGTGAGAAGAGTTGCGCCCTCGTCTCATGCCTCACCGGGAAAGCCCTGGAGTGGGCCAGCACTGTGTGTAGAGAGGAGGATACGGCGTTGGACCATTTTGAGGAGTTCACCCGCCATTTCAGGACAGTATTCGACCATCCACCCGAAGGCAGAGCGGCGGGTGAGCGCCTCTATCATCTGAGGCAGGAGACGAGGAGTGCACAGGAGTTTGCTCTGGAGTTTAGGACCCTGGCTGCCAGCGCTGGATGGAGCGACAGGGCCCTGATCGACCATTACCGTTGTAGTCTACGCGAGGACGTCCATCGGGAGCTGGCCTGGACATGTCCATCAGGCTAGACAACATGCTGGCTAAATAAATAAAAATAAATACAATCACAGTGAAATATAGTTACCCGCTACCTCTAAATACGGTTGAGTCAATGCACGGGGCGCGCTTATTCAAAAAATTGGAACTCAGGAGCGCTTACAACCTGGTGTATATCCGGGAGGGGGACGAGTGGAAGACGGCATTTAGTACCACCTCAGGGCACTATGAGTACCTCGTCATGCCGTACGGGTTGATGAATGCTCCATCAGTCTTCCAGGCCTTTGTAGACGAGATTTTCCGGGATCTGCACTGGCAGGGTGTAGTGGTTTTTATCGACAACATTCTGATATACTCCGCTACACGCGCCGAGCATGTGTCCCTGGTGCGCAGGGTGCTTGGTCGACTGTTGGAGCATGACCTATAAGTCAAGGCTGAGAAATGCCTGTTCTTCCAACAGTCCATCTCCTACGTAATTGGCCGACTCCCACCACGGTAAAGGAGGTGCAGTGGTTTCTAGGGTTGGCCAACTACTACGGGGGTTTATCTGGGGCTTTGGTCAGGTAGCGGCTCCCATTACCTCACTGCTGAAGGGGTGTACGGTACGTTTGCAGTGGTCAGCTGAGGCGGACAGGGCTTTTGGTCAGCTGAGGGCTCTATTTACCTCGGCACCCGTGCTGGCTCATCCGGATCCCTCTTTGGCGTTCATAGTGGAGGTAGACGCGTCCGAGGCTGGAATAGGAGCCGTGCTCTCTCAATGCTCAGGTACGCCACCAAAACACCGCCCCTGTGCCTTCTTTTCGAAGAAGCTCAGCCCGGCGGAGCGAAACTATGACATGGGGGACCGGGAGTTGTTGGCTGTCGTCAAGGCTTTGAAGGCGTGGAGACATTGGCTTGATGGGGGCTAAACACCCTTTCCTCATCTGGAAGAACCACCGCAATCTGGAGTACATCCAGGTGGCGAGGAGACTGAACCCTCGCCAGGCAAGGTGGGCCATGTTCTTTACCCGTTTTGTTTTCACCCTGTCCTACAGACCAGGTTCCCAGAACGCGAAGGCAGCCGCACTGTCCGGATGTATGACACAGAGGACTAGTCCATTGATCCCACTCCCATACTCCCGGCCTCTTGCCTGGTGGCACCGGTAGTGTGGGAGCTGAAAGCGGACATCGAGAGGGCGTTACATACAAAGCCCACTCCCCCCAGTGTCCAGCTGGGTGTCTATATGTTACGTTGGCTGTCCGCGACCATTTGATCTATTGGGCCCACACGTCACCCTCCTCTGGTCAACCGAGCATCGGTTGGACAGTGCGCTGTCTTAGTGGGAAGTACTGGTGGTCCACCTTGGATAAGAACGTGAGGGTTTCTGTTTCCTCCTGCTCGGTGTGCGCCCAGTGCAAGGCCCCTAGGCACCTGCCCAGAGGAAAGTTACAACCCTTACCTGTTCCACAACGGCCGTGGTCGCACCTGTTGGTGGACTTCCTGATGGATCTGCCTCCCTCACAGGGTAACACCACGATCCTGGTCGTTGTGGATCGGTTTTGGGGGTGCCTGAGGACATACTATCTGATCAAGGTCCTCAGTTCACGTCACCCCGAGAGTAACGGGCAGTAAACCAGGATGTGGGTAGGTTTCTGCAGTCTTATTGCCAGGACCGGCTGGGGGAGTGGGCGGCGTTCATACACTGGGCCCAGAACTCGCTCCTCCACTCCTCTATCAACCTCTCCCTTTCCAGTGCGTGCTGGGGTTCCAGCCGGTTCTGGCGCCGTGGCATCAGAGCCAGATCGAGGCTCCTGCGGTGGACGACTGGTTTAGGCGCTCGGAGGAGATGTGGGACGCCGCTCATGTGCACCTTCAGCGGGCCGTGAGGCGTCAGAAAGCCAGCGCAGACCGCCACCGCACTGCTGGAGCTGCGCGCCAAGGGGGGGGGGGGGGGGGCGTTACTGTCACGATTTCTGCCGGAGTCGGTCCTTCTCCTTGTTCGAGCGGCTTTCGGCGTCACCGGAAAATGATTACCGATCCACTTTAAATTTTCCATTCGTTTTTTACACACCTGGTTTCAATTCCCCCATTACATGTTCATTATTTAACCCTTCGGTTTCCCCCATGTTTGTGTGTTATTGTAAGGCTGTATATGACGGCTGGTTTATTGTTACCGGGTTTTGTTATTACGCCCGTTTATTTCATGGTACCGGTATTTTCCCATCACCATAGTAATGTGTTTATACTGGTGTTTTTATTGAATTAAATACTTTGTCCACGCATCTCAGCTCTCCTGCGCCTGACTCCATTCACCAGTTACCCACAGCCTTGACAGGAATGAGCCATTTGGAAGCTGGGGATGATTAGGTGGCCATGATAGTATGAAGGCCAGATTGGAAATTTTGCCAGGACACCAGGACACCCCTACTCTCATGATAAGTGCCATGGGATCTTTAGTGACCACAGAGAGGTACGACACCTGTTTAACGTCCCATCTGAAAGACAACGTCCTCTAGCAGTCTCTCCAGGCTAGGAGGGCGCGCTAGTGTAGGGAAGCCTATAGTGCGTCTTCATCCCACAGAGATTGTAGGCTATTGTAGGCTAATAAAGAAGAAGCCTTTTGAACATAGACTTGGCGCTCCGGTACCACTTGCCGTGCTGTAGACGAGAGAACAGTCTATGACTAGGGTGGCTGGAGTCTTTGACAATGTTTAGGGCCTTCCTCTGACACTGCCTGCTATAGAGATCCTGGATGGCAGGAACTTGGCCCCAGTGATGTACTACCCTCTGTAGTGGCTTGAGGTCGTAGGCCGAGCAGTTCCCATACCAGGCAGTGATGCAAACAGTCAGGTTGCTCTCGATGGTGCAGCTGTATACATTTTTTGAGGATCTGAGGGGGAATAGGCTTTGTCGTGCCCTCTTCACGACTGTCTTGGTGTGTTTGGACCATGATAGTTTGTTGGTGATGTGGACACCAACGAACTTGAAGCTCTCAACCTGCTCCACTACAGCCCATTTGATGAAAATGAGGGGGTGCTCAGTCCTCCTTTTTCTGTAGTCCACAATAATCTCATTGATGCTAAGGGAAGCCAAACTTCCTGCCAAAACTTTACCCCCACCACCCCTAAAAAAACATACATCTGTATTTCATAAATGTCCTACAATTCGCAAGAGGCTGACTGTATCTCACTGGAGAAAGCATCTGAGCGACCTAAACAGTGGCCCTCTGTCTCAGCATGTGAAGCGAATCTATCTGATGCAGTCTGGTCAGAAAGAGTATGACATTGTTGCCGCACATAGCATTGAGTGCAAGGAAAGCCAGCGAGCAATTGGCCTCCCTTGATAAAAAATAAATAAAAGGCGCTAAACTGAGTCAGCTCAGCTGTGAATAGTCCTGGCATACCAACAAAAAAAAAGTGTAAAGGGAATATCGTTGTGTTGTTGTTATCAGGTGGGTAGCTAGCTAATAGCGTCCCTTTCCTAAATTAGCCATGCATGGAAATAGGGATTTGGAATTGTAGTTTTACCTAATTCTCAGTATTGGCCAATGATTATAACTGCAATTCTGACCCAGTCATAAATTCATACATTGTGCCCCCTAGCCTGAGAGGATGGTGCATTCGGAAAGTATTCAGACATCTGGTCTTTTTCCTAATTTGATAAAATACATTTTTTCCTCATCACTCTACACACAATACCCCATAATGACAAAGTGAAAACAAGTTTTTAGACATTTTTGAAAATGTATTACGAATAAAAACAGAAATAACCTTATTTACATATGTATTCAGACCCTTTGCTATGAGACTTGAAATTGAGTTCAGGTGTATCCTGTTTCCATTGATTATCCTTAAGATGTTTCTAGAACTTGAATGGAGTCCACCTGTGGTAAATTCAATTGATTGGACATGATTTGGAAAGGCACACATCTGTCTATATAAGGTCCCACGGTTAGTGCATGTCAGAGCAAAAACCAAGCCATGAGGTCAAAGGAATTGTCCTTAGAAGTCTGTGACAGGTTTGTGTAGAGGCACAGACATCTGGAAGGGTACCAAAACATGTATGCAGCATTGAAAGTCCCCAAGAACACAGTGGCCTCCATCAAGCTGGCCGCCCAGCCAAACTGAGCAATTGGGGGAGAACGGCCTTGGTCAGGGAGGTGACCAAGAACCCAATGTTCAATTTGACAGAGCTCAAGAGTTTCTATGTGGAGATGGGAGAAACTTCCAGAAGGACCACAATCTCTGCCCACTCCGCCAATCAGGCCTTTATGGTAGAGTGGCCAGATGGAAACCACTCCTCAGTAAAAGGAGTTCTTACTGGTTGGTAGGTGATCAAATACTTATGTCATGCAATAAAATGCAAATGAATTACTTAAAAATCATACAATGTGATTTTCTAGATTTTTGTTTTAGATTCCGTCTCTCACAGTTGAAGTGTGCCTATGATAAAAATTACAGACCTCTACATGCTTTGTAAGTAGGAAAACCTGGAAAATCGGCAGTGTATTAAATACTTGTTCTCCCCACTGTATGCCTTGACACGTGACACATATATATATATATATATATATATATTCACGGTGTCAAGGCATATGAACTAACAGGTTAAAGAGCAAGCAACACAATTATCACAACACATAGGATGTAATATGGCATTTGTTCTGTATTGGCTTCCCCGTTGATTTTACACACGCACAGCTACTGTATTTTAAATACTTTATCGTAGGGACATGAAGGCTATGCCTACATTCAAAGGAAGATTGTGACTGTTTCTTCTACATGACAGGAATCTGATATCTGGTCAAGTCTGTAGGGTCAACACACGTAACGTGTTCATAAGGTAGGCCTAATCGACTGGTAAACATGCAGAGAAAATGTTTGTTTTGTTCTGCTACTTAAAGACAGGGAGAGATGGCTTAAAGGTCCAATGCAGCTGTTTTTATCTCATTATCAAATCATTTCTGGATAACATTTCATTTCCCAAATTGTATTGTTTTAAATTAAAACATTACAAAATAAACTGAAATAGCTGCTTAGCAAAGAGCAATTTCTCAAACAATAATTTTGCTACTGTAGGACTGTCTGGGAGTGGTTTGGGTGGGGAGGGGGAAAATAAAGATTTTATTTTATTGGCAAAGAGATTTGAAACTCTTTTTCTCATTGGTCTATTAACAAATTTACCGCATGTTGATGTCACCACAGAAGGCCAAAACTCCCTCCCAACAAAGAGTCTGAAATGATTTCAGTTGGTCTTTTCAAACAGCTCTTACACTAGGAGGGCATTATAATCATTTTCACAATATTATTACAAACTCAATGTGTGGAAATATGTATAAAACATAGGAACTGGGCACTGGGCCTTTAATGCAGAGAGATAATCAGTGTTTAGTCCCTCTGTATCACCCTGCCTTTTCCACAGCTAATCTAATCAACTCATTCATTGCTGATGACCTTTCCAATATCAACAGTGGACTCTGCAATAAAGAGCCCATTCTTGAAAAATCTAATTTAGAGAACATCATTACCAATTTGAAAAAAATTGATGAAAACAGATAACCTAGTGCCTATTTATAACGTGTCATATACCTTGATCAATATCGATATCTAAGTACACATAGCTTTATGAGTAGCCTACATAGCCTAATTTAACCTCCCCACTGGGCATACAACGAATGGTTGAATCAACGTTGTTTCCATGTCACATCAATGATGTTGAATCAACTTGGAAAATAAGTTGAATTGACTTCCCTACCCAGTGGGCTATGGCTTGATTATTTCTCAAATCTGTAGGCCTATATGAAATATAGAAGAAAACTGGCAGTTAGTTTGTAGGCTATATGTATAATATTTAAAGCAATTAATATGCTAATCTCCTCCAGACATAGCTCAAAAAGTATTGGAACAGATACATTTTTCTTGTCATTTTGGCTCTGTAGTCCAATACTTTGGATTTTAAATGATAAGAGAAATTGAGAAATTACAGCACAATTTGTTAGATGCATTTGTGTTTGTTTTGCTTGCATTTCAGATTATTTTGTGTCCATTAGAAATTAATGGTAAATAATGTATTGTGTCATTTTAGTCACTTTTATTGTAAATAAGAATAGAATATGTTTCTAAACACTTCTAAATGAATGTGGATGCTACCATGATTAAGGATCATCCTGAATGAATCGTGAATAATGATGATCCTATGTCTAGAAGAGATTTTTTTTTTAAATGGTAGAGTACAGAGAAAAAAAACAAAACAAATGTCACTGTCCAAATACTTTTGTAGCTCACTGTAGACCTCGCCTTGATTTGAAAAATTGCTTTTCACTGCAACTGGGCAACATGCATTTATTAAAAGGTAGACCACTTATTTAGTGTAAATCCGATATTGTTGGAGGCAATTCTGGCTACATGTTCTGGCAGAACCTTTTTTTCGTTTAAGATTCTCTAGGCCACTATGCCATCACACCTTTCATTTCCCCAAACATATCCCGTTCATTTGAACTGTGTAAAGCTATGACTTCGTTTATATCGTGGAACTTTTGATAAGGGTATGTTTTCATTTTATTTGGCTCTTGGTTAAATTTAAGAACGACAATTTGTCGCCTTAATTCCAGTCCATTTATTAATACGTGTAGTTGCTATATTAAACGTGCAACGTTAGTGGATTCCAGGCAAATTGCATCGGGTTATATAACCCTTTCGATGAGTAATGCATTCACTTCTCAAACGTCATTCACGTAGGTTATTTGTAGTTTACAAAACGAGCGTCCCCGCCAGTGAACTGTGAAGTGTTTCGTACCAGCGGGACAGTGTGAACTTAGGAACTGCAACGGGGAGGGACAGATGCAAGGTTGCAGTCCAGTCTGCATTATGTTCATCTGTTCATAACTGTTCCACTGCTACATTCATACGCTGCTGAGGCAGGTGGTCTTTTCGGATAGTGCCGTGCGTGGTCTCCACAAGCGGACCTGTGGAACATTAGCATCGGAGCAACTGAAGCCCACTGAACTGATTACCGTCCATTCAAGTCAGGTGAGAGCTCATCTGTAATGTTAGGCAGACTTTTACATTCACGTCCGATATGTATTTACTGTCATTGTTAGTTGGATAACTTTCCATTGCACATAGATCAAATTCATTTGTATGACAAGCGCACTTGTCTGTTTCAATTCTGAAAAGGGATACGTGTCTCCCGAATCACCTAGGCTACTTGATTTTGTTAAATTGCTCGCTTGACCATAAACCATCTTGTCTAATATTAGCTGTCTCGTTTGAATAACTAAAGCAGGCGGCAGGTAGCCTAGCGGTTATGCGGTTGGCCCAGGAATAGAAAGGTGGCTGGTTCGTTATTCCCGAGGCGATGTGCGCTTAAGCAAGGCACTTAACACTCATTTGCTCAATGGGCGCTGTGCTACTATGGCTGAACCAGTCAAACAACACATTTCACTGCACCTATGTGACAATAAAACATATGTTTTCCCAATTATATTTTGTTGATAACACTTCAGAGAATATGATATGATTTGAAAGAATATCTGAATAAATAAGATGTATTTTATCCATCTAAAACATGCATAGCCTAATCTTCTTAGATCTTTTCTGTTTGCTGAAATGTAATTAATTGTATTTCACCTACAGAGCAAGTAGGCTATACTAAGTTTGCAATGTTTCAGCCTCATGGTACTTATTTCTGTCCATTGATACAAACTATAAAAATGGAATATTATAGTCTAGATAAGCATAGTTAATTTTGAATGATTGCGCATCATTCTCAATTATTAAATTATAACGTTACCCAATTGTCCTTGTCATTGTGTTATAATGGATGTTGTTTAAAAACATGAATTTGTATCTACAACGTACATTGTGTAATTAGTTAATACATTCCCTTACTGCATGATGTTTCCATATGGCCCATACTATCACTTCGTTGCTACTCCTTCCTACACCATACATGATTATGATAAAAACGTGTACATTTCTCCTTAAATGAAAGATTGGCAATCGTTACAAGGGTTAGTTAAGAATGGTTAGTCTTCATTTTAAGCAAGTTTTCATAAATCAATTTCATAATAAAGTGAGAAAAAAATTATAATGAGACCATATGGCAACGCTGTGTGATAATGGTAGTAAACCTCCAAAATCAGTACAGTGCCTTCAGAAAGTATTCACACCTCTTGACTTTTTCCACATTTTGTTGTGTTACAGCCTGAATTAAAAATGTATTAAATGTAGATATTTTTATCACTGGCCTACAATATCCCATAATGTCAAAGTGGAATGGTCTTTTTAAAAAAATTATACATATATTGAGTCAATGTATTCAACCCCTTTGTTATGGCAAGCCTAAATATGTTCAGGAGTGATTATGAGCATTATGAAATTATTCATTACACTTTGTATGGTGTATCAATACACTCAGTCACTACAAAGATATAGGCGTCGTTCCTAACTCAGTTTTCAGAGAAAGGAAACTGCTCAGGGATTTCACCATGAGGCCAATGGTGACTTTAAAACAGTAACAGAGTTTAATTGCTGTGATAGGAGAAAACTGAGGACGGATCAACAACACTGTAGTTACTCCACAATACTGACCTAATTGACAGAGTGAAAAGTAGTAAGCCTTTACAGAATATAAATATTCCAAAACAAGCATCCTGTTTGCGACAAGGCACTAAATTATTACTGCAAAGCAATTCACTTTTTGTACTGAATACAAAGTGTTATGTTTGGGGGGAATCCAATACAACACATTACCGAGTACCAGTTTCCATATTTGCAAGCATAGGGGTGGCTGCATCATGTTATCGGTATGCTTGTAATCATTAAGGACTGGGAGATGAATTCACCTTTCAGCATGGCAATAACCTAAATCACAAGGCCAGATTTTATTTTATTTTTATTTCACCTTTATTTAACCAGGTAGGCTAGTTGAGAACAAGTTCTCATTTGCAACTGCGACCTAGCCAAGATAAAGCATAGCAATTCAAC
The DNA here is from genome assembly GCF_045791955.1 of Oncorhynchus clarkii lewisi. NCBI lineage: Eukaryota > Metazoa > Chordata > Actinopteri > Salmoniformes > Salmonidae > Oncorhynchus > Oncorhynchus clarkii. Next base: position 43,771,798 of record NC_092164.1, read on the forward strand.
ACATACAACAACACAGAGTTACACATGGAATAAACAAAACATACAGTCAATAATACAGTAGAACAAAAGAAAACAAAAAGTCTATATACAGTGAGTGCAAACATCTACATTGGAGTTGCTTACCAAGAAGACAATGAATGTACCTGAGTGGCCGAGTTACAGTTTTGATTTAAATATACTTGAAATCTATGGCAAGACCTGAAAATGGTTGTTTAGCAATGATCAACAACCAATTTGACAGAGCTTGTGGAGTTATGGGAAAATGTTGCACAATCTCGGTGTGGAAAGCTCTTAGAGACTTACCCAAAAATATTAATTTACATTTTAGCAGACACTCTTATCCAGAGTGACTTACACTAGTGAGTGCATACGTTTTCAGACTGGTCCCACATGTGAATCAAACACACAACCCTGGTGTTGCAAGCACCATGCTCTACCAACTGACCTACATGGGACCTCACAGCTGTAATCACTGTCAAAGGTGCTTCAACAAAGTATTGACTCGGGTGTGAATACTTATGGAAATGAGATATTTCTGAATTTGAAAACCATTTTTAAAAACCTGTTTTTGCTTTGTCATTATGGGGGACTGTGTGTACATTAATGAGGATAAACATGTATTTAATCCATTTTACAATAAGTCTAATGTAGTAAAATGTGGGAAAAGTCAAGGGGTCTGAATACTTTTAGAATTTTGAAGAATACCAATTGTAAATACCTTAAGAGCTTAGTTCAACTATAACCCATCATAACCTAAAATATAAGGTTGTTTTAATTCATAATTTGTTAATAACCATGTATAGCTTAAATATTGCCCTTCCTTCTTGCCACACGCAGATAATACTGTTGCGCCATCTATAAATATGAGAGTGGTTATATTTCTCAAGCCCCATCCCTCAGCTTTATGGCAACCCCAGTGGTGAGGCTGCCATTTTGTTGTTTTTCAAATACATTTTGAAATTAATCTTATGATGGATATTTTCATAACAATACATCCCTCGAAATGATCAAACAAGTCTGGCTTTGATATGTGACACCCTTTCATTTAATCAGATGAGCAATGTCCCTTTAAGCATGACAAATAATATGCATATCTCCTTTTCTTGCAGGAAATGGAGGACAATCAATAAATGTACATTAACTTGTCATCGGACCAACCAGGAATGACCTGTCTTTTACCATTGTAAAAGCTTCTTCTTGACAGCTTCTTCTACACAGCCATAATTCAGAATTCTCTCAACTGTTCTTTTGGGTGGGTTTTCTCCAGGCCACATCCAAAATGTCTGAGGCTGACTTCCAGAGACTTGAGATGTTTTTCCAGATCCTGCACAAGGACCCCTCCTGCAACCATTCCCACCTGACCTTCCATAACACCAGCATGGTATACAATCTGGACTTCCCTGGCGATGGCTCCCACTGGCTGCGCGCCATCATCTCCGTGGTGTACTGTGCCGTGGCCACCGGCGGACTGCTGGGCAATCTTCTCGTGCTGTACCTTCTCTGCTCGACCCGGACCATCGTCAAGAGTGCCATCAACTTCTTTGTGTTCAACCTGGCCCTGGCTGACTTGTTACTCTCCCTGGCGCTGCCGTTCTGGGCAGTAGACATCACCCTGGACTACAACTGGCCTTTTGGTTTGGCCATGTGCAAGGCCGTGTCCCTCCTGACGGGCCTCAACGTCTACGCCAGTTGCTTCTTCCTGATGGCCATGAGCTTGACCCGCTACTGTTCAGTGGCTACTGCACTCAAGCCCGCTGCACCACTCGGTCACAAGCTTTGTGATTCCCGGGTAACTACCGCACTTATATGGGCCGGGGCACTGGTGGCTGCTGCACCGCGTGCCGTGTTCGCCGATCTCAACAGAGTAGGCATGGCCAATGACACTGCATGTCTGCTCCGCTTCCCTAAAGGTACGAATTGGCTGGCTGTCAACCAACTCCTGAGGCTTCTGTTTGGCTTCCTGTTGCCCTACTTCATCATGATCCTCTCCTACCTGCTCCTGCTGCGCTTCCTCTGCCGGCACAAGCTGAACGGTGTCAACCCACAGCGACAGGCTCATGTCTCCAAGTCCGTGGCAGTTGTGGTGCTCTCCTTCTGCACCTGCTGGTTCCCGTATAACGTGCTAACTCTCTGGAGTGCGCTGATCCAACTGGATCTAACAGAAATCAGTCCCTCCTACTACTTTGTCCAGACCTACCTCTTCCCCTTGGCCAACTGTCTGGCCTTCACCAGTTGCTGCCTCAACCCTGTCATCTACTGCCTCATTCGCAGGGAGTACCGCAAGGCCCTGCGCACCCTGGTCTTGAAGTCAAGTCTCGCAATCGCTTCCAAAGCCTGCCTCTCGGCAGTCAACTCCAATGAGGGCCAGAACCGCGATGGACAGCTGGGCATCCCGCTCAACAATATTGAAAGCCACACGGCCCAGTCTTACACCAAGAGGTCAGCACTTCCCTCTACCACTCTATCGCTGGGTCCCAGTCCCAAGGGCCTCTGTCCGCTCAATGACCTCACCTGAGGAGGATATCGCTGAACCTCAGACATAGATTAATTAAAGCTTCAATTAAATTGTGTTGGTGTTTTCGCATGGGTATGACAAAGCTTTTTTTCCTTTACCAAAAACAAAGTTGTATCTATATTATGAGACAAATGCCTTGTTGCCTTTTGCATGAACACGACAAGGGTGTGAATTTTTGTGAACATCATCAGGACATTCCTTCTTATTGGCATTCAAATTATGCATTGTGTTGTTTTCTATAGTTTGTGGGATCATTTCTTAAATTAAACTTAATTATTGCAAGGGAAAGCAAATCAAATTTCAAATCAAATTAGGAAACAAGTTAACAACATGTTATTGCATCTTATTTTGAGATGGAGTGTAAAATTAATTATTGAGACAAAATCTTTAGGTATTCAGCCCCCAATAAACTGAAACAACACTATATATATAAAAGTATGTGGACACCCCTTCAAATTAGTGGATTCGGCTATTTATTTCGATAAAAATCGAGCACCCAGCCATGCAATCTCCATAGACAAACATTGGCTGTGGGATGGCCTTACTGAAGAGCTCAGTGACTTTTAACGTGGCACTGTCATAGGATGCCACCTTTCCAACAAGTCAGTTCGTCAAATTTCTGCCCTGCTAGAGCTGCCCCGGTCAACTGTAAGTGATATTATTGTGACGTGCAAACGTCTAGGAGCAACATCGGCTCAGCCGCAAAGTGCTTGGCCACACAAGCTCACAGAATGGGACAGCCGAGTGCTGAGGTGCCTAGCGTGTACAAATTGTCTAACCTCGGTTGCAACACTCACTACAGAGTTCCAAACTGCCTCTGGAAGCAACATCAGTACAATAACTGTTCGCCATGAGCTTCATGAAATGGGTTTCCATGGCCGAGCAGCCGCACCAAAGCCTAAGATCACCATGCGCAATGCCAAGCGTCCGCACCATTCGACTCTGGAGCAGTGGAAATGCGTTCACTAGCTATGGATCAACCTTGACCATCTGGCAATCCGACCGACAAATCTGGGTTTGGTGGATGCCAGGAGAACGCTACCTGACCGAATGCTTAGTGCCCACTGTAAAGTTTGGTGGAGGAGGAATAATAGTCTCTGGCTGTTTTTCATGGTTCGGGCTAGGCCCCTTACTTCCAGTGAAGGGAAATCTTAACACTACAGCATACACTGATAACTTTGTGGCACCAGTTCGGGGGAAGGCACTTTCCTGTTCCATTATGAAAAAGCCCCTGTGCACAAAGCGAGGTCCATACAGAAGTGGTTTGTTGAAATTGATGTGGAAGAACTTGACTGGCTTGCCCTGACCTCAAACCCATTGAGGATCTTTGGGATGAATTGGAACACTGACTATGAGCCGGGCCTAATCGCCCAACATCAGTGCTCGACCTCACTAATACTCTTGTGACTGAATGGAAACAAGTCCCCTCAGCAATGTTTCAACATCTTGTGGAAAGCCTTCCTAGAAGAGTGGAGGCTTTTATAGCAGCAAAGTGGGCACCAACTTCATATTAATTCCCATGATTTTGGAATGAGATGTTCAATGAGCAGGTGTCCTCATACAATTTTTTGTATGATATTTATTGCAAATGACCCATGTCTCTCAGCCCAAGAGGTGCAAGCTATTTGTCCTGTTAGAGGAGTATGGTCAGGCACTCGAGGGGTTGGCAGTTAAACCCCAGTGTGGGCCACTTCCTTTAATGCTGTATATTGATATTGTTGGGGCACCATTTTTTATTGCATTTTTAAGACTTCTTTGCTAGATCTATATGACTGGCATTTTGAGTCAACAGTCGATTGCTCTTTAGGAATAAGCAAATACTTTTTGGGGTTTAAAAAGATGGGAAAAAGGCCATAGACTACATTTACAAGAAAAGTGGGACAAGAAACACAATGTTGAAGTCAAAACCCCTGCCAACTAGTATTAACACTTATATTTTGTTTTGGAGAAATGATTTACCTTCTGTAAGTTTAAGAAACATTGCCTTGTAATTCCTTTACCAAAATCCCACATCTCTTTAAGATATTTTCTAATTTATCTCCCTCATGAGGAGGGAGGATAATGAAAGTTCACTGAGGTAACAAGTAAAGGTAGACCTACCAATTTGTTATACTGTTTTTACTGATATCAAGTTTGTTTATGAATTATTAAGTGATTCAAATTCGTAGTTCAGTCACCAAATCAATAACAGAATTACAGAAAAATCAGTAATGGAATTACTGCAATTGAATTGCCTACAATGGGCATAGTATAGTACTCACAAACCACAGTTGGGTCACCTGCTACTGTCCACCCTTCCACTGGCATAATTTTATGTTCAGCTCATAACTGTTTTTTCTCTTTCTGTTGTCTGATGGTCAATGCAAGACTGTGAAAACAGTCTGGGCAACCCCTCCCTCTCCCTCTCTATCTCTCTTCCACTCTCTCTTTCTCTTCTATCTCTTTCTACACTTAATGTCAACTCTCCCTGTCACGCCCTGATCTGTTTCAACTGTTCCTGTGATTGTCTCCACCCCCTCCAGGTGTCGCTTATTTTCCCCAGTGTATTTATCCCTGTGGTTCCTGTCTCTGTGCCAGATCGCCTGGTATGTTTAGTCAAGTCAACCAGTGTGTTTTTCCCGTACTCCTTTTCTATTCTCTTTTTATAGTCCTCCCGGTTCTGACCCCTGCTTGAGTCTGGACTACTTTCCTGCCTGCCTGTTCATCCTGCCTGCCCTGACCTTGATTCTGCCTGCCCTTCGGTACCTATTGCACTCTGATCTGGTTTTGACCTTTTTGCCTGTCCACGACCATTCTCTTGCCTACCCCTTTGGATTAATAAACATTGTAAGACTCCAACCATCTGCCTCCTGTGTCTGCATCTGGGTCTCGCCTTGTGCCTTGATACTCTCAGCTCTTATTGACACCTACCATGACACCTACCACCTATCCTCTTTCCACTTACTGTAAGAAGCATCCTCACCCAATGAGCACCGACCGACACCGGATGTCCATGGAAGTTGAAAGCAAGTTGAAATTTGATCAGTCGGACCAAATCTTAACCAATCATAGGCATCTATGTTTCACAAGTTTGGACATCACAGTGCAGTACAGTAGAACATAGTAGAGCCCAGTACAGTAAATAAAATTAGAGTAGAATAGAGTAGAGTTTACTGCAGTACAGTACAGCACACCAGAGTAGAGTACAGTATAATGTACTGTATTGTACTCTACTATGCTCTACTGTGCTGTACTGTGATGCCCAAATTTGTGAAACAGACTTCTTTGATTGCTTCCGATTTGGTCTGGTCCGGACAAACCAAATGTGGTCTTGTTTGGGGGCAGAGCTCATTACAATAATAGCCAGTGTGTAGAACAATACCCATATATGCAAAATAAGAATATGCATATTTCTACCTTCGTGTACCTATTCAGGATACATCATCATGAAAAGAATGATATTCATCTCCATAATTATGCATTTATATACTGAACAAAAATATAAATGCAACATGTGGAGATGCATGTGTTGGTCCCATGTTTCATGAGTTGAAATAAGAGATAGATTAGGGCCTAATCCGCATCTTTGAATCTTAATTTGGTGCAGATATTTAACAAAGTTTCTGGAAAACGTGGTCGCATAAGTACATGTAAATGTGTTTTCGTGAAATGTTCTGTGTAAATTGTTCAAAGGAGACCTTCTGCATAGAGTTTTATGGTTTGTTCAACTTTAAAATCAATGGTTTTTGTTTGGCGTATATTTTTAAGCGTAATTCCGTTACCGTGGCATTGCCCTCTAGCATTATTTCTAATCATCCTAATGTGTATGTCCTCATCATGGACAAGTGTATTAAAATTATCCTGCATCTGGTGGTCTCCACAAGAGGTAAAACTAAATAACGGGGACAAACATTGTTGGCAAGAAACTGTTTTAGTGACATATTTCAAATATACTCAAAGATGATTGAGATACAATTTACAGATTAAACTGTTGGGAACCAGTTGTACAACAGAATGTACTCAATGAACCACTTCAGATGAGCTGAATTAACCAGTGGCATGTCTCCAAGTTACAGATGCAATATATCATTATGTTGTACAAATGCCTGTGTTGTCAGTTTGCTATTCCTAATAGAAGAAATGTAACTTATGTTTTGGTTGTGAAAGCTATGCAACCCACCGGGTGCAGACGTCAATTCAACGTCTATTCCACGTTGGTTCAATGTAATATCATTGAAATTACGTGGAAACAACATTGATTCAACCAGTGTGTGACCAGTGAGCTTCAAATGATTGTTTTGCTTTAGCAAGTTTAATGTCATTGTATTCGGATATCTTCTCACATTTCAAGTAGTTGTTAATAATTATACAACGGGTGGGTCTTATCCTGAATGCTTATTGGTTAAAACTGCATTCCAGCTGGTGTCTATTCCACAAGTTACCACGCTAAATCTATGACGTTAAAATGCCTATTTACTCTTTTCCACCTGACTGCACAATCCACTGTCTCATCAGCCCAGCCAGCCAATGTATAAACTTTATCCCCACTAAACAAAGCATAGTGGGGATAGCATTTAGACATTATCTCACATTTCTTTTAAACTAACATTTAGTTTTAAACTAAATTGTAATAACCTTGCTGTCTGTCTGTTCCGTCATTTGCAAAATTGTTTCAATATTCAATATCTCCAGCTGTCCCATAGTAATGAATGTGTCGGGATGAGACAGACAGGCAGGCAACTTTTCTCAGCCAGTTGAAATCATGAATATGCATAATTTTTATGGATATATACAAAGAACTATCAATAGAAAACAGGTAAAACAAAATGAACTGTAGCTATTTTGCAGTCTTTCCAGCTTCAGTTTTAAATTGTGTTAGTGTTAGCTGTGTTGTTGGCTAGCTGTCGAACAACAGTGTCTTGATGAGAGAGCACATATTTCAAGCCAGGTGGAATTGCACATGATTAGTTCATTGTTATGGACGCACCAAATAAATGTCACTAGAAAACAGCTTAAACAAATGCAAATACAGCTACTCTGTTGTTATTCTGGCTGCACTGTTGACTGTGACTGTAAATTAGCCGCAGTTGGCTAGCTAGCAAGCAAGGTATAAGAACATTGCCAGACAGTATGGCAATGGTACATTTAGAACGAACGACTGGGTCGCGTCCGTATATACAGAACAAAAAGACTGAACGAATGTGTCGCGTTTCTGGCAACCAAACCCATAGAATAGACGACCAGCCAGCTTGGCTAGCAACCCTATATATCTGTCGGGACTACATCTTGCGGAAGGATGAAATAGTATGAATAAATTCATCAAATATGTTAATCATTATTTGAATATGATGGTATCCCGTTGAATAAAAGCAATAATGCCCTCGAAGTCGATGTTTGGAGGATATATTGGCACGGTTTGCATGCCCTCGAAGAACACCCAGGCGAATATATCCTCCAAATTCCGGCTTCTCGAGCATTATAACTTAAATAAAGCATAATTGATGATGGTTGTCAGTTTTTGGGTGAAACGCTATTGTTACATCTGATAAAGATTGTTACATTTTGCATATTTGTTAATTGAACGTACTGTGTGTGCTTTCTCAAGGTAGTCTTTCATCTGTAAAGATTTTTTCTGTCATTAAACATGATATTCTATTCTTTGGATTGGAACTTTTATTTAAAGTTGGCACTGATTTTACTGATGTGAAACTTAAGGTTTCTGCAAAAAAAAGATTTAGGCAGCCCAAAAATGACATCTTGTCGATATTCACATCATGCCTACAGTTGAAGACAAGTGTCTTCCCAACAAACCAAGGACATTCCCAAGACATAAGATAACATGCCCAGTATGGCAGGCACGGGAAGACCCCCACTTGATTTTCGTTGGCTGATTGCTCAGTCCATCACCATTTCTAGCATAACACTTAAGCATTGTTCATACCGCAGACCTTAAAGCTCAAATCAATCCGTTTTGGAATACTGACTGTCCAAACAGCAAGTTACAAGTGACCAAATTGGATTTGTGTGTGGTCAGACAGCCGTCATTTGCTGACATGGCTATGCTAGTTGTCATAGGAACTACGGGTGTGTGTGTGCTGTGGGGTAGGTTTATTGGTGGTGGTGCTCATGCTTCCTATCACTCAGAAGTTATGAAGCAAGCTAAGGTAGAAACAATGACTGTCATTGATGTTTCCCAGTTGCTTTGAATGTTCAAAATCATAGTGTAAGAACACTTTTAAAGCCTGAAAGCATAAGATGATCTTTAAAAATGACTAATTTTTGTCTAGCCACATCAGTCACCTAGCAAGCTAGGTAGCTGATTAGCTTTCTAGCACATTCACTCATGTGCTTGTAAATAATTAACAAGCTACCACATGTTCTTGTAAAACTGTCAACAGAGTAGCTAGCAAGCAACAATATATTCCAAATATATCAGATATAGCAAATATATCAGATTTGATTGTGCCGCATGGCCAGGAATTAGATTTGTATCTGACTTTAAAACACCTATGAAGGTGATTTGAGTCACTTCAAACTGCCAATGTTAACAAAGCTTTAAAACCTGTGGATTTCAATGTGCGAGCAGCACAAGTGACTTAATCCTAAGGGAGATACTCAATTGGGAATAAAGTCTGTCCTCTCCTTGACTCCTCTGTCCTCCGTGACCCGGAAACCGATAAGTGACATTCTTGAACTTTGTTGGTTAAGGACTTGTAAGTAATCATTTCAGGTCCACACCTGTTGTATTTGGCGCATGTGACAAATACAATTTGATTTGATACGTAGGAGAGTATCAATTTGTTAATAGGCAAACAGAGGAGTATGCTTCTCTCCTCAATAACCCCCTTCATTCAAATCAATCAAATTGTATTGGTCACATACACATATTTATTTGTGGGTGTAGTGAAATGCTTGGGTTCCTAGCCCCAACAGTGCATTAGTATATAACAATTCACAACAATACATACAGAAATTGATGTACAATATGATCTTGTTGCCATCTAATGCACATGCAACTGTTATAAATTAACACTGCAGCGCTCTCCCTGTCCTCTGCCATGCCCTGATGTTATTACTGCTGATTATATCTGGAGATGTGCATGTACATCATGGCATATCTACTGTTGCTAGCCCCAATTCTGATTTGTGCTCTGTTATCTGCTTCACTGATTTCTGCTCTGGTAAAAACCTAGGTTTTCTGTACATTAACACTAGAGCTTATTACCTAAAATGTATAAATTGAAAGTGTGGGTTAACAATTCCAATCCAGATGTGTTGGTCATTACTGAGATGTGGTTAAGAAAGAGTGTTTGGAACACTGATGTTTACCTTTCTGGTTATAACCTTTTTCGGCAAGACAGATCTTCCAAAGGTGGGGGAGTGGCAATCAGTCTGGTGTTTTCTGTAATGACCTTAGTGATCACTGTTTTGAATCACCGAGCTGACAAGGTAAAAATCAGTCGTTCTGCCCCTGAACAAGGCAGTTAACCCACTGTTCCTAGGCCGTCATTGAAAATAAGAATTTGTTCTTAACTGACTTGCCTAGTTAAATGAAGATGAAAAAATTGTAATCACTGTTTTACAGCCTGTGTTCGAAATGGCTGCTCAGTGAAAAAAACTTTCCTGACTTGCCATAGACGCTTGCTAAAAAACTTTCATGAGCAAGCCTTCCTTCATGATCTGGCCTCTGTAAATTTCCCTCTGGAATGTACCAGTAGTGAGGAATCCCAGAGTGGACAGCACTTGGACAGATACAGGTATGGCATGAATACAGCATGTCTTCCTTTTCAGATTAGGGGCTAAATCCGTGTAAATATCTGACAGACCACTTCTTGTGAGACCATAGCGACTTAAAAGCCATGGATCATCATGCGCAAAAAAAAGTAATTCCGGTCTCTGAAAACTCTCTCCCTTCAAAAAGCACGGTTTTCAATGTCTTCCAATAACTCAAGAACAGCCATGGCTACCTTTTCTAATTTGACACATGGCTACCTTTTCTATTTATAGAACATTGCATCCTGTTTTTAATTCAAAACACCTTGCGTGTGGCAATTAATTCCTCACACCTTTAATGGATAATTACTAACAACTTGTTCATAAAGATAATGTAATGTTCACCACAGGGTGGACGCGTATGGGTCCCAAACGGCAAAACCCCTACATAACCAGCAGGAAAATCACTTACGTCAAGTCTAGACTTTGCGTAGAGATAAGCTCATTTCCAAGTCAAAGTAAGGTTTTATGAATAACTACTTATATGAGGTTTTCTGCGGAAGTCATACTTAAGTTCAAAATTGATCGTAAGTCTGTTTTATAAATTAGACCCTTTCTTCTTTAAGATTGCTGTCCCTACCATCGCCAAGCCTATCTCTGACTTTTTTAACCTGTCTCTCTTCTCTTGGGAGGTTTCCATTGCTTTTAAGGCAGCCATGGTGCATTCTTTATTTAAAGGGAGGGGCGGCAGGGTAGCCTAGTGGTTAGAGCGTTGGACTAGTAACCGGAAGGTTGCGAGTTCAAACCCCCGAGCTGGCAAGGTACAAATCTGTCGTTCTGCCCCTGAACAGGCAGTTAACCCACTGTTCCCAGGCCGTCATTGAAAATAAGAATTTGTTCTTAACTGACTTGCCTGGCTAAATAAAGGTAAAATAAAAAAAAAAAAAAAAAAAAAAGGGAGAGATAAAGCTGATCCTAACTGTTAAAGGCCCATTTCTATTTTGCCCTGTTTATCAAAAGTGTTGGAAAAACTTGACCAAATCAAATTTATTTATATAGCCCTTCGTACATCAGCTGATATCTCAAACAGCAAGCAATGCAGGTGTAGAAGCACGGTGGCTGGAAAAACTCCCTAGAAAGGCCAAAACCTAGGAAGAAACCTAGAGAGGAACCAGGCTATGTGGGGTGGCCAGTCCTCTTCTGGCTGTGCCGGGTGGAGATTATAACAGAACATGGCCAAGATGTTCAAATGTTCATAAATGACCAGCATGGTCAAATAATAATATTCACAGGCAGAACAGTTGAAACTGGAGCAGCAGCACGGCCAGGTGGACTGGGGACAGCAAGGAGTCATCATGTCAGGTAGTCCTGAGGCATGGTCCTAGGGCTCAGGTCCTCCGAGAGAGAGAAAGAAAGAGAGAAAGAGAGAATTAGAGAGAGCATACTTAAATTCACACAGGACACCGGATAGGACAGAAGAAGTACTCCAGATATAACAACTGACCCTAGACCCCGACACATAAACTACTGCAGCATAAATACTGGAGGCTGAGACATGAGGTGTCAGGAGACACTGTGGCCCCATCCGATGACACCCCCGGACAGGGCCAAACAGGAAGGATATAACCCCACCCACTTTGCCAAAGCACAGCCCCCACACCACTAGAGGGATATCTTCAACCACCAACTTACCATCCTGAGACAAGGCCGAGTATAGCCCACAAAGATCTCCGCCACGGCACAACCCAAGGTGGGGCGCCAACACAAGGGGGGCCGCCAACCCACAATAAATGATGCCACCATTGCCCTTGATTTTAATCTATGTTGTGCAGCTATTGTTATTGTCTTGGCCAAAGCTTTTGATACGGTAGACCATTCCATTATTGTGGGCCGGCTAAGGAGTATTAGTGTCTCTGAGGGGTCTTTGGCCTGGTTTGCTAACTACCTTTCTCAAAGAGTGCAGTGTATAAAGTCAGAAAATATGCTGTCTCAGCCACTGCCTGTCACCAAGGGAGTACCTCAAGGCTCGATCCTAGGCCCCACACTCTTCTCAATTTACATCAACAACATAGCTCAAGCAGTAGGAAGCTCTCTCATCCATTTATATGCAGAATCATAAAACACGGGACGATATGTTAAAAACGGTCAATTGTGCCAATAGATGGTATGCACTCACATGAGATTTGCCGTGATGTTGACAGAGTGGCATGGGAGGTTTATTTCTTAGACTGGGTTAAGATGTCAATTTTGGGACACATCCTCAGTAGTGTGCCTTCGAATCAGTGGGTGTTTCGGCCTTTAATCACTAAACACCCTCATCAAAGGTGGCAAGCTAAAGGGTGATCAAGCCTTAGCTTGTGTCCCATGCCCAATTAAGATTTCCTACGGGACTATGCAAGGCAGGGGCGTCCTCTTCCCTGGGCCAGCCCTACAGCTGACCGCATACCTCATATGCCCTCCTCAAATTGCAGATTATACCGTCTTATAGTCAGCTGGCCCCTCCCAGGATTTTGAGTTAAACACTCTACAACAAAGCTTTCTTAGTGTCCAATAAGTTCTCTCTGCCCTTATCCTTGTTTTGAACACCTCCAAAACAAAGGTCATGTGGTTTGGTAAGAAGAATGCCCCTCTCCCCACCGGTGTGATTACTACCTCTGAGGGTTTAGAGCTTGAGGTAGTCACCTCATACAAGTACTTGGGAGTATGGCTAGATGGTACCCTGTCCTTCTGTCAGCACAAATCAAAGCTTCAGGCTAAGGTTAAACGTAGACTTGGTTTCCTCTACCGTAATCACTCCTCTTTCACCACAGCTGCCAAACTAACCCTGATTCAGATGACCATCCTACCCATGCTAGATTACCGAGACGTAATTTATAGATTGGCAGGTAAGGGTGCTCTCGAGTGGCTAGATGTACTTTACCATTCGACCATCAGATTTGCCACCAATGCTCCTTATCGGACACATCACTGCACTATATACTCCTCTGCGAATTGGTTATCTCTGTTTACACATCGCAAGAACCACTGGTTGATGCTTATTTATGAAACGATCTTAGGCCTCACTCCCCCCTATCTGAGATACCTACTGCAGCCCTCATCCTCCACATACAACACTGTTCTGCCAGTCACATTCTGATAAAGGTCTCCAAAGCACACATATACCTGGGTCGCTCCTCTTTTCAGTTCGCTGCAGCTAGCGAATGGAACTAGTTGCAAAAAACACTGAAACTGGACAGTTTTATCTCCATCTTTTCATTCTAAGACTCAATCATGGACACTCTTACTGACAGTTGTGGCTGCTTCACGTGATGTCTCTACCTTCTTGCCCTTTGTGCTGTTGTCTGTGCCCAGTAATGTTTGTACCATGTTTTGTGCTGCTACCATGTTGTACTGATGCCAAGTCGTGTTGATACCATGTTGTTGTCATGTTGTAATGCTACCATGCTGTATTGTCATGTGTTGCTGCCATACTATGTTGTTGTTTTAGGTCTCTCGTTATGTTGTGTAATGGTGTCTCTCTTGTTGTGAAGTGTGTTTTGCCCTATATTTTTATTTAATTTAAAAATTTTAATCCCAGCCCCCGTCCCCACAGGAGGCTTTCTGCCTTCGGGTAGGCTGTCATTTTAAATAATAATTTGTTCTTAAACTGGCTTGCCTAGTTAAATAAAGGTTAAATAAAAAATATGAAATGTTGCGCCTTCTTCACCACACTGTCTGTGTGGGTGGATCATTTCAGATTGTCAGTGTTGTTTACTGTGAGGATCTTGAAGCATTTCACCTTCTCTACTGCGGTCCTGTCGATGTGGATAGGGTTGTGCTTCTTCTGCTGTTTCCTGAAGTCCATGATTAGCTCCTTTGTTTTGTTGACGTATTTTCCTGGCACCACTCCACCAGGGCCCTCACCTCCTCCCAGAAAGCTGTCTCATTATTGCTGGTAGTCAGGCCTACTACTGTTGTGTCGTCTGCAAACTTGATGATTGAGTTGGAGGCTTGCTTGGCCATGCAGTCATGGGTGAACAGGGTGTACAGGAGGGGGCTGAGCACGCACCCTTTTGGGGCCCCTGCTTTGAGGATCAGCAAAGTGGAGGTGTTGTTTCCTACCTTCACCACCTGGGGGTCGGCCCGTCAGGAAGTCTAGGACCCAGTTGCACAGAGTGGTGTTCAGACCCAGGGTCCCCAAGCTTAATGATGAGCTTGGAGGGCACCGTGGTGTTGAAGGCTGAGCTATAGTCAATGAACAGCATTCTTACATAGGTATTCCTCTTGTCCAGATGGGATTGTGCAGTGCGATGGCGATTGCATCGTCTGTGGATCTATTGGGGCGGAATGTAAATTGAAGTGGGTCTCAGTTGTCAAGTAACCGTAGAGTTGATATGATCCTTAACTAGCCTCTCAAAGCACTTTGCCTTCTTGGGTACAGGAACAATGGTGGTCATCTTGAAGCATGTGGGGACAGCATACTGGGATAGGGAGAGATTGAATATGTCCGTAAACACACCAGCCAGATGGTCTGCGCATGGTCTGAGGTCCCGGCTAGGGATGCCTTCTGGGCCGGCAGCCTTGCGAAGGTTAACACGTTTAAATGTCTTACTCACGTTGGCCAAGGAGAAAGGGGGGGGGCACAGTCCTTGGTAGCGGGCCGAGTCAGTGGCACTGTATTATCCTCAAAGGGGTCAACAAAGTTGTTTTAGTTTGTCTGGAAGAAAGACGTCGGTGTCCGTGACGTGGCTGGTTTTCTTTTTGTAGTCCGTAATTGCCTGTAGACCCTGCCACATACGTCTTGTGTCTGAGCCGTTGAATTGCGATACATACGGTACATGCTTGATTTTTTGCTCTACAACGCCAACAAGCCTCACAAGACTCATCTGAAGGTAAACCAGTACCAGTTTCAAAAAGGAAAGGAGGTATAGAAGTACTTTAGTGCCTATAAAAATGGTAAAATATGGGTAACAAAATAATTATATAACTTCCGGAGATTTCTTATACAGTATCTCTCAGATATAGGACAGACACTCCAAAACATGTATTTTTTTTAACTATCTGTTTTACCATGTAGGAATATGTTATTCAATGCTTTATCTATGGGCTGATAGCATTAAGGCCAAATTAAATGTTTGTTTATTTTATTTGTTTAATACCTACAGGGATCTTAAAATTCTAACTCAAATAGCTCAAATATGATCATCCTAAAACAATTCCATATTTTAGCTTAGTAGGAACCCAGCCACGGGCCCTTAGACGCTAGGGTTAATCAACCCAACCCTTAATCTAATTTATTTGTCAATTTCCTGCCAACACGAGACCTGGAAGGGAGAAGGGTGAAACTCAGTGGCATAAAATGGTAATTAGAGCTCTGCTTTGAGCACATACTATGAGATAAGGCCATTTTATACTTTTCGGGGGCTCGTGGTTCCCACAGAGAACCACTAGCATCCCTGAAAAAAGTGTCTATGTGGACAATTTTGCCAATTTCTCAATGCGGTCATTTTCTTTTTTCTTTACTGTTAAACTACACTGCATTGCTTTCAGCACGCTACACTAGAAGCAGTCAACTGAAGCAGCAATCAACAGCATATGACACTCAATTAGAAGGCTTCAGAAGGACAAGTGAAATGCTTGAAATAAACTGGCAGTACAGGTGCACTTCACTTATGTTATGTATCTGGTTGTGTTTGGCCATAATAAAAAGAGAGAATACAGAGTTGAAATGACCAGTGAGGGTGGGATTCGATCCTGTGCAGGAGAAGGGACCATACTTACAAAACCAACACAATGTAGTGCTAAGAAGGGGTATTTGTTTGTCCCTGTAGAGGACCCTTTGGAGGATTTATTTTAATGGTTCAATATAGAATCATCCACAAATTATTCTACCTTTATAAGAGGTTTCTAAGTAGCAACATTAAGGTGCTATGTAGAAGCCATTTTTTGAAGAACCTCTTTTGCTGAAGGAGATTTATGTGACATTGACAAGAATCTGGTTGCTAGGTTGCAAGAAAAAGTCCCTTGTCTGTTCTAGTAATTGACACAAACAGGTTGCCATATCTCCTTGCCCTTGTCAAATGAACTCCTCATCAATCTGGATTTATGACAGTTTCAATGTGTTTCTTCATAATTCTTATCAAGGTCCTGCCGGACCTGTTCCTGTCAGACATAAGCTTCAATGTTTACTGACAATAAACGCTTACAGGCAAGCAACAATGTAACAGTGGATTTGAACCCCTCATACTCACAGAAAATGATCTGTGTATCCTCCACGTGCTTTATATAGGATAGATATAACAGTGCAAATGTGAATGATTTGTCAAATTGTATTTGAACTATAAAGCTGATTTAGAAAAAATGTAATTTACACCAACAATGGAAAGAAGTTGCCGTACATAAGTTCTCAAACAGACACGTGGGATATCACACAAATTCACACACCCACAATGGATGATATAAAATATATAAACTCAGAACAAAAAGAAACGTCCTCTCACTGTCAACTGCGTTTATTTTCAGCAAACTTAACATGTGTAAATATGTATGTGAACATAACAAGATTCAACAACTGAGACATAAACTGAACAAGTTCCACAGACATGTGACTAACAGAAATTGAATAATGTGTCCATGAACAAACGGGGGGTCAAAATCAAAAGTAACAGTTAGTATCTGGTGGGGCCACCAGCTGCATTAAGTACTGTAGTGCATCTCCTCCTCATGGACTACACCAGATTTTCCAGTTCTTTCTGTGAGATGTTACCCCGCTCTTCTACCAAGGCATCTGCAAGTTCCCGGACATTCTGGGAGAAATGGCCCTAGTCCTCACCCTCCGATCCAGCAGGTACCAGATGTGCTCAATGGGATTGAGATCTGGGCTCTTCACTGGCCATGGCAGAACACTGACATTCCTGTCTTGCAGGAAATCACGCACATAACGATCAGTATGGCTGGTGGCATTGTCATGCTGGTGGGTCATGTCAGGATGAGCCTGCAGGAAGGGTACACATGAGAGAGGAGGATGTCTTCCCTGTAACGCACAGTGTTAAGATTACCTGCATTGACAACAAGCTCAGTCCGATGATGCTGTGACACACCGCCCCAGACCATGACGGACACTCCACCTGTAAATCGATCCTGCTGCTTCGATGATAAACGCGAATCCGACCTTCACCTGTGGTGAGACAAAACCGCGACTTGTCAGTGAAGAGCACTTTTTGCCAGTCCTGTCTGGTCCCGCAACAGTGGGTTTGTGCCTATAGGCAACGCTGTTGCTGGTGATGTCTGGTGAGGACCTGCCTTACAACAGGCCTACAAGCACTCAGTCCAGCCTCTTTCAACCTATTGTGGACAGTCTGAGCACTGATGGAGGGATTGTTCGTTCCTGGTGTAACTCAAGAAGTTGTTGTTGCCATCCTGTACCTGTCCCGCAGGTGTAATGTTCGGATATACCGATCCTGTGCAGGTGCCACTGCGAAGACGATCAGCTGTCCTTCCTGTCTCCCTGTAGCGCTGTCTTGGGCGTCTCACAGTACGGACATTGCAATTTATTGCCCTGGCTACATCTGTAGTCCTCATGCCTCCTTGCAGTATGCATAAGGCATGTTCACGCAGATGAGCAGGGACCCTGGGTTTTTCAGAGTCAGTAGAAAGGCCTCTTTAGTGTCCTAAGTTTTCATGACTGTGACCTTAATTGCCTATCGTCTGTAAGCTGTTAGTGTCTTAACGACCGTTCCACAGGTGCATGTTCATGAATTGTTTATGGTTCATTGAACAAGCCTGGGAAACAGTGTTTAAACCCTTTATAATGAAGATCTGTGAAGTTTTTTGGATTTTTACAAATTATATTTGAAAGACAGGGTCCTGAAAAAGGGAAGTTTATTTTTTTGCCGAGTTTCTGTATGTAAGTAATGTATGTAATCAATAGGTAGAATGTACAAGCATATATAATCTGTCATTGGTTTTCATGATGCCTGGAAATTATCTTTGCAAACATTTTATCTTCTGTATAACACAATGTCAATTGTTCCAACCTGGTCTCAGAACATTTCATATTATTCTGTACGTAATCAGAAACACCCCGTTTAGTATGATACGTCACAATTCGTATGGTATGTATTCATTTGTGGATATCCATCATCCATTTTGTACGAATTACAATTTGTATGATATGTTACGAATTTTCAAATTGTACAATATGTTAGGAATTTGAAAAATGTACAATATGTTCCGAATTTGCAAACGTATTATATGTTACGAATTCCATTTTGTTGTTGCTAACGTTAGCTAGGTGGTTAATTCTAATGTTAGCTAGATGGCTAACATTATTTAGCCGGCTAACGTTAGCTAGACTAATGGTTAGGGTTAGGGTTAAGTGGGGCCTCCTGAGTGGTGCAGCGGTATAAGGCACTGCAGTGCTTGAGGATTCACATTAGATCCAGGTTCGATCCCGGGCTGTGTCACAGCCAGCCACAACTGGGAGGTGACGCACAATTGGCCCAGCATATTGGCCCAGGGATATCCCTGTCCCATCGCGCTGTGGGGGTCGCCAGTTGTACAGTGTTTCCTCCGATACTTTAGTGTGGTAGACTTCTGGGTTAAGCAAGCAGGGTGGCTTGGCAGGGTTGTGTTTCGGAGGACACATGGCTCTCAACCTTTGCCTCTCAGGAGGTGCAGCAATAGGAGAAGACTGTAACTACCAATTGGGGAGAAAAAGGGGTAAAAAAATGTTATGTAAATATTGAAATTCAACAGCATGCACTTTCATTTTTGTCTTAATATATTGACTTGAAGTACAGTTTAATATAAAGATCATTTACAATTTGAAACATCTCTCTAAAGTGCGTTATTGGAATGTCGACACACACTAAAAACATCTTCAAATCTAACACATGGTATTCACAGAAGGCCACATCAACTACCAAACAAACAGCAAGTCCTCCTGAATCCCTCCACCAAGACATGGATAAACACATTAGCCCATAGAAATCTGTAAATCTGAAGGATCTATTGGAGCCAATGGGAAAGATGGATACAACTTTATTGGGTGTTGCATCCGATGTCTCCATGATGAAATCAACAACGACTACCAAGCTAAAGGAAAAAGCTGATGCGAAACAAGAAGATATGGAAGGAGCTGAGCGATGGATTTCGACAGTGGAGAATACAGTCTCCCATCTGGAAAAGGGTGATGAGAATCACAAGAAAAATCTGGACATATTGTGGAATCGTGTCGAAGAACTTGGGAACAGACGTAGGATAAATACGGTTAGATTGGTTCATCTGAAAGAGCGGAGTGCTGGCGGTAGACTAATCTCTTGTCTGCAGAAAATCATCGCAGAAGGATTCGGATTTGACGACAAGCACATGAAACCATCGCAGCTTAGACATACCTGACAAGAATGGACCCCGAGAACGGTTCTCATCCGCTTCCTACGATCTACAGCCTGGTACAAGGTATGTAAAGTGGCAAAAGACCGCCGGCTGTTGTTTTTCCTGGACCTGTCCAAGGAATGAAGAGGAAGAAGTTTGCAAAGGTGAAGAAACGACTACACGAGAAGAACGTCAGGCACAGACTGGCATTCCCAGCATCCCTCTTCTTTACTTGGAAGGGAAAGACATTTATTTTCAAGGACAACTTGGAGGCAGAGAGATTCTTGCGAGAGCAAGGTATTTAGCCTATCTAAAGAAGACGGGACAAGGTAAAATACAAGTTGAATTGTATGCCGTTTACAATAGAAATTACGGTAGCTAATGTGTTTGCAGGACTCTGGGGACTGCTGCTAATTTAGCCTTTCAAGCGCTCACGTACCATAACAAATGTTAAATTGAGACGGCAGGTCATCTTCTGCAGCATCAAAGACAGTTCCTTGATGATTGATTCATCGCGAAGCAACGTTACGTTCCTAGTTGCTTTGTTTTGTTTTGGGATTGGTTTTCTACATTTATTTACACTGTTTTATTGTACAGCAGGAGCATATATTGTGACATTTTATATAATGATGTTCATTGGAGTTGTCACGTGTTAAAAATGACACTTAACGTTCACAGGCTATAACTACTCAGAGCAAATATGGCTAATGGTTATGTAAACACAATCTCTTGGAACATGTGGTAACCAAGTGAAGAGGAAAAAGATTTTGGCATATTTAAAATCAAAGCAGGAGGATATTGTTAAATAAAGGTTTAATTTAAAAAATATATTGTGTTCATACAGGAATCACATTTAACAGATACCGAGGGCACTGAAATTTAGAGAAGGCTGGGTTGCAGAAGTTTATCGTACTTCATTTAATTCCAAACAAAATAGGGTGAATATTCTGATAAGCAAAATGCTTAATTCTGTAATGTTGAAGCAACACTGATGAGTTTGGCAGGATTATCTACATTCTCTTATAAATGGGATTAAGGTAGTGTTATGCAACATTTCAAGAGGTCAACGTTATACTGGGAAATATGGAGGGGCAGATCGTCCTTGCTGGAGACTTTAACCAAGTGATGGACAATATGATTGATAGAAGTACATTTACAGGTAACTCCATGCCAAAGGACAGACTTGCAATACATATGCTAGCAGAAGATATGGGCCGTTCAGACATATGGAGATTAGTCCATCCTAATGATGGAGAAAAAATTATATTCTCTCACTGTCATAAGACACACTCCATAAAATATGTATTCTTGATATACATGAGATATATAGCTAATCACTAGCAGATGATCTTAGTGTCACACCCTGATCTGTTACACCTGTCCTGGTTATTGTCTCCACCCCCTCCAGGTGTCGCTTGTTTTCCCCAGTGTATTTATCCCTGTGTTTCCTGTCTCTCTGTGCCAGTTTGTCTTAGGTGTCCAAGCCTACCAGCGGTTTCCCCGGTTTCCTGCTTTTGCTAGTCCTCCCGGTTCTGAATCTTGCTTGTTTTCTGGACTCCAAGCCCACCTACCTGACCATTCCGCCTGCCTGCCCTTCGGTACCTCCTGAACTCTGAACTGGTTTTGACCTTTTGCCTGTCCACAACCGTTCTCTTGCCTACTCCCTTTGGATTGATTAAACATCTTGAACTCCAACCATCTGCCTCCTGTGTCTGCATCTGGGTTTCGCCTTGTGTCATGATACTTAGATCTTTTTTTTTAGATCAACAGGCTCA
Organism: Oncorhynchus clarkii lewisi; assembly: GCF_045791955.1. NCBI lineage: Eukaryota > Metazoa > Chordata > Actinopteri > Salmoniformes > Salmonidae > Oncorhynchus > Oncorhynchus clarkii. The sequence continues at coordinate 43,793,134 of NC_092164.1, forward strand.
ACTGAAAAGATTTCCACAGCATGGGAAAACTCTAAAGCATATATTAGACTTAGAGGGAAAATTATAGCACATGCATCCAAAAAGAGGGAGGGGGTTGAAGTAGCAAAAAAGATTAGAAACCAAGATGTGTCTTGGAAAGTGATTTGACAAGACATTTCAAAGACAGCACATTTCAAACTGCCTGCAAACTGAAATTTCAGTTGCATGAAATGTATAACAAAAAGGCAGAATATGCACTGTTTAGGCTTTTAATAAGAGAGGTGAAAAGACAGGCAGGCTACTTGGAAGACAGTCTACTAATCCCAACAATTAAGAAGGGCAATAAGATGGTGACCTCATCCAAAGAGATGTGTTTCAAAGTTCGGAAGTTTTATATATAGACTCAGCAAAAAAATAAATGTCCTTTTTTTCAGGACCCTGTCTTTGAAACATAATTTGTTAATCTAAATAACTACCCAGATCTTCATTGTAAAGGGTTTAAACACTATTTCCCATAATTAATGAACATGCACCTGTGGAACCGACGTTTAAGCACTAACAGCTCACAGACGGTAGGCTGTTAGTCACATGTCTGTGGAACTTGTTCAGTTTGTCTCAGTTGTTGAATCTTCTGTTCATACAAATATTTACACACGTTAAGTTTGAAGAAAATAAACGCAGATGACAGTGAGAGGACGTCTCTTTTTTGTTGAGTTCAGTACCAGTCAAATGTTTTTCTTTATTTTGTTACTATTGTCTACATTGTAGAATAATAGTGAAGACATCAAAACTATGAAATAACACATATGGAATCATGTTGTCACCACAAAAGCGTTAAACAAATCTAAATATATTTAAAATTTGAGATTTTTCAAAGTAGCCACCCTTTGCGTTGCACACTCTTGGCATTCTCTCCACCAGCCTCATGAAGTAGTCAAATGGAATGCATATCATTAATTTACAGGTGTGCCTTGTTTACATTTTTGTCCTCAAATGTTTGTCTATTTATGCAAGTTCCTTTCAGCCAATTTTCATCTTTAATATATGGCAGGCAAACAAGTTCCCTATCTTCTCCCTTTTCCACTTGCCTCCTCCATTTTTGTGGTAACGCTGCAATCAGTTGGTTCTAAGTTTGGATTGAGCAGATATTCCCATATATTTTCGATAGCTGCATGTGACATAACTCATCCGTTTCTATTCATAATATCATTAATAAATATAATTTAAAAACATTTTGTATCCCTAAACAATGTTTTTTGTATTAATCAGTACAGGTGTGCCTTGATAAAAGTTAATTTGTGGAATTTCTTTCCTTCTTAATGCATTTGAGCCAATCAGTTGTGTTCTGACAAGGTAGGGTTGATATTCAGAAGATAGACCTATTTGGTAATAAACCAAGTCCGTATTAAGGCAAGAACAGCTCAAATAGGCAAAGAGAAATGACAGTCCTTCAACCAATCCGGAAAATGTCAAGAACTTTGAACGTTTCTTCAAGTGCAGCTGCAAAAACCATCAAGCACTATGATGAAACTAGCTCTCATGAAGACCTCCACAGGAAAGGAAGAACCAGAGTTACCTCTGCTGCAGTGGATAAACTCATTAGAGTTACCAGTCTCAGAAATTGCAGCCCAAATAAATACATTAGAGCAAAATTAACAGACACATTTCAACATCAACTGTTCAGAGGAGACTGTGTGAATCAGGCCTTCATGGTTGAATTGCTGCAAAGAACACTACTAAAGGACACCAATAAGAATAAGAGACTTGCTTGGGCAAAGAACCACGAGAAATTGACATTAGACCGGTGGAAATCTGTCCTTTGGTCTGATGAGTCCAAATTAGAGATTTTTGGTTCCAACCTCCGTGTCTTTGTGAGACGTAGAGTAGGTGAAAGGATTATCTCTGCATGTGTGGTTCCCACCGGTGTGATTGTAACCACCATGGCTACCACAGCATTCTGCACCGATATGCCATCCCATCTGGTTTGCGCCATTCCCATCTCAGTGGGACTATGATTTGTTTAACAACAGGACAATGACCCAACACAACTCCAGGCTGTGTAAGGACTATTTGACCAAGAAGGAGAGTGATGGAGTGCTGCATCAGATGACCTGGCCTCCACAATCACCCGACCTCAACCCAATTGAGATCATTTGGGACGAGTTGGACTTGGGCCACAGAGTGAAGGAAAAGCAGCCAACAAGTGCTCAGCATATGTGGGAACTCCTTCAAGGCTGTTGGAAAAGCATTCCAAGTGAAGCTGGTTGAGAGAAAAAAAAATGTTTTGTTTTTTTACATAACCTTTATTTAACTAGGCAAGTCAGTTAAGAACAAATTCTTATTTCCAATGACAGCCTATCCGTCATTGAATGTCAAGAGTGTGCAAAGCTGTCGTCGAGGCAAAGGGTGGCTACTTTGAAGAATCTCATATAAAATATATTTAGATTTGTTTAACACTTTTTGGTTACTACGTGATTCCATATGTGCTATTAAATAGTTTTGATGTCTTCACTATTATTCTACAATGTAGAAAATAGTCAAAATAAAGGAAAACCCTTGAATGAGTAGGTTTGTACAAACTTTTGACTGGTACTGTACATCCTCCTGTTTGGCAAGCCCCATAGATATGGATACTTTTTTGTCTGGTATAGAATTGCCTACACAAGGGACCCATATGCAGCTCCCTTATGATCGATGAGGATTTTCATAGGGAAAATGGATGGTTGCTTACTAGACGTCGTCCGCGGGTGCTATTTAAATAGGCCAACGGCCTCAGGTTGCCCCCCAAGGCCTGGTCTTCTGGGAAGTCAAAAAATTATGTTTCCAGGACACTCTGTTTCCGAGATATATGTCTTTTTTTGTGGATTTTTTTTCTGCTGTCCCGGAAAATTCCACCAGATGGTTCCTCCTTTAAAAGTTGCGAGCTTACACCGAGGGACTTAGAGGTACCCAGCGTCACGGCTTCATTGCTCCAGACCACCACAAGGGGGAGTTAGAGCAGTCATTGTCCATTTGGGTCCTAAGGTTTTTATATGACCAATTATATCGAGTGGATCCAACGACAAATTTGACGAGGGCCACCCGTCCCTGGTGACTTCAGCAAAGACGGCTGACAAAACATTACGGGGAAGCAAATGTATGTAGTTATAACGTCAAAACGAGTCAGGCTTAACACGTACAATTGAGAGGAATATGTTAGTTAATGTAGAGACAAACGGTTGTGCATAAAGTTTTTTGTCATGAAGTTAATTTACAAAAATCTATATTTAGCAAGTTTTTTTCCAGCCATATCCAATACCAGGTGTATTAAACTCATTCATAATAGCAGGCAGGGAGCCGGTTTCGAACCCTCAACATTCTAGCCCGAAGTCCAGCATGGTATCGACTGTATAAATGTAAATGTATAAATCAGCCAGGCTCTTTTACGCCCTCTCCAAATGGTAGATATAAGTGCAGAGGTTGCGCACTGTGCAACAACATGATGTGTGTGAATATTTCTGCCACCCACATACAGGAAAACGTTTCCAAATAACTGATATTATTACGGGCTCCACCACCCATGTTATCTACATTATTAAATGTCCATGTGGGCTGTGCTATGTAGGTAAAACCTCTCGTTCTCTCAAACAGAGAAGCAGTGAAGATAAAAAGTAAATTAGGAGAAATGACAGGGATTATCCAGTTGCAGTACATTTTACTGACTAAAACATAACATTTCTACCTCCAGATTTTGTGGCATAGAGAAAGTTAAGCTCTGAGTAAAATATGTTTTGGATTTTCATCCTCCAGACACAATTTCCTAAAGTTCTTAATGATGAAATGCCTATGTATGTTGTGTTGTAAATTTGAACATGAATTATGCCCCTATTTCAGACTACTCTGACGTTTTTCTTACACTGTACCCAATGATTTATGAAAACTTGCTTGGTAGGTCGATGTCCTCATTGTGGTTTTACATGCGTGTTTAATAAGTTTTATGTACACACTTTATTTTAATATTTATGAAATACATATTGTTATATTTGGTAGCACATATTTGTTTTTCCTTCGCCTCCAACCCCTTTCGATGCGTGGAATGAATGTGGGTGTGGCTAGGTTTACATAAGGGTGCTAATTTCAAAAACTCACTAAAGCTCTGACGAAGGTCGTGAGGCAGATACATAAAGCTTATTATTAAAGATCAGTGATACGATCAAGAGCAGTGTGCGGCTTCCTTCTTCTTTTTCCTCATTTTATACGGCTGTTGCAATGCACCTGCAAAATAGATAGCTCAGATGTGCGAGAGCCTTTTGAATTTTGAAATTGACTTTACAAACAACAAGAGGGCTTAATTGGAGTCTATTTCTTCCGAGCCTAGACCTATATAAAATAACTTAACTGGTTGAGGTAGGCTATGAGGCTTAACAACCTAATAGAAGTAGATTTTTATTATTATGCCTACTTACAATTGCAACTGGTCAAAAATGTAGCATCCTACATATAACAATAATTTAAAGAAAAAAGTTTTCATGTTCGAACTAAAACAATGTAACTAAAAATAAAGTGCACATTTGTAGTTCCCAAACTCTAAAAGTAATTGGAAAGGTAGAGACAAATTATGTGTTACATTGTGGTTACAATAAAGAATGTAGCCCATCATGCAAATGATTCCTATTAGTAGGACAATAGACTTTTTGTAGCCCGGCTACTGTTGTGAAAATCCCTCAATTTGCAATGTAGCTGATGCTTAAGGGCTAGGGGGCAGTATTTTGACGTCCGGATGAAAAGCGTGCCCAAAGTAAACTGCCTGTTACTCAGGCCCAGAAGCTAGGATATGCATATAATTGGTAGATTTGGATAGAAAACACTCTAAAGGTTCTAAAACTGTTAATATAATAATGTCTGTGAGTATAACAGAACTGATATGGCAGGCAAAACCCCAAGGACAAACCAACCCCCCAAAATTAATTATAGCCTACCACTGTTTCCAATGGCTTTCATGTTTATTATGAGGTGAAGTCCTCCCAGATTGCAGTTCCTAGGGCTTCCTCTAGATGTCAACAGTCTTTAGAAAGAGTTTCAGGCTGGTTTTTGGAAAAATGAGCTAGAAGTTGTAGTTTTTCAAAGTGGCTCCCATTTTGGCTGTAGTGTTTCCATGCACGTGGATGAAAGCGTGTTCTTTGTTATTTATCTCCGGTAATGAACATACTATTCTCTGTCTTAAATGTTATAATTTATTTACGTATTAGGGTACCTAAGGTTTGATTAAAAATGTTGTTTGACTTGTTTGGATAAGTTTATTGGTAACGTTTGAGATTCATTTTGTATGCATTTCGAAGGAGGGAAACCGGTGGATTATTGACTGAAGCGGGCCAGCTAACCTGAGTTTTTATGGATATAAAGAAGGACTTTATTGAACAAAAGGACCATTTGTGATATAACTGGGAGTGCCAACAGAAGAAGATCTTCAAAGGTAAGGCATTTATTATATCGCTATTTCTGACTTTCATGTCGCACCTGCCTTGTTGAAAAATGTTTTCTGTGTTTTTGTATGCGGGGCGCTGTCCTCAGATAATCGCATGGTGTGCTTTCGTCGTAGAGCCTTTTGGAAATCTGACATGGCGGTAGGATTAACAAGAAGTTAAGCTTTATTTTGATGAATTACATTTGTATTTTCATGAATGTTAAATATTTATATTTCTGTAGTTTGAATTTCGCGCTCTGCAATTTCACCGGATGTTGTCGAGGTGTCCCGCTAGTGGCAGGTCTAGCCGTAACAAGTTTTAAGTACTCTAAAGTGTTACATTTCTAACACAAAACAGTATTTCTTCATCAACATCTTTATGCTTTCGTTAATCTTCATGATCTTCTTCGTATTTTCTGTAGCAATTTTGAGCAAATTTCTCAAGGGTCCAGGGTTGATTCGTCTGTGAAGATGCCTGTGCCTGCAGGACGCAAAGTTCTTTGTTTCTCAGAAGAATCATTGGGTCGAAACCACAGAACAGTACAAAACAAGCAAACACACAGGGTTAATGTTCTGATAATTATTTTCAGAAGAAATAAATATACACTGCTCAAAAAAATAAAGGGAACAGTAAAATAACACATCCTAGATCTGAATGAATTAAATATTCTTATTAAATACTTTTTTCTTTACATAGTTGAATGTGCTGACAACAAAATCACACAAAAATGATCAATGGAAATCAAATTGATGGAGTCACACTCAAAATTAAAGTGGAAAACCACACTACAGGCTGATCCAACATTGATGTAAGGTCCTTAAAACAAGTCAAAATGAGGCTCAGTAGTGTGTGTGGCCTCCACGTGCCTGTATGACCTCCCTACAATGCCTGGGCATGCTCCTGATGAGGTGGCGAATGGTCTCCTGAGGGATCTCCTCCCAGACCTGAACTAAAGCATCCGCCAACTCCTGGACAGTCTGTGGTGCAACGTGGCGTTGGTGGATAGAGCGAGACATGATGTCCCAGATGTGCTCAATTGGATTCAGGTCTGGGGAACGGGCAGGCAAGTCCATAGCATCAATGCCTTCCTCTTGCAGTAACTTCTGACACTCCAGCCACATGAGGTCTAGCATTGTCTTGCATTAGGAGGAACCCAGGGCCAACCGCACCAGCATATGGTCTCACAAGGGGTCTGAGGTTCTCATCTCGGTACCTAATGGTAGTCAGAATACCTCTGGCGAGCACATGTAGGAAAGAAATGCCACCCCACACCATGACTGACCCACCGCCAAACCGGTCATGCTGGAGGATGTTGCAGGCAGCAGAACCTTCTCCACTGCGTCTCCAGACTCTGTCACGTCTGTCACATGTGCTCAGTGTGAACCTGCTTTCATCTGTGAAGCGCACAGGGCGCCAGTGGCGAATTTGCCAATCTTGGTGTTCTCTGGCAAATGCCAAACGTCCTTCACGGTGTTGGGATGTAAGCACAACCCCCACCTGTGGACGTCGGGCCCTCATACCACCCTCATGGAGTCTGTTTCTGACCATTTGAGCAGACACATGCACATTTGTGGCCTGCTGGAGGTCATTTTGCAGGGCTCTGGCAGTGCTCCTCCTGCTCCTCCTTGCACAAAGGCGGAGGTAGCGGTCCTGCTGCTGGGTTGTTGCCCTCCTACGGCCTCCTCCACGTCTCCTGATGTACTGGCCTGTCTCCTGGTAGCGCCTCCATGCTCTGGACACTACGCTGACAGACACAGCAAACCTTCTTGCCACAGCTTGCATTGATGGGCCATCTTGGATGAGCTGCACTACCTGAGCCACTTGTGTGGGTTGTAGACTCCGTCTCATGCTACCACTAGAGTGAAAGCACCGCCAGCATTCAAAAGTGACCAAAACATCAGCCAGGAAGCATAGGAACTGATAAGTGGTCTGTGGTCACCACCTGCAGAACCACTCCTTTATTGGTGGTGTCTTGCTTATTTCCTATCATTTCCACCTGTTGTCTATTCCATTTGCACAACAGCATGTGAAATGTATTGTCAATTAGTGTTGCTTCCTAAGTGGACAGTTTGATTTCACAGAAGTGTGATTGACTTGGAGTTACATTGTGTTGTTTAAGTGTTCCCTTTATTTTTTTGAGCAGTGTATATATATATATATTTACAACATTTCTTACCGGGCCGTGATGCCTGCAGATAACAGATTGCCTTTGACGATCACTCATCATCTTAATTAATCAGTGAGTCAATGGCTTGAATAGTCATTGACTCACTCACGCGTTGAAAAGGGTGAGGAATGAGATGGAGTCACAATCCATGCCAGGCACACCTGTGAGCTCTGGAACTCCACCTCTGACAGTCAGAGTCAACATACAGTACATTGCGGGTTTGTCAGGTTTTCGGTTCACCCTAACATTCCCATTCCTATTCTGACCACAGAACTTGACCAACTGCTCACCAGACACAGCAAGGGCCGGCCTGACCATTATGCTGTTCTGCTATTCCAAAGATGTGTAACCGAAGAGAGATACCACGAGTGGGCACAGAATACATAGCCTTCCCGCTGCGGCCGTCTATTTAGACAATCATGGAGAAACGAAAATGTTAAAATATATATATTCTATATGATATTCTTAAGATATGTGTTGACTGAATATAAGCGAGAGATGTCTGCTAAATAATAGTTATTTTTCTCAAAAAATAAATAATTCTAAATAACTGGCTCCACCCCATGTTAAATAATAGCATTTTTCTCGCTCACTCTAGGTTAAATGAAAACCAAATCTCCAAAATATTGCTACATTTTAAACAAAGCGATTACAATTATTAATGAATTTAGAATTATATAAAAGCCCTTTAGATATTCTCAGATATTCTCACAGATCCTAACGGAAAATGCTGTTAGGATCTGTATATAGAGTCCTCCAATCCTTTAAATGTAAGGAAAATGCCCCTTATATATTAATATAGAGTCCTCCAATCCTCTAAATGTAATTATTGGCGGAGAGTCGCATCATTGAATTTTTTTTTTTTTAGATATACTGTTAAAAATGGTGTAGGTCTTTTTTATTTAACCTCTTGGATCTCTAGGGGCGCTATTTCATTTTTGGATAAAAAACGTTCCCGTTTTAAGCGCAATATTTTGTCACGAAAAGATGCTCGACTATGCATATTATTGACCGTTTTGGAAAGAAAACACTCTGAAGTTTCAGAATCTGCAAAGATATTGTCTGTAAGTGCCCCAGAACTCATTCTACAGGCGAAACCAAGATGATACGTCAACCAGGAAATGAGCAGAATCTCTGAAGCTCTGTTTTCCATTGTCTCCTTATATGGCTGTGATTGCGCAAGGAATGAGCCTACACTTTCTGTCGTTTCCCCAAGGTGTTTGCAGCATTGTGACATATTTGTAGGCATATCATTGGAAGATTGACCATAAGAGACTACATTTTCCAAGTGTCCGCCTGGTGTCCCTGCGTCGAAATTGGAGCGCAAAGCCAGGTGCAATTATTTTTCCATTTGAGAGCAAGGAGAAACCAGGCTTCCACGAAGGATATATCATCGAAGAGATATGTGGAAAAACACCTTGAGGATTGATTCTAAACCATGTTTGCCATGTTTCAGTCGATATTATGGAGTTAATTTGGAAAAAAGTTCGCGTTTTGAGGGCTGAATTTTCGTTTTTTTTTTTTTTTTTTTTTTTTTGGTAGCCAAATGTGATGTACAAAACGGAGCTATTTCTAATACACAAATAATCTTTTTGGAAAAACTGAGCATCTGCTATCTAACTGAGAGTCTCCTCATTGAAAACATCAGAAGTTCTTCAAAGGTAAGTTATTTTATTTGAAGGCTTTACTTGTTTTTGTGATAGTTGCCTGCTAAATGCTAACGCTAATGCTAACGCTAAATGCTACGCTAGCTAGCTACTGTTACACAAATGATTGTTTTCCTATGGTTGAAAAGCATATTTTGAAAATCTGAGATGACAGTGTTGTTAACAAAAGGCTAAGCTTGAGAGATAGCATATTTATTTCATTTCATTTGCGATTTTCATGAATAGTTAACGTTGCGTTATGGTAATGAGCTTAGGTCTATAAATAGAATCCCGGATCCGGGTTTGGTCGTCGCAACAGGTTAAAGAGCATATTGAAGTTAGAGGCAAAAGCCTACATCTATTTTAGCACTGTTTCGCACTGCTCCGGGACAAGCACGACACAGGGATTCTTTAGCTAAATAGCCCAGTACTGTACTGATGAACATCACGTTGTACAGCGCCATATTTTCCATTCCATCCTAGAATAATAGTGAAGACATCACAACTGCAGCAGGTGTAGCCCATCATGCAAATGTTTCCTATTGGCAGGACAATAGACTTTTTATTACAGGGATACTGTTCCCTCAATACCTCAACTTGCAATGTATTCGATGCTTAAGTACTCTAAAGTGTTACATTTCTAACTCAAAACAGCAGTACATTATTTCTTTATAAACATCTTTATGCTTTCGTTAATAAAATAGAATAACAAGAAAAAGAACATTCAAAAGCAGATGTTTATATTTCACTTAATCTCCATTTGGGTATTGCTTAGACAACAATTAGAAGATTTTGGGTGCAGAAATGTTATGATTTTAGTGTAACCTTTATTTAACTAGGCAAGTCAGTTATGAACAAATTCTTACTTACACGGACAGCATGCTCCTTCCTCGTAAATAGCCCAGGACTGTACTGCCGACCATAATTTTCTGTTCCAGCACGTAACAGTCAATAGTTTGGACACACCTACTCATTCCAGGATTTGTCAATATTTTCTACATTGTAGAATAATAGGGAAGACATCACAAATATGAAATAAGTTAAGAACAAATTCCTATTTACAAGGACAGTCTACTCCTTCCTCCCCAACGGGGATTTGAACACCAGTCTCCCACATGCCCGCATTCTGTAGTACAGACATGTCCTGCTCTCCCCTATGTAAGGAATTAGGCACTTTCCCATGTTTACTAGAGTAGGTACTGTAGACTGCACAGTAGCCTAATAAACAAATAAACACATTGCATTAATAAAATAATTATAAATAATACTCTGTCAAGAGTATTACTGCAGTTGTACAGCGACATATTTTCCATTCCATCCCAACGGAAACCCTGAGGGTTTTGTTTTTCATGGAATAGAAACACAATAATAGTATTTAAATTAATTAACCTGTTAGAGCTCTAGGGGCGCTATTTCATTTTTGGATAAAAAACGTTCCCGTTTTAAGCGCGATATTTTGTCACGAAAAGATGCTCGACTATGCATATTCTTGACAGTTTTGGAAAGAAAACACTCTGAAGTTTCAGAATCTGCAAAGATTTTGTCTGTAAGTGCCCCAGAACTCATTCTACAGGCGAAACCAAGATGATGCATCACCCAGGAATTAGCAGAATTTCTGAAGCTCTGTTTTCCATTCTCTCCTTATATGGCTGTGATTGCGCAACGAATGAGCCTACACTTTCTGTCGTTCGCCCAAGGTCTTAGCAGCATTGTGACGTATTTGTAGGCATATCATTGGAAGATTGACCATAAGAGACTACATTTTCCAAGTGTCCGCCTGGTGTCCTGCGTCGAATTCGGTGCGCAATTGCCAGCTGCTTCTACTTTACCATTTGATTCAGGGGAGAAAGCATGTGTCCAAGAACGATGTATCAATGAAGAGATATGTGAAAAACGCCTTGATGATTGATTCTAAACAACGTTTGCCATGTTTTCAGTCGATATTATGGAGTTAATTTGGAAAAAAGTTCGCGTTTTGAGGACTGAATTTTCGGATTTTTTTTGGTAGCCAAATGTGATGTATAAAACGGAGCTATTTCTAATACACAAGGAATCTTTTTGGAAAAACTGAGCATCTGCTATCTAACTGAGAGTATCCTCATTGAAAACATCAGAAGTTCTTCAAAGGTAAATGATTTTATTTGAAGGCTTTTATGTTTTTGTTAATGTTGCGTGCTGGATGCTAACGCTAATGCTAACGCTAAATGCTAACGCGAAATGCTAACGCTAGCTAGCTACTTTTACACAAATGATTGTTTTCCTATGGTTGAGAAGCATATTTTGAAAATCTGAGATGACAGTGTTGTTTACAAAAGGCTAAGCTTGAGAGATGGCATATTTATTTCATTTCATTTGCGATTTTCATAAATAGTTAACGTTGTGTTATGCGAATGAGCTTGCTGATAGATTTACACAATCCTGGATACAGGGGTTTTTTCATAGCTAAACGTGATGCAGAAAACGGAGCGATTTGTCCTAAACAAATAATCTTTCAGGAAAAACTGAACATTTGCTATCTGAGAGTCTCCTCATTGAAAACATCTGAAGTTCTTCAAAGGTAAATGATTTTATTTGAATGCTTTTCTGTTTTTTTGTGTAAATGTTGCCAGCTGAATGCTAATGCTAAATGCTACGTTAGCCATCAATACTGTTACACAAATGCTTGTTTTGCAATGGTTGAGAAGCATATTTTGAAAATCTGAGATGACAGTGTTGTTAACAAAAGGCTAAGCTTGAGAGCTAGCATATTTATTTCATTTCATTTGCGATTTTCATGAATAGTTAACGTTGCGTTATGGTAATGAGCTTGAGTCTGTATTCACGATCCCGGATCCGGGATGGGGAGATCAGAAAGGTTAAGCAAGTACCAGTAACAAGTTTGGACACACCTACTCATTCCAGGATTTTCTTTATTTTTACTATTTTCTACATTGTAGAATAATAGTGAAGACATTACAACTATGAAATAACACTGGTCTCCTACGTGCCCTGCATTCTGCAGTACAGACATGGCTTGCTCTCCCTTATGTAAGGATTTAGGCACTTTCCCATGTTTACTACAATATGTATTGTAGACTGCACAGTAGCCTAATAAACAAATAAACACATTTCGTTAATAAAATAATGATTAAAAAACACTACAACAAATTATTATGGGAATAAATATCACTGATTTACAGAAATATTGGAACAAAGTTGTCTAATGTAGGCAAACAATTTAAAATCCTCCAATCCTGTAGCCTACTCCCGACCGTCATGTTGTAAATCGCCATATTTTCCATTCCTTCCAAACCGAAACCCTGAGGGTTTATTATTTTATATTTTTCTCTGGATAGAAACACCATAATATTAATGAAATTAATTAACTTCTTATGGCTGGGGGGCAGTATTGAGTAGCTTGGATGAATAAGGTGCCCAGAGTAAACTGCCTGCTACTCAGGCCCAGATGCTAGGATATGCATATTATTAGATTTGGATAGAAAACACTCTGAAGTTTGTAAAACTGTTTGAATGATGTCTGTGAGTATAACAGAACTCATATGGCAGGCAAAAACCGGAGAAGAAATCCAACCAGGAAGTGGGAAATCTGAGGTTTGTAGGTTTTCAAGTCTTTGCCTATACAATATACAGTGTCAAATTTGGTCCGATTGCATTTCCTAAGGCTTCCACTAGATGTCAACAGTCTTTAGAAACTTGTTTCATGCTTCTACTGTGAAGGGGGAGCGAATAAGAGCTGTTTGAGTCAGGGATCTGGCAGAGTGCCATGAGCTAAGTCTCGCGGCGGCCGTGAGCACCACCTCTGTTCCTTTTAATTTCTAAAGACAAAGGAATTGTCCGGTTGGAACATTATTGAAGATTTATGATAAAAACATCCTAAAGATTGATTCTATACATCGTTTGACATGTTTCTACGAACTGTAATGGAACTGTTGTCTGAACTACGTGCCTGCGCCTTGTGAATTTGGATTTGTGAACTAAACGCGTGAACAAAAAGGAGGTATTTGGACATAAATTATGTACTTTCTCGAACAAAACAAACATTTATTGTGGAACTGGGATTCCTGGGAGTGCATTCCGATGAAGATCATCAAAGGTAAGTGAATATTTATAATGCTATTTCTGACTTCTGTTGACTCCACAACATGGCGGCGGGTATCTGTAAGGCTTGTTTAGGTGCCTGGGCGCTGATTACTCAGATTATTGCATGGTGTGCTTTTTCCGTAAAGCTTTTTTGAAATCTGACACAGCAGTTGCATTAAGGAGAAGTATATCTTTAAGGCAAATTTCTTAAAATCAATCCCATATACTATTTTATTGCAAAAAAAGCTTTTAAATTCTCTGGTAATGTCAATACGGAATACTATCAAATGCTTCTCAAAGATGCCCTCCGGTGGTCAAAAGAGCAATAAAAAAATGCTGTGGCAGCATGTAAAGTGTGCCGCAGTACGATACAACTTTTAAAGGAGGAACCACTCTATGTGGCAAATGGATATTTCATAACCAAATGGACATGGCCGTTTCTCATAAACGGAACAGACTTTAAAGACGAAACTCGGTGAGCCCAGGGGTGGGCAAATTTACTTTTAGCCCAGAATCAAGACAGCGTCAAGGCCACAACGCTCTGAGTTAATACACATTTTGTGGGATTAAAGGTTTCGAAAACACAATTCAATTCTCAGTGCTAATTTGACCGCCTCATGTCAAAGTACATAAACCTACGGTGTAAGTAAAAATAGAACCAGCCATTTATCTATCGTAGTTTACAATAAATCATACAATGTCCATTTCATGATGCTAAAACAAATGTTTATTTTTAAGTTATAGATCCCGTTGTGGCGTGTTAAGGCAAATCCGTTAAGGTGGGTTTCGGAGCACTACGGGATTTCTGTGATTATCTGTACTCACACGAACACACACACACGCACACATGCACACACGCACACACACACACACAGAGCCAATATGGAGTGACATAGTGTGGGGCTTACGGACACACAGAGCCTGCAATAGTTACCGGCGTTCATTCCATCAAAATACCGTCAGACCTAGGGCTCTCAAACTGTATAAACCTGTTCTAGAGCTTAAGTTGGTAGTGCAGTGAGTTATGTGGCTGTAGAAGGTTCTCAGGGCGAGAACAGCCTCGTCCATTCGTAATATCTTCAATTGATTTTTAACGTCGCGAAAATGACAACATTTAGAAAAGTCCCAGAATCACAAGACTAGGTGCATTGAAACCGCCTCGGCTCATAGAGACGGACCCTACAAGTTTCTATCCGATAGCTCTTTCAGGGTCGCTGCTCGGGCTCCGATCGACCTTCCAAGCCAAACTCTGGATTTGGGGTTGCCTCAGCTAGGCCTACACATAATAAAACGTAACTACGTGTTTTACATTTTTTTAAATAGTTTTAACAGAAGTGCAGTGAATTTTGGGCCGGCTCTGAAATATGTGATAGTTGGCTTCTAAACTAGTTGGACAAATTGGGTTTGGTATCAGTATGTATCAGTTTGGTGTCAGTTGTACATCTTATTGACTGATGGATGGCTGACTTGATGGTCTGACTGTCCATTTCCAATAAGTTTAAACAGTGATTTACCGTCACCAAATGGACAGGCTGAAATCAACACTGAAAGTGTTGACAAATGACATCACCGTAGTCTCTAGGCCGTGCCGAGTTCAACGAGGTGCCCCACTTGACCATCGCTCGCTCGGTCTGACCGGAGCGACTGTGCAAAATGGCCCAGAATGAAGCCTGACTAGTAGTTATTTAGCCATGCTTTTGACATATTGCGGCCTCTGGGTCGCACAGAGACACACCGTTTTCGATGGGTCATCATGGGGAGGTTGGGGTGGAAAAGCCACAGAGGTATTCTAGCTGCGCTCGCCGGTTCATGTAGTTTGACATATCAGAGTTTCTCCATTAGGATTACATTGGTTCACAAGTGATGCTCTAACACTGCTTCTGTGAATGCAATTTGCAAAATTCTTTTTGACACTTGTTCAGTCATGGGTACCTTTGCAGATAGCAATATAAAATATTGAATGGTCCCATTCATATCCTAAAGGGGAAGTATGAACTTTACCATCAAATAGAGCCTGACCTAAATTAGAGGTGCTTTTGGATGACAGAGGCCGAACCGTAGAGGCTAGAAACACAATTCAATCACAGGAACGTTCCTAAGGTCCTCCTGGCCTGCGTAAACCTACCCTCCCTTGACCATGTGGAATTAACCCTTTACAGTGAAAACAGGGAGTATTTCTTCTGACATTGACATCTCTCCCCATTGCCCGCCGCCCTAACTTCAACCTGATGCCTATGTGGGTTATGAATGCCATATCAATTGTCTCCAGGGACAATCCATCAGGCCACTATAAGGATTGCTTGTGTTGATTTAAGCATCCAGGAGCACTCCCTGCAGTTAGTGAACACTGCATTCAACCCTCTGTTAATCAGTCATTTCTAAACGTAAAGACTTGAAACTCAGGATTCTGTAAAAGCCTGCCCCGATGAGGATATGCCCATTTGAAGGTATTGCTAATGAACATTGTACATTTCCAATACATTTCATTTGGGATTTACCATCACCAAATGGACAGGCTGAAATCAACACCAGCGAGCGATGGAGAGGAAACACTATCACTGCTAGGCCATCCCAAGTTCAACGAGCGAGACAATTGGGCATTCCAGCAATATATTAGAGCATGTCCAATTCGCGATGGTAAATGCCCATTGTAAATTAATGCTAATGGGTAGTGTACATTTCCAATACATTTAATTAGGGATTTACCATCACCAAATGGACAGGCTGAAATCAACACCAACGAGTGATGGAGAGGAACCACTGTCACTGCTAGGCCATCCCCAGTTCAACGAGCCAGTCAATTGGTCATTTTAGCAATATATTAGAGCATGTCCAATTGATGATGGTAAATACCCATTGCCAATGTATTGCTATTGGACAGTGTCCAATACACATATGCTATACTGCCAGTGTGAACATGCTCTTCTGCAAGTTGACAGTGTCTATTGCCAATGTATATCCATAAGGACTTCACATTACGAAATGGACATGCTGACTTCCTATGATTTCCTATGATCAAACATGACAAATAGACCTTATAGGTTGAGTCAGGGATTAACACAGTGAAATATATAATTTGGCCAGTATATAGGCCATCTCAACATTATACAGTTGAAGTCAGAAGTTTACATACACTTAGGTTGGAGTCATTAACCCGTTTAGGACATCTAATTTTTCAAACAATTGTTTACGGACAGATTATTTAACTTATAATTCACTGTATCACAAATCCAGTCGGTCAGAAGTTTACATACACTAAGTTTACTGTGACTTTAAACAGTTTGGAAAATTCCAGAAAGTGATGTCATAGCTTTAGAAGCTTCTGATAGGCTAATTGCTAACATTTGAGTCAATTGGAGGTGTACCTGTGGACGTATTTCAAGGCCTACCTTTCAACTCAGTGCCTCTTTGCTTGACATCATGAGAAAATCAAAATAAATCAGCCAACAGATGAAGAGATGAACTTACTTTTGTGCGAAATGTGCAAATCAATCCCAGAACAAGAGCAAAGGACCTTGTGCAAAACAGGTACAAACGTTTCTATATACACAGTTAAAGGAGTCCTATATCAACATAACCTGAAAGGCCGTTCAGCAAGGAAGAAGCCACCGCTCCAAAACTGCCTTAAAAAAGCCAGACTATGGTTTGCAACTGCACATGGGATAAAGATTGTACTTTTTGGAGAAATGTCCTCTGGTCTGGTGAAACAAAAATAGAACTGTTTGGCCATAATGACCATCGTTATGTTTTGAGGAAATAGGGGGAAGCTTGCAAGCCAAAGAACACCATCCCAACCGTGAAGCACGGGGGTGGCAGCATCATGGTGTGGGGGTGCTTTGCTACAGGAGGGACTGGTGCACTTCACAAAATAGATTGCTTCATGAGGAGGGAAATTAGGTGGATAAATTGAAGCAACATCTCAAGACATCAGTCAGGAAGTCAAAGCTTGGTCGCAAATGGGTCTTCCAAATGGACAATGACCCCAAGCATACTTCCAAAGTTGTGTCAAAATGGCTAAAGGACAACAAAGTAATGGATTATGGTAATGGAGTGGCCATCACAAAGCTCTGACCTCAATCCTATAGAAAATGTGTGGGCAGAACTGCAAAAGTGTGTGCAAGCAAGGAGGACTACAAACCTGACTCAGTTACACCAGCTCTGTCAGGGGGAATGGGCCAACATTCACCAACTTAAACAATTTAAAGGCAATGCTACCAAATACATATTGAGTGTGTGTAAACTTCTGACCCACTGGGAATGTGATGAAAGAAATAAAGCTAAATTAAATAATTCTCTCTACTATTATTCTGACATTTCACATTCTTAAAATTAAGTGGTGATCCTAAGACAGGGAATTTTGACCTAAGACAGGGAATTTTACTAGGATCAAATGTCAGGAATTGTAAAAAACTGAGTTTAACCTTTATAGTGCAGGTGCATCTTCATCAGAACGCCCAGGAATCCCAGTTCGACAATAAATTACTTAAATAAATTATTTGTTCCATAAAGTCCATCATTTATGTCCAAATAGCCACTTGTTGTTAGCGTGTTCAGCCCCGTAATCCATCTTCATGAGTTGCAAGTAATTTGTCCAGACAAAAACTCGAAAAGTACCATTACAGGTCGTAGAAATAAGTCAAACGATGTATGGAATCAATCGTGAGGATGTTTTAAACATAAAACATTAATAATTTTCCAACCGGAGAATTCCTTTGACTGAAGAAAAGCACTGGAACGAGAGGTAACTCTGTTGGGAGCGCGCGTCATGAGACCAAGGCACTCTGCCAGACCACTGACTCAAAGAGATCTCATGAGCCCCTCCTTTATACTAGAATCCTCAAAACAGTTTCTAAGGATGGTTGACATCTAGTGGAAGCCGTAGGAACTGCAACTTGACTCCATAGACACTGTATTCGGTAGGCCAAGCTTTGAAAAACTACAAACCTCAGATGTCCCACTTCCTGGTTGGATTTTTCTCAGGTTTTCGCCTGCCATATGAGTCCTGTTATACTCACAGACATCATTCAAACAGTTTTATAAACTTAAGAGGGTTTTCTATCCAATACTACTAATAATATGCATATATTAGCATCTGGGACAGAGTAGGAGGCCGTTCACTCTGGGCACCCTATTCATCTAAAAGTGAAAATGCTGCCCCCTATCCCAAAAAGGTTAAAAGTATTTGGCTAAGGTGTATGTAAACTTCCGACTTCAACTGTATGTGCTGGCGGTGGCACTATAGTTCCAGGTGTGTGCCAGAAAGGTTTCAGCTATTTTCTCAGCCATTATTATGAGAGCACTAGCTTACAGTGGCAGTAAAGGGCTGAATTTTGATGAATAAACAAGTTATAGGTATAATGAGGGCTTGGCCACTCACTGACCAATGAAGGCTTTATATTGCTCAGGAATTGTGAAAAACTGAGTTTAAATGTATTTGGCTAAGGTGTATGTAAACCTCCGACTTCAACTGTATATGCCATTTGCGCATGGTTCACTGACCCCTCCTGTCTCAGCCTCCAGTATTTATGCTGCAGTAGTTTATGTGTCGGGGGGCTAGGTTCAGTTTGTTATATCTGGAGTACTTCTCCTGTCCTATCCGGTGTCCTGTGTGAATTTAAGTATGCTCTCTCTAATTCTCTCTTTCTTTCTCTCTCTCTCGGAGGACCTGAGCCCTAGGACCATGCCTCAGGACTACCGGGCATGATGACTCCTTGCTGTCCCCAGTCCACCTGGCCGTGCTGCTGCTCCAGTTTCAACTGTTCTGCCTGTGATTATTATTATTTGACCATGCTGGTCATTTATGAACATTTGAACATATTGGCCATGTTCTGTTATAATCTCCACCCGGCACAGCCAGAAGAGGACTGGCCACCTCACATAGCCTGGTTCCTCTCTAGGTTTCTTCCTAGGTTTTGGCCTTTCTAGGGAGTTTTTCCTAGCCACCGTGCTTCTACACCTGCATTGCTTGTTGTTTGGGGTTTTAGGCTGGGTTTCTGTACAGCACTTTGAGATATCAGCTGAGGTACGAAGGGCTATATAAATAAATTTGATTTGGGTTTGGAAGCCGACTTCCTATGATCATATATGGCAAATGGACATAACATCTTGATTTAGCACTTTCAATACTTAAATATGCCATTTGTACATTTCCCATGCCATTTGGACATGGTTCTGTGACTTTTGGGTTCAGAACTCAACTTCCTATGATCATATATGTTAAATGGAGAAAACATAGGCCTTATGGACAAACTCGCATAAAATAAGACAAATCTATGTGTATACGGTTCATACATATGAATAATTGACAAAAAAAAAATTGAAACGGTCCAAAATGCACTTTTTACGAGGTTTTAACATTTTCAAAAATGTTGAAGATGTCACCCTTGAGACCTGACTTTCAGACCATTTAACATTTGAAATCCTATGGTGGAGCGCGTTCGCGACCTTTTGGATTTTTGGTTTATAACACCCAGCATTTGACATGTTCCACTTGCAATATGTTTTTGACCAACTGCTGCCCAATTGAGGGGTATTTGCGATTGTGTATATGGTTGGCACAATGCCAATAAGATGCCATTCATTTTTGTCCATTTCATGATCAGATAGCCAGGTAGAGGACCTCGACTGTACTATAACAGAACAGAACAGGAGGTTAGAGCCACCATTGTATCTATGAAAACAGGGGTCACCTGGTCTGGATGGCCTTCCTGTAGAATATTATAACAGTATGTTGACATTCTTGTACCTGTGTTGACAGTGGTTTACCAGGAGGCATTTAAAATGTCTTCCTTCCGGACACCTTTAATGAGGCTTTGATATCGTTGATGCCTAAAAAGGATAGAGATAAGACAGAACCTAGGAATTTTTGAGCTATCAACCTTCTTAATGTGGATTCTTACTAAGACCCATGTGACATGCTTAGAGAAGGCATTATCTGATTTCATACACAGTGACCAAGTAGAATTTATTAAGAACCTCAACTGATAATCTAAGAATGCCCCTATGATATGGTTCCTACCGCTGCTGTTTCCTTCGATGCTGAGAAGGCATTTGATATGGTAGAGTGGGCTTTTCTCTTAACTTAGGCCTAGGCATCCCGATAGCGGGACAACTTCCGGTGAAACTGGAGGGCGCGCAATTCAAATAAATAATTATAAAAATTATGGATATTAAACATTTAGGTACATACAAGTGTCTTATATTGGTTGAAAGCTTAGATTATTGTTAATCTAACTGCACTGTTCGATTTACAATAGCTATTACAGCGAAAGCATGCCATGCGATTGTTTGAGGATAGCGCCCCACATCGAAATATTTTTCCACCGGCACAGGTTTCATAAATTCACAAATAGCGATTAAATATTCACTTACCTTTTGAAAATCTTCCTCTGATATGTCATCCAAAGGGTCCCAGCTATAACATGTAGTGTTGTTTTGTTAGATAAAATCCTTCTTTATATCCCAAAAAGTCAGTTTAGTTGGCACCATCGATTTGAGTAATCCACTCATTCAACTTGCAGAGAAAAGAATCCAAAAATCTACCCCTAAACTTCGTTTCAACAAGTCAAAATACATTTATATTTTGACTTGTTGTAATCAAACTTGTGTAATCAAACTATAACACTTCTTACGGATAGAAGTATGTTCAATAGGAAACCGATTTTAGCAGGTGCGTTCTGTCTTCATCGCGCACGCATACACACATTTCTAAGACTGTCTCCCTGTACTAAAACTGATATTTCTTATTTTACTTTGTTTTGTAAGTTACAAGACTGAAACCTTTAATATAGACTGCTGACACCCTGTGGAAGCCATAGGAGTTGCATCCTGGGATCTAGAATTCAGTATGCCCCTATACTTTCCATTGTAAGAGCATGGGCTCTCAAAAGGAAACAAATTCCAGGTTGGTTTTTCTTTGGGTTTTCTCCTACCATATCTATTGAGTCATATTATTCTACATTATTTTAACATTTCTACAAACTTCAAAGTGTTTTCTTTCCAATTGTACCAGTTATATGTTATATCCTGGCTTCAGTGCCTGAGCAACAGGCAGTTTACTTTGTGCACGTCATTCAGGCGGAAATTGAGAAGAAAAGGGCCCTAGCTCTAAGAAGTTTTAAAAACCTTAGACAATGTGGTTTCAGACCTGACTTTTGTAAATGGATAGGGTTCTTTTATTCCAATATTTAAGCAACAGTACTTATGAATATAATTATATCTCCTTTATTCAGTCTTTCTAAAAGCACAAGGCAGGGTTGCTCGCATTCCCCGCTCCTATTTACAATTGTTTTAGAGCCTCCTGTAACGGTTTTCTGTATGAGAAGGAGAGTCGGACCAAAATGCGGCGTGTAGATTGCGATCCATGTTTATTGTGACTATAGCAACACGAATCTAAATACAAACAGTGCAAAATAATAAACGTAATGAAAACCGAAACAGCCTAAACTGGTGCAAACTAACACTAAGGACAGGAACAATCACCCACAAACACACAGTGAAACCCAGGCTACCTAAGTATGATTCTCAATCAGAGACAACTATTGACACCTGCCTCTGATTGAGAACCATACTAGGCCGAAAACATAGAACTGCCCCAAAACATAGAAAAACAAACATAGACTGCCCACCCAACTCACGCCCTGACCAAATAAATAAATGCAAAACAAAGGAAATAGAGGTCAGAATGTGACACCTCCTGCAACAATGTTAAGAACAGATCCAGAAATTAGGGGTGTCAATGAAGGAGGAAAAGATCACAAGCTGCTTATGTATGCAGACAATATTCTACTTCTGGTCTCTGGTCCTCTTCAGTCTGTACCACGCTTACTTACTTATATTTAATCATATATTGTAGTTTGTCAGGCTGCAAAATTAATTGAAATAAGTCGAAAGCAATGCCAATTAATGCTATATGTTACTCTGGAACCGTTACCCCATTTAATTTCAAATGGGTTCCTACTGGGATGAAATATTTGGGTATGAAGTTGAGTTCAAATTTGGAGGAAGTGATGGGACAAAATTTTGAACCAGTACTAGTCAAGATTAAGACCAATTTAGAAAAATTGGAAAAGATACAACTTTCTTTATGGGGAAACATCAAAGTGAAAGCAATGGTTGTGGTCCCACAATTTAATTATATCGCTGCAATGTTACCTATGAATATTCCACAATTGTATTTTAAACAATATGACAAAATAACAATGCTTTTGTGGGACAGGAAAAAAAACTGGATTCATCTGAAGAAGATGAGCTCACCAAGGGATTTAGGAGGCTTGGCTTTACCAGATGTTAAATTGTACAAATTATCATTCGAAATGGCTTAATTGGTGAAGCATTGGTGTAAAGGGGATGCTGGCTTGGACTGGATAATAATAGAACGGGAACTAGGTTATCCTTTCACCCCTGTTGATGGTGTGTAGTGGTGTGGGGGCTGTGCTTTGGCAAAGTGGGTGGGGTTATATCCTTCCTGTTTGGCCCTGTCCGGGGGTGTCCTCGGATGGGGCCACAGTGTCTCCTGACCCCTCCTGTCTCAGCCTCCAGTATTTATGCTGCAGTAGTTTATGTGTCGGGGGCTAGGGTCAGTTTGTTATATCTGGAGTACTTCTCCTGTCCTATTCGGTGTCCTGTGTGAATTTAAGTGTGCTCTCTCTAATTCTCTCTTTCTCTCTTTCTTTCTCTCTCTCAGAGGACCTGAGCCCTAGGACCATGCCTCAGGACTACCTGACATGATGACTCCTTGCTGTCCCCAGTCCACCTGGCTGTGCTGCTGCTCCAGTTTCAACTGTTATGCCTTATTATTATTGGACCATGCTGGTCATTTATGAACATTTGAACATCTTGGCCATGTTCTGTTATAATCTCCACCCGGCACAGCCAGAAGAGGACTGGCCACCTCACATAGCCTGGTTCCTCTCTAGGTTTCTTCCTAGGTTTTGGCCTTTCTAGGGAGTTTTTCCTAGCCACCGTGCTTCTACACCTGCATTGCTTGCTGTTTGGGGTTTTAGGCTGGGTTTCTGTACAACACTTTGAGATATCAGCTGATGTACGAAGGGCTATATAAATACATTTGATTTGATTTGATTTGATATTCTGTCACATAGTCTTACATGGGAGAGGTTTGTTGAAACTCCCTACCCAATTTTGTTTTACTCAAAAGAGGTGTGGAAAACAGTACAAAAGATATGTGGAATTTCACTTCTAAAACAAGGATAATTGTGGCACAATCCTAGGCAACGGATAGGAAAGAAGTCTGTGTACTGGAAACAATGGCTAATGAAAGGAATTCATACTATAGGTGATCTGTACAATGAAGGTGTTTTAATGTCATACTCAGATTTGGTGCAAAAATATTTCCAGAAATGTCCCTGTTCTCCCACATCATATTTTTGCACCAAATCTGAGTATGACATTAAAACACCTTCATTGTACAGATCACCTATAGTATGAATTCCTTTCATTAGCCATTGTTTCCAGTACACAGACTTCAAAATCCAGGAAAGAACCCAATAGCAAAGTATTACATAAACATAAATCAGCCATTTTCTACTCAATATTTAGTCCTCGGCCAAGTAAAGGCTGTAAAAACCTCAGAACAATATGGCAAATTGACCTTAAGTGTGAAATTGAGGATTATACCTGGTTGAAGATCATGTCCAACTCAGGGAGGAACATAAGGGAAGCCAGGGGGAAACTTTCTCAATATAAGATACTACATAGGTTTTATAGGTTTTATTGGACCCCAACAAGACTTTATAAGATGGGGCTGACCAACAACTCTCTGTGTTGGAAATACCAAAAAAGATACTGGGACATTTTTTACATGCAATATGGGAGTGTACATTAGTGCTACCTTTCTGGGAGGATGTTTTGAAATATCTGGAGGAACGGTTGGGGTTAACAATTTCAGTTTCAACCAGAATATGTCTCTTGGGCGATAGAACAGAGTTACCTAATGCAACAAAAGAGGAATTTGCACTGATCACTGTTGGTATCATTACAGCAGGTAGAGTAATCCTTAGAATTTTAAAGAGTGATGCCACTCCTACTCTGAAACAGTGGATAGAATCAATATTGGAGGTAGCATCTTATGAATAAATACTTGCTAGGATCACTGGTAGAAATTACAATTCTATAAGCTGGACCCATTTTATTTGACTGGGAGGTGATGACTTATGCTTGTGAACACATTTAGTTCTGTATTTTTTTATCATAGATAAATACAACTTTAGTAACAAACAAGTTAGGGTTAAGTTTAGGAGTTAGGTTAAGGGTTAGGTTTAGGTTTGGGAGAAGGGTTAGCAAACATGCTAAGTAGTTGCAAAGTATCTAAAAAGTAGTAAGTAGTTGCAAAGTTGGTAGTTAGATAAAATTGTCTCTGACGACCTTTTGGGTTGCTAGACATTAACGTTACACACCCACCCGTCCAACAACCCTCCCTTCAACAACACAATGTAACTCCAAGTCAATCACACTTCTGTGAAATCAAACTGTCCACTTAGGAAGCAACACTGATTGACAATAAATTTAACATGCTGTTGTGCAAATGGAATAGACAACAGGTGGAAATTATAGGCAATTAGCTGCTAACCCCCAATAAAGGAGTGGTTCTGCAGGTGGAGAACACAGACCACTTCTCAGTTCCTATGCTTCCTGGCTGATGTTTTGGTCGCTTTTGAATGCTGGCGGTGCTTTCACTCTAGTGGTAGCCTGAGACGGAGTCTACGTCCCACACAAGTGGCTCAGGTAGTGCAGCTCATCAGGATGGCCCATCAATGCAAGCTGTGGCAAGAAGGTTTGCTGTGTCTGTTAGCGTAGTGTCCAGAGCATGGAGGCACTACCAGGAGACAGGCCAGTACATCAGGAGACGTTGAAGAAGCCGTAGGAGGGCAACAACCCAGCAGCAGGACCGCTACCTCTGCCTTTGTGCAAGGAGGAGCAGGAGGAGCACTGCCAGAGCCCTGCAAAATGACCTCCAGCAGGCCACAAATGTGCATGTGTCTGCTCAAACGGTCAGAAACAGACTCCATGAGGGTGGTATGAGGGCCCGCCGTCCACAGGTGGGGGTTGTGCTTACAGCCCAACACCGTGCAGGACGTTTGGCATTTGCCAGAGAACACCAAGATTGGCAAATTCACCACTGGTGCCCTGTGCTCTTCACAGATGAAAGCAGGTTCACACTGACCACATGTGACAGACGTGACAGTCTGGAGACGCCGTGGAGAAGGTTCTGCTGCCTGCAACATCCTCCAGCATGACCGGTTTGGCGGTGGGTCAGTCATGGTGTGGGGTGGCATTTCTTTGGGGGGCCGCACAGCCCTCCATGTGCTCGCCAGAGGTAGCCTGACTGCCATTAGGTACCGAGATGAGATCCTCAGACCCCTTGTGAGACCATATGCTGGTGCGGTTGGCCCTGGGTTCCTCCTAATGCAAGACAATGCTAGACCTCATGTGGCTGGAGTGTGTCAGCAGTTCCTGGAAGAGGAAGGCATTGATGCTATGGACTGGCCCGCCCGTTCCCCAGACCTGAATCCAATTGAGCACATCTGGGACATCTTGTCTCGCTCCATCCACCAATGCCACGTTGCACCACAGACTGTCCAGGAGTTGGCGGATGCTTTAGTCCAGGTCTGGGAGGAGATCCCTCAGGAGACCATCCGCCACCTCATCAGGAGCATGCCAAGGCGTTGTAGGGAGGTCATACAGGCACGTGGAGGCCACACACACTACTGAGCCTCATTTTGATGTGTTTTAAGGACAACAAAGTTGGATCAGCCTGTAGTGTGGTTTTCCACTTTAGTTTTGAGTGTGACTCCAAATCCAGACCTCCGTGAGTTGATACATTTGATTTCCATTGATAATTGTTGTGTGATTTTGTTGTCAGCACATTCAACTATGTAAAGAAAAAAGTATTTAATAAGAATATTTCATTCATTCAGATCTAGGATGTGTTATTTTAGTGTTCCCTTTATTTTTTTGAGCAGTGTATATGATTACATAGGCTATGACTGTCTGCAGAGATTTCAGTCAGCGCATTGTTACTGAGAACCAAATATACACAAGCTGGTACTACCCCAGGCACATGCACAGATAGGGCTCTACCAGTAGAGATAGGCTCTACATCTGCTATTCCAGCACCATTTCAACTTAAACATTTAAACATCATAAAATCAACATGACTTCATATGCATAGTTTAATACACTGAAAACAAATCTAAAGATAACAAAAACAATTTAGTCCAATCAATGTTGCCATGGTATTGATCTCTGTCTGTGTGTGTTTGTGCGTGCACAAGTAAAACAAAAATGTTGACTGACTATTTGTAGACTAGTTGAATGCCAATGCCATCCTCCTCTCTTTGCGACATGGGGCTGTGCATTATCATGCTGAAACATGAGGGGATGGCGGCGGATAAATGGCACGACAATGGGCCTCAGGATCTCGTTACGGTATCTCTGTGCATTCAAATTGCCATTGATAAAATGCAATTGTGTTCGTTGTCTGTAGCTTATGCATGCCCATACCATAACCCCACCATCACCAAGGGGCACTCTGCTCACAACGTTGACGTCAGCACACCGCTCTCCCACATGACGCCATACACCAGCGTTTCCCAAACTCGGTTGTCTGGACCCCAAGGGGGTGCACGTTTTGGTTTTTGCCCTAACTCTACACAGCTGATCCAAATGATCAAATCTTGATGATTAGTTTATTATTTGAATCATCATTGTAGTGCTAGGGCAAAAACCAAACTGTGCACCACCTGTGGTCCCGAGGACCGAGTTTGGTAAACCCTACCACACACGCTGTCTGTCATCTGCTTGGATTCATCTGTGAAGAGTACACTTCTGCAGCATTCCAGTGGCCATCAAAGGTGAGCATTTGCCCACTGAAGTCGGTTATGATGCCAAACTGGTGAGGATAACGAACATGCAGATGAGCTTCCCTGAGACAGTTTCTGAAAGTTTGTGCAGAAATTATTTGGTTGTGCAAACCCACAGTTTCATCAGCTGTCTGGATGGCTAGTCTCAGACGATCCTGCAGGTGAAGAGGCCAGATGTGGAGGTCCTGGGGTGGTGTGCGTACACGTGGTCTGCAGTTGTGAGGCCGGTTGGAGGTACTGCCAAATTCTCTAAAACAACGTTGGAGGCGGCTTATGGTGGAGAAATGAACAATCAATTATTTGGCAACAGCACTGGAGGACATTCCTGCAGTCAGCATGCCAATTTCATGCTTCCTCAAAACTTGAAACATCTGTGGCATTGTGTTTAGTGATAAAACTGCACATTTTAGTGGCCTTTAATTGTCCCCAACACAAAGTGCACCTGTGTACTTACTATGCTGTTTAATCATCTTCTTGATATGCCACACATGTCAGGTGAATGAATTGTCTTAGCAAAAGAGAAATGCTCACTAACAGAGTTGTATACAAATTTGTGCACAACATTTGAAAGAAATATTTTTTTTTGCGTGTATGAAACGTTTCTGGTATATTTTAGTTCAGCTCATGAAACATGGGACCAACACTTTACATGTTGTGTTTATATTTTTGTTGAATGTAGTTAACATGAGCCTACTAGGCTACATCTAGGCTACATATTGAACTTAAATTGTCTCAGGCCAGTGGCACTGGCACAATATAAGCATTAATGGTTAGATCAGAAATGCCGTCATTATCATTGGCCTGGACAGAGAATTGTCAAAACCACAAGTCCAAATCCCCATCTCCATCCATGGCTTAGGAAAGGGCCGATTTAGCAAATTAGCTACTGCAGGACATCAACATAAGAAGACCAGAAACAGTTAATTATAACCCACAGTTGAGCTCAGCTCAATGGTGATGGGCAAATTATTTTATTTAAAGAAATATCAAGGGACGCCAAATGCTTGCTAGTATCAATCAATCGATTGCTACGGCAGCAACATGTCATACTCTTTTGTTCTAGACAGCATCGGATACATGGGTTACACATACTGAAACAGAGGGGCGCTGTTTCTCTCGCTCGGATGATTTGTCCCGCGAGATTCAGCCACTTTTCGGAAACTTTACCTTGCTGGACCATGCTGTGTTCTTGTAACTGTAGGTCATGTAACTGTTTGTTACATGCAATATGGTTTGTGGACTGAAAGAGGTTGCACTCCGGTTTTGTGATGAAATTAAGGTGTGGTTGAATTTATTCTGCCACTGTGTCTTCTTATTGTCTCAGCATTAGGCTTATGCAGTGCATTCGGAAAGCATTCAGACCCCTTGACCTTTTCCACCTTTTGTTATGTTACATCCTTTTTCTAAAATGTACATATTTTTTAAATTCCCTCATCAATCTACACACACTAACCCATAATGACAAAGCAAAAACTGGTTCTAGAAATGTTTGATAATTTATAAGAAATAACAAACTGAATTATCACATTTACATAAGTATTCAGACCCTTTACTCAGTACTTTGTTGAAGCATCTTTGGCAGCGATTACAGTCTCGAGTCTTCTTGGGTATGACGCTACAAGCTTGGCACACCTGCATTTAGGGAGTTTCTCCCATTCTTCTCTAGCTCTGTTAGATTGGATGAGGAGCTTCGCTGCACAGCTATGTTCAGGTCTCTCCAGAGACGCTTAATCGGGTTCAAGTCAGGGCTCTGGCTGAGCCACTCAAGTACATTCAGAGACTTGTCCCGAAGCCACTCCTGTGCTGTGTTAGCTGTATGTGTAGAAAAGGCCCATAAATTGGTGGAATAATCCTTTAATTCATTGCCATTTACTCAGCTGGGCCAGGGGCGCTTTAATTAGGTCAGGTGGAAATGTCCGACAGATCTCAACTCCATAAAATGAGGAAATTGCCATCGCCTGATCTCGCTGCTTTCTCTTCCTTAACTCCATCTGATCCAGAAGTTCTGTGCATCCATGAATCCCCACTACTCAGTAAATATACCACTTTATGGTTAAAGGAATTCCTGCCTCAGTCTCATCCAGTCCTCTGTCACCTGACACGTGACCACCTGTTCACCTTCACTGTCAGTCATCCTACCTGTCCAGCTACCCACACAGATTCCACTAATCTTTCAGTATGCTTAGGGTAGTTATCCTGTTTGAAGGTGAACCTTTGCCCCAGTCTGAGGTCCTGAGCGCTCTGGAGCAGGTTTACATCAAGGATCTCTCTCTACTTTGCTCCAATCATCTTTCCCTCGATCCTGACTAGTCTCCCAGTCCCTGCCGCAGAAAAACATCCCCACTGGGCGGCCAGCTCTAGGATGAGTCTTGGTGGGTCCAAAGTTCTTCCATTTTAGAATGATGGAGAATGGGGCCTCCCGAGTGGCGCAGCGGTCTAAGGCACTGCTTCGCTAGAGGCATCCCTACAGACCTAGGTTTGATCCTGGGCTGTGTCACAACCAGCCATGATTGGGAGTCCCATAGGGCGGTGCACAATTGGCCCCGCCTTGTCCAGGTTTTCCGGGGGAGCTTTACTTGGCTAATCGCGCTTTAGCGACTCCTTGTAGCAGGCCAGGCGCCTGCAGGCTGACCTCAGTCGTCAGTTGAATGGTGTGTCCTCCAACACATTGGGGCTTCCGGCTTAAACGAGCGGGTGTTAAGAAGCATGGTTTGGCGGGTCATGATTCAGAGGACACATGACTCGACCTTCACTTCCCGAGCCCACTGAGAGGTTGGAGCGGTGAGACAAGATCAAAAAAGTGGGTCAAAATAAAAGATTGATGGAGGCCACTGTGTTCTTGGGGACCTTCAATGCTGAAGACATTTTTTGCTACCCTTCTCCAGATCTGTGCCTCGACACAATCCTGTCTTGGAGCTCTACAGACATTTCCTTTGACCTCATGGCTTGGTTTTTGCTCTGACATGCACTGCCAACTGTAGGACATTAAATAGACAGGTATGCCTTTCCAAATCATGTCCAATCAATTAAATTTACCACAGGTGGACTCCAATCAAGTTGTAGAAACATCTCAAGGATGATCAATGGAAACAGGATGAACCTGAGCTCAATTTCGATTCTCACAGCAAAGAGTCTGAATATTTATGTAAATCATGTATTTTTGTTTTTCATTTGTAATACATTGCAAACATTTCTAAAAACCTGTTTTCGCTTAGTCGTTATGGGGTATTGTGTGTAGATTGATGAGGGAAAAACACCTAACATAACAAAATGTGTAAAAGGAGCCTCAAAACATTCTGAATGTACTGTATATCATGATTGCAAGGCATATGAACTAACAGGTTATAGAGCAATCAAAGCAATTATCACAACACATAGTTTGTAATATCTATTTTGTTTCTGGTTTGGCTTCCCCAGTAATTTTACCAATGCATCGTTACTGGCAACCAAAATGCCTCCAAAGTGATGGCACTGGTGCAGACAGATTGTGCTTTCTATCTGATCCTGCAACCTCCGCTACAAGTAGACTAGGTTGTATGATTTTGCTTGATATTTTCCCAGTTGATATTGGCTGCTAACATGAATGAATGACTTTCAGCTCTAAATGCCGGTGTAAAACATAGTTTATTTCTGTAGCCTCTCTTGCATTTTGAAAAGTCATCACCGTTTATGGCTGTAATGACAGGCCACATTTGCGCAGCAATTGTGCTTGCATGTTCACGTGTGCATACGTGCATCTGCGTGTGCGGGGGTCGTACGTTTTGTACCACTCCTTTCTGGGGGTCAATGATCAAAAAGTTTGAAAACCACTGGGATAAATGGAGTTGGGTTGGATATAGTAATGGTAGGCTACAGTATTTTTTTACAATCTTCTATTTTGACTGGAATTGTGTGGTCATTGTAAATAAGTGGAGCATTACTAATCCTAGCATCAAAATAGTTTTGCAAAAGGAGTCTCATGGTTGCAGGATTTATTTTGCGGGGTGCCATTTTTTTTGTTCAGCACATGCCCCGAAAAGGTCTGTGCACAGCCCTCTATTACTCAATGACTATCTTATTCACAGTTGAATTAGCCATCCTAAAAAATCATCCACAGGCGGGCATAAATCTTTATGGTGACTTCAACTGCCCACAACTGAAACTCATTCAATGAGTTTCTGCCTCTATAAAACAACTGTTAACTATCACACCAGGGCAGAATATTGACCCTGAGTGAATGATCACCCGATCACACTTGTGTGATGTGGGTGACAAAACACCTGAAAGCCAAGTCCAAAGAGGAGGAAGTGTACGCCGGGGCAGGAGTCCTATCACAAAGGCGGCATTAGGCGGCCACACACACTTGTTCACACTGCATTTAGCCCAGGTCTAAGATAATTCTTAGGAACAGTTTTTCAGGCTTGCCAATCACAGAGTTCCGTTGTCACATAAATTGAATATTGAATATGCTTAGCCCTGGGCTAAGAACATGCAAAGGGAAACCTTGGTGGTCGAATCAAATTAATATTTTTCAGCTCTTTAGTTTTTAGATTGCTGTGAAGTACATGATTTTAGTTTGTTTGTTTCATATGGTTTTGAAATGTGATTTTTTAAATTGAATTTAGAAAGACAGCTGCACATTCACTACATCCTGGTCATTAGCAGTCAGCCACTGAGTCATGGTTGATGCATACTGGTCCCTCTTTTGACCCAAGTCATGTAAAACTGTGGATCTCATTGGCGCCATCCTAATTTAATAATAAGCTCATCCACTGCCTCGTTTATCAAAAACAGACTTCTACCACAGCCAATAAACATGGGCTGAAAACAAGTCACATTTGCTTAATTGTGTTAGAACCAATTATAATGAATTACTGTTTTTCCGTAAGCTAGCAGTTCTACTCATCAAAACAGTAAGGAGAGTCAGAGATTAGTTACTTCACAAGCAGCCTATTTCTCAGATCTAGCGAAACTAATAATATACTTTATTATACAATAGGTACAGTTTAAAATAAGAAACAATTCATAATGTGGTATACAATGCAAGCCTCTCCTTAGGCCGCCAACTAATCACTGAACGGGAGATGATATATTAACTGTCCACTGCATGACCCCACTAACCGGTCCATTTGGATAATATCATCCATTGTACACACATCTCAATCACCAAACAACCTTATTTGGCTGTATTAACCTTGTGTAACCTTTTTTAGATTAATGGACATTAAATTACATTACATGTCCAAGCTTGAGATCTTTCACCCTTACAGTTATTGCCCTCAGGTCATTCAAAAGTCCCTGGGCTCTATTTTCGGCTGGCGTTAGTTAGGCAAGCACAATTTTCAAATGCAAGCTTGTTTGCAATTTCGACCTGTTAAAGCCGGAGCTCTTCTATTTTCAAACCCTAGAGCTAGGATTGGTAATTTACCTGTTTTATATGAGCTCGCTGAGGTTTCTGAGGTTTGTCCTTAACCTCTATTTTCATTTTTGGAAAAATAACGTTCCCAAAGTAAACGGGCTATTTTTCAGGACCAGATAATAGAATATGCATATAATTGACAGCTTAGGATATAAAACACTCTAAAGTTTCCAAAACTGTGAAAATATTGTTTGTGAGTATAACAGAACTGATATTGCAGGCGAAAGCCTGAGAAAACTCCAATCAGGAAGTGACTCTTATTTAGAAACCTCTGCGTTCCTATGCGTCCCTATTGAGCAGTGAAAGGGATATCAACCAGATTCCTTTTTTCTATGGCTTCCCAAATGTGTCTAGTGTCACAAGACATAGTTTCAGGCTTTTATTTTGAAAAATGAGTGTGAGCGACAACATTGCATCGGCGGTCAGCTGGTGGCTCTCAGAGTGATATGTGCGTAATAGACAAATGTTCCATTGTTTCTCTCGCTCCTATTAAGAAGCCAACTGACCCGGTTGATATATTATCGAATAGATATTTGAAAAACACCTTGAGGATTGATTATAAAAATGTTTGCCATGTTTCTGTCGATATTATGGATCTAATTTGGAAAAATGTTCGGCGTTGTCGTGACCGCAATTTCCGGTCGATTTCTCAGCCAAACGTGAAGAACAAACAGAGCTATTTCGGATACAAAAATAATCTTTATGGAAAAAAGGAACATTTGCTATCTAACTGGGAGTCTCGTGAGTAAAAACATCCGAAGCTCATCAAAGGTAAACGATTTAATTTGATTGCTTTTCTGATTTTCGTGACCAAGCTGCCTGCTGCTAGCTAGGCATAATGCTATGCTAGGCTATCGATAAACTTACACAAATGCCTGTCTTGCTTTGGCTGTAAAGCATAATTTCAAAATCTGAGATGACAGGGTGATTAACAAAAGGCTAAGCTGTGTTTCAATATATTTCACTTGTGATTTCATGAATATGAATATTTTCTAGTAATATTTTTTGTCCGTTGCGTTATGTTAATTAGTGTCAGTTGATGACAATTCTCCCGGATCCGGGAGAGGTTAAAAACGCGAGACAAATTGCCAATTTCAGAATGCGCTGGTTGGGATATTTAAGATGGATTTTGACAATAGAATCACAGTTTATCTAGCCATGACGCACATTGCCCATGCCATATGCACATAAAACAAGAGAGGTGTGCTTTTTGTGCCCATAAACTTGGTATTTAGAAACATTAAAGAACAATATTTTTCCCCATTTCGTTTCATTTGATTAAAAACCAAGCATAGCTTCCTCTCCTCTCAATGAAGACTGTTTTTCTTGTCCAGCCAAATACATTTGCCAATTAGTGAAGACTATCGAAAAAGTGTTTGGCTCATGAGACTGCTTTGAAGTAAATCTTGTTTTGTATTTTGTTTGATTAAAAAACAAGACCTTAGCAGCATATTATAACTAAAGCTGATTCAACAGCAATGTGTCGTATGTTTTTCTTATCCTGGCCATGCATTCGCCAAGTAGCTTATCCACCAAAGGTTTCTAAATGGTATGCTTGTGAGTCTTTTGCCGACCTTCTTTTGCATTATCCTCAATTCACACAGGCCTACCTGCAGTGCGTACTCCATTTGGCTTGAATCTATCCCCATTTCCAAAGACCACCTCTTGTCAGGTTAGCAAAGACGCACTCCTCTAGTATTTACATTCTTCACTCCTATTATGCATTATCAACAGTATGCCTAGGCTATATATTGCTCATTTAGAACTTGCCTCACACAAACAATACAATTTACAGGAGCCCAGAATATTTTATTTGAGTAGAAGTGAGATGCATAAAGGCCTATACTCGCTGATGCCAATAACAACAATGTTGACTGTAAAAACTCCAAAGTATTGCTCAAACACGAGATGTTATTTTATTTGTATTTGTTTACTGTTGCTATCACTCATTACTGTAGCCTATGCAATTTAATAAACTGTAGTATCAATCCACAATGTACTGGGACAGAATATTCCGTACCCCCAGACAAATTGAAGTTGATGAATATGAAAACACTATCAATACAGTGGGGCAACAAAGTATTTTGTCAGCCATCAATTGTGCAAGTTCTCCCACTTAAAAAGATGAGAGAGGCCTGTAATGTTCATCATAGGTACACTTCAACTATGACAGACAAAATGAGAAAAAAAAATCCAGAAAATCACACTGTAGGATTTTTAATGAATTTATTTGCAAATTATGGTGGAACTATAGTGCCACCGCCAGCACTTACAGGTGAAGTCAGAAGTTTACATACACCTTAGCCAAATACATCTAAACACAGTCTTTTACAATTCCTGACATTTAATCCTAGGAAAAATTCCCTGTCTTAGGTCAGTTAGGATCACCACT
Organism: Oncorhynchus clarkii lewisi; assembly: GCF_045791955.1. Taxonomy (NCBI): domain Eukaryota; kingdom Metazoa; phylum Chordata; class Actinopteri; order Salmoniformes; family Salmonidae; genus Oncorhynchus; species Oncorhynchus clarkii. The sequence continues at coordinate 43,828,120 of NC_092164.1, forward strand.
TTATTTTAAGAACGTAAAATGTCAGAATAACAGTAGAGAGAATTATTTATTTCAGCTTTATTTCTTTCATCACATTCCCAGTGGGTCAGAAGTTTACATACACTCAATTAGTATTTGGTAGCATTGCCTTTAAATTGTTTAACTTTAAAACAAGTCAGAATGAGGCTCAGTAGTGTGTGTGGCCTCCATGTGCCTGTATGACCTCCCTACAACGCCTGGGCATGCTCCTGATGAGGTGGCGGATGGTCTCCTGAGGGATCTCCTCCCAGACCTGGACTAAAGCATCCGCCAACTCCTGGACAGTCTGTGGTGCAACGTGGCGTTGGTGGATGGAGCGAGACATGATGTCCCAGATGTGCTCAATTGGATTCAGGTCTGGGGAACGGGCAGGCCAGTCCATAGCATCAATGCCTTCCTCTTGCAGGAACTGCTGACACACTCCAGCCACATGAGGTCTAGCATTGTCTTGCATTAGGAGGAACCCAGGGCCAACCGCACCAGCATATGGTCTCACAAGGGGTCTGAGGATCTCATCTCGGTACCTAATGGCAGTCAGGCTACCTCTGGCGAGCACATGGAGGGCTGTGCGGCCCCCCAAAGAAATGCCACCCCAAACCATGACTGACCCACCGCCAAACCGGTCATGCTGGAGGATGTTGCAGGCAGCAGAACCTTCTCCACGGCGTCTCCAGACTGTCACGTCTGTCACATGTGCTCAGTGTGAACCTGCTTTCATCTGTGAAGAGCACAGGGCGCCAGTGGCGAATTTGCCAATTTTGGTGTTCTCTTGCAAATGAAAAACGTCCTGCACGGTGTTGGACTGTAAGCACAACCCCCACCTGTGGACGTCGGGCCCTCATACCACCCTCATGGAGTCTGTTTCTGACCGTTTGAGGCGGAGGTAGCGGTCCTGCTGCTGGGTTGTTGCCCTCCTACGGCCTCCTCCACTGCTCCTGATGTACTGGCCTGTCTCCTGGTAGCGCCTCCATGCTCTGGACACTACGCTGACAGACACAGCAAACCTTCTTGCCAAAGCTCGCATTGATGTCCCATCCTGGATGAGCTGCACTACTTGAGCCACTTGTGTGGGTTGTAGACTTCGTCTCATGCTACCACTAGAGTGAAAGCACCACCAGCATCCAAAACATCAGCCAGGAAGCATAGGAACTGAGAAGTGGTCTGTGGTCCCCACCTGTAGAACCACTCCTTTATTGGGGGTGTCTTGCTAATTGCCTATAATTTCCACCTGTTGTCTATTCCATTTGCACAAATCAAATCAAATGTATTTATATAGCCCTTCGTACATCAGCTGATATCTCAAAGTGCTGTACAGAAACCCAGCCTAAAACCACAAACAGCAAGCAATGCAAGTGTAGAAGCACGGTGGCTAGGAAAAACTCCCTAGAAAGGCCAAAACCTAGGAAGAAACCTAAAGAGGAACCAGGCTTTGTGAGGTGGCCAGTCCTCTTCTGGCTGTGCCGGGTGGAGATTATAACAGAACATGGCCAAGATGTTCAAATGTTCATAAATGACCAGCATGGTCCAATAATAATAAGGCATAACATTTGAAACTGGAGCAGCAGCACAGCCAGGTGGACTGGGGACAGCAAGGAGTCATCATGTCAGGTAGTCCTGAGGCATGGTCCTAGGGCTCAGGTCCTCCGAGAGAGAGAAAGAAAGAGAGAAAGAGAGAATTGGAGAGAGCACACTTAAATTCACACAGGACACCGAATAGGACATGAGAAGTACTCCAGATATAACAAACTGACCCTAGCCCCCGACACACAAACTACTGCAGCATAAATACTGGATGCTGAGACAGGAGGGGTCAGGAGACACTGTGGCCCCATCCGAGGACACCCCCGGACAGGGCCAAACAGGAAGGATATAACCCCTCCCACTTTGCCAAAGCACAGTCCCCACACCACTAGAGGGATATCTTCAACCAACTTACCATCCTGAGACAAGGCCGAGTATAGCCCACAAAGACCTCTGCCACGGCACAACCCAACGGGGGGCGCCAACCCAGACAGGAAGATCACATCAGTGACTCAACCCACTCAAGTGACGCACCCCTCCTAGGGACGGTATGAAAGAGCCCCAGTAAGCCAGTGACTCAGCCCCTGTAATAGGGTTAGAGGCAGAGAATCCCAGTGGAAAAGGGGGAACCGGCCAGGCAGAGACAGCAAGGGTGGTTCGTTGCTCCAGTGCCTTTCCGTTCACCTTCACACTCCTGGGCCAGACTACACTCAATCACATGACCCACTGAAGAGATGAGTCTTCAGTAAAGACTTAAAGGTTGAGACCGAGTTTGCGTCTCTTACATGGGTAGGCAGATCATATAGAGCTCTATAGGAGAAAGCCCTGCCTCCAGCTGTTTGCTTAGAAATTCTAGGGACAATTAGGAGGCCTGTGTCTTGTGACCGTAGCGTAGGTGTAGGTATGTACGGCAGGACCAAATCAGAGAGATAGGTAGGAGCAAGCCCATGTAATGCTTTGTAGGTTAGCAGTAAAACCTTGAAGTCAGCCCTTGCCTTGACAGGAAGCCAGTGTAGGGAGGCTAGCACTGGAGTAATATGATCAATTTTTTTTATTCTAGTCAGGATTCTAGCAGCCGTATTTAGCACTAACTGAAGTTTATTTAGTGCTTTATCTGGGTAGCCGGAAAGTAGAGCATTGCAGTAGTCTAACCTAGAAGTGACAAAAGCATGGATTAATTTTTCTGCATCATTTTTGGACAGAAAGTTAGATTTTTGCAATGTTACGTAGATGGAAAAAAGCTGTCCTTAAAATGGTCTTGATATGTTCTTCAAAAGAGAGATCAGGGTCCAGAGTAACGCCGAGGTCCTTCACAGTTTTATTTGAGACAACTGTACAACCATTAAGATTAATTGTCAGATTCAACAGAAGATCTCTTTGTTTCTTGGGACCTAGAACAAGCATCTCTGTTTTGTCCGAGTTTAAAAGTAGAAAGTTTGCAGCCATCCACTTCCTTATGTCTGAAACACATGCTTCTAGCGAGGGCAATTTTGTGGCTTCACCATGTTTCATTGGAATGTACAGCTGTGTGTCATCCGCATAGCAGTGAAAGTTAACATTATGTTTTCGAATGACATCCCCAAGAGGTAAAATATATAGTGAAAACAATAGTGGTCCTAAAAAGGAACCTTGAGGAACACCGAAATGTGCAGTTGATTTGTCAGAGGACAAACCATTCACAGAGACAAACTGATATCTTTCCGACAGATAAGATCTAAACCAGGCCAGAACTTGTCCGTTTCGACCAATTTGGGTTTCCAATCTCTCCAAAAGAATGTGGTGATCGATGGTATCAAAAGCAGCACTAAGGTCTAGGAGCACGAGGACAGATGCAGAGCCTCGGTCTGATGCCATTAACCTCTAGCGTCGAGTAATCCCGTATCCGGGAGCGTAATCATAGCCTCAAGCTCATTACCATAATGCAACGTTTCCTATTCATGAAAATCGCAAATGAAATGAAATAAATATATTGAAACACAAGCTTAGCCTTTTGTTAACAACACTGTCATCTCAGATTTTCAAAATATGCTTTAACCAAAGCTACACAAGCATTTGTGTAAGAGTATTGATAGCCTAGCATAGCATTAAGCCTAGCATTCAGCAGGCAACATTTTCACAAAAACAAGAAAAGCATTCAAATAAAATAATTTACCTTTGAAGAACTTCGGATGTTTTCAATGACGAGACTCTCAGTTAGATAGCAAATGTTCATTTTTTCCAAAAATATTATTTGTGTAAGAGAAATAGCTCCGTTTTGTTCATCACGTTTGGCTAAGAAAAAAAAACGAAAATGCAGTCACTTACAACGCCAAACTTTTTTCCAAATTAGCTCCATAATATCGACAGAAACATGGCAAACGTTGTTTAGAATCAAACCTCAAGGTGTTTTTCACATATCTATTCGATAATCTATCAGTGGTGGCAGCTGGCTTCTCATCAGAAGAAAACGGAAAAATACTGCAGCTGGAGATTACGCAATAATTGCGACGGAGGACACCAAGCGACCACCTGGTAAATGTAGTCTCTTATGGTCAATCTTCCAATGATATGCCTACAAATACGTCACAATGCTGCAGACACCTTGGGGAAAACGTGGAAAAGGTAAGCTGACTCCTAGCTCCTCCACAGCCATATAAGGAGTCATTGCCATGAGGCGGTTTCAAAAAATGCGGCACTTCCTGATTGTATTTTTATCTGGGTTTTTTCTGTAACATCAGTTCTGTGGCACTCACAGACAATATCTTTGCAGTTTTGGAAACGTCAGAGTGTTTTCTTTCCAAAGCTGTCAATTATATGCATAGTAGAGCATCTTTTCGTGACAAAATATCTTGTTTAAAACGGGAATGTTTTTCATCCAAAAATTAAAAGAGCGCCCCCTATATCGAAGAAGTTAAAAGGTAATTTACCACCTTCACAAGTGCAGTCTCAGTGCTATGATGGGGTCTAAAACCAGACTGAAGCATTTCGTATACATTGTTTGTCTTCAGGAAGGCAGTGAGTTGCTGCGCAACAGCCTTTTCTAAAATTTTTGAGAGGAATGGAAGATTCGATATAGGCCGATAGTTTTTTTATATTTTCTGGGTCAAGGTTTGGCTTTTTCAAGAGAGGCTTTATTACTGCCACTTTTAGTGAGTTTGGTACACATCCGGTGGATAGAGAACCGTTTATTATATTCAACATAGGAGGGCCAAGCACAGGAAGCAGCTCTTTCAGTAGTTTAGTTGGAATAGGGTCCAGTATGCAGCTTGAAGGTTTAGAGGTCATGATTATTTTCATCATTGTGTCAAGAGATATAGTACTAAAACACTTGAGCGTCTCTCTTGTTCCTAGGTCCTGGCAGAGTTGTGCAGACTCAGGACAACTGAGCTTTGAAGGAATACGCAGATTTAAAGAGGAGTCCGTAATTTGCTTTCTAATAATCATGATCTTTTCCTCAAAGAAGTTCATGAATTTATCACTGCTGAAGTGAAAGCCATCCTCTCTTGGGGAATGCTGCTTTTTAGTTAGCTTTGCGACAGTATCAAAAAGGAATTTCGGATTGTTCTTATTTTCCTCAATTAAGTTAGAAAAATAGGATGATCGAGCAGCAGTAAGGGCTCTTTGGTACTGCACGGTACTGTCTTTCCAAGCTAGCCAGAAGACTTCCAGTTTGGTGTGGCGCCATTTCCGTTCCAATTTTCTGGAAGCTTGCTTCAGAGCTCGGATATTTTCTGTGTACCAGGGAGCTAGTTTCTTATGAGAAATGCTTTTAGTTTTTAGGGGTGCAACTGCATCTACGGTATTGCGCAAGGTTAAATTGAGTTCCTCAGTTAGGTGGTTAACTGATTTTTGTCTTCTGGCATCCTTGGGTAGACAGAGGGAATCTGGAAGGACATCAAGGAATCTTTGTGTTGTCTGTGAATTTATAGCACAACTTTTGATGTTTCTTGGTTGGTGTCTGAGCAGATTATTTGTTGCAATTGCAAACGTAATAAAATGGTGGTCCGATAGTCCAGGATTATGAGGAAAAACATTAAGATCCACCACATTTATTCCATGGGACAAAACTAGGTCCAGAGTATGACTGTGACAGTGAGTGGGTCCAGAGACATGTTGGACAAAACCCATTGAGTCGATGATGGCTCCGAAAGCCTTTTGGAGTGGGTCTGTGGACTTTTCCATGTGAATATTAAAGTCACCAAAGATTATAATATTATCTGCTATGACTACAAGGTCCGATAGGAATTCAGGGAACTCAATGAGGAACGCTGTATATGGCCCAGGAGGCCTGTAAACAGTAGTTATAAAAAGTTATTGAGTAGGCTGTATAGATTTCATGACTAGAAGCTCAAAAGACGAAAACGTCATTTTTTTTTTTTTGTAAATTGAAATTTGCTATCGTAAATGTTAGCAACACCTCCGCCTTTGCGGGATGCACGGGGGATATGGTCACTAGTGCAGCCGGGAGGTGAGGCCTCATTTAACACAGTAAATTCATCAGGCTTAAGCCATGTTTCAGTCAGGCCAATCACATCAAGATTATGATCAGTCATCAGTTAATTGACTATAATTGCCTTTGAAGTAAGGGATCTAACAAGTAGCCCTATTTTGAGATGTGAGGTATCAGGATCTCTTTCAAAAATGACAGGAATGGAGGAGGTCTTTATCCTAGTGAGATTGCTAAGGCGAACACCGCAACCTAGGTCGAGGCACAGACACGGTCTCAATGGGGATAGCTGAGCTGACTACACTGACTGTGCTAGTGGCAGACTCCACTATGCTGGCAGGCTGGCTAACAGCCTGCTGCCTGGCCTGCACCCTATTTCATTGTGGAGCTAGAGGAGTTAGAGCCCTTTCTATGTTGGTAGATAAGATGAGAGCACCGCTCCAGCTAGGATGGAGTCCGTCACTCCTCAGCAGGTCAGGCTTGGTCCTGTTTGTGGGTGAGTCCCAGAAAGAGGGCCAATTATCTACAAATTCTATCTTTTGGGAGGGGCAGAAAACAGTTTTCAACCAGCGATTGAGTTGTGAGACTCTGCTGTAGAGCTCATCACTCCCCCTAACTGGGAGGGGGCCAGAGACAATTACTCGATGCCGACACAACAGCATGTGAAATTTATTGTCAATCAGTGTTGCTTTCTAAGTGAACAGTTTGATTTCACAGAAGTGTGATTGACTTGAAGTTACATTGTGTTGTTTAAGTGTTCCCTTTATTTTTTTGAGCAGTGTATAAGGCAAACAGACAGCTGCAGCCAACCATATACATATAATCCATAGATGGCAATTCCCACTCAATTCAGGACTAGCAGCCACTGCTAGTGAACCCATGAGTTTAACACTCAAATTGCCAGGCTAAGAGGTTAAAAACCATTCTATGGATTATATGTCTATAGCCACAAAGCAACAAGCTGTATATATGGCCTGCATGCTGCCCATATTGCGGGCTTCCCGACTGTAGGCAACCTGTAACTGCCAAAATAAAGGAAACACTTGAGTGAAGGAGGGATACAAAGTTTATGTTATGGTGTGTGTGCATTTTCCTGGCATGGTTTAGGTACACTTGAAGAATCTATGCCTAGGCGCATTGAGGCTGTTCTGGCAGTTTATGATGGCCCAACACTCTTTTAAGACACTTTATGTTGGTGTTTCCTTAATGTTGATAGTTACCTGTATGTACTTGTGATAAAAGTTTATCCACAGTAATATTTAGAAACTATTGATCCTTTGTAGCCAAATTATGCTCTATAGTGTATTTTGAACATCGCTAGCTGGCTCCTGTGGTTGTATAAAAAATACATGTTTTTACATCCCTGTTGGTGAGCATTTCTCCTTTGCCAAGATAATCCATCCACCTTACAGGTGTGGCATATCAAGAAGCTGATTAAACAGTCACACCACTCAGGAAGGAGACATGTTCTGTCTCCTAGAGATGAACGTACTTGGTGCAAAAAGTGCAAATCAATCCCTGACCAACAGCAAAGGCCCTTGTGAAGATGCTGGAGGAAACAGGTACAAAACGATCTATATCTACAGTAAAACAAGTCCTATATCGACATAACCTGAAAGGCCGCTCAGCAAGAAAGAAGCCACTGCTCCAAAACCGCCATAAAAAAAGCCAGACTATGGTTTGCAACTGCACATGGGGACAAAGATCATACTTTTTGGATAAATGTCCTCTGGTCTGATGAAACAAAAATAGAACTGTTTGGCCATAATGAGCATCGTTATGTTTGGAGGAAAAAGGGGGAGGCTTGCAAGCCGAAGAACACCATCCCAACCGTGAAGCACGGGGGTGGCAGCATCATGTTATGGGGGTGTTTTGCTGCAGGAGGGATTGGTGCACATCACAAAATAGATGGCATCATGAGGGGGAAAATCTCCTGAAGTTAAAGCTTGGTCGCAAATGGGTCTTCCAAATGGACAATGACCCCAAGCAAACTCCCAAAGTTGTGGCAAAATGGCTTTAGGACAACAAAGTCAAGGTTTTGGAGTGGCCATCACAAAGCCCTGACCTCAATCAAATAGAAAATGTGTGGGCAGAACTGAAAAATATTGTGCTAGCAAGGAGTTCTACAAACCTGACTCAGTTACACCAGCTCTGTCAGGAGGAATGTGCAAAAATTCACCCAACTTATTGTGGGAAGCTTGTGGAAGGCTACCTGAAGCGTTTGACCCAAGCTAAACAATTTAAAGGCAATGCTACCAAATACTAATTGAGTGTATGTAAACTTCTGTTCCACTGGGAATGTGATGAAAGAAATAAAAGCTGAAATAAATCATTCTCTCTATAATTCTGACATGTCACTTTCTTAAAATACAGTGGTGATTCTAAATTACCTAAAACTGAGAATTTTTACTAGGATGTCAGGAATTGTGAAAAACTGAATAATGTATTTGGCTAAGGTGCATGTAAACTTCCCACTTCAACTGGACATATTACCTCAATTACCTCAACTAACCTGTGCATTGACATTGACTCTGTACCGGTACCTCCTGTATATAGCCTCACTAACCTGTGCATTGACATTGACTCTGTACCGGTACCTCCTGTATATAGCCTCACTAACCTGTGCATTGACATTGACTCTGTACCGGTACCTCCTGTATATAGCCTCACTCCTGTTATTCTACTGCTGCTCTTTAACTATTTGTTATTTGTATCATTTTTTTTTTTTACTTATCACATTTTTCTTAAAACTGCATTGTTGGTTTGTAAGAAAGCATTTCACTGTAAAGGTCTACGCTTGTTGATTTCGGTTCATGTCACAAATACAATTTGATCCGTAGATTAGGGCCTAATTAACTGATTTCAATTGAATGATTTCCTTATATGAACAGTAACACGGTCAAATCTTTTAAGACGTTGTGTTTATACTTTATTATATTAATCAGTTACCCAATCAATGTAGGGCCCCCCAGTTACCCACATGGGCCCCCTGGCTCCTCTCCTTCCCCATCTAACATTTAGCAGAGGCAGCAGATACAGTCACTGAGAGCGGGCTCCTGATTCCTCCAGTGGTTGGCAGTTGCAGTAAAAAAAAAAAAACTTTTCCACATTGTGTTACAGCCTTATACTGAAATGGATAAAAACAAATCTCAACAATCTACACACAATACCCAATAATAACAAAGCGAAAACATTTTTGCACATTTATTCAAAATAAAACAGAAATTCCTTATTTACATAAGTATTCAGACTCGAAATGTAGCTCAGGTTCATCCTGTTTCCATTGATCATCCTTCAGATGTTTCTACAACTTGATTGGAGCAATCAGGGGAGAAGGGCCTTGGTCAGGGAGGTGACAAAGAACCTGATGGTCACTGACAGAGTTGAGATCCTCTGAAGATAGGAGAACCTTCCAGAAGGACAACCATCTCTGTAGCACTCCACCAATCAGGCCACACAGAAGCCACTCCTCAGTAATAGGCCTATGACAGCCCACTTTGGAGTTTGCCAAAAGGCACCTAATGACTCTGACCATGAGAAACAAGATTCTCTGGTCTGATGAAACCAAGATTGAACTCTTTGGCCTGAATGCAGAGCATCATGTCTGGAGGAAACCTGACACCATCCCTACAATGAAGCATGGTGGTTTCAGCATCATGCTGTGGGAATGTTTTTCAGCGGCAGGGACTGGGAGACTAGTCAGGGTCGAGGCAAAGATGAACGGAGCAAAGTACAGAGAGATCCTTGATGAAAACCTCCTCCAGAGCTCTCAATACCTTATATTGGGGCGAAGGTTCACCTTCCAACTGGACATCCACCCTAAGCACACAACCAAGACAACACAGGAGAGGCTTCAGGGCAAGTCGCTGAATGTCCTTGAGTGGCCCACCCAGAGCCCGGACTTGAACCCGATTGAACATGTCTGGAGGGACCTGACAATAGCTGTGCAGCGACGTTCCCCATCCAACCTGACAGAGCTTGAGATGATCTGCAGAGAAGAATGGGAGAAGCTCCCTAAATACAGGTGGGCCAAGTTTGTAACGTCATACCCAAGAAGTCATACCCACCTCAGGTCCGAATCTGATTTATTTTTATGACCGGATTGTGTCAAGGTCAATTCGGTTCGGATCTCAATTTTGGGTAATGAGAAGACCTCTAGATCAGGGTGTCAGGAGAGAGTAAATAAAATCGCAAGAAAAAAAACACTGCAGATACTGTATCACCTCAGTCAGTACTAGAGCAGAAAACACCTTTTACGTAGCCTAGACATCAACAAAATAAAAAGAGGCAGAGTTTTAACTGCTTTTATATAAATAATGAGAAATACGGTTGGAAAAATGTATAATACTGCAGGTCAGTTTCACTACATAGACAATTTATTGATTTAAAACAGAACAAAATTGCACACAATGCATAGGACACTGGTTTAAAAGATAACTTATGAAAAATACAATTGTTATAGACATTAAAATCTTTCCCCAATAACACGGTTTATCAAATGCATGCCAAATGAGTGAAGGGACAGTGGAATGAAGAGGAGTCAGACTGGGGTAGTTAAAACATGTAAACATGACATCACTTGTGTAAACAAGTGTACCCTGATCGGCGCTGGTCCATATAAATATCACATGTAAGGCACACGAAGACTAAGCACTCAAGTGTTTCAGTTTGGCATAGAATTATGTTTCACTGGAATATAATCATTGGTTAAACTCTCCCTAAGAAGGAAAATGAATTTACCTAACGAGTGTAAATTTACATAAATCCCATCCAATTCCTAAATAAATTTACAACCCAAAGAAACATTTTTTACTAATAAATGGTAGTGAAACAGTCAGTAAAGTGTAAAGCAAGTAAAAAGGGAATTCATTGGCAAAACTGCAATGCTACTGGTGACCTATAGTGGCAGGGGTTAAGAGGGAGATATAAAATACAGGGATATATAAAGCAAAATGGCACTAAAATGAAGTATAAAATAAAATAATAATTTTTGTCACTGAACATCAAAGCAGTGTTTCCACTACATGCGTTTAGCAGTGGCACAATATTATTTTATATTGTTTTTTTAAATAGTTTTCTGGATGGTAAAACATTTTTAATATAAACTTAAACCACCAAAACCAGAATAGCAACAGCTATAAGCAATATTTTTTTTCTCCCAGTAAGCTCTTCGAGAACTAACACTCAAAATAAACTTGACAGTCAGGGAGAATGTAAAATTCCATGTCACCCATTGATTTTGTTACAATGTTTGAGTCACTCAGATTGCATAAAATGGCATAAGCCATAGCAAAATGTGTAGAATTGTAGGAAATTAACTTTAAAACAGCAACATTATCTGATGCCAAGAGGGCCTCTAAAACCACGCCGTTGGCCACACCCCCGAATAACTTTGCCACCGCTGCTGAAAGAAATCATAGGAGAAACACTGAAGCAAAACAAACAGGAATAACACGTGAGCCTCATAACTTACATCTGAAGACTGATGTCTTATGGGCTGTTGACAGTACAGTCAGTTTTAAAATGCTTATGTTGTTCCTTTCTTTATAAAGTAAGAAATTTGAAGTAAGCAGGCTCTGTGAAATTACTTTCTATTTAGCGCCAGAATCTAGCCAACGAGGGCAGAATAGAGGACTAGATGCCAGTGGTTGTTTTGATCCAAGTCACGCTGATCTTCACATGAACCCAGAGCTGAGACGGAGAGAGATGGGGAACAAGAAGGAAAGTGGGGGAGAATAAGAGAAGGGAGCTGGACAATCATGTGTTAGGAACTGCCCTCAGTCAGAGCACAGAATGATATCAAACATCTATAGAAAAAAATCTAAGCTGCTCAAATGGAGATATTAAAAAGAGAACATTTAGAGGATGGCTCTAGAGGTCAGAGGTACTGCAACTCACTTCTTGCGGTCCTTGTCCTTCTTCCCGTTAGCATTAAGGTTTTGGGCCTGCTGTAGCTGGGCTGCAGCTCGTCTCTTATTGAAGGAACTTTGTTCCTCCTCTAGAACTCGTCTCTTCTCCTCCAACGCACCCCTCTCCTCTGCATGCAACCGCTTCAGCTGCTCAAACCTTCCCTGCAGCTACTCACACAGCAGCAAAATGGTTAGAGACTTACAATGGATACCTTCACATAAAACACATGTTCTGCTAAGTATCGTAATATATGTGTATTTGTGAATGTGGTGTGTTACTGTATATGTGTGTGCATGTGACGTGTACCCCTCTCTCAGCATCTTTGAGTTCAGCCTCCTTCTCTTTGACTCTCTGGACAAACAGCTGTCTCATCTCCTCCTCTCGCCGCTGAAGTTCCCCCAGAAACTCTGTACGCTTTGCTTCATATGTCTGCTGAAGGCTGTGCACACATTTCAAAGGTCATACACACTTCAATTTCACTAGTGCCAGAGTCAATGTGTGTGTATCGTACCTGACAGGTTTGCTCTCAGGGTCTGTGTCTCTGAAGCCTATCTCCTCTAGCTTGCAGCGGCGGTACAGTTCATAGTGACGTGTGTGAGTCTGCTCTCTCAGGTCCTCCATGTTCACACAGATCAGCATTTCACGCAGTTTCACAAAGTCACAGTGACTCTCGTTCTCCACTGAAACACAATCAGCACAACAGTGGATTTGTCCAATTTTCTCCTGCCCAACAGAGGGACCCAAACACACACACTCTCGCTCTTACCTTGCACTACGCCCCAGGGGTACTGGCGAGCCTTCACCATTTTGTTCCCCACCATCATCTCCTCTGTACTACCCACTACAGCAAACGGCAGGTGGCCCTGCACACACAGACACACACACACACACACACTTCCAGTTGAGGAACTGTCCCAAATCAGGATAGGGTATGCGAGCATTGTTTTAATTCAAATCCATTTTTGACTCGCTGAGCTATCCACGTGTGACATGCATGTGCAGTTTGAAGCCTGGTTTGAATTAGCGGCAGGCGTTTGATCAATACCCACCCTTTGTGACATGGGATGAAGCCTTGGTTAGAATGTGAAGCCAACTGAAGCTAGCTAGTGTTAGACGATCCTGCATATCTCTAGCTGGCTTGGTGACATAGCCCTGAGATGTAGACTGCACATTACAGACACTAAGCTACTTATGTGAATACCATCTTTGAGACGCTCTGTCAACAATAACTACATAACCATGTGCAGCAGCAGATGAGTGTGCGTGTACTTACATTCATGGTAGTGTTAACCTTGGCTACAGTCTCATCGTCCAGAGGGAACTGGTAGATCTGAACTCCGTTACTGACCAGCTCACTCATGATCTTGAGCTTAAACTTGTGCAGCTCACTCTTAGAGATGGTGTCCGCCTTGGCTATCACTGGGATGATGTTCACCTGGAACAAGCATGCACATAGACAAAATGTGCTATTTCTGTGCAAATAAGGATGGTGAGAATTACACAATATGTATTTTAGTACTGAAAGAAACCATTTTGAAGGCGCACATTCTACATGACATTAGCATGCTAGCTTGTCTACAAGGCCCATGCAACTCATAGTACTTTGCAAGCTGCAGACTCAGATTCGTAGTGTTGACAGAATCCCACCCAAAGGCCACCCAGCCTACAAAAGCTTCTTGCCAACAACCCACACCACAGCTAAGTATATACTCTCTGCGCCTGGTACAAACACACTGTTCTCTGTCTCGCTCTGCATCAGTCCTCTACTTTTACTGTTCTCGCTCTCCCATCTATTCAGAGTCACTACATCTCTCTATCCATACAGGACAAAGAAAGCTAGACAGCATTCCACAGAAAACAACCCCATTCAGATGGTAATCACTGGGGTGGGCACACACACACACACAGCTGAGCTCATGCCAGCTACTGTGAGTGACTAGACAGCGCGCAGAGGAACTATAGACCACTCCAGAGTGGACACATCTAGGGTAAAACTAAACTACGACACAGTCAGGCAGGGATAAATTCTGAAACCGCGCTATAGCGTGCTTGACTTCCAATTGAGCAGTCACCTGCAGCGATTACCTTGAATGTGATCTCCAAAAACTCAGTAACATTGCCTTTAAAAGACGCATTGTGGTCCCATGTGGCTCAGTTGGTAGAGCATGGCGCTTGAGGACAAGTACAAAAATGTATGCACTCACTATTGTGAGTCGCTCTGGATAAGAGGGTCAGCTAAAATAAAAAAATTAAAAAATCATAGAAAACGTACAAACATGAACAGACTGAATCCTGGCCTCAGTCATGTGCATTCACATACATCATGTGAATACACAACTACACACATTAACACTCAGATTCGAGAAGCTAAAAAGTACCCTGACATCTGGAGCTTAATATCTCCTTCCTACAGTTGGTTCAGTGTTTGACTGCCACAAGGATCTGAGAGCTGTGACCTCAGTACAGTGATATGAGCAGGGTCAGTGACTATACTGGGCCAGTGACCAGAAGCCTTTGACAGACACCTTGCTGTCTAGTTTCTTCATAGTGAGTAGGTCCAGGGACTTGAGGGAGTGTCCTGAGGGCGATATGAAGTAGAGACAGGCATGGAGCCGGGAGTCGTGGTAGTTATGGAGGCTTCTCTTGATCTTCAGCTCCTCCTGGAGATACGTCTCATACTGACGGTCTATATAGTCCACCACCGGCTGGTAGCTAGTAAGGAGAAACATAAGGTTAGTATACACACACTTGCCCAGTTTGTTCAGCTAGTCTTAACAGCTGACAGTGATGTGACACACACCCCTCTCCCTACCTGTCCTGTTTGTTCATCTGGTCTCCAAAGCCAACAGTGTTGACTACTGTGAGTCTGAGTTTGACATTACTCTCCTGCAGGTCGTATGTCTGGGCTCGCAGCTTCACCTGTGGCTCGAAGTGGGACGACTCACAGTTCTCAAAGTTAGTGTTGAACAGTGTGTCCATCAGGGTCGACTTACCAATACCAGTCTCACCTGGTGGGACACACACACACAGAGAGAGACGGAGTGTGAGAGGCAGCAAGGGGATAGGCCTGGTTGGAGAGAGACGGTTATTGTCTTACCTATACAGAGGATGTTGAAACAGAAGCCTTGGCAGGTGGACTTGTTGACCAGCTGGTCTGGAAGGCTGTCAAACCCAACATGGCCAGACAGAGAGAGGGGATGTGCTCCCTTATCATGTCAGGAACACAACATAACACATCAACAGACTCTCCCCCAGAGTAATGTCCGTTCAAACAACAAATATAAGCCTCTGAACCTCTTGTTTATTGCTCTAGCGTAGTGAACAAGAAATGCCATTTGAAACGTAACAAAATATAATAATTTGAAAACAGCTGACGTTAAATCATGGCATTATTTTGATCCCAAGACACAGTTCGCAAAACATCGATATCTAAAGTTAGCTACTTAACGTTACAGTATCTAACGACAGCTTAACGAAGTTAAACTTTCACAGCCAGTGCCGGCTATGAAAATAGCGGAGGAGGCTACAACGTTACTAACGATTGCTAACACGACTAGCTAGCTAGCCAATTTCACAACTTTCGGAAAACACTGCTGGTTACTTTTACAAGCAAGCTAGTTAGAATTAGCAAGGGACACTCCCTGGCATGTCTGACTCGACTCAAACGTCCTAAACTTGTTCGTTATGTTCTGTAAAGTTTCTATTCAGATAGCTAACTCTAAATACTGGGGAATACACACAAAAACTACTTTATGACGTACCAGCTGCCGAGCAACATCAGAGGAAGACATAGTTTGGATATATATTTTTTTAGAAAGCAATCTCAAAACAAAGTAGATGTCATAAACGGAGGAGATTTATAGATAGCTTCTTCTTCAGTGGGATTTATAGGGGGTTGGCATCCAACGTTATGCTCCATTAACGCCACCTACTGTACTGGAGTGTGCGCCAGAGACGGAGGAAATTCGACCTGCCTACCCCGTTTTTATAAAAAAAAAAATATATAACATTTTTTATTCGAATGATGACTCAGTATGCTATCAGTATATACTCAGTATCCCCTTCTCACTCATAATGGATCTCACTCCCTCTCTCGGCTCTCATACTGCCGGTCCCAGTGGAAAAACGTTAAGCTCCCTTTACTTTCAATGCATTTTTCCACAAAAGGTGGATAAACTGTTGTGCTAAATAAAAAATGTGGGTAAACTGCGATTACTTGCGTTTACCCTACACCACTGTTCAGTACATGTTCCGGTCACTGTTCCCTGGCAGTAATCACACCTTCCTCTTGGATGCTTTCCTATAATTTTTTTTATGTTTTATTTAGCCGGTTGTGTCCCAAACGTAGCCTTGTAAAGATGGTCTCCTCTCTTCCTGCTGTCCTCCCCTCCTACTCTTTCCTCTGTACTTGTGATAGATGCCTGTCCTTTGTGTCTCTGTTCCACCTCTCCTGCCATCTCTATGTAACAGGGTTATATTGGTGATTCCCCTTGCCACTTTATTGTTAAGCCAATGGGTTTTTGGTTTTAGTTTTGTCTTGCCTTCACCTAGTCAACATGGCATCTTATTGGCTGGTTTGCGTAGCTTGCTTACGAGGGGGGATGTTTCAGTTAGAATCGTCCCAGTGAACAAGCACCAAACCAACGGTAAGTTGTTGGTTGCAAAGCACTGTACGTCAAAAGTGATTTTTATACTCCCAAGTGATGATTTAAATGTACAATTTATATAAATTTGATGTAAATGTTATTCGAACATCACACATAAGATGCAGCGTTTTTTGGAGAATATTTGTTGTGCATTTTGTTGTAAAGAATTCCCGCCAGTACTAGCTAGCAACTTATTGTGTCTGGTGGGGGAGGTTCATATATTTTGTACAGTGCGTGAGTGCAGAGTTGGATGGTGAGCCGTGCATTGCATGACTTGCAATTTTGTGCTGTTCCTTTCAGAATAAATCTCCATGACTGGTGCTACAAGTTGGAGTTCGTGTCGATGATTGATTGTACACAACGCAAGCAGAGTACTGCTACATCTACACTACTACTCTCATATCAGTCCCCTAAGAGCTATCTTGCTCATTGGCAATTCCACATCCTTTATCCAGAGGGTCTTCTTAGCAATCCCATTTACTTCCTCATTCCTTTCCACTAGCAATGCGCATACCCCACCCATCTAAGGATCTGTATCTGCGTCCCGATAGAGCACCATAGTAGAGGCGTTATAATACCTATACAATCTTGCAGTCAAACGGAAACGGTTCCGGGGAGAGCTTTGTATGCTCTGTATGCTCTGGTTGCACATGACATGCTGGTAGCTTAGCCCCAGTCATGTACTGGGCCGTACGCACTACCCTCTGTAGTGCCTTGTGGTCAGAGGCCGAGCAATTGCCGTACTAGGCATTGATGCAACCAGTCAGGATGCTCTCGATGTTGCAGCTGTAGAACCTTTTGAAGATCTCAGGACCCATGCCAAATCTTTTTAGTTTCCTGAGGGGGAATCAGAATTCTCACATAGGTGTTCCTTTTGTCCAGGTGGGAAAGGGCAGTGTGGAGTACAATAGAGATTGCATCATCTGTGGATCTGTTTGGGCGGTATGCAATTTGGAGTGGGTCTAGGGTTTCTGGGATAATGGTGTTGATGTGAGCCATTACCAACCTTTCAAAGCACTTCATGGCTACGGGCGTGAGTGCTACGGGTCTGTAGTCATTTAGGCAGGTTGCCTTTGTGTTCTTGGGCACAGGGACTATGGTGGTCTGCTTGAAACATGTTGGCATTACAGACTCAAACAGGGACATGTTGAAAATGTCAGTGAAGACACCTGCCAGTTGGTCAGCACATGCCCGGAGCACACATCCTGGTAATCCCTCTGGCCCTGCAGCCTTGTGTATGTTGACCTGTTTAAAGGTCTTACCCACGTAAGCTACGGAGAGCATGATCACACAGTCGTCTGGAACAGCTGATACTCTCATGCATGCCTCAGTGTTGCTTGCCTCGAAGCGAGCATAGAAGTGATTTAGCTCGTCTGGTAGGCTCGTGTCACTGGGTAACTCGCGGCTGTGCTTCCCTTTGTAGTCTGTAATAGTTTGCAAGCCCTGCCACATAAGACGAGTGTCGGAGCCGGTGTAGTATGATTCAATCTTAGCCCTGTATTGATCCTTTGCCTGTTTGATGGTTCGTGGCAGGGCATAGCAGGATTTCTTAGAATCTTCCTGGTTAGAGTCCCGCACCTTGAAAGCAGCAGCTCTACCCTTTAGCTCAGGGCAAATGTTGCCTGTAATCCATGGCTTCTGGTTGGGGTATGTACGTACAGTCACTGTGGGGACGACGTCCTCAATGCACTTATTGATAAAGCCAGTGACTGATGTGGTGTACTCCTCTGCCATCGGAAGAATCCCGGAACATTCCAGTCTGTGATAGCAAAACAGTCCGGTAGTTTAGCATCTGCTTCATCTGACCACTTTTTTATAGACCGAGTCACTGGTGCTTCGTGCTTTTATTTTTGCTTGTAAGCAGGAATCAGGAGGATAGAGTTGTGGACGGATTAACCAAATAGAGGGCGAGGGAGAGCTTTGTACGCGTCTCTGTGTGTGGAGTACAGGTGATCTAGAATTGTTTTCCCTCTGGTTGCACATTAAACATGTTGATGAAAATTTGGTAGAACTGATTTAAGTTTCCCTGCATTAAAGTCTCCGGCCACTAGGAGCGCCGCCCCTGGGTGAGTGGTTTCCTGTTTGCTTATTTCCTTATACAGCTGACTGAGTGCGGTCTTAGTGCCAGCATCTGTCTGTGGTTGTAAATAAACAGCCACGAAAAGTATAGCTGAAAACTCTCTAGGCAAGTTGTGTGGCCTGCAATTTATCACAATATACTCTACTTCAGGCGAGTATACAAATATGCACAGACCGCCCCCCATCGTCTTCCCGGAGTGTGCTGTTCTATCTTGCCGGTACAGCATATATCCCGCTAGCTGAATTTCCATGTCGTCATTCAGCCACGAAACATAGGATATTACAGTTTTTGATGTCCCGTTGGTAAGATATTCGTGATCTTACCTCGTCTAGTTTATTGTCCAATGATTGCACGTTTGCGAGTAGTATTGACGGTAAAGGCCGCCTTTTCCGGGTCCTGACTAGGCATCCAACTCTTTGTCCTCCGTACCTGCGTTGCTTCTTCTTGCAAATAACGTGGATGTTGACCCTGTCGGGTGTTTGGAGAATGTCCTGTGCGTCTTGCTTGTTGAAGAAAAAATCTTTGTCTAATCCGAGGTGAGTGATCGCTGTCCTGATATCCAGAAGCTCTATTTTGCCGTAAGATATGGTTGCAGAAACATTATGTATAAAATAAGTTATAAATAACGCGAAAAAAACCCACATAATAGCTCAATTGGTTGGGCGCCCGTAAAACTGCTGCCATTTCTTCCGGCTCCATTTTACTCCCGGCCACTAGGAGCGCTGCTTCTGGATGAGCATTTTCTTGTTTGCTTATGGCCTTATATAGCTCGTTGAGTGCTGTCTTAGTGCCAGCATCGGTTTGTGGTGGTAAATAGATGGCTACAAATAATATAGATGAGAACTCTCTTGGTAGATAGTCTGGTCTACAGCTTATCATGAGGCATTCTACCTCAGACGAGCAATAGCTCAATACTTCTTTAATATTAGACATTGCGCACCAGCAGTTATTGACAAATAGACACACCCCCGCCCCTCGTCTTACCAGACGTAGCTGCTCTGTCCTGCCGAAACTCGGAGAAGGCAGCCAGCTCTATATTATCCGTGTCGTCACAGACAGAGACACAGTCACCATCTCCTCACTACACACGGGTTCAATCAAATTACGTTGAACAAACGTGGAATAGACGTTTAATTGACCACTGATCATAGCACAACAGTATGGAACAGCGTAGCCTCACCCGCCACTTCCAACAGACACAAAGACATCATCAGGGCGAAATGAGCTCTCACCCTCTCCACAAATTTTCTGTCATTCTATTCTTCAGGTATGCATTCTACTAATATTGAAGTTCCATTCTGATTTATTCTACCTAGCATTCCACTGATGTTTATTCTTCTATATGTGGCTAACCATATTACATGGATTGATAATGCCCTGTACATTTCTCCCAGATTGAAATCATTGTTTTGTTACATGCTACTGGGAGTCCTAGGGTTGCCAACCCGTTCCTGGGTTTTCTGCTCGTCAGTACACTGATATCTCTTCAGATTGCATGAATTATTTTAAGATTTCATTGTCAACCACTTGTTTTGATCTACCTATTTTTCTTTGATTAGATGACTTATTTATTGAATTGTTCATTTTTTAAGTAAGGATTTATTAATTTTGATTACCCTGTTTTGACTTAACTTGATTGAACATTGAATCTTGTAGCGACTTATGAAGAGCCAAATAAAACAACCTTTTACTTGAGATTTCCGTGGAGAGGAACACTATGTTTCTGTAAAGAGGATCGCAATGAATAAAGATCATACCCTCCAAAAAATGCATTTAGTTAGCACTTTATTCATGATGCTGGGGGTATGATCATCAGTCTTTGTGATTAATTTATGATAATCCTTGATCATGATAGCTTCCACATTAATGTAGTGTTCAGAAATTATTTATTGTTATCAAATCAAACTTTATTTAAATAGCACATTTTTAGACCCGGAGGCAACGCAATGCGCTTTACAGCAAAATGAATAAAAACAATAAAAATACCACAAGAAGAGTATAGGAGGATAAAAATACATATAGATGACAGCCATGGGAGTTCAAACAGTAATAGCATAGAACGAGTGAGGAATGTAGTAGCTAATCCATAGTAAGAGCTGAAATGTAACAAAAAAATAAGCAAAATATAAAAGATTAGCTAAA
Source organism: Oncorhynchus clarkii lewisi (assembly GCF_045791955.1). NCBI lineage: Eukaryota > Metazoa > Chordata > Actinopteri > Salmoniformes > Salmonidae > Oncorhynchus > Oncorhynchus clarkii. The sequence goes on from NC_092164.1 coordinate 43,848,863, forward strand.
AGAACTGAATGACTAAAAGCCTAAGAGCACCCTAGGAAAAAGCTAAAACAGTTTTTTGAAAAGTTTTTAGAAAATGTCCACAGTTTTGGCCCCCCTCAGGTTCTCTGGCAGGCTATGATCAACCACTCTACTTTAGTTTTTGTCTTAGGTGTAACCATATGTCTTATGTAACCATACCAAACATGACATATCATACTAATTTGAGTGTCCCGGATTTACATTTATCTGCAGCCTGGTCTCATAGACTAGACCGGGATGCTCAAATTATTATGTTATGTTACGTTTGGTATGGTTACATAAGACAGATGGTTACTTAACTTCGTATGGCTGCAGGGGCAGTATTGAGTAGCTTGGATGAAAAGGTGCCCATTGTAAACGGCCAGCTCCTCAGTCTCATGTTGCTAATATATGCATATTATTAGTAGTATTGGATAGAAAACATTCTAAAGTTTCCAAAACTGTCAAAATATTGTCTGTGAGTATAACTGAACTCAGGCGAAACCCTGAGGAAAATCAAAACAGGAAGTGGCTTCTATTTTGAAAACTCCATGTTCCATAGCCTCCCTTTGCTGGATTTAAAGGGATATGAATCAGATTCCTTTTCCTATCGCTTCCTCAATGTGTCAACAGTCTTCAGACATAGTTTCAGGCTTTTATTTTGAAAAATGAGCCAGAACGATAACATCGCGTCAAGTGGTCACATGAGTTTTGCTCGCGCAACAGAGTTTGGATAGGTATTGCTTTTCCCTCTCCTATATTATCGATTATATATTTTAAAAACAACCTGAGGATTGATTATAAAAAAACGTTTGAAATGTTTCTGTGGACATTTTGGAAACTATTTGGAATTTTCGTCTGCGTTGTCGTGACCGCTCTTTCCTGTGGATTTCTGAACATAACGCGACAAACAGACAGAGGTATTTTGGATATAAAAATAATCTTTATGGAACAAAAGGAACATTTGTTGTGTAACTGGGAGTCTCGTGAGTGAAAACATCAGAAGATCATCAAAGGTAAACTATTAATTTGATTGCTTTTCTGATTTTCGTGACCAAACTTCCTGATGCTAAGTGTACATAATGCTATGCTATGCTAGGTGGATTAACAAAAGGCTAACATAACGTGTGTTTTCCTATATTGCTATATTGCACTTGTGATTTCATGAATATAAATATTTGTAGTAATATTTATTGAAATTAGCGCTATGCTATTCAGCGGTTGTTGATTGCACTTATCCCGATAACGGGATTGCAGCCAAAACAATTAAGGCAAAAACAATGGTAGGGTGGTAGCTTGGGCATATAACGTGAATGCCTATCAACCCAAAGGTTGTGAATTTGAACCTAATCATTGGCAACTTCAGCTACTTACTACTTTTCTATCTACTTTCCAACTACTTAGCATGTTAGCTAACCATTCCCCTAACCCTAACCTTAACTTTTTTAGGTAATCATTTCCCTTTCAATTTTGGAGAATCTCTTACACAATGGGTTAATGTTATGTATAGTAACCCTAGGTGAAAAATAGTAAATACTTATCAGAAAGTATTAAACTGTCAAGAGGAGTAAAACAAGGTTGTCCACTATTGGCATATCTATTTATTATGGCCATCGAATTGTTAGATATTAAAATCAGATCCAACAATAATATCAAGGGGCTGGAAATACATTGCTTAAAAACAAAGGTGTAATTGTACGCTGATTCATGTTCTTTTAAATTCACAATTTGGATCCCTGCACAGCCTCAGAGGAGCTAGATACTTTTTCGAACCTCTCTGGATTACAACCAAATGATGATAAATGTACTATATTAAGTATTGGATCGCTAAAAAGTACAACTTTTACATTACTGTGTAGTTTGCCAATAGAATGGTCTGATGGGGAAGTGGACATACACGGTATTCATATCCTGAAAGGAAAAAAGGATCTCTCTACAATACTTATTTAAAGAAAGTTAACAAAATAGATAAGATCGTGTTACCATGGAAAGGAAAATACCTGTCTATTTGTGGAAAAATTCCCCTGATTAACTCTTTAGTCATATCTGTTTACCTATTTGCTTATGGCTTTGCCTACACCTAGCGACTTGTTTCTAAAAATTGTATTAATTCAGCAAATTGAGCATATTCATTAACATAATGAATATGAATTCAGGAGGGGGGAAATGATTCAATATAAAAGCATTAGACCTCTCACTAAAGGCTTCAGTCATACAAAAGTTATACTTAAATCCGAATTAGTTCTCTAGCAGATTAGTAAGAATGTCTCACCCATGTTCAAGAATGGCCTTTCTCCCATTATTTAGATTACAACCTCTCACTTTCTGTTATTTGAAAATGAAACAATAATAAAAAATATTGCTATTTTTAAAACAAGTCATAAAAAGTTGTTTTCAATTTCAGTTTAATCCACCAGAAAAGACAGAACAATTATCACGACCAATATTATTGTTACACTCAAATATAGTAATTGTTCCCCCCAAACTTTTTTGGGGTATAAAACAGTATATTCTTTGTAAATTGCTTCATAAATAGGACTGGTGGAGTTATGGCACACATGCAGTTAACAAAAATATGTGGAAATGTCTGCTCTACTCAAAATGACAAACAACTAATTGCAGCATTACTGCAAAAATGGAAGAGGCAAGTGGAAGGGGAATTATTAAAGACCAAAATTGGTTAAAGAAAATTGTGATAAATAAAAAGGTATACCTGTCACGACTTCCACCGAAGTCGTTTCCTCTTCTTGTTCGGGAGGTGTTCGGCGGTTGGCGTCACCGGTCTTCTAGCCATCGTCGATCCACTTTTAATTTTCCATTTGTTTTGTCTTGTTTTCCTACACACCTGGTTTCCATTTCCCTCATTAAGTGTTGTGTATTTAACCCTCTGTTCCCCCCATGTCCTTGTGTGGAATTGTTTGTTTGCAAGTGCTTGTGCACTATGTTACTGGTGCGCGTCGGGCATATATACCGATTCCATGGCACACGGTTTATGAACTGATACACAAAACAACGCTGGATGTATTGAATCCAGAGAAAAACACAAACCAACTGACTTATAAACCACTTTGAGATGGAATCAAATGTGAGTGACTGTGCCAATCAATAAACACTGTAAAGGGTTTAAGTGTAGCATGTGCTTATAACAAACCCACTACAATGTATGATGCAATGATGTCTTGCAAGAAAAATCCTACCACACCGTAGAATGGCAGTGCAAATTCAGTGTTCTACAGGGAAAATAAATCTTTGCATGCAAATCTAGTTATCAATATCCTGGGTTCGGGCGGCTCGTCGTCCTTGGTGTAACTGAATCCATACTTAAAAACACCTGACCTGTTTTACAAACAGGATCACACAATATATATACCATGAATACCTTTTCATATAAACATTAATATAGTGCTTAGCTTAATTAAAGAAATAAGAAAATAAAACTTAGTCAAAATACTTTAGCTACAGCACTAATCTCATGTGGTCTGAACAATAACTAGCCTGGGCAATACAAAGGACTTTACACAACTACAGCACCAGGCTCACCTGGACTGAATAGACTAGCCCGGGCAAATGAAAAGTACTAGTGCTTACACCGTCATTTCTTAGAAAGTAATCTTAAACATAACAGTGTACCAAAATGGATTATGATACTGGCTAATCACATTGTATAAAAGTATGAAAACTAAAATAGTTTGTCATGCATGATCACTAACGTTTGCTATTTCAATTGATCGATAGCTGAGCTAGCCTAAATGTTAACGGCTTGTGCGTATGCTTTGTTCAGTATGAACACGCACAAAATGCTAGCAATAGCTTAGCTAGCCTAATCGCAAGCAGCTTGTTCTCCATACAAAAACTCACCAAATCCTAGTGTCAATCTTTCCCTCAATCCCTTAACAGCACCTTCGTGTAGATAAGTGAGTGTTAATATCCAGTTCTCTCTTTTTAGTTTAGTTTTATACAACTTCTCAATGATTTGAAACTTAGTTTTTCTTCCATGGAATGGCGGTAGCTCTTCACGTTCCGTTCTAGCTCTTTTTTAGCATGTTGGCGCCAACTGGTGTATAACGTGAGGTTAGGAGAGGGACTAAGAGAATATTGAGTTTTGATTGGCTCAAAATAAACTGCTCGTCATGCAGCTTCTGACAGCTGATTTGTAATAGCTGTCAACTTAAACATATCACAATATAATATGACTGGCTACTGGAATCTCACTAGAAACGATAAGTATTCAACATGACCTGCGTTACACGTAGCACTCATGTCTGTATCCATGAAGTGCTTTGAAAGGCTGCTCATGGCTCACATCAACACCATTATCCCAGAAATCCTAGACCCACTCCAATTTGCATACCGCCCCAACAGATCCACAGATAGTGCAATCTCTATTGCACTCAACACTGCCATTTTCCACATGGACAAAAGGAACACCTATGTGAGAATTATATTCATTGACTACAGCTCAGCTTTCAACACCATAGTGCCCTCAAAGCTCATCACTAAGCTAAGGACCCTTGTACTAAACACCTCCCTCTGCAACTGGATCCTGAACTTCTTGACGGGCCGCCCTAGGTGGTAAGGGTAGGTAACACATCTGACACGCTGATCCTCAACACGGGGGCCCCTTAGGGGTGCGTGCTCAGTCCCCTCCTGTACTCGCTGTTCACTCATGACTGCATGGCCAGGCACGACTCCAACACCATCGTCAAGTTAGCCGATGACACACAGTGGTAAGCTTGATCACCGCAACAATGATACAGCCTATAGGGAGGAGGTCAAAAACCTGACCGTGTGGTGCCAGGACAACAACCTCTCCCTCAACGTGATCAAGACAAAGGAGATGAATGTGGACTACAGGAAAAGGAGGACCGAGCATGCCCCCATTCTCATCGATGGGGCTGTAGTGGAGCAGGTTGAGAGCTTCAAGTTCATCAACAAACTATCATGATCCAAACACAGTAAGAAAGCCATGAAGAGGGCACGACAAAGCCTAAGGAGACTGAAAAGATTTGTCATGGGTCCTGAGATCCTCTGCCTCCGACCTCAAGGTACTACAGAGGGTAGTGCGTAGGGCCCAGTACATCACTGGGGCCAAGTTTTCTGCAATCCAGGACCTCTATACCAGGTGGTGTCAGAGGAAGGCCCTAAAAATTGTCAAAGACTCCAGCCACCCTAGTTATAGACTGTTCTCTCTACTACCGCACGGCAAGCGGTACTGGAGCGCCAAGTCTAGGTCCAAAAGGCTTAACAGCGTCTACCCCCAAGCCATAAGACTCCTGAACAGCTAATCAAAGGGCAACCTAGGCCCCTCTTTTACGCTGCTGCTACTCTCTGTTTATTATCTATGCATAGTCACTTTAACTCTACTTACATGTACATATTACCTCAATTACCTCGACTAACCGGTGCCCCCGCACATTGACACTGTACCAGTACCCCCTGCTACTGCTGCTGTTTACTTATTTGTTACTTTTACTTTCTATTTTTCACTTAAAACATTTTTATTAATTAACTGCATTGTTGGTTAAGGGCTGTTAAGTAAGCATTTCACCATAAGGTTGTATTTGGCGCATGTGACAATTAAAATTGGTTTTGATTTGGATTCAAAACATTGACGTTTTTCCAGTTAAATGACTATACAAAATTCTTGAAATTAATAGAAATGTTTATATATACGAGGGATACAACCATCCCAGCTCTGCAGATTTTGCTGCGAAGAGACAGAATCATTAGATCATTTGTTTTGTTACTGTCCGTATGTAGCTTGTTTTTGGTCACAGGTTTAGGAATGGTTGAAGAATTGCAACATTTACATAGAGCTAATTCTACAAATAGCACTGATGGGTGATTTTAAAAAGTCATAGTCAATCGATCAATAATATAATAATACTCTTAGCAAAAATATGTATCTTTAGTTTACTATCTGTGGAAACAATGAGAATAGAAATGTTCAGAGCTTTTGTGAAACAACACAGCACAGTTGAAACATATATGGCAGTCACCCCCTGACCTTAGAGAGCCTTCTTATTTCTCTATTTGGTTAGGTCAGGGTGTGATTTGGGTGGACATTCTAGTTTTCTATTTCTTTGTTGGCCGGGTATGGTTCCCAATCAGAGGCAGCTGTTTATCGTTGTCTCTGATTGGGAATCATACTTAGGCAGCCTGTTTTCCACCCTAGTTTGTGGGATCTTGTCTTTGTATATTTGCTGTTTAGCGCTACAGAGCTTTACGTTCGTGTTTTGTTGTTTTTTGGTGTCATTTGAAAATAAAGTCAAATGTACGCCTACCGCCCTGCACCTTGGTCTCCTTCTAACGAAGGACGTAACAATGGCAAATAGAAATCAAAACTGGATGGTGTTCAGAGATAGATGGGAGGGGTTGAGTGGAGCTGAAGGATGGGACAAAAAAAACAAGATAACTGATGTTACATATATTGTGTCTGTAAAATGTATATAGGTTCAGAGGTTTTGTGAAACAGCACAGTTGAAAAATATATGGCAAATAGAAATCGTAACCGGATGGTGTTCCTAGAGCTGGCCGCCCTGATAAACTGAGCAATCAGGGGAGAAGGGCCTTGATCAGGGAAGTTACCAAGAACCCAATGGTCACTCTGGCATTGCTCTAGAGTTCCTCTGTGGAGATGGGAGAACCTTCCAGAAGGATAACCACTTCTGCAGCTCTCCACCAATCAGGCCTTTATGGTAGAGTGTCCAGACGGAAGCCACTCTTCAGTAAAAGGCACATAACAGCTGACTTGGAGTTTGCCGAAAGGCACCTAAAGGACTCTCAGACCATGAGAAACAGGGTTCTCTGGTCTGATGAAACTAAGATTGAATTCTTTGGCCTGAATGCCAATCGTCACGTCATAACGAAACCTGGCACAATCCCTACGGTGAAGCATGGTGGTGGCAGCATTATGCTGTCAGGATGTTTTTCAGTGGCAGGGACTAGGAGACTAGTCAAGATCGAGGAGAGATCCTTGATGAAAACCTGCTCCAGAGCAATCAGGACCTCAGACTAGGGCAAAGGTTCACCATACAACAGGACAATGACCCTAAGCACACAGCCATGCCAACGCAGGAGTGGCTTCGGGACAAGTCTCTGAATGTCCTTGAGTGGCCCAACCCAATCGAACATCTCTGGAGATACCTGAAAATAGCTGGGCAGTAATGCTCACTATACAACCTGACAGAGTTTGAGAGGATCTGCAGAGAAGAATGGGAGAACTCCGCAAATACAGTTGTGCAAAGCTTGTAGCTTCATACCCAAGAAGACTCAAGGCTGTAATTTCTGCCAAATGCGCTTCAAAAAAGTACTGAGTAAAGGGTCTAAATACTTATAGAAATGTGATATTTCAGTTTTTTTTATATACATTTGCAAAAGAAACTAAAAAACTTTTGCTTTGTCAGTGTGGGGTATTGTGTGTAGATTGAGAAAAACAATATTAAAGCTGATCTACCCCCTAAAATATTAATATACACTGTAAGACACTTCTATACACCGACATTTGTTGTTACTCTAAAATCTGAGATCTTGATATAACGCACTGCGTGATTTACAACTGTTACAATTTACAACTGTCCCGTTGATGGAACGCCGATCCTTAAGAAAAGTGGTAATCCTAACTGACCTAAAACGGGGAATTTTTACTAGGATTAAATGTCAGGAATTGTGAACAACTGAGTTTAAATGTACTTGGCTAAGGTGTATGTAAACTTCTGACTTCAACTGTAGTTTTGATGTCTTCTTTATTATTCTACAACGTAAAAAAAAAAAAAAAAACTTAAATGAGTAGGTGTGTCCAAACTTTTAACTGGTAATGTATAATACGAATTGAAATGTCTGACATATCGTACAAAATGGGTGATGGATATCCACAAATTACTATATACAGGACAAAACGTGACATATCATGCTAAATGGAATGCCTTGGATTTACATACAGAATAATACGACATGCTCTGAGAGCAGGTTGCAGTGATACCAAAAGCCCAGGTCTACCCTAGAATGCCTCAACAAAAATATAGACGCAACATGCAACACTTTCAATGATTTTACTGAGTTAAAATTCATATAAGGGAATCAGTCAATTCCCATAAATTCATTAGGCCCTGATTTCACATGACTGGGAATACAGAAGTTTATGAGAATGACTTTCAGACAATGAGTTCAAATTTCTTTTCAATGACAGTCCACGTATGGCTTCTTTTTATCTTCTTCCAAAAGTCCACAAGAATCTTGAAAACCTCCCAGGCAGACCAGTCATCAGTGGTAATGAAAGTCTGACAGAACCCATCTCCAAGCACATTGATTACTTTATTATGCCTTTTCTGCTGTCACTGCCAGCCTATCTCAAGATACCACAGATGTGTTGAACAAAATTAAGTAATTTAACAATATAGGTTCCTTTTTGGTCACCACTGATGTGGAGTCTATACACCACTATTGAACATGAATGAACAAGGATTGGCAGCTATGCACCATTGATTGAGTACCCGGCCTGTGACTGAGATGCCTCCTACAGAATTCATTGTCTCACTGACTGAATGGACTCTTAATAATAACATCTTTGTCTTTCAGGACCGTATTTTTAAACAAGTGAAAGGATGTGCCATGGGAGCTTGCTACAGCCCTGGTTTGTACTTAGGTAAATGGGGAAATTACTTTACTGGATTATATGGCGGGGATGCTATTTTGATGATGTTTGCCTGTTCTGGTCTGGCTCAGAAGATGAACTTATTTCCTTCAACCAATACCTTAACAGCATTAATCCTAACATCAAACTAGCTATGGAGTACAGCAAGGATAACATACATTTTGTTGGACCTTAACATCAGTAAAAATGACGAAGGTTGTTTGTACACATCGATCTTTAGGAGGCCTACAGATGGGAATACCATTCTGACTGCAGACAGTTTTCACCCCAAAAGGCTAAAAGAGAACATTCCATATGGCCAATTCCAAAGAGTCCGCAGCATTTCCGATCAGGCAACAGACTACAGTGTCTAATCTGCTGAATTGGAGAATCGCTTCTTCAATCAGGGATACAGCGCTCAGGTCCGGAAAGATGCAGGTATAAGGGCCAGACGGAAAGATGCAGGTATAAGGGCCAGACGACTTGACAGAGAGAACTTCTTGGGTATCGTGACGCATCAGAGAGAGAGTACTTTGTTACAAAATACAGTACTGAAGCAGAGAACATTAAAAAATAATTGGTGAATCATCCAAAGTGATACGCCACCACGCTAATTCTTCCCAGAGGCACCAGTCATAAGCTTTAAGAGATGTCCTACCTTAATGACAAATTAGTTCACAGCTATCTTCCTGGTGACAGTCAGAAAACGTGGCTAGCACACAAACCCAAGGGCTCTTTTAAATGCAACCATTGCAGATATTTTGTACAGAAATATATTTTTGTTGACACAGCTTCTAAAATGGAGTATCAAGTCAAGCATTTCATTAACTGCAAAACCACTCATGTCATCTACAGATTGGAATGTCCACAGTGCAAGGTGTTCTACATTGGATGGACAAAGAGACGCCTTCAAGACCGCTTAGCGGAACACAAGTACCCCATACTGGTAGGCAATGAAGACTACCCCATGGCAAGGCACTACAAGTCCTTACACCATGGTAACCCTGCCTCCCTACAAGCTATGGGTATTGATCATGTTCCGGTCTCAATTAGAAAAGGGGACCGTCTTAAACAGCTAAACCAAAGGGAACGTTTTAAGATTTATAAACTACAGGCCATTAATTAAGTACCCTGGTTTAAATGAAGATTTCTCACATTTTCTGTGGGGTTGTGATAGGTCTATTTGCTGTCATCTAGTGGACATTTTTGCTCTATTGCCCTCAACTATGTTTAGACTGTTGTTGTCCATGTTTGCTGTGTTTCAGGGTACTATGGAATAGATGGCTCTCCTATTCTTGGCACTTTGTCCAGTTATATTCAAGGTTGGAACTACCTTTCTATGGGTTCTGATGCTTCTAGCTTGGAGTTGCATTTTTGATAACATATTTACAGTATTTCACTTTTTAATGTGTATAGTATTGCTTAATAGGTGTTGTCCAATGAATGCTGTAACCACTCCCTCTTCAAATCAGGACTGATTGGAAAAAGCTGTTCAAAAGAGAACATTGTATTATAATTTCTTTGTACTCCTTGACAAAGGTCATGCAGCCGAAACGCGTCAGAGTTTTAAAACTTTGTTTCCATTGAACATGCCATACAAATAAAGGCATTTAAATTACTTAAATGAATAGTGCCTTGGTCCTCCTTTCTTTTTGATGACAGATATGCATCTGTTGGCCACAGACACACAAAAAAAAGTAGGGGATCAGTAAACCAGTCAGTATGTGAACATGCTCAATGGGAGACATGTCTGAGTATGCAGGCCATGGAAGAACTAGGACATTTTCAGCTCCCAGAAATTATGTACAGATCCTTGCGACATGGGGTCATGCGTTATCATGCTGAAACATGAGGTGATGGTGGAGGATGAATGGCACAACAATAGGCCTCAGGATCTCGTCACGGTATTTCTGTGCATTCAAATTGCCATTGATAAAATGGAATTGTGTTCATTGTCCTAGCTTATGTCCTCCCGTACCATAACCCCACTGCCACCATGGGGCACTTTGTTCACAACGCTGACATCAATACACCGCTCGCCCACACAACACCATACATGCTGCTTTCAATCTTCCCGGTACAGTTGAAACTGGGATTTATCTGTCAAGAGCATACTTCTCCAGCATGCCAGTGGCCATCGAAGGTGAGAATTTTCCCACTGAAGTCGGTTTACAGTGCTGAACTGCAGTCAAGTCAAGACCCTGATGGGGACGACTAGCACACAGATGATTTTCCTGATGTCTGACAGTTTGTGCAGAAATTCTTTGGTTGTGCAAACCCACAGTTTCATCAGCTGTCTGGGTGATTGGTTTTAGACAATCCCGCAGGTGAAAAAGTGAAAGGATGTGCCATGGGAGCTTGCTACAGCCCTGGTTTGTACTTAGGTAAATGGGGAAATTACTTTACTGGATTATATGGCGGGGATGCTATTTTGATGATGTTTGCCTGTTCTGGTCTGGCTCAGAAGATGAACTTATTTCCTTCAACCAATACCTTAACAGCATTAATCCTAACATCAAACTAGCTATGGAGTACAGCAAGGATAACATACATTTTGTTGGACCTTAACATCAGTAAAAATGACGAAGGTTGTTTGTACACATCGATCTTTAGGAGGCCTACAGATGGGAATACCATTCTGACTGCAGACAGTTTTCACCCCAAAAGGCTAAAAGAGAACATTCCATATGGCCAATTCCAAAGAGTCCGCAGCATTTCCGATCAGGCAACAGACTACAGTGTCTAATCTGCTGAATTGGAGAATCGCTTCTTCAATCAGGGATACAGCGCTCAGGTCCGGAAAGATGCAGGTATAAGGGCCAGACGGAAAGATGCAGGTATAAGGGCCAGACGACTTGACAGAGAGAACTTCTTGGGTATCGTGACGCATCAGAGAGAGAGTACTTTGTTACAAAATACAGTACTGAAGCAGAGAACATTAAAAAATAATTGGTGAATCATCCAAAGTGATACGCCACCACGCTAATTCTTCCCAGAGGCACCAGTCATAAGCTTTAAGAGATGTCCTACCTTAATGACAAATTAGTTCACAGCTATCTTCCTGGTGACAGTCAGAAAACGTGGCTAGCACACAAACCCAAGGGCTCTTTTAAATGCAACCATTGCAGATATTTTGTACAGAAATATATTTTTGTTGACACAGCTTCTAAAATGGAGTATCAAGTCAAGCATTTCATTAACTGCAAAACCACTCATGTCATCTACAGATTGGAATGTCCACAGTGCAAGGTGTTCTACATTGGATGGACAAAGAGACGCCTTCAAGACCGCTTAGCGGAACACAAGTACCCCATACTGGTAGGCAATGAAGACTACCCCATGGCAAGGCACTACAAGTCCTTACACCATGGTAACCCTGCCTCCCTACAAGCTATGGGTATTGATCATGTTCCGGTCTCAATTAGAAAAGGGGACCGTCTTAAACAGCTAAACCAAAGGGAACGTTTTAAGATTTATAAACTACAGGCCATTAATTAAGTACCCTGGTTTAAATGAAGATTTCTCACATTTTCTGTGGGGTTGTGATAGGTCTATTTGCTGTCATCTAGTGGACATTTTTGCTCTATTGCCCTCAACTATGTTTAGACTGTTGTTGTCCATGTTTGCTGTGTTTCAGGGTACTATGGAATAGATGGCTCTCCTATTCTTGGCACTTTGTCCAGTTATATTCAAGGTTGGAACTACCTTTCTATGGGTTCTGATGCTTCTAGCTTGGAGTTGCATTTTTGATAACATATTTACAGTATTTCACTTTTTAATGTGTATAGTATTGCTTAATAGGTGTTGTCCAATGAATGCTGTAACCACTCCCTCTTCAAATCAGGACTGATTGGAAAAAGCTGTTCAAAAGAGAACATTGTATTATAATTTCTTTGTACTCCTTGACAAAGGTCATGCAGCCGAAACGCGTCAGAGTTTTAAAACTTTGTTTCCATTGAACATGCCATACAAATAAAGGCATTTAAATTACTTAAATGAATAGTGCCTTGGTCCTCCTTTCTTTTTGATGACAGATATGCATCTGTTGGCCACAGACACACAAAAAAAAGTAGGGGATCAGTAAACCAGTCAGTATGTGAACATGCTCAATGGGAGACATGTCTGAGTATGCAGGCCATGGAAGAACTAGGACATTTTCAGCTCCCAGAAATTATGTACAGATCCTTGCGACATGGGGTCATGCGTTATCATGCTGAAACATGAGGTGATGGTGGAGGATGAATGGCACAACAATAGGCCTCAGGATCTCGTCACGGTATTTCTGTGCATTCAAATTGCCATTGATAAAATGGAATTGTGTTCATTGTCCTAGCTTATGTCCTCCCGTACCATAACCCCACTGCCACCATGGGGCACTTTGTTCACAACGCTGACATCAATACACCGCTCGCCCACACAACACCATACATGCTGCTTTCAATCTTCCCGGTACAGTTGAAACTGGGATTTATCTGTCAAGAGCATACTTCTCCAGCATGCCAGTGGCCATCGAAGGTGAGAATTTTCCCACTGAAGTCGGTTTACAGTGCTGAACTGCAGTCAAGTCAAGACCCTGATGGGGACGACTAGCACACAGATGATTTTCCTGATGTCTGACAGTTTGTGCAGAAATTCTTTGGTTGTGCAAACCCACAGTTTCATCAGCTGTCTGGGTGATTGGTTTTAGACAATCCCGCAGGTGAAAAAGCCGAATGTGGAGGTCCTGGGCTGGTGTGGTTACACGTGGTCTGCGGTTGTGAGGCCGGTTTGACATACTGCCAAATTCTCTAAAATGACTTTTGAGACAGCTTATGGTAGAGAAATGAAGATTAAATTTTCTGGCTACAGCTCTTGTGGACAGTCCTGCGGTCAGCATGCCAATTGCATGCTCCCTCAAAACTTGAGACATCTGTGGCATTGTGTTGTGTGTCATTTTATTTTCCCCAGCACAAGGTGCACCTGTGTAATGATCATGCCGTTTAATCAGCTTCTTGATATGCCACACCTGTCAGGTGGATGAATTATTTTGGCAAAGGAAAAATGCTCACTAACAGGGATGTAAACAAATTTGTACACAAACTTTGAGCAAAATAACCTTTTTGTGGGTATGGAACATTTCTGGGATATTTTATTTCAGCTCATGAAACATGGGACCAACACTTTACACTTCATCCATTTAAGAATGATGGAGGCCATTGTGTTCTTGGGACCTTCAATGCTGCAGAAGTGTTTTGCTACCCTTCCCCAGATCTGTGTCTCGATACAACCCTGTATCGGAGCTCTACGCACAATTCCTTCGACCTCATTGCTTGGTTTTTGCTCTGACATGTACTGTCAACTGTGGGACCTTATATAGATAGGTGTGTGCCTTTCCAAATCATGTCCAATCAGTAGACTTTTGAATTTACCAGTGGTCGACTCCAAGTTGTAGAAACATCTCAAGGATGATCAGTGGAAATAGGATGCACCTGAGCTTAATTTCGAGTCTCATAGCAAAGGGTCTGAATACTTATGTAAATAAGGAATTTCTGTTTTTCATTTTGAATACATTTACAGTCATTTCTAAAAACGTATTTCGCTTTATCATTATGGGTAGTGTGTAGATTTCTGAGGATTGTTGTTTATTTAATACTTCTCCCTGCTTCTTGGTCCTAGGCTTTGGGATAGTTAAAAGGCCAGTGCCAAAGGACCTGAAGGACCTACTGGAACATTAATAATTTAGCTGTTTGAAAACCAATTTCTCCAGAATAGAGTTGTGTAACATTATTATCCAACAGGTTTGTAGTCATAAGCTTGATGTCATCATTGCATGCTAGGAATATGGGACGAAATACTAAACATTTAACTTATTTCATACACTATAAGTACATTTGTTCAAATACTTAACTTCTTAAAATCGGGGCTAGATACATAAAGTGGGGAAGAACTGGGATGAAAGGTACACGATTTTCTTACATACTCATAGATTGATAGAGCTAGAGCCACCATATTTTACTCAACCATTAGCAACTGTAATTTCATTTCTAGGTTAAAGGAGTTCAAATGAAATAGACAGAGAACAGAACTACCACAATGTTACTTTTGTACCTACTGCGGGCCGAAATAACACAGGCTTTGTCAGAAGGGCTTGCGAGAAGTGCACAATATCTGTGTCATGACTGTCCACGAGAATCCAAATAGGTCAGATCAGGTCCCCTCTCACCCGTAGAGGGGGAAGAAAATACCTAGTGGGGATTAACAACTCACATACTGTTGTAAATCAAGGGAGAAGATCCAGGCCTGTGCTCTCCAAATCCACCAAAGGAATGTGCTTTGTCTCAACAAACATTTTTCCCGCTGAAACTCGTAACACTTTCAAAAGCAAATACTGGAACAACATTTCTAATGTAGAACATGGGGAACGGTCAGAGGCGATCTATAGAACACTAATGTCATTTTGTTTGTTATTTTGTGTTGTCATTAAAAATGTTATAAAGGAAATACTGTTACTTGGAAAGTATACCCACTACAGTACATATATGAAGTTTCCATACTATGCGTTGTGCATGTAGTATGAAAAATGATTAAAGTGTTTTTGTTAATAGAGGGATGTGAGAAGCTGTAAGAAATAATTGTTTTCTATAACTTTGCACTGTGACTAGTAACCGCCCTGAAGTGAGACCGGAAAAAGCGTGAAGCGGCAGCTGCACGTTTAAAATGTTTTGAACTTTGAATCTCAACACGAGGTGGACACAATAAACTTACCTCCCCAGGCAATATCTGGTACAGCTGATTAGCTGTTGTAAGTAAAGTATCTTCGAAAGCGAATTTAAGTAGGACCATCCTGTTACTCTGCTCAAACCATCATTACGCTACTCTCATCACCCCACTGGGGAACCATCGATATAGCTGGCTAGGATATCTTCAAAGAAGCCTCTTCAAGAGTGAATGTAAGGAAAGTCAACTCTGTAGTTCTTTTCAGGACTACACAGCAAGTCACAGGATACCGGACAACTACAAAGAAGGACAACAGTAGAAGACTTGTTGGAACCATTTCGGACAATCAGAGCCTTACAAGCGTGCCGCGAAAAGGCCCAATCCCTTTTCCAAGGCTGTCCTATTCACAGAGAGATCCCCGGTGAACCCAGGCATTTCACAAAAATACATTTATGATTTCTTACTTAAAGTGGGCACTCGGGGTGTGGTGTCAGGAAAACAAAGTCTTGCTCAACGTCAACAAAACAAAGGAGTTGATTGTGGACTTCAGGAAACAGTAGAGGGAGCACCCCCCTATCCACATCGAAGGGACAGCAGTAAGGACGGTGGAAAGTTTTAAGTTCCTGGGCGTACACATCACAGACAAACTGAAAAGTTTCACCCACACAGACAGTGTAGTGAAGTTGCGCCTCTTCAACCTCAGGAGGCTGAAGAAATTTGGCCTGTCTTCCAAATCCCTGACTAACTTTTACAGAACCACAATCGAGAGCATCCTGTCGGGCTGTATCACAGCCTGGTACGGCAACTGCACCGACCTCAACTGCAAGGCTCTCCAGAGGGTGGTGCGGTCTGCAAAATGCATCACCGGGTCCAAACTACCTGGCCTCCATGGCACCTACAACACCCGATGTCACAGGTCAAAAAGATCATCAAGGACAACAACCACCCGAGCCACTGCCTGTTCACACCGCTATCATCCAGAAGGTGAGGTCAGTACAGGTGCATCAAAGCTGGGACTGAGAGATTGAAAAACAGCTTCTATCTCAAAGCCATCAGACTGTTAAATAGCCATCACTAACTCAGAGAGGCTGCTGCCAACACTGAGACCCAATCACTGGACACTTTAATAAATGCATCACTAGTCACTTTAAACAATGCCACTTTAAATAATTCCACTTTAATAATGTTTACATGTCTTACTTTACTCATATCACATGTATATACTGTATTTTATACCATCTATTGCACCTTGACTATGCCACTTTGCCATCGCTCATCCATATATTCACCACTTTAGATTTGTGTGTATTAGGTAGCTGATTGGGAATTGTTAGATAACTTGTTAGATTTGTGTGTAGTAGGTAGTTTTTGGGAATTGTTAGATATTACTGCACTGTTGGAATTAGAAGCACAAGCATTTCGCTACACTCACATTAACATCTGCTAACCATGTGTATGTGACCAATAAAATTTGATTTGATGTCTGGAACCGTAAAAAAATAAAATAAACACAACTCTACACAACTCTTTTTTTTAACTTTCCCTCGCTCAAAACAACTTTTGTATATAACTGGTTGAAATGTTGTTGCAAGCGTACCGATTTTTTGCTGGGAGGTTGTCTTCCTCATTAGGTACATGCGTGTGTCATTACGTTATTCTGGCTTCTGTGTTATTTGAGAAAATGGGCGTGTTACTTCCACACCGTGTTACTTTCGTCATGGTTTTGCGGTGAGGACTAGATGGTATACCGCTACGAACAGAATTTACTTTTCATAGGTTAGGAGAACTTACACAGCAGGTTATGATAATTAACATAGCAGGTTAAAATAATTAGGTAAAGGTTAGGACACTGCTTAGGTTTATGCTTAATTAAAATGCAAATATTCTGCCCGAAACAACAACAAAAAAAGACGATTTATGCAATGTTGGTGTCACTTCCATCTGTAGTGTCACACACTTATCTGTTTCACCTGTGCTTGTCTCCACCCCCCTCCAGGTGTCGCCCCTCTTTCCAATTATCCCCTGTGTATTTATACCTGTGGTCCTTGTCTGTTTGTTGCCAGTTCGTCTTGTTCGTTCAAGCTAACCAGCGGTTTCCTGTCAGCGCCTATCGTTTCCCAGCCTCTCTTTCCTCATCTTCCTGGTTTTTGACCTCTGCATATCCTCACCCTGTACTGCCCGCCTGACCTCTCTGCCTGTCCCTGACCCTGAGTCTGCCTGCCGTCCTGTACCGTTGCTCCACCTTTGGATTACTAAACTCTGCCTGTCCCTGAGTCCGCCTGCCATCCTGTACCTTTGCTTTACCCTGGATCTTCGACCCCTGCCTGCCTTGATCTGTCTTTGCCCTCCCCTGTTGCAACAATAAACATTGTTACCTCGACAGTCTGCACCTGGGTCTTACCTTGATTCCTGATTATGTAGCTGTATACCATGTAGCGACAACCCGGTTCTCCACTGCTTTATTTCAAAGCGGTAAAAACGATATATATGAAAATTCCCTCAGATGAAAGGTGACATTTTGTACTGACACCTCATATTTAACATTTGCTCGAAAATACAAAATGCTGGAGAAGAGCCAAAAGTATACATTTTTGTTTCACTGTCCAAATAATTACGGAGGGAGTGTATTGATGTTTTAATCGAGGGAATGGGTTGGTAGTGTATGACCTGTGATGGAGTAAAATGGGTTATTGAAACTAGAATTCCTAAATTGAGGAATTAAAGAGATTTTCAATAATCGTACACCAAACAAATATGTGAATTGATGTATGACTGGAAACTAATTTCAGTGAAAATTAATATACTACAAATTACAATAGATACCACAGAACCAGTTTCCAAGTTTTAATGATGTTCTGGATTACTACTGTCTGTCTTTGCATGTCAACAACATTCGTCTTGGCACATTCTTCTTGGCACAAAAATACTTTCTAGGGAGTTTTTGCTAGCCACAATGCTTCTACACATGCATTGCTTGCTGTTTGGGGTTTTAGGCTGGGTTTCTGTACAGCACTTTGTGACATCAGCTGATGTTAGAGGGGCTTTACAAATACATTTGATTGATTGATTGATTGATTGACTTAAGCAGAGGGTTGGAAGCTTGTCGGGTTCTTGTTGGATTGGTTTTGACTGATTGTAAGCCCATGGAGCTGTTGATTCGGTCCGAGGTGATAAGGTTATTGAAAAATAACTGCTTTATTGGCCGAGGGACTTGGTCTGGTCCATCAGCTTGCGGAAGAGGTCTTCCATCTGAGCCTGGAAGTTGTCGACCAGAGGCTTAAGCTGGGCCTGCATGTTCTCAGCCAGGGGCTTCAGCTGGGCCTGCATATTGTCGGCCAGTGGTGCCAGCTGGGCCTGGATCTGCTGCAGCTGGGCCTTTCCATCCTCTACGAAGGTTCTGTTTGGAAGGAAGCTGGTGGTTAGTGGTCTGAATATTGACAAGCCAAAAAATATTATTTGAAAATAAGATCGAAACACATTTCCTGTTAAAGCTTTTGCAGGTCATTAGCATGTTTAATCTAATGTATATGATTGTTGCGAAGCATCCATTCTTTAGCATTATTTTTGACTGCTGTTTATTGTAAATTATGCAAAACAATGAAGATGAGTTGTGTTTTTTTTTCACAGATAATTGTTTAAAAAATGTCACTCACTCTGACTGGATCTTCTGCACTAGCTCCTGAGTGGTGGAGGTCAGCTGAGCTGACAGATCCTGGAAATACTGTGCCAGCTTCTCAACCTCGGGGGACTGTGCTGCTTGGCTTCCTATGGGTAGCCAGAGGATAAATTCATTAACATATTCCAACATTGTACTCACACCATTTATGCCCATACAGCATACAACAGCACATACAAGACTTTATCTACATACAGTCATTTAAAATACATGAGTTATAAATAAATCCACCAACTCTGCAATATAATATTCCTATGTGTTGCATATCTCTCAGTATTGTTGTATTATACACTGAGTATACCGAACATTAGGAACACCTTTTGCCCTCAGAACAGCCCAAATGTATCGGGCATGGACTCTACAAAGTGTCGAAAGCATTCCACAGGGATGCCGGCCCATGTTGACTCCAATGCTTCCCACAGTTGTGTCAAGTTGGCAGGATTTTCTTTGGGTGGTAGACCATTCTTGATACACACGGGAAACTGTTGAGCGTGAAAACCCAGCAGCATTGCAGTTCTTGACACAAACCGGTGCTCCTGGCCATATCCCGTTCAAATGGACTTAAATATTTGGTCACCCTCTGAATAGCACACATACACAATCCATGTCTTAATTGTCTCAAGGTTCAAACATCCTTATTTAACCTGTCTCCTCCCCTTCATCTACACTGATTGAAGTGGATTTAACAAGTGACATCAATAAGGGATCATAGCTTTCGCCTGGATTCACCTAGTCAGTCTATGTGAGGGAAAGAGCAGTTGTTCTTAATGTTTTGTACACTCAGTGCATCGTACACACATATGAAATATAGTTAGAGAACCACATAATCTCCATACAGAATGCAATCTATGAGACTGTGTGTGTACGTGTTTTTGTTTCAGCTATGATTGCGTATTTAATTCTGAGTGCCACCACAGGGGAGAAGCTAACGACAGTGTTCCTTTCACTTATGAAGATTTTTCACTTACCGTGTGCCAGAGCGAGCACGACAACTAGGGCGGCAAGGGAGAACTTCATGGCTGCTGAGTATGGCACCTGAGGAGAGAAGAAAGTGCTAGGATTAGCTTGACCCCATAGGTCTGTGGAGGCATGGTTTGATCACCGGATGGCTGTGGTGTAAAGTAACTAAGTAAAAATAATTTTAATTACTACTAAGTCGTTTTTTGGTGGTATGTTTACATTACTTTACTATTCATATTTTTTGACAACTTGTACTTTTACTCCACCACATTCTTAAGGAAAAGATGTACTTTTTAATCCCATACATTTCCCCTGACACATAAAAGTACTTGTTACATTTCAAATGCTCAGGCTGGAGAGAAATATGGTCCAATTCACACACAACGCATTGTCATCACGACTGCCTCTGATCTGGTGGATTGACTAAAAACAAATATTGCGTTTGTAAATGATGTCTGAGTGTTGGAGTTTGCCCCTGGTTATCCGTATATTTAAAACACAAGAACATTGTGTTGTCTGGTTTGTGTAATATAAGGAATTTTATGTAGACACATAGTATTTACTTTTTATATTTTTACTCAATTATGACAATTGAATACTTTTTCCACCACTGTACTTTAGTACATTTACTCAAGTAGTATTTTACTGTGGGACATTGACTTTTACTTGAGTCATTTTATATTAAGGTATCTTTATTTTTACTCATGTATGACAATTTAGTACTTTTCCCACCACTCCCGGGTGATAGGATTGCCACCCCTAAAGCATTTTGTGGTTTCAAGGAATTTCTCTTGGTATAACAAATAAGGGCACTCAGTGGCAGGTTTGGGATCAGATAAACTGAACTCAGTTAATTCAGGAAGATTTCAAATCATAATTAATTGGTTTAATAGTAATGGAATAATAGTAATAGTAATGGCTCCTGAGTGGCGCAGTGGTCTGAGGCACAGTATCTTAGTACTAGAGGTGTCACTACAGACCCTGTTTCGATTCTAGGCTGTATTACAACCGGCTGTGATTGGGAGTCCCATATGGCGGAACACAATTTGTCCAGCGTTGTTAGTGTTTGGCTGGGGTAGTCCGTCATTGTAAATAAGAAGTTGTTCTTAATTGACTTACCTCATTAAATAAAGGTTCAAATAAAGAAAATAAAAATACCCCTGACTCCCTAGTAAATTGCAACTTCTGCCTGTCTGAGCAAATTTGTAATGGAATTAAACATGGACTCTGTTTCATTTACATCTTTATTTGCCTTTCTGAATTCACTGAGAAGAATCATCTTGATTCATATTGACAGTTTACCTCTTAAAACACAGGAATAAAACATCTATCAAGCACTTTAAAGATCACCTTCTCAACTACTGCTGATAACAACACTGTTTAAATGAGCAGTTTACAATCTGGTTGGGAAGAAATGTCCCTCTTCAATTGAATGCACATCAGTTATTATGTTTTTACTACTAAACAACATATTGCAAGAAAATCAAATATTTTACCATATCAAACATAAGAGTTCCTTGGCAGAGAAAGAGAGAGGACCACTCACCTGAATTGCAGGACAGTTTAGGCCGGACGGTATCTTTCCTTGGGCCTCCCAAATGTCTTATAGTCCTTCAGGAACGATTGGGGCCACCCCAGATCAAGCCCCATGGCTGCGTAGGCTGAAGTACTGGACTATCATTGGATGTTTGTTCTAGCATGTGACTGCAGGCTGACCCTTGCTGCTCAGCTTGCCACTGGTGTGATCCACTCTAAAGTCCAAGAGTCCCCCTCTTGTGTAGGAGTGCTGATTGCTCAAACGCAGTAGGCGTCTTGTCAAAGCATCTGGTTAAAGAAAATGTACACAGGATATTTCCTCGTGAGAAATAACACAAAACAGAGAGAATGACAACCAAGTTGTTCAAACACAACAAGAATTGCGATGGTATAGAAACATGGCAGCCACAACACAGTCTAGATGGGTCAGCCTGAAAATGACTAAGTTAAGCAGTTTCTGACTGTCTGTGTGAATACCATGTTAGCTGTTTATGTTTTCTGTTCTATTTCATGTGTGTATACTGCTTTAAACCAGATCATCTACGAATATACAGATTAACTTTCCCAATTTTTCCAAATCGAATAGATAAAAGTAAATCGATTTAAATAGATTGGTAATAAAGATAAATTGGTAATAGTAAAATTACAATAAAAGTAATATGCTGTAAAAGAAAATTACTAAAATTACTTATCTTTGATGTTCCAAGCCATGGAATATGTTAGTCAGTTTCCATTACATAAAATTGTGTGACTTATGAGAGGAGATATAGAAAGTTTGTTATGTTCCATTGAATATGAACGATGATATTTAGGGATGATTGGGAGAAATGTTATTTACAAATGTTGCTGTGTGTGTAGAAATTGTTCCCTTGGTAAATAGAGACTTTGCAGGGTAAAATCTGACTCATTTATACCAACTGCAACATTAATTAAGAAAAGGCCCAGGACCGTGAGGTCAGTATTAATGTAGAATTTATACTTATACATAGTATTTAATACTCAATATTTGTCTCATTTTACACACTAAGAGGAGTGTTATAATTGGTTACAAATGTTGAGTATTACACCATCAGGAATTTCAAACTAAAGCTACATGTAGATTTTATGCTATATACAGTTGAAGTCGGAAGTTTTCATACACTTAGGTTGGAGTCATTAAAACTCGTTTTTCAACCACTCCACAAATTTCTTGTTAACAAACTATAATTTTGGCAAGTCGGTTAGTACATCTACTTTGTGCACGACACAAGTAATTTTTCCAACAATTGTTTACAGACAGATAATTTCACTTATAATTCACTGTATCACAATTCCAGTGGGTCAGAAGTTAACATACACTAAGTTGACTGTGCCTTTAAACAGCTTGGAAAATTCCAGAAAATGATGTCAAGAGTTTAGAAGCTTCTGATAGGCTAATTGACATAATTTGAGTCAATTGGAGGTGTACCTTTGGATGTATTTCAAGGCCTAACTTCAAACTCAGTGCCTCTTTGCTTGACATCATGGGAAAATCAAAAGAAATCAGTCAAGACCTCAGAAAAAATGGCAGATCTCCACAAGTCTGATTCATCCGGCAATTTCCAAACGCTTAAAGGTACCATGTCCATCTGTACAAACAATAGTACGCAAGTATAAACACCATGGGACCACGCAGCCGTCATACTGCTCAGGAAGGAGACGCATTCTGTCTCCTAGAGATGAATGTACTTTGGTGCGAAAAGTGCAAATCAATCCCAGAATAACAGCAAAGGACCTTGTGAAGATGCTGGAGGAAACAGACACAAAAGTATCTATATCCACAATAAAACGTGTCCTACATCGACATAACCTGAAAGGCCGCTCAGCAAGGAAGAAGCCACTGCTCCAAAACCGCCATAAAAAAGCCAGACTACAGTTCGCAACTGAACATGGGGACAAAGATCATACTTTTTGGAGAAATGTCCTCTGGTCTGATGAAACAAAACTAGAACTGTTTGGCCATGATGACCATCATTATGTTTGGAGGAAAAAGGTGGAGCTTTGCAAGCCGAAGAACACCATCCCAACCGTGAAGCACGGGGGTGGCAGCATCCTGTTGTGGGGGTGCTTTGCTGCAGTAGGGACTTGTGCACTTCACAATATAGATGGCATCATGAGGAAGGACAATTATGTGGATATATTGAAGCAACATCTCAAGACATCAGTCAGGAAGTTAAAGCTTGGTCACAAATGGGTCTTCCAAATGGACAATGACCCCAAGCATACTTTCAAAGTTGTGGCAAAATGCTTAAGGACAACAAAGTCAAGGTATTGGAGTGTCCCTGACCTCAATCCTATATGTATATACACGACCATTCAAAAGTTTTGGGTCACTTAGAAATGTCTTTGTTTTTGAAGGAAATGCAATTTTTTTGTCCATGAAAATAACATCAAATTGATCAGAAATACAGTGTAGACATTGTTAATGTTGTAAATTACTATTGTGCGGCTGATTTTTAATGGAATATCTACATAGGCGTGCAGAGGCCCATTATCAGCAACCATCACTCCTGTGTTCCAATGGCAAGTTGTGTTACCTAATCCAAGTTTATCATTTTAAAAGGCTAATTGATCGTTGGAAAACCCTTTTGCAATTATGTTAGCACAGCTGAAAACTTTGCCCCATAAAGAAGCAATGAAACTGGCCTTCTTTAGACTAGTTGAGTATCTGGAGCATCAGCATTTGTGGGCTCGATTACAGGCTCAAAATTGCCAGAAACAAAGGACTTTCTTCTGAAACTCGTCAGTCTATTGTTGTTCTGAGATAAGAAGGCTATTCCATGTGAGAAATTGTCAAGAAACTGAAGATCTCGTATAACGCTGTGTACTACTCCCTTCACAGAACAGGGCAAACTGGTTCTAACAGAATAGAAAGAGGAGTGGGAGGCCCAGGTGCACAACTGAGCAAGAGGACAAGTACATTAGAGTGTCTAGTTTGAGAAACAGACGCCTCACAAGTCCTCAACTGGCAGCTTCATTAAATAGTACCCCGCAAAACACAAGTCTCAACGTCAACAGTGAAGAGGCGACTCCGGGATGCTGGCATTCTAGGCAGAGTACTTCTGTCCAGTGTCTGTGTTCTTTTGCCCATCTTAAACTTTAATTTTTATTGGCCAGTTGGAGATGTGGCTTTTTCTTTGCAACTCTGCATAGAAGGCCAGCATCCAGGAGTTGCCTCTTCACTGTTGACTTTGAGACCGGTGTTTTTCGGGTACTATTTAATGGGGCTGCCATATGTGTTATTTCATAGTTTTGATGTCTTCACTATTATTCTACAATTAAGAAAATAGTCAAAATAAAGAAAAACCCTGGAATGAGTAGGTGTCCAAACTTTTGACTGGTTCTGTCTGTCTGTCTGTCTGTCTGTCTGTCTGTCTGTCTGTCTGTCTGTCTGTCTGTCTGTCTGTCTGTGTATAACTATACATTTTATATTAGTTTATACTGTTATGGCCTTTTATTCATAAATGTTGCAGTTGGTAATATTAGGTCAGAATTCTTTATTTATTAAGGGTGGAATTTCTCCACAAACATTTCTATGTGACGTTTGCATGTAACCTGTGGCCGTTTATTTCCGGGGTCTTAGAGAAGGAGTAATGATTTACCTTGGGTTAATCACAGACTGTGTTGATTCATACAATGCCCTTGTGCTCTTGTACTTTCCTTTCAGAAAAATATACAGAAGCTAGGCCTAAGTGTTCACTACTACGGCTTTGAATGCAAAGGGCACTCAATATCGTCTGTTATTTGCAGTGGTGACCCATCATTCAGGGCAGGCTGGGCAGAGCCCCACCTGTTTTGAGTCCCACAAACATAATGGATGGTCCAGAAATATATGAATTAGTGAAAAAAAGAATTACATTTATACAGTATATATATTTTTTATTTTATTTTTGGTTTCCTGTTTTGCATGTTATTTTGGCATTAATTCGTGTCACATATCAGTTTGCAAACAATGTAAAAAAAATAAAAAATCTTTGAGTTAATAAAGCCACATACAAACTCCAAAATGTAGGCGTTTCAGCATAGCTCAGTGCTTTCTGTGGTGGTGGGCAGCCAAAGGAAAATACGGAGCGTAGGGGTTGGTCAAGTTCTCAAGTTTCGCTGTGATTGGCTCAATGTTCTGTCAGTCATGGGGACACTACGTCACTAAAAAATCTATGGGGAGAGCTCAAAAATTCAAGCCCCTTGGGTGCTGCCATACAGTTACATTAGAAGTGCCCATCCAAGAAGGCTCAAGGTCATTGGCCACAGATAAAATGATGTCAAATCACGTTATATATACAGTAGCTTTGAATGGACTGATCATGTCAACATCATACTTTCAAAATCTTAGCTAGCAAGCTAGTCAAGCAGTCATAATCATGAATCAAGTCGACAATCTACTGGCAAATCCTTTACAATCCTTGTCATATGAAGAGAAATTATAGATAAAATGTATCGGTGCTCATTGGCCATTGGACATAAATATTACACAACAACTTGGAAATTGCAAATTCAACAATGAGTGGTTTGGAAAGAATCCGTGGCTAACTGCAAGTATTGCAAAACAATCATTAGCCTGCTTTTTCAGGGTGTGTGGTCCAAGTCTGGGTTTAAGGGTCTCTTTACCAAGCTTATAAAGAATAAACATTCAACACCACGGGCCAGTAAAGGTTGTATATATTGACCATGCTGTCAATCCAACATGACTTCTGCGGCGTTCAAAACAACTGGAAACTTGGTTCTGGGAAATCTCAGACTTCAGTGAGTTCAAGAAAACTGGGAACTCTGAAAAAAACTAGTTCCAATTGGGAAAATACGTAGTGAACGGTCATCTAACTCGGAATTCCAAGTCAGGAACACTGGCCTCTTTCTTGAGCTCCAACTTGAAGATCACTGACGTCATGATTCAACCCTGTTTTTTCCTGAGTTTGCAGTTGTCTTGAATGCACCTTAAATCCAGAGATTGCCAGACTTTGATGGCAATGTTTGATGATAAAATTTGCCCACATGAAGGACCGCCGCACAAGCTTCCTGTTCAAGTGAGCACAGCACAACAAGTTGAGTCCAAAAATGTATTGTATGCTGCTGCATATATGATGTAATATGCCAGGGAGATATGTATACTGAAGCTAAGAAAGTAATACTAAGTGTATGTTATGTAATACGCTGTTTTTTATTTATCTGTTATTTTACCAGGTAAATTGACTGAGAACACGTTCTCATTTGCAGCAACGACCTGGGGAATAGTTACAGGGGAGAGGGATGAATGAGCCAATTGTAAACTGGGGGATTGTTAGGTGACCGTGATGGTTTGAGGGCCAGATTGGGAATTTAGCCAGGACACCGGGGTTAACACCCCTACGATAAGTGCCATAGGATCTTTAATGACCTCAGAGAGTTAGGACACCCGTTTAACACCCCATCCTAAAGACGGCACCCTACGCAGGGCAGTGTCCCCAATCACTGCCCTGAGGCATTGGGATATATTTTTAGACCAGAGGAAAGAGTGCCTCCTACTGGCCCTCCAACACCACTTCCAGCAGCATCTGGTCTCCCATCCAGGAACTGACCAGGAACAACCCTGCTTAGCTTCAGAAGCAAGCCAGCAGTGGTATGCAGGGTGGTATGCTGTTAGTAGCCCATGTGCCTCACCCTAATAAGTTGGTCTCTTTCCCCCTCATAACTTAGCCTACTTAGCCTGTTTTAGAGAAATATAATCATTTAATATTGTAAGAGCCAGCAGTGGTATGCAGGGTGGTATGCTGTTAGTAGCCCATGTGCCTCACCCTAATAAGTTGGTCTCTTTCCCCCTCATAACTTAGCCTACTTAGCCTGTTTTAGAGAAATATAATCATTTAATATTGTAAGAGCTTTCATTGTCTGCATATCCGCCCCCTTTATTTATCCGACGGTTCTAACTTGGTGTACAGGGAGAATACTATAAGAACGGCCCATGTTCTGAATTCTGTCACTGTACATTTCAAAAGTGCTGAAAAAATTAACTATGTCCTTCCTCGCTCGGTCATAGATGTCTTAATTGAAATTACGGATTGCCTCTTATCCGCTCATCGTCCCCTTATGCCATAGTTTGTACATGTCAATTGTCAGTAGAAACCACATTTGTTTAAGCAAGTCAGCCATATCAGCTATGTTTTTTTGAAAGGCAGTAAATGAGGCTGAATGAACTGTTTCACTGCCAGACAAAGCTCTGCTGATCGCCAGGTGTAGCAGTGGGTAAGGATTCACTCCATGGTGCTGAAAAGAAAGCTCTGCTGTTGGGACAGCTTTATGTAGGCCCTAACAGTTTGTGAGCACTGTTTGTCGCCGTTATAGTGTAATTCATGTATTGGTTAGTGTTGTGTTGTGTAGGGGCTTTGCTTGCATGCATCTAAAAAAATGTGTTTGCCCCACCAAGATTTACATGCTAAAATCGCCACTGGTTATTTGGTGAAGATGCAAATCCAGGATGACAAACAGAAACAGGGGAAAATGCAGAGAAAGTAGTGACAATGTAGTAAAAGCTTGCGTTCTTGGGATCTGTTGTGATATTATGTCAAATACTTAAGAGATTTTGGTTGCTGTGGCAGCTAGTAACAAAATGGAAATTGTCTACGGAGCTAAAAAGGTATTTGAAAGGGCAATGTTGAATGAATCTAAAAAGTATTATTTTACTGTTTGGACCCCATCCTGACAATGCTATGAAAGCTCTCTTTGGACTACCTAAGTGTATCATCACCAGAAAAGAGTTATGTAACCTCATTTGATCTGAGCAGGATTCTTGCTAAGACAACGTGTTTGGTCAAAGGTCAGCTTTCTTCCTAATCTATTAGGTTATAGATACAGGTAACTGCCAAAATAAAGGAAACACCAACATAAAGCGTGTTAATAGGGCATTGGGCCACCACGAGCCAGAACAGCTTCAATGCACCTTGGCATAGATTCAACAAGTATCTGGAACTCTATTGGAGGGATGCGACACCATTCTTCCATGAGAAATTCAATCATTTGTGTTGGAAAACGTTGCCTCAGGCGCCGCTCCAGAATCTCCCATAAATGTTCAATTTGGTTGAGACCTAGTGACTGAGACCACTCGTGCCCTGTGGATGGGGGCATTGTTATTCTATTGGGGATAGACAAGACATGGTAGGCAAAATAATATACAAAATAATGGCCTGCCCAGCACTTTTATACATGACCCTAAGCATGATGGGATGTGAATTGCTTAATTAAATCAGAAACCACACCTGCTTTCATTAAACTTTGTATCCATCAATTACTCAAGTGTTTCCATTATTTTGGCAATTACCTTTATATCACCAACATGGAGCTGATATGGGCTGATATGCTAGATATCTCATGTATTCCACATGTGTTTTAAATAGACATGCTATGATCTGCTTCTGAAATTGTACAGAATCTTCAGGAACGTTAAAGGCACAATCATAGATTTTTCTTGATACTCCAATTAATGACATATACCCACCGATTATTGAAGAAAATAACCGTCTTTCCCCGTCATAACCCAAAATGTATGGTTGCTTTGCTCAATTGTTTGTAAATAACATTGATGTTAACAAAAATGTCCAGCTTCAAAATATGTTAAACATACAGTCTGGGATTGATTTTGTTTCTTCAAAATGAGTGGTTTGGGATATTTCAGCTATACCTGTTGCTAAAATCGAGCACACACCAATCCATTCTCCATAGACAAACATTGGCAGTAGAATGGCCCTACTAAAGAGCTTAGTGACTCTCAACGTGACACCGTTATAGGATGCCACCTTTCTAAAACAATTCAGTTCATCAAATGTCTGCCCTTCTACAGCTGCCCCTGTCAACAGTAAATGCTGTGATTGTGAAGTGGAAATGTCTAGGAGTAACAACTGCTCAGCCGCGAAGTGGTAGGCCACAAGCTCACAGAACCGGACCGCTGAGTGTACCAGGACCGCTGAGTGTATTGCCTCTCTTTGGACTAGCCAAGTGTATCATCACCAGAAGAG
Source organism: Oncorhynchus clarkii lewisi (assembly GCF_045791955.1). Classification (NCBI taxonomy): domain Eukaryota; kingdom Metazoa; phylum Chordata; class Actinopteri; order Salmoniformes; family Salmonidae; genus Oncorhynchus; species Oncorhynchus clarkii. The sequence continues at coordinate 43,878,360 of NC_092164.1, forward strand.
AGTCACATCATGTAACCTCATTACCTCATTTGTTCTGAACAGGATTCTTGTTATGCCAAAGTGTTTGGTCAAAGGTCAGCCTTTTTCCTAATCTACTAGGTTATAGATATACGGTGCCTTGCAAAAGTATTCAGACCACTTGGATTACTGAAAATGTGATTGTGTTACAAAGTGGGATTAACATGGATTTAATTGTAATTTTTCTGTCAATAATCTACAAAAAATACTCTAATGTCAAAGTGGTAGAAAAATTTTAACATTTTTCAAAGATTAATACAAAACAAATAAATAAATAAAATATAGTCGTTGCATAAGTATTCAGCTCCCTGATACCATAAATATGTTAGAAACACCGCAAAGCTTAGGCTTTGTGATGTAGGTTATTGTCCTGCTGAAAGGTGAATTCCTCTCCCAGTGTCTGGTGTAAAGCAGACGGAAACAGGTTTTGCTCTAGGATTCTGCCTTTGCTTAGCCCTATCCAGTTTCTTTTTATCCTGAAAAACTCCCCATTATTTGTCAATGTCATGCATACCCATACCATGAAGCAGCCACCATCATACTTGAAAAAAATAACTAAAACAGAGACATAAAAAAGGAACTAAGGTCAAGACGTGACAACCCGAGTGCCTTATCATACTTTATAACCATTATGTTAATCTCATCAGAACATAAGCCACCACTAGGTAATACATCAGGTGAGGAGAGTAGGGCCAATTGATATAGGCAGCAATGATGAGTATAATGCATTCTGGGAGAGATTTTGAAAATGATATTTGGTAAAACTTTAGGGTAGCCCCCCTTGTGTATGCATTCAAGCATACAACCATTATAACCTCTACATTATAACCACTACATAACCACTACATTATAACATCCATCATAGGAAGTCATAAACATTTGGAACAGTGCTGTAAGACATTATACATGCACTTATAATGGGCATTATAGATGAAAGGCAATTTTGTTGTCATGTGCTCTTATGTCAACACAGGCTACACTATAACAGTTCTGCTTTAACATGCTACTTCAGAGGCTACAATGCAATTCATAAAGCTTTGTGTCACATATCTCAAGGCACACTATAGTGAATGTCATATTCCCCATAATTCTCCTTTGTTGTTATAGCAAAACATTTCAACTCTATATCTGACATGGTACAGGGGTCTTGTTTTTTTTTATGAAGTCAACTGTGTCATGTGTCCTTATTGAGTGTACATTGCAGGCTTATGTAAAGTGACACCAGTTTGGTGTGACATAACAAGCTTATAAACCACATCACAAGCACAGGTTCAAATTACTTAGAAAAGTCCCTGACTGAGAGGATGTGGCAGGGGGCAGTTGAGTGGGGCTTTGGTTAGCTTCTGCTGGCAGCAGCATGGGATGAACATTCGGGGGGAACAGTCTGTAGCTGCACAGTGCCCTCTACTGATGCATTTCAGGGCTGCCTGACAAAAGCCTGGCCTGAGAGCCATACGAAACATACTTTACGTATTTCTGAGCACATCCAAGACATATACCAACTACTGGTCTAGTTCCTTTAGACATAAACGGAAGTAGAGAGGTTTTTTGAGAGGTTGGTCAGGGAAGATTGGTGGGCGTAATACGGGACTGTTTAATCATTTAAAAGTTGCATGTTCGTATCGCATTGGGGACAACTGTGGCATTTTACCTAACCCTTCCGCTAACCCTTATACTAAACATAAAACCATATACTGGAGTGGGCCGAATCAGGAGTGTTTCTTGTCGGTCTTAAACAAATGTACTTTGAAACAAAAGTATACACCTCACACACATGGTTATGGGCTTAACAAAAAGAAGACACATGTACGATGTCAGATATACAGTGAAAAGTATTCAGAACCCTTGACTTTTTCCACATTTTGTTACATTACAGCCTTATTCTAAAATGGATACAAAAATATATATATTTATTAATTGTCATACGTCAGTTGTGCAGAGGTGAGGATGGAGTCAAGCGCAGGACACAGAATGGAGTAAAATAATGCTCTGAAAATAAATCAGCCAAAATAATCCACGCAGGGAAAACAACCCTAACACGCACGACTAACACAAACCAGGAATAATCACGCACAAACCAGCAGCTCGCCGACACCGGCCTCGGGGACGACCCGGAGGACGAGGCACAGGGCAATCTGGGTGGAGACGATGAAATTCCTGCAGTAAGGAAGGGTCCAGGATGTCCTCCACCGGCACCCAGCATCTCTCCTCCAGACCGTACCCCTCCCACTCCACTAGGTACTGAAGGCCCCTCGCCAGACGCCTTGAGTCCATGATGGCTCGCACAGTATACGCGGGCCCCCTTGAAGTCCAGAGGGGGAGGAGGAACCTTCCGCACCTCACACTGCTGGAGCGGACCAGCCACCACCGGCCTGAGGAGAGACACATGGAAAGAGGGGTCAATACGATAATCAGGGGGAGCTGTAACCTATAACATACCTCGTTCAGTCTCCTCAGGACGTTAAATGGCCCCACAAACCACGGACCCAGCTTCCGGCAGGGCAGGCGAAGGGGCAGGTTTGTGGTCGAGAGCCAGACCCGGTCTCCCGGTGCATATACCGGAGCCTCACTGCGCTGGCGGTCGGCGCTCGCCTTCTGTCGCCTATTGGCCCGTTGCAGGCGTACATGGGCAGCGTCCCAGGTTTCCTCAGAGCACTGAAACCATTCATCCACCGCAGGTGCCTAGATCTGGCTCTGATGCCACGGTGCCAGAACCGGCTGATAACCTAGTACACACTGAGTGGCAGAGGGAGTTTTGGGCCATCTCTGCCCAGGGGATGAAAGTCGATCACTCCCCCAGCTGGTCCTGGCAGTAAGACCGCAGAAACCTGCCCACATCCTGGTTAACTCTCTCCACCTGCCCATTGCTTTCGGGGTGAAACCCTGAGGTCAGGCTGACCGAGACCCCCAGACGTTCCATGAACGCGCTCCAGACCCTTGATGTGAACTGTGAACCCTATATCATCAGTTGTTGGGGTTGTGGACAAACCCACTTTTTCGCTCCATGTTTAGCAGCACGCGATCCATGGCAGTTGACACGTTCCTCAACTGGTACCGGAGGACTGGATGCACCTGCTGACGCCATATTATGGTGCGTGATTCTGTCATATGTCAGTTGTGCAGAGGTGAGGACAGAGTCAAGCGCAGGACACAGAACTAAGTAAAATAGCGTACTTTAATCAACGCAGGGATAACAACCCTGACACACACGACTAACACAAAACAGGAATAATCACGCACAAAACATAATGGGAACCAGAGGGTTAAATAGGGAAATAATAACAACTTAATGGGAACCAGGTATGTACACTCAAGACATAACAAATGGAAAACAGAAACATGGATCGGTGGCAGCTAGAAAGCCGGTGTCACGCCCTGACCTTTTATATCTCTATTTTGGTTTGGTCAGGGAATGAGTTGGGGTGGGCATTCTATGTTTTGTGTTTCTATAATTTTCTATTTCTATGTTTTGGCCAGGAATGGTTCTCAATCGGGGATAGCTGTCTATCATTGTCTCTGATTGGGAACCATACTTAGGTACCCTTTTTCCCACCAGTGTTTGTGGGAAGTTAACTTTGCTTGATGGCACATAGCCTGAAGCTTCACGGTTTGTTTTGTATTGTTTATTGTTTTGTTGGCGTCATTTTAAATAAAAGAGAAAATGTATGCTTACCATGCTGCACCTTGGTCCAGCTCTTTCAACAGCCGTGATAGCCGGTGACGACGGAGGTCGTGACATCAATCTACACACAATACCCAATAATTAATTAAGAAGCAAAAAGGGTTTTATTCTAAAAATGGATTAACTTATTCTAAAATAAATTTAAAAAATAAAAATCCTCAGCAAACTACACACAATACCGCATAAAAAAAACAGAAATACCTTTTTAAATAAGTATTCAGACCCTTTGCTCTGAGACTCGAAATTGAGCTCAGGTGCATCCTGTTTGCATTGAGTATCCTTGAGATGTTTCTACAACTTGATTGGAGTCCACCCGTGGTAAAGGCAATTGATTGGACATCATTTGGAAGGCACACATCTGTCCATATAAGGTCCTACAGTTGACAGTGCATGTCAAAGCAAAAACCAAGCCATGAGGTCGAAGGAATTGTCCGTAGACAGAATTTTGTCGAGGCACAGATCTGAGGAAGGGTACCAGCGTTGAAGATCCCCAAGAGCACAGTGGTCTCCATCATTCTTAAATGGAAGACGTTTGGAACCACCAAGTCTCTTGTTGGAGCTGGCCGCCCCCGGCCAAACTGAGCAATCGGGGGAGAAGGGCCTTGTCAGGGAGGTGACAAAGAACCCGATGGTCACTCTGACAGAGCTCCAGAGCTCCTCTGTATAGATGGGAGAACCTTACAGAAGGACAACCATCTCTGCAGCACTCCACCATTCTGGCATTTACGGTAGTGGCCAGACAGAAGCCACTCCTCAGTAAAAGGCACATGACAGCCCACTTGGAGTTTGCCAAAATGCACCTGAAGCATACAACAAGTGCTCAGCATATGTGAGAACTCCTTCAAGACTGTTGGAAAAGCATTCTTCATGAAGCTGGTTGAGAGAATGCCAAGAGTGTGCAAAGCTGTCATCAAGGCAAAGGGTGGCTACTTTGAAGAATCTCAAATATAAATTATATTTTGTTTTTTTGTTTAACATTTTTTTGGTTGCTACAAGATTCCATGTGCGTTATTTCATAGTTTTGATGTCTTCACTATTACTCTACAATGTAGAACATTAGTAGGTGTGTCCAGACTTTTGACTGGTACTGTATATTTATACTCCGGACTCTGACATTGCTTGTCCTAATATTTGTATATTTCTGAATTCCATTATTTTACTATAGATTTGTGTGTATTTTTGTGAATTGTTAGATATTACTGAACTATTGGAGCTAGGGGAAAAAAGCATTTTGCCGGCAATAACATCTCCTAAATAGAGTCTAAATAGAGCCTGGTTACTCTCTAGGTTTCTTCCTAGGTTCCTGCCTTTCTATTGTGCTGCTACATCTGCATTGCTTGCTGTTTGGGGTTTTAGGCTGGGTTTCTGTATAAGCACTTTTTAACATCTGCTGATGTAAAAAGGTCTTTATAAATACATTTGATTTGATTTTGATTTGTGTATGCGACCAATAAACTTTTTTTCGATTTGAGTTACATCATCCAATTCGTATGATACTGTATGACAGCTATTCCATTCATAATGTAACCTAACATAACGTGCACTGATTGTACCCCTTTTGCCATCAGAACAGCCTCAATTTGTTGGGGAATGGACTCTACAAGGTGTTAAACACTTTCCACAGGGATGCTGGCCCATGTTGACTCCAATGATTTCCACAGTTGTGTCACATTGGACCTTTCTTGATACATATGGGAAACTGTTAAGTATGAACAACTTGACACACTCAATCCGGTGTGCCTGGCACCTACTACCATACCCAGGTCACATATTTACGTAGGTCACATAATACAAATTGCCCTGAGACCACGTTGCTGACAGAGAACTTGAAAAACTTGTTCACCTCTCTCACTTCTAACTCACTTCTACTCACTTCTCTTCTCGATTGGTTGTGGGACAGCATATGGGGCAGGTAAGAGTCATTGTAATGTGGATAGGTGGGTAGTATCTCGTGACAGATAATTAAATAGTTAAACCAGAAGACAGATTATGGGTTCTGGCAGGGCCGTTTCAACCTATTGGGCTATAGACCAGGCCTTATTAAATCATTATGTTCTCCAAGCACTAATATTTGAACTGCTTAGAAGGAAATGCTTGTTCACTCCGGCTTTAAATTATAGCATGATAGCCTACAAATAGAACTGAAAAATGTGAATGTCCCTTAAGAAAATGTAAGCTTACGTTAGTCATCTTTGATCTATGGTCTAGTTAGATGTATAATTGGTATAGCTGGTTTAGATCTAAAATCGAGTTAGTCTAAGTCTATCGTCTAGTTAGTAGAAGGTCTGTCTAGCGCTGGTCAAGCGTTATAATTTAGGGAGTGGTTAGTTGGTGTACTGTAGATCTAAATCTACAGTAGGAAGTTAGATGTTGTGTTGGTCTAGGGCAGGGTTCCCAACCATGGATGGCTTTATTTGGCACCCCAACTTCTGAGCCCCTCCCCCCGTACTGTAAAAACGCAAGGAAATTATTGTTCCCAAGTATTCCCACGCATAATAGAGAGATGTGATCGTATACAAATGCAAGCAAGGTTTGAAATGGTTATGTTTTAGTCAAATATTATATCTGTTTGGGCTTCTTGCAGTCAGTTTGCAGTCGAAATGTTCTTTGTAATTATGCTCCTGTTTTTAGTTGGTTAAAACTTCTTTGGGATCGGTGTCCCTTCCGCAGGACGGTTGAGCTAACGTAGGCTAATGTGATTAGCATGAGGTTGTAAGTAACAAGAAAACTTCCCAGGACATAGACATATCTGATATTGTCAGAAAGCATAAATTCTTGTTTATCTAACTACACTGTCCAATTTACAGTAGCTATTACAGTGAAATAATACTCTGCTATTGTTTAAGGAGAGTGCACAATTTTGAACATGAGAAGTTATTAATAAATAAATTAGGCACATTTGGGCAGTCTTGATAGAAAGTTTTGAACAGAAATGCAATGATTCATTGGATGAGTCTAAAACTTTGCGCATACACTGCTGCCATCTAGTGGCCAAAATCTAAATTGCACCTGGGACAGAATAATATATTACGGCCTTTCTCTTGCATTTCAAAGATGATGGTACAAAAATAATACTAAAGAATGCTTGATTTTTTCTTTGTATTATCTTTTACCAAATCTATTGTGTTATATTATCCTACATTCCTTTCACAATTCCACAAACTTCAAAGTCTTTCCTTTCAAATGGTACCAAGAATATGCATATCCTTGCTTCAGGTCCTGAGCTACAGGCAGTTAGATTTGGGTATGTAATTTTAGGCGAAAATTGAAAAAAAGGGGGGAATACTTAAGAGGTTTTGAAATTATGTAAAAAATTAAATCTGAGAGGTAGATCTCGGCTTGAATTTTGACTCAGAAAGTGATCTTGACTCAGAAAAGGTTGGGGACCACTGTTCTAGAGTTTTCCCTGTTAACATTATCAACCATGTTTCCCTTTTTTCTGTAGCAATTGTGATCTTATCTACGCAATATTAACCACTTTCAATGCAACATTCCGAAACAAAATTAAGTACGCAATATATTTTGTTGTAGGCAGAATGCGTTGGAGTAGGATTCTATTGCAATAACACCCATGACTCAGCCCATACTCCACACAGACCGGTGTGGCATGAACAATCAGAGCTGCAGTAGGCCTATATGCAAATAGACCATTGCCATATATGGATCTGTGCCATTTACTTATAACTGGACAGTGTTTACAGTATGAGTGGTCATAAGTAGATGCACTTGCTTTGTAATCAAAGTGGGAGCTGCACATTTTGCTCATATCCTTTGCTAGTTAGTTAGTTATTAGCCCAGTTATAGATAATTTGTAGTCAGCAGTAGGGGTGTGATTACTTCCCACAAGAGCACTACTTGGCCACAGGTAAAACTGTAACTTAAAGTGGGTACAGCCTCAGTGTTCACAGTAAACGTGTGCTGGAAGTTTTCACAACGTTTAAGTTTGCTATCAGCAGACCTGAAATTGAGTCAGTGGCAAAACAAATTAGAGGGAACATTACCCCCAACCATCCGCTCAATAAAAAAATAGTCCCACAGTTTGATCTGGACTGTGTTATATTTAGATGCCCAGTTGATCTAGATAGTGAAGATGACTAGTTAGGAAGATGGATGAATGGATGGATCGAGATTGATGGATGGGTGGGGAGTGTGGGTGGTTGGGGGTGGATGAATGGATGGATAGACAGTGTGTGTTGCTTTTATGGTTAAAGAATAGTGTGCTGTCACGGTCATTTACCAAAAACTTATGTAGCCACTATTTTTCCAATGTATAGCAATTTAAATCACACTAGCCACAGAATTCCTTTACAGTTTTGGTTACAGTAAATGGCCCATTCACAGCTCCCCATTTTCACGTCTCTGATGTCTCCGCCCCTACTCCAAGATTGACAGCCAAACAGCCTAAACCTAATCCTCACAAAGACTAAAGGGATTGGCAGGATACATTTTTCTCCGTGAGGAAAACAGTGATTTTATTTATCACTGTCTTTTTTTGTTGCGTTGTTTTCATTTTCTATTACAATATCAGCGGGGAAACCAGTATTTTCATCACGAAATTTCTCTATTACCCCATACTGTTGACGTTTACGCTTCAACAATGGAATCTATCCGCACTCAGCGACTTCAACCAGGGATAGGATTTGGAGCTGGATCGACTGGGACCCTACGGTCTTCTCTCCGGCCTGGGGTTACAATTCCAACCGCACCTCTACTGCCTCCCCCGGCCTCTTTATGTGCTTCCTCTGGGCCGCCTCCGCAGCTTCAACTGCACAGTCTTCACGGCACTATTGGGAGTGCGGGGCTCGGAACAGGGATGGCTGGATTCGGTCTATGTAATCCAGGGAACCCGGCGGTCTTGAAGGAGGCGGTGGAGGCTGTTGTTCGGAGTTTTGCGAAGCATACGCAGGGCTATGGCAGAGGTAACCTGGAAAAAATTAGTCGCAGAATGTATGTCCTCCGACTTTCCCTGGTCGTGATTGAAATGCAACTAGTCGTGGTTAAAATGTAACCCACTGTAACTGTGATTAAAATAAGAAATGGGATTAAAATAGCCTAGTAGTGCAACATGCAGATTGTGTCACCAAAACTGACCATTCAGTTTCTAACAGTAGGCAACATGAACATACCGAGTTTATTATAGCCTATATTTTTTTCATGTCTAGCCTAATGACTACAGGATACAGTTGACTACAGGATACAGTGTGTGCTCCATTTACATAGCATTTGGGCACTCCATCCGACATTTGACACTTCATGTCACCCACAATGCTTTAAACTAGGCCTAGCCAACATGTCATACTATCATCCAAAAACCCAATCAATTAAATGTGAGTAGAAAGACCTGTTAAATTTTCATTTACAGAAGTAGTATGATGTTACATACTCTTCATTCATTTTTAGTTTATGTGGACTATTATAACTGTGTTGAAAGTCAACACAATTCGGACAGCTTCATTCAGTTCAGTGTCTGTCAGTGGGTTGTTCCTTGTTGTTTACTTATAAAATAAACAGGATGTTTTTGGCTATATCCATATATGTACAAAAGTAGTGTTAATGCTCACTCGTATGTAATAACCCACTGTGCCACTTTTATCCTTTCTTAAATCCAAACCTGCATGCCAATTGAGAACACCAGACCATATTTAAAGGTAAACTCAGCAATTAGAACTTGAGATATTGACATGAGTGAGATGCAAGACTTCGCTTTCACAGTCACACACGGTATACGCCTGTGCATGGGTTCACTTCACGCCGTCACAGCGTGGTAGCCACAGGACCAAAACAGTGGTTGAGAAGTTGAGCCTCGCACTTCAACCGTCTTAGCTGTTGCGGAAATTAGCCCACTATGCCGTTTACTTTCTGCATCTGTCATATCGCTGAGTCAGCCTTTAAGACACCATGCAGAGGAACGTTAAACTATAATTTTATGTCTCCTCCAGTGAACGTTAAGCTGTGTCATTTTATGTCTCCTCCAGTGAATGTGGTGGAAGCCTTGCAAGAGTTCTGGCAGATGAAGCAGTCAAGAGGGGCAGACCTCAGGAATGGGGCGCTGGTGGTGTACGAGATGGTCCCATCAAACAACCCACCCTATGTTTGTTACGTCAGTCTTCCAGGGGGAAGCTGCTTTGGAAGTTTCCAGGTGAGCTAACCTGTGGCCGTAGGTGTTCTCAATATAGTTGTTGGCACTAAAACGTTGGTTTGCGCCTCAGGTGGCCTCACGATCACTGATTTAGAGAAAGTGCTTGAAAATTGTCTTTATTTTTACCACAACAGTACAATATAATGGTTTGACATTGCGTTGGTGTAGCTGCATGAATTTAGCCTTACTTCCTTATACGGCCATGACATTAGTGATTTATCCGGCCATACAACTCTACTCATGCACTAAAGCTCCCACCCAAATCAATTCTGCCAATCTGACCTCATTTCCTTTAGTACATTGCCCTGGATTTTCAGATCAAATGTCAATCACTGGGAGCCTCTTCTGGACTGTCATGAGAAATGTCAAGTGAGAGCAAGAGAAAAATTTGGCCTGGGTCATGTTTATTGGGGCACACTGTAGCAAAACGTTGTGCAATTGAAAACAATGTTTATGTAGGGTCAATGTTTGCAAACTTCTAACTGTGCACCCATATTCTGCTGGAAGCATATGACACTTAGAGCAGCAGACACTTTTATCCAAAGGGACTTAGTGTACAGTGAGTGCATACATTTTTTGTATGGGATTCCTCTGAATCACGAAAATGTGCGTTTCTTATTAGAGAAGTCCATGTAGTCCCTCCGAGTTTCAGTCCGTTTGGTGCCTTATGAACATGACCCGGATGTTGCCGGGACTTACGGCTCACACTCTTGATAAATCTGGCCTAAGTAACTAATCAAGTTAAAAGGCATCGTTGCATGTTTTACATACAGTGGGGAGAACAAGTATTTGATACACTGCCGATTTAGCAGGTTTTCCTACTTACAAAGCATGTAGAGGTCTAATTTTTATCATAGGTACACTTCAACTGTGAGAGACAGTTGCCAGACAAAATCCAGAAAATCACATTGTATGATTAAGTAATTCATTTGAATTTTATTGCATGACAAAAGTATTTGATACATCAGAAAAGCAGAACTTAATATTTGGTACAGAAACCTTTGTTTGCAATTAGAGATCATATGTTTCCTGTAGTTCTTGACCAGGTTTGCACACACTGCGGCAGGGATTTTGGCCCACTCCTCCATACAGACCTTCTCCAGATCCTTCAGGTTTCGGGGCTGTCGCTGGGCAATACAGACTTTCAGCTCCCTCCAAAGATTTTCTATTGGGTTCAGGTCTGGAGACTGGCTAGGCCACTCCAGGACCTTGAGATGCTTCTTACGGAGCCACTCCTTAGTTGCCCTGGCTGTGTGTTTCGGGTCGTTGTCATGCTGGAAGACCCAGCCACGACCCATCTTCAATGCTCTTACTGAGGGAAGGAGGTTGTTGGCCAAGATCTTGCGATACATGGCCCCATCCATCCTCCCCCCAATACGGTGCAGTCGTCCTGTCCCCTTTGCAGAAAAGCATCCCCAAAGAATGATGTTTCCACCTCCATTCTTCACGGTTGGGATGGTGTTCTTGGGGTTGTATTAATCCTTCTTCCTCCAAACACGGTGAGTGGAGTTTAGACCAAAAAGCTCTATTTTTGTCTCATCAGACCACATGACCTTCTCCCATTCCTCCTCTGGATCATCCAGATGGTCATTGGCAAACTTCAGACGGGCCTGGACATGCGCTGGCTTGAGCAAGGGGACTTTGCTTGTGCTGCAGGATTTTCATCCATGACGGCGTAGTTTGTTACTAATGGTTTTCTTTGAGACTGTGGTCCCAGCTCTCTTCAGGTCCTGCCGTGTAGTTCTGGGCTGATCCCTCACCTTCCTCATGATCATTGATGCCCAACGAGGTGAGATCTTGCATGGAGCCCCAGACCGAGGGTGGTTGACCGTCATTTGAACTTCTTCCATTTTCTAATAATTGCTGCAACAGTTGTTGCCTTCTAACCAAGCTGCTTGCCTATTGTCCTGTAGCTCATCCCAGCCTTGTGCAGGTCTACAATTTATCCCTGATGTCCTTACACAGCTCTCTGGTCTTAGCCATTGTGGAGAGATTGGAGTCTGTTTGATTGTGTGGACAGGTGTTTTTTATATGGGTAACGAGTTCAAACGGGTGCAGTTAATACAGGTAATGAGTGGAGAACAGGAGGGTTTCTTAAAGAAAAACTAACAGGTCTGTGAGAGCTGGAATTCTTACTGGTTGGTAGGTGATCAAATACTTATGTCATAACATGCAAATGAATTACTTAAATCCAGAAAATCACATTGTATGATTTTTTTGTTTTAGATTCCACCTCTCACGGTTGAAGTGTACCTATGATAAATTACAGCCCTCTACATGCGTTGTAAGTAGGAAAACCTGCAAAATCAAATACTTGTTCTCCCCACTGTAGTTTATAACTTGAGCAGAACAGTTGAAGTGTGTGTATATGTGTGTATATACAGTACCAGTCAAAAGTTTGGACACACCTACCCATTCAAAGGTTTTTATTTATTTTTACTATTTTCTACATTGTAGAATAATAGTGAAGACATCAACACTATGAAGTATCACCTATGGAATCAAGTAGTAACAAAAAAAGTGTTAAACAAATCAAAATATGTTTTATATTTGAGATTCTTCAAAGTAACAACCCTTTGCCTTGATGACAGCTTTGTACACGCTTGACATTCTCTCAACCAGCTTCACCTGGAATGCTTTTCCAACAGTCTTTTTTGATTACAACATGATTCCATATGTGTTATTTCATAGTGATGATGTTTTCACTATTATTCTACAATGTAGAAAATAGTAAAAATAAAGAAAAACCCTTGAATGAGTAGGTGCGTCCAAACTTTTGACTGGTACTGTATACATCAAGTTTTTATTATTATTGGTTGGGGGGCTTGAACACACTCACAGCTAATGGCTGAATTGCAGTATACAGAAAAAAAGAGAACTGTTAGCTGAAGAGAAAATAAATGGAGAGTGATAAGTCTCCAGCTTCAGGCTGCTCTTGGTGAATGGTATAGTATGTATACTGTGAATCCCAGATTAAAGCAGTTTGCTGCCTCCCATCAGGATTACAAACCAAGATTAAATTCAATAGCTAACCATTGGCAAATCTAAAATAATAATCCCTGGATCTGAACCTTTGCTGAGGTAAAACACACTGCCACATCAATAACTCTAGGCAGTTGGGTCCATCAAAAACATGTTAGCAAGGTGTAGGACAGCTTTCTCCAACTGATTTTCATTGGTGGACATAAGACTGTAAAAACACCAGGAAATCAACTCCAAGTTATTTTAATTTAAGAAATCTGTTCCCAAGTATTCCCACACATAATAGAGAGACGTGACCGTATGCAAATGTAAACCAGGTTTGAAATGGTTATGTTTTAGTCAAACATTATATCTGTTTAGGCTTCTTGCGGTCAATTTGCAGTCTACAAATTATTTGTAATTATGTTTCGGCCCCCCAACCATCCGCTCAAGAAGAAATCGGCCCACGGCTGAGTCTAGTTGATGATCCCTGGTGTAGGACCCTACTTGTCTTCAGGCTTAGCATTTTAAAAAAAACTTTATAAGGAAATTCAAGTTTAACTGAATTCATGATGTAGGAAACCACATTTGGCTGTTGACAAGTTCATTATCTATCTATGAATTTGTATACATAATTGCATACAGTACAAGCCATATTCCTATCTTTGCTAAATAATCCACCTTTAATGTACATTCTTATTTTTTTCAAATGTTATTTTAAATTCTAAATCATACAGTAAATATTAGACAACTTGAGCATTGTGCCTAACAGAATGTTCCATGGGAGAATGACATGTTTTGCCATTTCTTCCTCTCTTCGAATTGCCTGGCTACAATGCATACTTGGATGGGAAACTCATCTGGTGGGTGGCTCATCTGGTTGTTATTAGAGCCAAACATTGAGCTTAGAAGGAGCTGTGAAACCCCTCCCCACATTCTCCCACTCATCCCTTTTGCACAGAGCCTCTCTTACCCCTATCCTTCCTAACTCTCTTTCTTTCTTTGAGATAATAGCAATGAAGTGGAAGCATCGATATTACTTCAATGTAATTATGAAATATAAATAAGAAAAGATTAACATTTTCAAATGCATAATCTTTCAACAACAAAAAATGTCACTATTAAAATGCACTTTTAAATGACTTCCAGAAGATCCATACAATAATTTGACCTAACCATCTTCCAGATATGATATTGCATGTATCCATGTCTCACATAATGCTTTGTTCCATAGGCTACATATATTTTTTGGGGACCATTCAGAAAAGTACTAAATATGCTTTACTTTCGGCAGTTTTGTCCAACCAAGGCTGAGGCAAGACGTAGTGCTGCCAAAATCGCTCTGATGAACTCGGTTTTCAACGAGCATCCTTCTCGCCGTATCACAGATGACTTCATTGAGAAGAGTGTATGTGAGGCGCTGGCCTCCTTTAATGTGAGTGTCATTGAATGTGTTTTTCAGATAAAATGACTGACATTAACAGTAGCAGTGAGCACTGGTATTTAATATAGTCTTTACTGTAGCTCTTATTAATTAAAAGGTCACGTCCTTATGAGGGTAAGATTTTAATCTGATTGGGCTCTTAAGGAGAATAAGACTGGATGATTGGACTCTACTTGTCTTTTACAGGGAAACCGAGAAGAGGCAGACAACCCCAGAACAGGTATCGGGGCGTTTCGCTTCATGCTGGAGTCCAACAAAGGAAAGTCAATGCTGGAGTTTCAGGTAAATAGAGGATGAAGGAACGCAAAGTTGGATTACTTGTAATGATACAGTGGATGTTACTGCAATGATACTTAAGATAATGAATAGGTTGGACTGTATATGAGGCTAGTTTAGGAATGTTGCTGCCACTAACTATGGGTAATTACACAAAGCAGACCGATAACTATATTCTCATTTAGCTCTGTATTTACAGTTCATAAAGAAAACTACAAGTTATTTCTGAGTGTTTATCAAAGTTGTTTGGCTTAATCACCTCTGCTTCATGACCTATTAATCTGGTTTCCCAGGTTGAATGAAAAAACTATACAGTAGAACTTGATAAATGCAATGGTATAAAACTCATGACCACATGAACTAAAGCAGAGCATGCCAGTTTCAGAAGCAAATAGAACAATGTACAGCCATTGAACTGGGACTTGAGAACTGCAGCTCACTTAGAGTTTGTACTCCAAAGTGCACTTATCAGGAATCAACTGTAGATTTCAAGGACTAGAATATTAGACCCACTACATGAATGTGAGGGATGACCACACATGAGGGACCATCATGCGTGGAGAAGAGAATAGTAGCAGAAACCATGTATTCTCTGTGGTTCTAGGAATTGCGTATGAGAGCTTGTGGGTCCGCCAAACAAATCTGGACTGTATTGCTGGCCTCCACTCTTTCATTGTTTGTCATCCATATCCACTGATCTAATGCATGGATTGGTCTTTGCTAAACCACAGCTCATGATTTAGGGTTCTATACGTGCAAACAAATGAATGTTAGCTATAGACCTTTCTCCCTGTTAGCTTCCCCTAAAAACATCAACAAATCTTGTGACTTTGACAATAAAAACGTGCTTTCTTGCGATGACAATCAAACTTGATATTGTCCTCTCCATCAGCACAGGCACACAAAAATGCTTCTTGTCGATGCTGAACTGTGTTTTCCTTTCAGGAATTGATGACAGTCTTTCAGCTGCTGCACTGGAATGGAAGCCTGAAGGCCATGAGAGAGAGACAATGCTCTCGTCAAGTAAGAACTCATTTGGATAAGAGTACTGTTTAAAGGTCCAATGCAGTTGTTTTTATCTCAATATCAAATCATTTCTGGGTAACAATTAAGTACCTTACTCTGATTGTTTATTTTCGACCATTTTAATGTAAAGCAAAAATAGCTGTCTATATAGCTGTGGTCTGAGTGGAGAGGGGAAAACTGAAAATTAGGTTTGGAACATTCTTATTTGTCTTAACTAATTTACCGCATGGTGATGTTACCATGGAAGGCCACAATTCCCTCCCACCAAAACAGGCTGAAATGTCATGCAGTCTTTTCAAACAGCTCTTACACTTAAAGTGCATTATCCTCATTATCACAATTTTACAGTATTCCTCATAGTGTGGAAATATACACTGTGGCCCGTTTATTAGGTACACCACCCCGTTCACAAAAATGGTTCGCTCCTACAGACAGTGAGTCACGTGGCCGTGGCTTGCTATATAAAGCAGGCAGACAGGCTTTGAGCGTAGTATAATCATCGGTGCCAGGCGCGAAAGTTCCACTATCTCAGAAACGTCCTGCCTCTTGGACTTTTCACACATGACAGTGTTTAGGGTTAACCAAAAAATGTCCAGTCAGCGGCAGTTCTGTGGGCGAAAACATATCATTGATGAGAGTTCTAAGAGAATGGCAAGAATCGAACAGGCAAATAACGGCGCAGTACAAAGGTGGTCATCTCGGAACGCATCTCAGACCCCCCTTTGACTCCAAAACAGCCTGAATTCTTCAGAGCATGGAAACGTTGCTCAATTGGTATTAAGAGACCTAACATGTGCCAGGAAAACATTCCCCACACCATTACACCACCGCCACCAGCCTGTACTGTTGACACCAGGCAAGATGGGTCCATAGACTGCTTACGCCAAATCCTGACTCTGCCATTCGCATTTACGCAACAGGAACTGAGATTCATCGGACCAAGCTATGTTTTTCCACTCCTCAGTGTTGGTGATCGTGTGCTCACTGGAGCTGCTTCATTTTGTTTTTAGCTGATAGGAATGGAACATGGTGTGGTTGTCTGCTGCAATAGACCATCTGTGACAAGGACCAACGAGTTGTGAGTTCTGAGATGCCGTTCTGCACACCGCTGTTCTAATGTGCCGTTATTTTCCTGTGTGTGGCCCACCTGTTACCTTGCACTATTCTTGCCATCCTCCTTCGACCTCTGATCAACGAGCTGTTTTCACCCACAGGACTGCCGCTGACTGGATGTTTTTGTTTGTCGCAAAATTCTCAGTAAAACCTAGACACTGTCGTGCGTGAAAAGCCCAGGAGGCCGGACGTTTCAGAGATACTGTCTGCCTGCTTCATATAGCAAGCCACAGCCACGTGACTCACTGTCTGTAGAAGCTAACAATTTTGGTGAACGGGGTGGTGTACCTAGTAAACTCGCCACTGACTGTACATCATCAGTCACAGGCTTCATTAAGAAATGTGTTGATGAGGATGTACCCACAATAACAATCCGGACATACCACAACCAAAAACCCTAGATGAACAGAGATATCCGTTAAGTGCTAACAGCCCGTACTGCAGCATTCAATGTCCGCAGAATGAACCACAATGACTTGGTGATGCGCAATGTGGACAAGGCAAGTAGGTACGAGCTCCGCAAATCCATTAGGGACGATAAAAGACAGTAGAGATGCAAACTTGAATTTATGTTTGACAACTGAGATTCATGTCGCATGTGGCAAGGACTACAGAATATCACAGACTACAAAGGAAAATCCAGCTGTAGTGCCCATCGAAGCCTCCATCCCAGACAAGCTTAACACATTCTATGCTCACTTCGAGGCAGACAATACTGAGCCATCCAGGAAGACTCTCGCACATGGTCGTCCGGAGCAGCTTTCGCTCTCCAAGGCTGATGTGAGGAAAACTCTTGAGTGAATACTCACAAATTCGCTGGACCAGATAGCTTCCCTGGCCGCATCCTCAGATGTGTGCTGACCAGTTGCCGGGCATCTTCTCAGACATATTTAACCTGACTCTGTCCCAGGCTGTAGTCCACCACCACCGTCCCAGTGCCCAAGGAGACCACCACCGTCCCAGTGCCCAAGGTGACATGCCCAAATGAGAAACGCCACGTACCGCTCACCTCGGGCATTATAAAGTGCTTCAAGAATCTGGTCATGGCCCACACATCCTCTGCAGCTGGATCGTGGCAGGCCACAGGCTGTGAGGATGGGCAACAACATCTCCTCCACACTGACTCTTAACTCAAATGGTACAGCCAACATTGTATCTCAGTTCAACATACAGAAAGTACAGAATGGGGGTGAAACTCACTAAAGATAATGAGTAACATGGTCTGATTTACACTCTGGCTTGAGTTAGGATGGAATGTCATGCTGAAGGATCTCTAAACCACATTGTGTGGGCTGAATAAATGCCTATGGAGGTATTCCGTTCCAGGCAGAGTCGTGTGACCTCAACGTTTGTGTGCAGACCTCATTATCTCATGCATCTTACTGAACATACAGAAACAACTTTTAAAGTGTCAACTACAGTACGAGCCTTGATCAGTTTGACAAAAGTTTGCATTTTTCTTTCTGATCTCAAAAATAAAAAATATTCACACAACTTTTTATTTATTTAACCTTTTATTTAACTAGGCAAGTCAGTTAAGAGCAAATTCTTATTTACAGACAATAATTAATAATCCCTCACCCTTCATGTTTGCTAATATAAAAATGGCAGCTTTCTGACATCGTATTTGCAGTATGAGGGTCAATTCAGGCAACTTCCAATATATTAATTAGAGGTCGACCGATTAATCGGAATTGCCGTTTTAATTAGTTTTGATAACAATCGGAAATCGGTATTTTTGGACATATATATATTTTACACCTTTATTTAATAGTTATTTAACTAGGCAAGTCCGTTAAGAACACATTCTTATTTCCAATGACAGCCTAGGAACGGTGGGTTAACTGCCTCGTTCAGGGGCAGAACGACAGATCTTCACCTTGTCAGCTCGGGGGATCCAATCTTGCAACCGTACAGTTAACTAGTCCAACGCTCTAACCACCTGCCTCTCATTGCACTCCACGAGGAGACTACCTGTTACGCAAATGCAGTAAGGTAAGTTGCTAGCTAGCATTAAACTTATCTTATAAAAAACAATCAATCAATCATAATCACTAGTTAACTACACATGGTTGATGATATTACTAGTTTATCTAGCGTGTCCTGCGTTGCAAATAATCTGACTGTGCATACAAGCATACAAGTATCTGACTGAGCGGTGGTAGGCAGCAGCAGGCTCGTAAGCATTCATTCAAACAGCACTTTCGTGCGTTTGTCAGCAGCTCTTCGCAATGCTTCAAGCGTTAGGCTTGAAGTCATAAACAGCTCATCAACTCCCGAGATGAGGCTGGTGTAACCGATGTGAAATGGCTAGCTAGTTAGTGGGGTGCACGCTAATAGCATTTCAAACATCACTCGCTCTGAGTCTTGGAGTAGTTGTTCCCCTTGCTCTGCATGGGTAACGTTGCTTCGAGGGTGGCGTTGTCATTGTGTTCCTGGTTCGAGCCCAGGGAGGAGCGAGGAGAGGGATGGAAGCTATACTGTTACACTGGCAATACTAAAGTGCCTATAAGAACATCCAATAGTCAAAGGTTAATGACATACAAATGGTATAGAGGGAAATAGTCCTATAATAACTACAATCTAAAACCTCTTACCTGGGAATATTGAAGACTCATGTTAAAAGGAACCACCAGCTTTCATATGTTATGTTCTGAGCAAGGAACTGAAACGTGAGCTTTCTTACATGGCACATATTGCACTTTTACTTTCTTTTCCAACACTTTGTTTTTGCATTATTTAAACCAAATTGAACATGTTTCATTATTTACGAAATTGATTTTTATGTATTATATTAAGTTCAAATACGTGTTAATTCAGTATTGTTGTAATTGTCATTATTACAAATAAAAAATAAAAATTGTCCGATTAATCGGTATCGGCTTTTTTGGTCCTCCCATAATCGGTATTGGCATTGAAAATTCATAATCGGTCGACCTCTAGTATTAATTCACCTAAATAATCACATTTGTGCCTCAACCCTGGCTTTTGCAAATCTACTCCATTCAGATCTGAAGTCTAAGAGGAAGAGCAGCCAGCAACTCCATGATTTGGATAGATACGTCTCAGTTGTATTGTGTTTTTCTAGGGTTACAGAGTGCTCTCGCCTTGTGTGTCCCTTGACTGATTAGGTATTCTCTTTGGTCTGGTCTTATGCCTTTCATCTCAGTGGTTAAGGAGAGGAGCTGAGCCACTGGAGTAATTAGCGCTTCCAGATGTCTCACATTCCTCATGTGAATTGATGTTATTGCTGGCCATGCAGCTTGCTTATTGTGCACAAAATTTGTGATTCCAGGTCATTTCATGTCCAGGCATTTCTGGATCATTTAACATCATCTGGAACTAAATCAAACCTGCACTGCTAGGAAACCAGTACTGTTGAAAAATAATGATTTAATGGAGCACTTCCTACCCAGCTAGCCTGAATTTCTAATGATCTAGGCCACATATGTCAGAGTCAAGGCCCGCGGGCCACATCCGGCCCGCAAGAAGGTTTTTTACGGCCCCTGGGATGATCTTGATTTATTATTAGAACCGGCCCGCAGCAAGCCGGCAGCCCGCAGATCTTTTACACGCACCAATACTACATTTCCCACAATGCAAAGGTGACGCACCGAGCAGTAGGCTGCTTCATTTCAATATTTATTGGCACAGCAGTCGTCAGCATCACAGTAAAATTAACTTTCAGATACCCATCAAAAATGGCAAAACGGAAGGTGGATACTGAGAACCGGGGGTTTCAAACAAGGTGGGAGTCGGAGTATATGTTCACGAAGGTAGCTGGAAAACCTGTGTGTCTTCTGTGTGGAGAAAGTGTGGCGGTACTGAAAGAGTATAATCTGAGACGACATTATGAAACGAAACACGCGGACAAAAACAAGAATATGGACATGGAACAAAGGCTACAAAAGGCAGAGGAATTAAAACGAGGCCTCAAATCTCGACAGGCTCTGTTCAAAAAAGCCAAATCACAAGGCCAGGCTGCTGTCAAGGCCAGTTTTATTTTGGCAGAAGAGATCGCTAAATCAGCCCGGCCATTTACGGAGGGGGATTTCATCAAAAACTGCATGATTAAAGTTTGTGACGAAGTTTGCCCAGAAAAAAGGCAACTCTTTTTAAATGTGAGTCTGAGCAGAAACACCATTGCCGAGAGAGTAGACCAGTTGTCCATCAATCTAAAAGAGCAGCTTGTGAAAAAGGGAAAAGATTTTATTGCATATTCCTTGGCTGTGGATGAGAGCACCGACATTTCTGACATTGCCCAGTTGTCAATTTTCATCCGCGGAGTGGACTCCAACCTAAGCGTGACAGAGGAGTTTTTGGCTTTACGTCCTATGCATGGCACAACTACGGGGCATGATTTGTATGAAGAGGTGTCAAGATGTGTAAATGAGATGGAGCTGCCTTGGGAAAAACTCGTGGGTTTGACAACCGACGGAGCACCTGCGATGTGTGGACACAGGAGCGGACTGGTGGCGAAGATACGGGAAAAGATGCAAGAGGAAAACGCGACAGGTGAGCTGACAGCTTATCATTGTATCATACACCAGGAAGCGTTGTGCGGTAAAGCCTTGAAAATGGAGCATGTAATGAGCATCATCACGCGCACAGTTAACTTTATCAGAGCCAAAGGTTTGAATCACCGCCAGTTCAAGGCATTTCTGACGGAGTTAGAAACGGAGCATGGTGATTTGCCTTATCACACAGAGGTGCGATGGCTAAGCCAGGGAAAGGTGCTTCAAAGATGTTTCGAGCTTCGTGAGGAGATTTGTCTGTTCTTGGACAGCAAAGGGAAAGACACAACACAACTCCGAGACGAAATGTTTCTGTGTGAAATGGCTTTTCTGTGTGACATTACGAGTCATCTGAATGCAATAAACTTGCAGCTGCAGGGTCGGGATCGTGTCATCTCTGATATGTACAGTACAGTGAAGGCATTTAAAACCAAACTGACTCTGTGGGAGACGCAGATGCGGAAAGAAAATTTGAGCCACTTTCCCAGCTGCCAGACCATGAAAGAGAAGCTCTCTACCAGTGCGTTCCCGAGCACACAGTTGGCTGATAAAATAGGTATGCTTGCCGCTGACTTTCGACGCCGATTTGCTGACTTTGAAGCACAAAAAAGCAGGTTGGAACTGCTCGGTAACCCATTTGCTGTTGACGTGGAAAGCTCACCACCAAACCTCCAAATGGAGTTGATTGACCTCCAATGCAATGATGCACTGAGGGCAAAATATGCGGCAGTGGGTGCTGCGGAGTTCGCCCGTTTCCTCCCCGGCACAATGCCCCAGCTGCGCATCCAGGCTGCTCAAACGTTGTCTATGTTTGGCAGCACATACCTGTGTGAACAACTGTTTTCTTTGATGAACCTGAACAAAACATCACACAGAAGTCGACTTACTGCTGAACACCTCCACTCAATTCTGAGGATTTCTTCAGCTCAGAGCCTTACCCCGAACATTGATGAACTTGTGGAAAAGATGGGACACCACCAAGTATCACCCTCAACCTCAAACAAGTGAACATTACTGTGCAATCACATATTTAGAGTTTTTACTCAGTTCAAGTTTAAAAGTTAAAATTTAATATTTGTTTTCACTGCATGTTACTTCTCCTTAAACAAAGTGTTGTTTTTGATTAATAGATTTTTGCACTTTATTTTTTTGTATTTCAATCCAATTATATTTTAAAAATATTTCAGTTGAGTGGATGATAGAAAATTGCTATTATTGTTTTTTCTTTGAAGTAAATTTAGCCCACTTTTGCTAAAATAGAAAATATAGTCTACTGATGGTGCCTTGAATACCGGTTTCTTTCATTTAATGTTCATGTTATGGGGATATTTATATAAAGGAAATTTGTCTTTTGTGTCTGTTGAAAATTAAAGATTACTGACAGAGCCATAAGAAAATATTGCTTTATTTATCTGATCATATTGTAATATATTTGTTAGGTTTTCAGTAGGTTCAATTAGGTTCACTAGACTATATGCGTCATTTAAAAATTTTTCAATGAACATTCGAACAGTCCGGCCCTCGTCTTGTAGCTGATTTTTTTATTTGGCCCTCCGTCCATTTGACTTTGACACCCCTGATCTAGGCCGTGGTGTGAAGAAGGTCCATTTCAGCCAAACAAATGTTTGATTTTGCTTTCCCCTAACAGGAAGTGCTGGCTCACTACTCCCATCGGGCGCTGGATGATGACATGCGTACCCAAATGGCTGCTGATTGGGTGAACCGGGAGCAAGGCTTGGCTAGCACCATCGCCCAGGAGGTGGCGGCAACAGATCAAGAACTTGAGGAGGCCAGGCTGGCCGGTCAGGAGCTGCGCTTCCACAAGGAAAAGAAGGACATCCTGATGCTGGCTGTTGGCCAACTGGGTGCAGCCAACAATGCCACCCTGCCTTCAACCTGCTAGGTATACGCTGGATTACAACCCCATAACTAGATTCATTTCTATCTTCCCACATTGACTTCCCCCTCGTGATTCTCAAAAGTCTCCATAAGTGTGGAAAAAGTTCTAGTAACTCTGCATAGCTACCACTATATGGCTTTTACTTATTCAGTCCGACAGATCTGCCCGTTCGGAGTCAAGGGCAGATGGAAGGAAGTTGGTTTGGAATCTGGCTTTAGATGGAACAGTGGCCAATACCATTGATTTGATAGAGGCTAACAAGGCAGCCATTTAGGAGCTTTGAATTATAAACAGTAAGTGTTTTTCCAGCCAGTGCTAACACACCTGATTCAGCTAATGAAAGTCTTGACAATAAGTTGATTAGTTGAATCAGAAATGTTAGCGCTGGTTTAGACACAAGTCTTGCACATGCTATGGGTCTTCGAGACCACGACTGAAGAATTGTTACATAAAAGTTTAAGTAATTGAGGTCATTTTGTGCTGCCAAATTGTTCAGTTTGTGAAATTCACATGGAATAATGAACTGTTACCATTCTTCTCATTCCCTTTCTATACTTGTAGACAACTCTACCACATGGGTGGAATTAAATCCCAGGACCTGCCTTTGCTAATGATTGTACATGGCATCATCTCAAGGATATTGTCACAGAAATATCTTACACACCAAAATAGACCAATGTCTGTCACGTAAATCTAGCTCACTAGATTTTCTGAAAGTTATTTGAATATTACAGAATTTACGCACATACAGTTGAAGTCGGAAGTTTACATACACCTTAGCCAAATACATTTAAACTCAGTTTTTCACAATTCCTCACATTTAATCCTAGTAAAAATTCCCTGTCTTAGGTCAGTTAGGATCACCACTTTATTTTAAGAATGTGAAATGTCAGAATAATAGTAGAGAGAATGATTTATTTCAGCTTTTATTTCTTTCTTCACATTCCCAGTGGGTCAGAAGTTTACATACACTCAATTAGTATTTGGTAGCATTGCCTTTAATTGTTTAACTTGGGTCAAACATTTGTAGTAGCCTTCCACAAGCTACCCACAATAATATGGGTGAATGTTGGCCCATTTCTCCTGACAGAGCTGGTGTAACTGAGTCAGGTTTGTAGGCCTCCTTGCTCGCACACAATTTTTCAGTTCTGTCCACAAATGTTCTATAGGATTGAGGTCAGGGCTTTGTGATGGCCACTCCAATATTTGACTTTGTTGTCCTTAAGCCATTTTTTCACAACTTTGGAAGTATGCGTGGGGTCATTGTCGATTTGGAAGATCCATTTGCGATCAAGCTTTAACTTCCTGGCTGATGTCTTGAGATGTTGCTCCATTATATCCACATAATTGTCCATCCTCATGAAGCCATCTATTTTGTGAATTGCACCAGTTCCTTCTGCAGCAAAGCACCCCCACAACATGATGCTGCCACCCCCGTGCTTCACGGTTGGGATGGTGTTCTTCGGCTTGCAAGCCTCCCCCTTTTTCTTCCAAACATAATGATGTTCATTATGGCCAAACAGTTCTATTTTTGTTTCATCAGACATCAGAGGACATTTCTCCAAAAAGTACGATCTTTGTCCCCATGTGCAGTTGCAAACCGTAGTCTGGCTTTTTTAATGGCAGTTTTGGAGCAGTGGCTTCTTCCTTGCTGAGCGGCCTTTCAGGTTATGTCGATATAGCACTCGTTTTACTGTGGATATAGATACTTTTGTGTCCGTTTCCTCCAGCATCTTCCCAAGGTCCTTTGCTGTTGTTCTGGGATTGATTTGCATTTTCCTCACCAAAGTACGTTCATTTCTAGGAGACAACGCATCTCCTTCCTGACTGGAATGACGGCTACGTGGTCCCATGGTGTTTATACTTGCGTTCTATTGTTTGTACAGATGAACGTGGTACTTTCAGGCATTTCGAAATTGCTCCCAAGGATGCTGCAGACTTGTGGAGGTCTCCAATTGTCAATTAGCCTATCAGAAGCTTCTAAACCCTTGAAATCATTTTCTGGAATTTTCCAAGCTGTTTAAAGGCACAGTCAACTTAGTGTATGTAAACATCTGACCAACTGGAATTGTGATACAGTGAATTATATGTGACATCGTCTGTCTGTAAAGAATTGTTGGAAAAATGACTTATGTCGTGCACAAAGTCCTAACCGACTTGCCAAAACTATAGTATGTTAACAAGAAATTTGTTGGAGTGGTTGTAAAATGACTCCATTTTAATGACTCCAAACTAAGTGTTTGTAAACTTCTGACTTCAACTGTGTATATATATATATATATATATATATATATATATAATTTTTTTTTTTAAAACAGTTTCATAATATATATATATATATATATATATATATATATATATATATATATATATATATATATATATATATATATATATATATATATATATATATATATATTTAAAACAGTTTCATAATATATATATATATATATATATATATATATATATTTAAAACAGTTTCATAATATATATTATATGTGTATATATATATATATATTATATGTATATATTATATGTGTATATATATATATATATATATATATATATATATATATATATATATATATATATATATATATATATATATATATATATATATATTATATGTGTGTGTATGAATAGCTATTACATTACTGATCTTATATACAGATTTTGGATCTTACTTTGATCACTCTTTTGTTGCTAAGAATTTCCCTGCATTGCAAAAAATGCAGATGAGCTTTGTGATTTATATAAATTCAAACTAACACACGGTTATATTAATAGCATTGCACTTTTCATACTTTTGGCCAGATAATAGCCGAACCACTGATCAAGAATATTATGGACAAAATGTTAATATCTTGTTGCTGCAGGATTGTTTTGCTGTGAACATACAGGTCAAATTAAGATCCTATATCTGTAGAGTATCTTAAGTGATAGCCAGCCTTATTTGCAAAGAAAGAACCGCTTCACAGATTCAAACTGAATTGCCTTGTTTTACTTTGTTAGAATGGATCATTCACAAGAATGTCAGTTATCCAGCAGTGTTGGAAAAACTGCTCTTAATGCAGCTTAATCGTTCAGCGTTATCATTCATTTTAAACTCTATTATTTGGCTAACACTTAAAGTAATTTAGACGATACTGATATGCGGATTGACCAGTGCATTGACATTAACAACTCTAATGTGAGAATTGTGTGCAAAACAAAAACCTAGCATACACAGTGAACAGATAAGTAAGTGTTTGTAGGAATATATGGATTACACTTTCCCCCGAACTACAAATTACTCTCAAGGTAAAAAATAAATAAAATATTGAGGCATTTTGGCAGTAATACCCTTCCATAGATAAATAAAAAGGACAAAAAAATAAATGTACATTTTAAAGAAATGTATGGTGAGTTACCCATGGTTGTTATGGCAATTGTCTGGCTACCATTGACATATACATTGTCAAAAAAAACGTTGTACTTAAGGAATTAAGTTGTTTAATGTTTGGTTCCCACTTTTATATAAAGTATAACTAAAACTACCAATCTTACCTGGTTGTAATTACATTGGCAGGTACATTGTTCACATTATTGTAAGAGTACTGTTGTCTGTTTTAACCCAATCAATTTCAGTTTGTTGCAAAATTTTTACACATGGAATTTGTATCCAGATTGATAAAATGTACCTACACTGAACCTGTCTGTGTAATTACATATATTTTTTAGACATTTAGCAGACACTCTAATCAAGAGTGATTTTTGGTAGTGAGTGCATACATTTTCCGACTTTTTTTTCATACTGGTCCCCTGTGGGAAACAAACCCACAACCCTGGCGTTGCAAGCACCATGCTCTACTAACTGAGTTATTAAGCGACGCTTAATAATGTGGGACTAACGTTTGAGTGTAATTCCTTTTAACACAGGCGGCAATCTTTTTGTTATTACCCTGCCTTCTAGCTTATCAAGATGTGCATGATTCATAAATCCATTATAGCAAAATGTTATCTATATAAACTTTTATTTGTTTTATACTGTTCTTATGTATTTTATATGACCCATTTTAAATTGTTACTTTTTTTTACTCCGTGTAGGTTTGTATTTCGATTTATATACATAAAATGCAATAAAGCAGTCAAAAACAACTCTCACTGCTTCCAATGCCTTCCATTATGAATTAATGAAAATGTAGTTTGCTGGAACACACTTCCTCATGACAAAATCAGCTCTGCTAAAGAAAAACAATCTCAGATTAAGTCTGTTTTTCCACATAAACAGACTCCGAAGTGCCTTTCTCCTGTCCTACGTCAAGTCCCAGAGGAGGGGGTCGTTGAAGTCCACAGACACAGTGGGAGGGCTATTACTGCAGATCCGTGGTTCAGGCACTGTGCCTCCTAACTGACAGAGTTGCACATACTGTAGGACAGGGGTAGCTCGAGAGGCCCTCGATGTCCTTGAAAGCCTGGTTAACAATGCGTCCCCTGCACTGGTCACAGTTGAAGTGTCCGCAGACCAGCTGAGTCTCAGAGGAGATGCAGCTCTGGCAGTGCGGTGGGTCGAGGCTCAGGGAAAGCCTACAGGTCTGAGGGCTAATCTCCTTGCTGGCAACATGTACCACTGTCGCCTCCGCTGGCAAGCTGTTTCAGGAGGATGAAGGAAACAAATGTCCATTACCTCTTAAAGTGTACAGTGAAAAAAAAAATGAATAAACTGCCATTCATTTCAGTGTTATAGTACACACTATACACTCACCTATGTATTTATTTTGACAGTGAAGCTTAAACTTTTAATTTGGCTCTATACTCCAGCATTTTGGAAGTGAGATCAAATGTTTTATATGATGCGACAGTACAAAATGTCACCTTTACTTTCAGGATATTTTCATATTTAACTATTTTCCCGTTTTAGAAATGAAAGCACTTTAAAATTTGACAACTCTAGTTCAACAAAGTGTCGAGTGAGTTAGAAAAAGAAAATGGTCAGGTCACCTCCATTCTAAAGCACTACATTTTAACCCAGGGTCCATACATTCAGTTAGTTTTGGTTGTGTGTCACCAGCTATAACTCAATGCATGTTTAAGGATTTTAGTCAGTTAAAGTTATGATAACCCAAAAGAAAGTTAACCATTAGAATATAGAGGAATATAAATTCCATGTACTTTTTACTACAACTCTCTTGTCTGAGCATTATACAGTTGAAGTCGGAAGTTTACATTCACTTAGGTTGGAGTCATTAAAACTAGTTTTTCAACCACTCCACAAATTTCTTGTAAACAAAATATAGTTTTGGCAAGTCAGTTAGGACATCTACTTTGTGCACGACACAAGTAATTTTTCCAACAATTGTTTACAGACAGATTATTTCACATATAGTTCACTGTATCACAATTCCAGTGGGTCAGAAGTTTACATACACTAAGTTGACTGTGCCTTTAAACAGCTTGGAAAATTCCAGAAAATTATGTCAAGGGTTTATAAGCTTCTGATAGGCTAATTGACATCATTTGAATCAATTGGTGGTGTACCTGTGGATGTATTTCAAGGAGCAATTTCCAAATGCCTGAAGGTACCACGTTCATCTGTACAAACAATAGTACTCAAGTATAAACACCATGGGACCACGCAGCTGTCATACCGCTCAGAAAGGAGACACCTTCTGTCTCCTGGAGATGAATGTACTTTGGTGTGAAAAGTGCAAATCAATCCCAACACAACAGCAAAGGACCTTGTGAAGATGCTGGAGGAAATGGACACAAAGGTATCTATATCCACAATAAAACGAGTCCTATATCAACATAACCTGAAAGGCCGCTCAGCAAGGAAGAAGCCACTGCTCCAAAACTGCCATAAAATAGCCAGACTACGGTTTGCAGCTGCTCATGGGGTCAAAGATCATACTTTTTGGAGAAATGTCCTCTGGTCTGATGAAACAAAAATAGAACTGTTTGGCCATAATGACAATCGTTATGTTTGGAGGAAAAAGAGGGACGCTTGCCAGCCGAAGAACACCATCCCAACCGTGAAGCACTGGGGTGGCAGCATCATATTGTGGGGGTGCTTTGCTGCAGGAGGGACTGGTGCAATCCACAAAATAGATGGCATCACGAGTAAGGACAATTATGTGGATATATTGGAGTTTGGTTGCAAATGGGTATTCCAAATGGACAATGACCTCAAGCATACTTCCAAAGTTGTGGCAAAATGGGTTAAGGACAACAAAGTCAAGGTATTGGAGTGGCCATCACAAAGCCCTGACCTCAATTCTGTAGATAATTTGTGGGCAGAACTGAAAAAGCATGTGCAAGCAAGGAGGCCTACAAACCTGACTCAGTTACACCAGCTCTGTCAGGAGGAATGGGCCAAAATTCACCTAACTTATTGTGGGAAGCTTGTGGAAGGCTACTCTAAACGTTTTACCCAAGTTAAACATTTTAAAGCCAATGCTACCAAATACTAATTGATTGTATGTAAACTTCTGATCTACTGGGAATGTGATGAAAGAAATAAACGCTGAAATTAATCATTCTCTCTACTATTATTCTGACATTTCACATTCTTAAAATAAAGTAGTGACTCTATCTGACCTAAGACAGGGACGTTTTACTCGTGATTAAATGTGAGGAATTGTGAAAAACTGAGTTTAAATGTATTTGGTTAAGGTGTATGTAAACTTCCAACTTCAACTGTGTATTTCGCAAAGTGGCAACCACTCACCCTTGAGCAGTTGCTTTTGCCCAAAGTAGAGGCAAATTGATGTCCAATGTGTTAACAACATTCATTTCTCAGAAGAAATGTTAAACTCTCTTTTTTCTGGAGGTAAAGTCATTGTCTTGTTTGTTGTCCGTGTTTTTCACTGAACCAATAAGCAGGGCAATAGGACGACACCAAGCCACATGTGCTGACATCCAATGTACATTTAACTCAAGTTGTTAATTATTCCTGTAACATTGACTTGAAACAACTAGTTAAGGTTCCAGTTAAGTGAACAATCTTGTTCTGAAACCAGAACAGCAAGATATGTGGCCACTTTATCTTATCCAGGATGTCACGTTCAAGTGAGAGGTAAACTTGAGGAGCAAGTTTTACTGTTGCAGGTGTTTCCATTAAAATGCAGTCACTGCTCGACCGCTATTGAACAACAGTTACACAGAAGTGCATAGCCTGAACCCAGAAAAGTCAGACATAATAAGAGATACAATTATAATACATTATGTCAAATAGGCAGAGACAAATGTATAGGCCTATGAAAAATGTTCCAATG
This sequence comes from Oncorhynchus clarkii lewisi, assembly GCF_045791955.1. Taxonomy (NCBI): domain Eukaryota; kingdom Metazoa; phylum Chordata; class Actinopteri; order Salmoniformes; family Salmonidae; genus Oncorhynchus; species Oncorhynchus clarkii. The sequence continues at coordinate 43,908,686 of NC_092164.1, forward strand.
TAGTTTACTTTTTTTATCCGGACCATATGGTATTTATTGAATGCTATGTTAAAGCCAAGATTTGCATATACATGTGACCCCTCTCAAATTCATGCACTGTGCTATAGATTCAAGAACATCCTCATCCACATGACAGTTGTAAGGTTCTGTATTTATTTTCTTAGTCAACCTTGTGTTCTGTTTCGTTGTATTCTTGAACGTAGCCCTGTTTCTTTGTCTTTCATTTTTGTTCATTGTTTTCACCTGTGTTAGTTACTCACCTGGTCTCATCAGCTCCTTATTTAGTTCAGTTCATTCTGTTTGTGCCTTTGAGGTATTGTTCATTTTGACTCTACTAATCCTTTTCTTAGCTTGTTTGTGAGAACCATTTATAGCCTTCAGTCCTATTCACCTGCCTGTTTACCTACCTGTGTATGACCATTGCCTGCCTGTGACCATGTTTCTTGCCTTCTGCAAAGGTGAAATAAACACCTGCCACGCTCTGCGCGTGAATCTACACTTTTTTCTCAATGAGTATTCTTTACAACAGTTTTGACCCTTTTATCTGTTTAGGCAAGTTATTATTGTTTGTAAACAATATAGTAATATAATAAAACATTATTTGGAATTATGATATGATAGGGTAAAACAGTTGAGCTCAATTTGTCAAAAATAAATATAGGCCTAAATCCTAGATTCCTAGACTGTACATACAGAGCCTTCAGAAAATATTCACACCCCTTGACCTTTTACACATTCTGTTTTACAGCCTGAATTTAAAATTGATTAAATTGAGATTGTGTGTCACTGATCTACACACAATATCTCATAATGTCAAAGCTGAATATTTTTTTTTAGAAATGTTTATAAATTAATTAAAAAATGAATAGCTGGAATGTCTTGAGTCAATAAGTATTCAACCCCTTTATTATAGCAAGCCTAAATAACTTCATGAGTAAAGATTTGCTTAACATGTCAGATACGTTGCATGGACCAACTCTGTGTGCAATAATGACGCTTAACATGATTTTGGAATGAAATGTTAAATGGCTAAGAAAACCGAGGATGGATCATCATTGTAGTCACTCCACAATACTTACCAAAGAAGAAAGCCTGTACAGAATACAAATATTCCAAAACATGCATCCTGTTTGCAATAATCTACTTAAGTAATGCTGCAAAAAAAGGTGGCAAAGAAATTAAATAAACTTTTTGTCCCGAATACAAAGCATTATGTTTGGGGAAAATCCAACACAACACATCACTGAGTGCCAGTCTAAAATATATTTTTTAAGCATGGTTGTGGCTGCATCATGTTAAGGGTATGCTGGGTAATTGGTAAGCCCTATGGAGTTTTTTTTGTGATAAAAAGAAAAGTAATGGAGCTAAGCATAGGCAAAATCCTAGAGGAAAACCTGGTTCAGTCTGCTTTCCAACAGACACTGGGAGAAAATCCACCTTTCAGCAGGACAATACCCTAAAACGCAAGGCCAAATGTACACAAGTTACTTGCCAAGACAACATTGAATGTTCCTGAGTGGACTAGTTACAGATTTGACTAAAATCATCTTGAAAGTCTATGGCAAGACTTGAAAATGGCTGTCTAGCAATGATCAACAACCAATTTGAAAGAGCTTTAAGAATTTTTGTAAAGAATAATGGGCAAATATTGCACAATCCAGGTTTGCAAATCTATGATATCCATGATATCAGCTGCATCTTGAACGAGCTCACCGTTGCAGACAGCCCGCCACCAGAGGGCGACTTTATCTAATCGCGTTCTTTGGTTTTGTCGGCTTGGTACCTTGCCCAGCAGATGAACATAACGCTGCCCTCACGCCGGATTTAACATGGCGGCGGGACCAATTTCGGAACGAAACCAAGGTAGATAAATCTTTATAACATACAATGAATTTCATCAAATGTAGCCATACGGGTAGTTTCAATCACATTTGAACGCATGGCTTGAACACTAGCTAAATTAAGTAGTTAGCCATATCCCCTTGCGTGTGTGACTGCATTCCATTGCCAAACGAAGCTAGCGAGCTTCATTCTCGTTTACTAGACAACGTTTGCCATATCTAACAAGCTAGCTATTTAGATACATAGACATGACATAAAAATAGAGATACAGGACATTACATGGAAATATCGCTAGCCATGTATTTGTATGTCCTGACGGACTCGTCAGATTTGTCTAGGTGTCTGCCGGGCTATGAATGGGTAGCTAGCTGGGTCATTCCTAGTATACGGTTTATTTTTAGGTCCCCAGGAATTTTTTGTTCATATTTAGTGTAAAATGTGTATTCCGAAAGGCATTAACTATAAGGCCAGATGTCCTTTACCTTAAAAATACAAAAATATGGATCCTGAAAAAGAATTATATGCATTTTAAACGCTTTGCCTGTGGCTGTAGCACATTATTTTGCCATGTCCAAAGTTGTCATTTACCAACTTCCACAATAAATATAAGTCGAATAGCAGAATACGCAAGATGCAATTTTGAAATGTGGTTGTGCATCAAGTTTCTCTTATGTAAATCACTGATAGTCACTCAATTAGCCTATGTCAGTATATATATATTTTTTAGATAGGTAACTTCGTTTAGCATCCAGCTATCTAAAGCTGTAACGTAAACTCACCCCATTCCGTACAAATGTGTGCAACCGCAACATTCAAACGAGGCTACAAAGAAAACTAATGGGACTGTGTTGACTTCAAAATCTGGGGTGTGAACTAGGTTTCTATTCATGCGTTGATCGACATGGTAATGGCTCTATAGTATTGGAGGACCGATAGGACCAACTCTCTTCTCTGTATACATCAATGAGGTCGCTCTTGCTGCTGGTGAGTCTCTGATCCACCTCTACGCAGACGACACCATTCTGTATACTTCTGGCCCTTCTTTGGCCACTGTGTTAACCCTCCAGGCAAGCTTCAATGCCATACAACTCTCCTTCTGTGGCCTCCAATTGCTCTTAAATACAAGTAAAACTAAATGCATGCTCTTCAACCGATCTCTACCTGCACCTACCCGCCTGTCCAACATCACTACTCTGGACGGCTCTGACTTAGAATACGTGGACAACTACAAATACTTAGGTGTCTGGTTAGACTGTAAACTCTCCTTCCAGACCCATATCAAACATCTCCAATCCAAAGTTAAATCTAGAATTGGCTTCCTATTTCGCAACAAAGCATCCTTCACTCGTGCTGCCAAACATACCCTTGTAAAACTGACCATCCTACCAATCGTCGACTTTGGCGATGTCATTTACAAAATAGCCTCCAATAAATTGGATGCAGTCTATCACAGTGCAATCCGTTTTGTCACCAAAGCCCCATATACTACCCACCATTGCGACCTGTACGCTCTCGTTGGCTGGCCCTTGCTTCGTACTCGTCGCCAAACCCACTGGCTCCATGTCATCTACAAGACCCTGCTAGGTAAAGTCCCCCCTTATCTCAGCTCGCTGGTCACCATAGCATCTCCCACCTGTAGCACACACTCCAGCAGGTATATCTCTCTAGTCACCCCCAAAACCAATTCTTTCTTTGGCCGCCTCTCCTTCCTGTTCTCTGCTGCCAATGACTGGAACGAACTACAAAAATCTCTGAGACTGGAAACACTTATCTCCCTCACTAGCTTTAAGCACCAACTGTCAGAGCAGCTCACAGATTACTGCACCTGTACATAGCCCACCTATAATTTAGCCCAAACAACTACCTCTTTCCCTACTGTATTTAATTAATTAATTTTTTTTGCTCCTTTGCACCCCATTATTCTTATTTCTACTTTGCACATTCTTCCATTGCAAATCTACCATTCCAGTGTTTTACTTGCTATATTGTATTTACTTTGCCACCATGGCCTTTTTTTTGCCTTTACCTCCCTTCTCACCTCATTTGCTCACATCATATATAGACTTGTTTATACTGTATAATTGACTGTATGTTTGTTTTACTCCATGTGTAACTCTGTCGTTGTATCTGTCGAACTGCTTTGCTTTATCTTGGCCAGGTCGCAATTGTAAATGAGAACTTGTTCTCAACTTGCCTACCTGGTTAAATAAAGGTGAAATAAATAAATTGGAGAAAAGTTTAAAAAACGGACCCTCCGTCACATCTTGATGTGTCATGTCGTAACGTACAGCACGCATAAAGCAACTATTTCTGTCTTACAATCTCTCTCCACCAGGTGTAGCACTTCTATCATTCTTTAAAAACATGAAATGGACAGTGATGGGTTAAGGGGGGATACCTAGTAATTTTTTCCGTCATCATTGCATGCGATCATCATTCTCAAAGCCGCTGTTTACTTCTAAGATCACTTTAGCACCGCCCCAAAAGCCCGATTCAAATTCGACACAAACCTTCAAATAGGTATGCAATGACACATTATATAAACTCTTTATATTGTTTTATTTACATTTTAGAGGCGATAAGTTGGACAGATCGAATGAAAAAAAGCAATTTTCCCACACAACATCTCTCCTTCTAGCTATCATGCATTAGTTTCGCTTCCCCACCCGCCATTTTTAAAAAGACCCGACGGGGCTCATTGCCTGCTTGAATTATGCAGAAACGGGCAGCGTTTAGGTCACGTAATTGACTCTGTTGGGAAGGGGAGAAATTGTGCTTTACAATAGTATTGACATTACAGTTGATCTGGAAGTATTATGTTTTTGGGGCGCTAAAATAAGGGCAATTCTACGGACCAAGGCGATGTACGAGTTTACGTTAGTAATCAAGGTCGAATCAGAGCCTGGGGGGCCCCCATTGACTTTGTTAGTCAGTCTCACTCAGATATCATATAAAAAAAACGGTAAACATTTTTCTCCACCCTATGGCAAAATCTGTAGAATTTCAGGAAATTATATGTTAAACGGTGTTGATTTACAGGGTAAGCCATAGCAGTAAAGTGCCCCTGGAGTAATTAGGGTCAAGTGCCTTGTTCAAGGGCATATTGACAGATTTTTCACCTAGTCGGCTTTGGGATTAGAATCAGCAAACTTTCAGGTACTGGCCCAACACTCTTAACACTGGGCTGCCTGCCACTTCTATTCCCTGTCTTTGGCAACACTGCCCATTTTGCAGGGTTTGTTCTAGTGAACCACCACAGACGGGATGTAAAAATAGTAGATTTACAGCTTTCTTGTGCATTGCTCGGTTATGTAATAGGAACTGATTATGTACATGGGTAAGGTGTTGCTAAAAACAGGTAACGTTAGTCATTTCAGGGCAACTTGAAATATCTCGTATGGCAAGGTCTTCTGTTTGGGTTTATACACATCCACTTAACAACCATGTTGTTATGTTATTGCTACCATGCTGTGTTGTCATGTGTTGTTGCCTTGCAATGTTGTTGTTTTTAGGTCTGTCTTTAGTGTCTGTAGTGTTGTGATGTGTGTTTTGTTCTATATTTATATTGTATTTATTTTTTAAATGTTTAATCCCAGGCCCCTGTCCCCGCTGGAGGCCTTTTGGTAGGCCGTCATTGTAAATAAGAATTTGTTCTTAACTAACTTACCTAGTTAAATAAATAAAACTGTGGTTTTGCTCTCGATCACTTTAGATGCCACCGTTTATGTGGGGGGTCTGGATGAGAAAGTGGCAGAGCCACTGCTGTGGGAGCTCTTCCTACAGGCTGGGCCTGTGGTCAACACACACATGCCCAAAGACAGAGTCACGGGACAACACCAAGGTAAGTAACACACTCATAAACCACACATTGGAAACAAAACTGACACATTCTACCATCGGTAAGACCAATAAAATGTGGTGAGGTGGCACACATGTTTGCAAATAGGAACTGTGTAGAAATAGCCTATACAAAAAAGACAGATCATTGTAGATTATAAACACTGACAGAAATTGCTCCTGGTAGTATTCAGGGGTTGTGTTAGAATTCAGAGATCTACATTTTCAATACGCAGACCATACAAAAATCTGCATATTAAACCTTTTCACCTGCGTTTTATATTAAAAGTTGTATTTCAGATAACACATTAGTGCAACACATTTGGAAGAAAATGGCTTAATTTTCATCATATGACAACAGAAGTGCAACGCTGTTTGGCTAGCAGCCATACAAGTAAATGAGCTTACAATGAAAAAGCAAGGTATTTTTTTGCTTAAACGATGCATGGCCGTCCTATTTATGTTAATCATCGAAAGATTGCATCCCAGCTACATTTCCTAATGTTTTGCTTGAAGTTAATCTTGCATTTTATCAGAGAAAATTAGGTCACGCTGCGAAAAGTACCAGAAAAAAGTAGCTACACATAAGTCAGAGCGCTGCCTGCTGATAGAATGCCCTTTGGTGAATTCTCATCCAATTAGAGAAGTGCAACTGAAGCACAAAATATGTCTGATGCCGAGCAGAAATTACAATAGGAACATTTTGTGGTCTGCGTTTACAATACACAGCACGATATTTGTTATGTTTTATCTTTTGTGAAAAACGCAGAATTCTGCTTAATTACACTGAACAAAAATATAAACACAACATGCAACCATTTCAAAGATTTTACTGAGTTACAGTTCATATAAGACAATCAGACCATTTTAAATAAATTCATTAGGCCCTAATCTATTGATTTCATGACTGGGAACACAGATATGCAGAAGCTAAGGTAACTGAACTAAGTGACTATCACCCCGTAGCACTCACTTCTGTCATCATGAAGTGCTTTGAGAGACTAGTCAAGGATCATATCACCTCCACCCTACCTGATACCCCAGACCCACTCCAATTTGCTTACTGCCCTAATAGGTCCACAGACGACGCAATCGCCATCACACTGCACACTGCCCTATCCCATCTGGACAAGAGGAATACCTATGTAGGAATGTTTAACACCATAGTTCCCTCCAAACCCGTCAGTAAGCTCGAGACCCACCCCGCTTTGTTTAACTGGGTCCTGAACATTCTGACGGGTCCCCCCAGATGGTGAAAGTAGGAAACATCTCCACCACGCTGATCCTCAATACTGGGGCCCCACAAGGGTGCGTTCTCAGCCCTCTCCTGTATTCCCTGTTCACCCATGACTGTGTGGCCATGCATGTCTCCAACTCAATCAAGTTTGCAGACAACACTACAGTGGTAGGGTTGATTACCAACAATGATGAGATGGCCTACAGGGAGGAGGTGAGGTCCCTCGGAGTGTGATGTCAGTAGAATAATCTCTCACTCATTGTCAACAAAACAAAGGAGATGATCGTGGACTTCAGGAAACAGCAGAGGGAGCACCCCATCCACATCGATGGGACAGCAGTGGAGAAGGTGGAAAGTCTTTAGTTCCTACACATCACGGACAAACTGAAATGGTCCACTCACACAGACAGCGTGGTGAAGAAGGCGCAACAGCGCCTCTTCAACCTCAGGAGGCTGAAGAAATTTGACTTCACTTAAAACACTCGCAAACTATTACAGATGCTCAATCGAGAGCATCCTGTCAGGCTGTATCGCCACCTGGTACGACAACTGCACTGCCCTCAACCCCAAGGCTCTCCAGAGGGTACTGCGGTCTGCACAACACATCACCGGGAGCAAATTACCTACTCTCCAGGACACCTACAGAACCCGATGTCACAGGAAGGCCAAAAAGATCATCAAGGACAACAACCACCCGAACCACTGCCTGTTCACCCCACTATCATCCATAAGGTGAGGTCAGTACAGGTGCATTAAAGCTGGGACCGAGAGACTGAAAAACAGCTTTTATCTCAAGGCCATCAGACTGTAAAACAGCCATCACTAACATAGAGAGGCTGCTGCCAACATACACACTCAAATCTCTGGCCACTTTATTAAATTGATTTAATAAAGGTGTCACTAGTCACTTTAAATAACGCCACTTTAATAATGTTTACATATCCTACATTACTAATCTCATATGTACATACACCATAGCCAAATACATTTAAACTCAATTTTTCACAATTCCTAACATTTAATCATAGTAAAAATTTGCTGTCTTAGGTCAGTTAGGATCAAAACATTATTTTAAGAATGTGAAATTTCAGAATAATAGTAGAGCGATTTATTTCAGCTTTTATTTCTTTCATCACATTGCCAGTGGGTCATAAGTTTACATACACTTAATTAGTATTTGGTAGCATTGCCTTTTTAAATTGTTTAACTTGGGTCAAATGTTTCGGGTAGCCTTCCACAAGCTTCCCACAATAAGTTGGGTGGATTTTGGCCCATTCCTCCTGACAGAGCTGGTGTAACTGAGTCAGGTTTGTGGGCCTCCTTGCTAACACATGATTTTTCAGTTCTGCCCAGAAATGTTCTATAGGATTGAGGTCAGGGCTTTGTGATGGCCACTCCAATACCTTGACTTTGTTGTCCTTAAGCTATTTTGCCACAACTTTGGAAGTATGCTTGGGGTCATTGTCCATTTGGATGAACCATTTGCAACCAAACTTTAACTTCCTTGCTGAGTGGCCTTTCAGGTTATGTCGATATAGGACTCGTTTTTACTGTGGATATAGATACTTTTGTCTCTGTTTCCTCCAGCATGTTCACAAGGTCCTTTGCTGCTGTTTTGGGATTGATTTGCACTTTTCGCACCAAAGTACATTCATCTCCAGGAGACAGAAAGCTTCTCCTTCCTGAGCGGTATGATGACTGCGTGGTCCTATGGTGTTTATACTTGCGTACTGTAGTTTGTGCAGATTAACGTGGTACCTTCAGGCGTTTGGAAATTGCTCCCAAGAATGAACCAGACTTGTGGTGGTCTACAATTTGTTTTCTGAGGTCTTGGCTATTTTATTTAAATTTTCCCATGATGTCAAGCGAAGAGGAACTGAATTTATAGGTAGGCCTTGAAATACATCCACAGGGACACCTCCAATTGACTCAAATTATGTCAATTAGCCTATCAGGAGCTTCTAAAATGACAATCTTCAGGAATTTTCCAAGCTGTTTAAAGGCACAGTCAACTTAGTGTATGTAAACTTCTAACCCACTAGAATTGTGATACAGTGAATTATAAGTGAAATAATCTGTCTGTAAAACAATTGTTGGAAAAATGACTTATGTCATGCACAAAGTCCTAACCGACTTGCCAAAACTATAGTTTGTTAACAAGAAATTTGTGGAGTGGTTGAAAAACAAGTTTTTTTGACTCCGACCTAAGTGTATGTAAACTTCCGACTTCAACTGTATATACTGTATTCTATACCATCTACTGCGTCTTGCCTATGCCGCACGGCCATCGCTCATCCGTATATTTATATGTACGTAGTCTTATTCATCCTTTACATTTGTGTGTATGTATACAAGTTAGTTGTTTTGAATTTGTTAAGATTACTTGTTAGATATTACTGCACTGTCGGAACTAGAAGCACAAGCATGTCGCTACACTCACATTAACATCTCCTAACCATGTGTATGTGACCAATACATTTTGACATGATTTGGTCACAGATATTATTATTTATTTTTTTGCATGGATAAGAACCAGTCAGTATGTGGTGTGACCACCATTTGCCTCATGCAACGCGACACATCTCCTTTACATAGAATTGATCAGGCTGTTGATTGTGACCTGTGGAATGTTTTCCCGCCCCTCTTCAATGGCTGTGCGAAGTTGCTGGATATTGGCTTGAACTGGAACACACTGTCGCACAGGTCAATCCAGAGCGTCCCAAACATGCTCAATGGAGCATTGGACATGGAGATAAAGTATCTTGTCACAGTATCTCTGTGCATTGAAATGCCATCGATAAAATGCAATTGTGTTCATTGTCTGTGGTTTATGCCTGCCCATACCATAACCACACATCCATCATGGGGGCACTCTGTCCATCAGCAAACCGCTCGACCCACACAACATCATATACACTGTTTTCTAGTTGCCCGGTACAGTTGAAACCGGAATTCATCTATGAAGAGCGCACTCCTCCAACGTGCCAGTGGCCATCAAAGGTGAGCTTTTGCCCACTGAAGTCGGGTACGACGCCAAACTGCAGTCAGGTCAAGACCCTGGTGAGGATGACGAGCACATAGATGAGCTATCATGAGACTGTTTCTGACAGTTTGTGCAGAAATTCTTTGGTTGTGCAAACCCACAGTTTCCTCAGCTGTCCCGGTGAGTGGTCTCAGATGGTACCGCAGGTGAAGAGGAGGAGGTTGAGGTCCTGGGCTGGCATGGTTACACGTGGTATGAGGCCAGTTGGACTTTCTGCCAAATTCTCTAAAACAACAAAGGCGGCTTATGGTAGCGAAATGAACATTAAATGATTTGGCAACAGCTCTGGTTGATATTCCTGCAGTCAGCATGCCAATTGCGCGCTCCCTCAACTTGAAACATCTGTGGCACTGTGTTGTGTGACAACACTGCAAAGTTTAGAGTGGCCTTTTATTGTCCCCAGCACAAGATGCACTTGTGTAATGATAATACTGTTTAATCAGCTTCTTGAAATTCCAGACCTGTCGGGTGGATGGATTATCTTGGTAAAGGAGAAATGCTCACTAACAGGGATGCACAAAATGTAAGAAATAAGCTTTTTGGCTTTTGGAACATATCTGGTATCTTTTATTTCAGCTCATAAAACATGGGACCAACACTTTATATTTGTGTTCAGTGTATGAAGGGTATTGAATTGAATAGGTCTATGCTATGAATGCAAACCCCACACTTGATGTCACGTGGTATTTGGAGACTCTTTTAGCGACAAATAGCCTGTCAATAGTGCTGATCAGAAAATACTTTAACAGTTATACTTGCATGTTATTTGCTCTGTCCCCCCCCCCCCCCCCTGCTCCATAAGGCTATGGCTTTGTTGAGTTCCTCAGTGAAGAGGATGCGGACTATGCTATCAAGATTATGAACATGATTAAACTATACGGAAAGCCCATCCGTGTCAACAAGGCCTCAGCACACAACAAAAACCTGGATGTGGGCGCAAACATCTTCATTGGTAACCTAGACCCGGAGATTGACGAGAAACTCCTCTATGACACGTTCAGTGCCTTTGGGGTCATACTCCAGACGCCCAAGATCATGCGCGACCCGGACACTGGCAACTCCAAGGGCTACGCCTTCATCAACTTTGCCAGTTTCGACGCCTCTGACGCAGCCATCGAGGCCATGAACGGCCAGTACCTGTGCAACCGCCCCATTACAGTGTCATATGCCTTCAAGAAGGACTCCAAGGGCGAGCGGCACGGCTCAGCCGCTGAACGCCTCCTAGCAGCTCAAAACCCGCTTTCGCAGGCCGATCGGCCGCATCAGCTATTTGCAGATGCACCGCCTCCCCCCTCTGCCTCGACCCCTGTCCTCACCACCCTGGGAGCCGGGATGCCCATGCCTGGTAAGTGTGCGTGCAAGTGGGTGCACCAGGGTAGAAGAATTTCAGCTTCCAAAATCCTTTGTGTATTTTGTGGGTGTACTTAGATAGGATCACTATTTGCCTTGTATAGCTTAGCCAAATATTGTGCTCTGTAGATTTGTAAGAATGTCAAAAACTTGATTTTCCTCACAATTTGAAAGTTTTTTATGTTGGCTTCACAATAACTTGACTAATAACTTCAGTAACACATCTACATCAGTTCATTTAAATTCAACTTTACAAAATGTGCAATTTCTCTCTCTTTCTCGGATCTTAATTTCCAGGCATGCCCCCTCCTGGTGCCTTCCCTCCTGTGCCACCCCCCGGATCCATGCCTCCTGGTATGCCCCCTGGCATGCCCCCCGCCCCAGGGACACCAGGACCCCAGGGAGGGGGCTCAGGCCCCCCACCTGGCCCACCACCCTTCCACCAGGGCATGCACCCGGGTAAGTCACTCACCATGACCATATCATTGTAATGAGTACAACTGTCAGGAAGGTTTTCCCAGATTGTAGTGTGTGGAATTGTAAGTTAGTGCTACTTCTGCTACTTCTGGTTAAAGAAAGAGAGCTTATTGTGTGTGATGATTTAGCTGACTATTTTATCCAAAGCAACTTAGTCATGCATGCATACATTTTGCATATGGGTGTTCCCGGGAATCAAACTCACTATCCTGGTGTTGCAAGCGCCATGCTCTACCAATTAAGCTACTGAGGCCCACCACCAATGATATTGTTCATATCCAACAGGAATGCCCCAGATGCCCATGCATCCTCATGGCCATCCCCCGGGTATGGTGCCTCCACCGGGCCCCCCAGGATCCAACCAGCACCGGGCACCTCCACCCCCCGGCATGCCCCCTCATCCACACATGGGCATGCCACCGAGAGGGCCCTATGGGCATCCCATGGGTGAGTGATGTGCCTTCACAAGGCTAGGGATAAGCTGATAGGAGATTTCAACTCCTATCAGTTGAAATCTCCTATCAGTTGAATAATTGCCTTTTAGTTGACTCCTGATTCATGCAAAACATGTCATTACTTTTGGTTATGTTACTATTCTGTTTCTTAGAGTCAGCATTTGGTACTTCCATTTTGGACTTTTACAAAATGTATGTAGTTGTAAACAAACACTGTTTAGCTTCAAAACATTTTGACAAATGTATCTAAAGGGAAACAATAAATAAATACATTAATTTGATATCCTTGTTGAAATGTTCTGCTTGCTCTGAGATGATATATCATTGTGTGAATTCTCCCCATCCACACAGGTCACCCCATGCATCCAGGCATGAGAGGACCCCCTCCTCCCATGCCCCCACCAGGCTACGGTGGGGGTCCCCCTCGTCCACCTCCGTTTGGTTTCCAGAGGGGGCCTCCAATGCCACCGAGGCCCCCCGGCGGCCCACCTCGAGGTCCCATGAGAGGACCAATGCCCCCATAGACTACGGAAAACCACTGCAAGGCGCATGACCATGCTTTTTTTTAGTTCTATTCCAGATTACAATTTAGATACATGGTGTTCAATTTTTTTGTATGTTTTTTTCTTCACTGTACAGATGCCAAACCTGCAAGGAATAAAGGTTTTAATACAACAACTTGGGTCTTTCAATTGATGTCCTTTCACTTCTCTCAGATGAGATTTAATTCAGAACATGCATCATATCAATCAACTTCTGCTTTCCTGGTACAAACATAAGACACAAAATGTAGTTGGTCCCCTGAATAGGTTAGAAACTACAAATGTGATCAAAAGGCCAGTTGTTTGAGACCATTGGTAGCCAGGAGAGAAGGTGAGGCATGTCCATAATGACAAGATGAATGGGATGGTTATGTTTTGACAAGACAAAGCACACGTAAGTTGATAGGTTCTAGACCTAATAGAAACTAAAACTGAAACCTCTTATAAACCCCCTGAAGTAACTACAAACCCACAAAATACAATGTTAGGCAGTGCCTTGAGAGAAAGCTATGGGTAGAGTACAAATACTAATTCTGCACTTGCTTCCAAACTACAAAACAATGTGTGCTGCGTCCATGTTGAATGAGGCACTCACTCGGTCTGTTGCCATGGTTATGGCAGATGCCACTTTTCTGAAGTAGTGGGTTATGGAGGAGGATGTATAGGGCTGCATAATCACGCTGATATTTTAAGCCATTTTTGATCATTTAAATTATTGATATAGATTCTTAAAGATATAGTAAAAATTGGTTGATGCCACTGAGCGCCAGCTGAAAATGGATTTTGAGCATTAGTTAATTGTGGCTGGACCCAACCTAGCTTGACCATGGAGACAGAATATTGAGTGTGTCAGCCCAGACCTATGTCAACAACACGAAAACAAGGCAGTCATGTAAAATGTCTCTGGGCTGTGAAAATCTTCTAGGGGTCACTTCCGGTTCCGTGGTATCTAGGTCTCTTTTCATGTCACTTCGATACAGCGATGACCGGAAGTGATTTTCTTAAGTAGCAGGTAAGGAGAGCATTTTCGCTAAGCCTTAACCTCAGTCTCCTAACCTTCTGCGTTAATTCTAACCTGCTGTGTAAGTTCTCCTAACCTGGTACGAAAAAGTAAATTCCGGTTATAGCTATATCGAAGTGGTGTTAAGTGTTTCTTTTTTTAGGTGGATAATGTTTCCTTACATTGTGAAGGGTACTTATTTTAATAATTGTTATTAAGCAGGTCTTAATGAGCAGTGGTGGAAAAAGTGAAGACCCAAGTGAAAGTCACCCAGTAAAATACTACTCGAGTAAAAGTCTTAAAGTATTTGATTTTAAATATACTTAAGTATCAAAAGTGAATGTAATTGCTAAAATATACTTAAGTATCAAAAATAAAAGTATAAATCATTTTTTTCTTTATATAGAGCAAACCAGATGGCATAATTTCCCCCCCAAATCAGAGGCAGTAGGGATGACCAGGGATGTTCTCTTGATAAGTGTGTGAATTAGACAATTTTCCTGTTCTACTAAGCATTCAAAATGTAACAAGTGCTTTTGGGTGTCAGGGAGAATGTATGCAGTAAAAAGTACATCATTTGATTTAGGAATGTAGTGAAGTCAAAAATATAAATAGAAAAGTAAAGTACAGATACCCCAAAAAACGACTTTAGTACTTTCAAGTATTTTTACTTAAGTACTTTACACCACTAATAATGAGTGATTAATGAGTGCAAACAAAGAGGCTTAAAACCCTATATTAGATTGGTTTATTAAACCCTCCTTTAAAATAGTTAGCAATTTTCATAGAGCTAGAATAACTGATATTTTCTGCATAACTGAGCTGGGCAGGAAAGTCATGGGTTGTCAATTAAGCTCACTTGTTTCCTCATCATCTGGTCCTGTGATGTCACTAGGTGGGATGGGCCAGTGGTTGGCATAGAAACAGGGGCAGGTGTATGTGAGAGAAATATGGGGTTGGCATTTTGATTATTCAGCTCAGGGAGAAGTCCATTTACATGGAAAATATTGTTTCAGAAACCTCTTATGCCTGTTGATTAAGGGCTACTATTAGTCTTATTCCAACGATTAAAAAAACACACAACTCATATTTAAGCTGTTCTATTAGAACATTGAATTGGAGCAGAGTAATACATTTGGCAACTTAAGTGTATCACTAAAAGGGAGGCGATTCTCATTATAGGCTGTAGGCCTACATGTTTGCGTGAGTGGTAAAGATACATATTTTCATTCAGGGTATGTAAGCCTAATACATACAGCTAAAGCTTAGGATACATTCATCAATTTGAAACATAAACATACCAACACCTTGATAAATATCAATAGGCTACACATCATAGTTGCTTGCTTTCACATGTAGGCCTACACATGATTCAAATAGTATTGTGTGTGTGTGATGATGAGAGGGCGTGGTGGACAACATTTAATGCGAAAGCGAAATGGATGTTTAATACTTAAAAAATAGTTTGAAAAACGGGTTAAGATAAATGAATAACTTGAGAACCAATAAGAGAGCCATTAAGATAGACCGTGGCAAGGTGCGTGAAAGGTATATTTCTGCCGGGGGGGGCGAATCTTCGATGCTACTTGTGGTACCCACTGAGGTGGTACCTCTAGGTTCCAGCATCACGCTTCCTCTTCAGTCAGTTGGGTTACGGGGAGCCTATCCACGTTTGAGCAGCAGCAGCATCAACGCACTGTCATCCTGTTGACAAAATTCAAGCTGGGGATATAGTGATATCCATGTCCATAATTACGGTGAGATGATGTTGTTACCTTTACTAAAATGAAACTCGGCAAATTGGTTATAATTAGACTACATAGGCCGACTCCGTTGTTATACGAATGTGGATGTGCGTGCTTCCCAAAATATCTTACCCACTGGCCATGATTTTGGATGTGAAAATCATATAGTGTTTTATTGAAATGTAGCCTATCTATTTATGCGACTATGCAGGTCGATGCAGACTCCATACAGACTAAAATTATTGATGTTATTGATATTTCTTGTAGCCTATTTAACATGACAGCAGGCCTATCTATCTAACATGATACCCAAGTCTTCCCTGCGTAAAAACGCAGTCACGACAATTCAATGTCTCTTCAAATGAAGAGATTGGAACTGCGTTTGAGTTTAAATCGTTTATATTACCGAAAATATGTTGAATATTGCATTTAGATAATTCATTGAACAATTGAGCTAATTGCTTTAGGTCAGTTGTAAAAGTCGCGCTGGTCTTGTTGCACTACGTTAAATATTTATAGGCTAATCCGAAATAAAATTATATTACTGGTAGCATACTATCATGATTTCGCAGTCGTATCGCGCCTGAATGGAGAAATGTGTTAGAATTTTGCCATCGTCCTTCACGTAGGCGATTCATCATGATTGTGTTGGCGAGGGGGATGGTAAACTAGGCAATGTGTCATCCTCAGGTTTTTAAAGGGGGATTCCGTGTCGACTGAATGCCAACCATCCGTAATGCATGTTATTGGCAGACCATTTCTGAAATAATAAACGGACACTTGTGACCTTGCAAAGATCTCACAACGGTTGACCATCATCTTGAAGCCGTGCTACTTTTGGCAAGACAAGAAATGTGCACGCTTTGCCTCCATCTATAACGACCTTGTCTCAGACTGGCGCCATTTGTTGCTGATGCTCAACGGGTTTACTATTTCCCTTAACAAATAGCCTACATATTGCCTTGACCGTTAAAATAAACAAGCCTGCAAAACATAATCAGGTGAATTTTTTTGAGAACATTGTTATGGAATGCAGACGTTCCTAGGGGCACATGCCCTCTCAGATTTGTCCTGTTTAAAATGAATACATTTAAAAAAAAATATATATATATAAGGGGTTTTCTTTATTTTTACTATTATCTACATTGTAAAATAATAGTGAAGACATCAAAACTATGAAATAACACATTTGGAATCATGTAGTAACCAAAGAATTGATAAACAAATCAAAATATATTTCAGATTTGAGATTCTTCAAAGTAACCACCCTTTGCCTTGACAGTTTAGCGCACTCTTGGCATTCTCCTAGTCACCTGGAATGCATTTCAATTAAAAGGTGTGTCTTCTTAAAAGTTGATTTGTAGAATTTCTTTCCATCTTAATGCGTTTGAGCCAATCAGTTGTGTTGTGACAAGGTATTTTATTTATTTATTTTTATTTCGCCTTTATTTAACCAGGTAGGCTAGTTGAGAACAAGTTCTCATTTGCAACTGTGACCTGGCCAAGATAGAGTGTAGCAATTCGACACATACAACAACACAGAGTTACACATGGAATAAACAAAACATACAGTCAATAATACAGTAGAACAAAAGAAAACAAAACGTCTATATACAGTGAGTGCAAATGAGGTAAGTTAAGGAAATAAATAGGCCATGGTGGCAAAGTAATTACAATATAGCAATTAAACACTGGAATGGTAGATCGGCAGAAGATGAATGTGCAGATAGAGATACTGGGGTGCAAAGGAGCAAAATAAAGAAATAAATACCAGTATGGGGATAAGGTAGGTAGATAGATGGGCTGTTTACAGATGGGCTATGTACAGGTGCAGTGATCTGTAAGCTGCTCTGACAGCTGGTGCTTAAAGCTAGTGAGGGAGATGTGAGTCTCCAGCTTCAGAGATTTTTGCAATTCGTTGCAGTCATGGGCAGCAGAGAACTGGAAGGAAAGACGACCAAAGAAGGAATTGGCTTTTGGGGTGACCAGTGAGATATACCTGCTGGAGCGTGTGCTACGGTGACCAGTGAGCTGAGATAAGGTGGGGCTTTACTTAGCAGAAACTTGTAGATAACCTGTAGCCAGTGGGTTTGGCGAAGAGTATGAAGCGAGGGCCAACCAACGAGAGTGTACAGGTCGCAATGGTGGGTAGTGTATGGGGCTTTGGTGACAAAACGGATGGCACTGTGGTAGACTGCATCCAGTTTGTTGAGTAGAGTGTTGGAGACTATTTTATAGATGACATCACCGAAGTCGAGGATCGGTAGGATGGTCAGTTTTACGAGGGTATGTTTGGCAACATGAGTGAAGGATGCTTTGTTGCGATATAGGAAGCCGATTCTAGATTTAATTTTGGATTGGAGATGCTTAATGTGAGTCTGGAAGGAGAGTTTACAGTCTAACCAGACACCCAGGTATTTGTAATTGTCCACGTATTCTAAGTCAGAGCCGTCCAGAGTAGTGATGCTGGACGGGCGAGCAGGTGTGGGCAGTGATGGATTGAATAGCATGCATTTAGTTTTACTTGCGTTTAAGAGCAGTTGGAGGCCACGGAAGGAGAGTTGTATGGCATTGAAGCTCGTGCGGAGGTTAGTTAACACTGTGTCCAAGGAGGTAGGGGTGGTATACAAAATATAGTCCTATTTGGTAAGAGACCAAGTCCATATTATGGCAAAAACAGCTCAAATAAGCAAAGAGAAATGACAGTCCATCATTACATTAAGACGTGAAGGTCAGTCAATTCGGAAAATTTCAAGAACTTTGAAAGTTTCTTCAAGTTCAGTCGCAAAAACCATCAAGTGCTATGATTAAACTGGCTGCTGCAACCTCTGTGTCTTTGTGAGACGCAGTGTAGGTGAACGGATGATTTCCGCATGTTCCCACCATGAAGCATGGAGTAGGAGGTGTGATGGTGTAGAGATGCTTTGCTGGTGACATTTTTGGGGATTTATTTGGAATTCAAGGCACATTTAACCAACATGGCTACCACAGCATTCTGCAGCAATACGCCATCCCTTCTGGTTTACGCTTGTTTTTCAACAGGACAATGACCCAACACACCTCCAGGCTGTGTAAGGGCTATTTGACCAAGAAGGAGAGAGTGGAGTGCGGCATCAGATGACATGGCCTCTACAATCACCCGACCTCAACCCAATTGAGATGATTTTGGATGATTTGGACCGCAGAGTGAAGGATGGTTGGAAAAACATTCCAAGTGAAGCTGGTTGAGAGAATGCCAAGGGTGTGCAAAGCTGTCATCAAGGCAAAGGGTTGCTAATATATTTTGATTTGTTTAAAACAAAAAAAATGGGTTACTACATGATTCCATGTGTTATTTCATAGTGTTAATGTCTTCACTATTATTCTACTATTTATAAAATAGTAAAAATAAAGAAAAACCCGTGAATGAGTAGGTGTGTCCAAACTTTTGACCGGTATATATTTTTACAAAGAAAATGTATCTCTAATACTACTTGCCACTTAGCAATTGTATGAAGTCACCTTTAGCTAGCCCAGATATGTTCCCAATCTCCCAACCTCATAACTAGCAACCAAGAAGCCATTGCAGGCTATGAATCAAGTTAGAGTAGCTAGCTTGTCTAACTATCTTAGCTGGTATGCCTGCTGGCTAGGTTGGTAGACGTTAGAAAAGCAAGCAGTAACTAAATGTACTGAATAAAACTCACATTGCTTTCAATATTTTACTCATATTCTGGCAGAGGTGCAGAGAAGCATATATAACCAATAAGACCAATAATAACCAATGAGACAAAACCAACAGAAAAGGAAAAGGGGATTGGTGGCAGCTAGTAGACCGGTGACGACAACCGCCAAGCGCCGCCCGAACAGGAAGAGGAAGAGGAAGAGTCGTGACAATTATTTATTGTATTTTTTAAAGAACCACTAGTCAGGAGGATACAGACTCAAGATGTATGCTTAGATATGCAGAAAAATATACATATATTTTTTTACATAGAATTAATCATAATGATCATGACTCTAAATTGCAGGAAAGAGCTGTTTCAGGTGTTTGAAAAATGCAGAATTCTCCAACTTATGGATGGGCCGTAGCCCCCCTCTGGGTCACGCCCCAGTCATCCTCACTTACTTTGTGCCACCACAGATTTTTGGGGTTCCAAACACCCCTGATGGCTTGCCTGCCAATTCCCAATTAACACACACTAATGGTAATAAGGATAACCTTGCATCAGTGTCTGTCTGCACACCAATGCTGTGAAATTAAATGGGTTTAATATCACACCAAGCCCTCTACTGCTCAGAGTAGCTATTGCCTCAACACCATCTTATAGCCTAGGCTATCCAGTGACCTTGTCAACAGGTTGTTGGACTGATAGTCCCAGGGCCTCTGGTTCAGGTCCTGGTCAGGGCTGCCACCCTGAAGTGGGATGGCACCGAAGTTTGTCCATTGAGTGTGTTCTATGGTGTAAGGGAATTGCTAGAGTAAAGTACTGGGACGCCAGGAGGGCGAGTTTTGCATTTTAGGACCAATATGTGTTAAAGTGAGTCTCATCCCTTTCTTTGACCCCACATGTGTAACCGTGTGGGCGTGTTACTGACCAAAATATAGCATATCTGGTGTGTGTATTTACTGCTCAGAATGTGTGACGGTGTTTTTTTTAAATAGATGGATGTGTTGCATTACTGTTCCCAATTTAGTCCTCACTCTTGCAGCTTTTGGTGGGGGCACCTTTTTGTCTAATATGTGACCCAGTGGCCCTTTAATCATTTTGTATGCCACCCTGTTGTCAGGAAGGAATCCCCTGAAGAATGCTCTCTCCCTCTCCCTCTCTCTCTCAATTTATATCTCTCCTTTTCTCAATTTCTCTATTCCATTCTCTGTGCATTGTATCTTATCCTTTCTCCCTTCCCCTCACTATCTCTCTCTATGTTTCTCTCCCCCCTCCCATCTGTTCACAATCGCGGCCTCCCAAAAGTTCATCCTCACTCCTATACTGTTGTTTTCCCTTCGTATAATCCCAACACATGGCATGAGAGGATTAATAATCCTCATTAGCCAGTTAAAGCAGTCACTGCTTTCAATACCCTACATTGGCAAGATAAGTAAAGAAGAGCATTAGAGCTTATCTCCAGCTCCTGTCGAAGATTAGGTCGACAGCTGTTTCAACAAAATGCATATCGTTTGTAGGTTTCAGCCTTCTTCAATGGGTTTTTGGTATTTTGCTGTCGAGGAACATGTGGCCACATCCATAGACTGAGGCAATAAAGAATTGTGAAAAGCAGGAAAGATTGAATGTCAAGGACAGACAGCCCATCCCTCTGGGCAGTCAGTTCGAAACATTGAATTGAAGCTCAGTTACATTTTGACCTACCCATTTGATCATGTTAAATATAGAGATTCTTCTATCAACACATCTCTTCATCACTGTCTTACAAAATCCAATTCTCTACTAATACAGTTGAAGTCGGAAGTTTACATACAAATACATTTAAACTCAGTTTTTCACAATTCCTGACATTTAATCCTAGTAAAAATTCCCTGTCTTAGTTCAGTTAGGATCACCACTTTATTTTAAGTATGTGAAATGTCAGAATAATAGTAGAGAGAATGATTTCAGTTTTTATTTCTTTCATCACATTCCCAGTGGGTCAGAAGTTTACATACACTCAATTAGTATTTGGTAGCCTTGCCTTTCAATTGTTTAACTTGGGTCAAACGTTTCGGGTAGCCTTCCACAAGCTTCCCACAATAAATTGGGTGAATTTTGGCCCATTCCTCCTGACAGAGTTCGTGTAACTGAGTCAGGTTTGTAGGCCTCCTTTCTCGCACACACTTTTTCAGTTCTGCCCACACATCTTCTATAGGATTGAGGTCAGGGCTTTGTGATGGCCACTCCAATATTTGACTTTGTTGTCCTTAAGCCATTTTTCTACAACTTTGGAAGTATGCTTGGGGTCCTTGGCCATTTGGAAGACCCATTTGTGACCAAGTTTTAACTTCCTGACTGATGTCTTGAGATGTTGCTTCAATATATCCACATAATGTTCCTCCTCATGAAGCCATCTATTTTGTGAAGTGCACCAGTCCCTCCTGCAGCAAAGCACCCCCACACCATGATGCTGCCACCCCCGTGCTTCACGGTTGGGGTGGTGTTCTTCGGCTTGCAAGCCTCCCCCTTTTTCCTCCAAACATAATGATGGTCATTATGGCCAAACAGTTCTATTTTTGTTTCATCAGACTAGAGGACATTTCTCCAAAAAGCTTTTTTTATGGCGGTTTTGGAGCTGTGGCTTCCTCCTTGCTGAGCGTCCTTTCAGGTTATGTCGACATAGGATTCGTGTTAGTGTGGATATAGATACCTTTGTACCCGCTTCCTCTAGCATCTTCACAAGGTCCTTTGCTGTTGTTCTCTGATTGATCTGCACTTTTCGCACCAAAGTACGTTCATCTCTATGAGACAGAAGTCTCCTTCTTGAGCAGTATGATGGCTGCGAGGTCCCGTGGTCTTTATACTTGCGTACTATTGTTTGCACAGATGAACGTGGTACCTTCAGGGGTTTGGAAATTGCACCCAAGGATGAACCAGACTTGTGGAGGTCTCCAATTTGTTTTCTGAGATCTTGGCTGATTTCTTTTGATTTTCCCATGATGTGAAGTAAAAAGGCAAATCCACAGGTACACCTCCAATTGACTCAAATGAGGTCAATTAGCCTATCAGAAGCTTCTAAAGCCATCACATAATTTTCTGGAATTTTCCAAGCTGTTTAAAGGCACAGTC
Organism: Oncorhynchus clarkii lewisi; assembly: GCF_045791955.1. Taxonomy (NCBI): domain Eukaryota; kingdom Metazoa; phylum Chordata; class Actinopteri; order Salmoniformes; family Salmonidae; genus Oncorhynchus; species Oncorhynchus clarkii. The sequence goes on from NC_092164.1 coordinate 43,930,972, forward strand.
AACTTAGTGTATGTAAACTTCTGACCAACTGGAATTGTGATACAGTGAATTATAAGTGAAATAATCTGAGAAAAATTACTTGTGTCATGCACAAAGTAGATGTCCTAACCGACTTGCCAAAACGATAGTTTGTTAACAAGATATTTGTGGAGTGGTTGAAAAACTAGTTTTAATGACTCCAACATAAGTGTATATAAACTTCCGACTTCAACTGTATATGCTATAGTTATTTGTTTCACACTGCAGAAAGAGACCATTGCATGTTTACCTCTGTGATAGGCAGACATACAGTGCCTTCATAAAGTATTCACACCCCTTGACTTTTCCTCATTTTGGTGTGTTACAGACAGAATTTAAAATTGTTTACATGGAGATGTTGTGTCACTGGCCTACACGCGATACCCTATAATGTCAACGTGGAGGTACAGTTTTTGTCTTATTTATTTATTCTAACTAATACAAAATGAAAAGTTGAAATGTCTTGAATCAAGTATTCAGCCCCTTTGTTATGGCAAGCGTAAATAAGTTCAAGAGTAAAAATGTGCTTTACAATCGCATAATAAGTTGCATGGATTCACTCGGTGTGCAATAATATTGTTTAAAATGATTTTTGAATGACTACCTCATCTCTGTACCCCACACATACAATTATCTGTAAAGTCCCTCAGCAGTGAATTTCAAACACAGTTTCAACAACAAAGACCAATAGAGGTTTTCCAATGCCTCGCAAAGAAGGGCACCTATTGGTAGATGGATTTTTAAAAAAGCATGGTGAATTTAATAATTCAACTTTGGATCACTAAAAAGTCACTACAAAGACAGTTACAGAGTTTAATGGCTGTGATAGTAGAAAACCGAGTATAGATCAACAACATTGAACATGTGGTAAAGAAATGAACTGTATGTCCTGAATACAAAGCATTATGTTTGGGGCAAATCCAACACAACACATCACTGAGTACCACTCTTCATATTTTCAAGCATGGTGGTGGCTGCATCGTGTCATCGGCAAGGGAGTTTTTGGGGGGGATATAAGAAACGGAATTGAGCTTGGCACAGGAGAAATCCTAGAGGGAAACCTGGTTCAGTCTGCTTTCCAAGAGACACTGGGGGACAAATTCACCTTTCAGCAGGACAATAACCTAAAACACAAGGCCAAATATACACTGGAGTTGCTTACCTAGATGACATTGAAGGTTCCTGAGTGGCCTAGTTACAGTTTTGACTTGAAAATCTACGGCAAGACTTGAAAATGGGTGTCTAGCAATGATCAGCAACCAACTTGAAAGAGCTTGAAGAATTAAACAAATAATAATGTGCAAATATTGTACAATCTAGGTGTGCAAAGCTCATAGCTGTAAATGTTGCCAAAAGCGATTCTGCCAAAGGTGATTCTAACACGTATTGTCTCAAAGGGCTGAATATGTATGTAATCAAGATATATTAGTGTTTTATTTTTCATAGTTTTTTTCACAAATGTTAAATTTTTTTGTGTAGATCGATGACAACCTATGGCAAGTTAATCAATTTTAATCCTACTTTGTAACATAAGAAAATATGTAAAAAGTCAACAGGTGTGAATACTTTCTGAAGGCACTGTAGATAAAAGGCTACCAAACAATGTTGTTATCCGTGATGTTGATTGTATCAAAGTATTCCCACCTTCTTTAATGGTGGCCACCATTTTAAATCTGACTTTGCTGTAGTCAGGTGTTTGGGGGACAGGAATCTGTCTATCAGTGCATATAGTATATGGCTTAAAAATGTTAACTAATGGGCCTCCTGAGTGTCGTAGCGGTCTAAGGCACTGCATTGCTGTGCTAGAGGCATAACTACAGACCCGGGTTCATTCGCTGGCAGTGCCACAATTGGCCCAGCGTCGTCCGGGTTAGGTGAGGGTTTGGCCGGGGGGGGGGCTTTACTTGGCTCATTGCGCCCTAGCGACTCCTTGTGGCGGGCCGGGTGCCTGCAGGCTGACTCCAGTCATCAGTTGAACAGCGTTTCATCTGACACATTGGTGTGGCTGGCATCTGGGTTAAGCTGGCGGGTGTTAAAAAGCACATTTAGGTATGTCTTGTTTTGGTGGAAGCATGACTCCACCTTTGCCTCTCCCGAGCCCTTTGGGAAGTTGCAGTGATGAGACAAGATCAAACAAAAAACGAGAACTAATGTGATGTGTTGTGGTCCCTAAATACTAAGTGTTATCTACATTTTACAGGCCTTTTACTTCCAGTATGGTCAGTTCTGCATCTTAACATGCGAGAGGCCATTTCCAAATAAAGCAGTGTAAGTCAAAAGCAACATTATTTGTGCACAGCAATAATGCACACTTGGACTCATACTCTTACTATATATTATTTAAAATATATTTTCCATTTGCTTGTGAAGAATATTGTTTTTGACTTCTCCATGAATCCACAGTCCACAAGGAAGAGTTGCTACCCTTCTCAATTTGCCCCTGCTTTACTTTCCCTGGTGTTGAGTTGTTATCAGATGGACACAAGACACAATATGTCAACATCGAACAGTAAGCCATACCTAATCAGTTTACAGAGAATGCAAATTGAGATAAGATGCTCCTTGGTATCTGCTTAGAAATATGCTTCCCCTAGCAAAAGTAACAGGATCTGGGCTTACTCATATTGAGCATTATAGAGATAGAACGTTACTTAAAGGGGCAATCGGGGGATTCTAAAAACCACTAATTGGCCACCCCACCACTTGTTTTGATAAACAGCTGAGGGATGAAGCTATGGATGCAAGGACTGCATTAGACCACAATTGTGGTTTTAAACATGTTTTGAAGCTATACATTATTTATTTAAAATTATATTGACCCAAACCCTGATTCAAAAGTTTGGTCCATGTGACTAACAATGTGTTTGCGCTTTCCCTCTGTAGAGGAGCAGTTTATCGCAGAGCGGGCCCTGTGATCCAATCCAGCTCAACTCTCCACCACCCTATTGAGTCTAAACTGGAACACTGCCTGACAAACACTCCCCAGAGAATCCTGAGCTCCATCCTGCTTTTCAGGTGATAAACCTCTGCCTTTGAGATTCCTCTACCCTTCAATAATGGAGGACGGCTATCAGAACAAGACAGCCTTTATAAAGGGCGCCAAAGACATTGCCAAGGAGGTCAAGCGCCAGGCGGCCAAGAAAGTGGGCCGCGGTGTGGACAAGATGACCGACGAGTACAGCAAACGCTCATACGCCCGCTTTGAGGAAGACGACGACGATGACTACCCTGGAGTGCCTGGGGGGCCGGACAGTGGCTACTACCGGGGCGACAGCCAGGCAGCCAATGACGATGAAGGTGGCCACAGCGACTCCACAGAGGGCCACGACGAAGACGACGAGATCTACGAGGGCGAGTACCAGGGCATTCCCCGCGCTGACTCGAGCAAGGCTGCCGACAGCCTAGCAGGGGGAGATGGGCAGCAGTTCAGGGACATGGCAAAGTTTGAGGGGGAAAGGCGGAAGGATCAAGAAGAGCTAGCCCAGCAGTACGAGACCATCCTGCAGGAGTGCGGCCATGGAAAGTTCCAGTGGACCCTCTACTTTGTGCTGGGGCTGGCCCTCATGGCGGACGGTGTAGAGATTTTTGTGGTGGACTTTGTGCTCCCCAGCGCCGAGAAAGATATGTGTCTTTCAGAGGAAAGCAAGGGCATGTTGGGTAAGTGTGACCCTTAAACTGTCTTTTTAATTAACTTGATTGATTTACATGCTAGGTTAGTGAGTCCTTAAATGTTTTTCTCCGATCAAGTGTCAAATGTGGGGGAGTTAATCGGCCCCAATGCAAATTCAATAAAAACCCTGTCGTTCTACGGTAAATTCCTCACATCTTATTTCTTTGGTAGACAATAAAATTAGCAATCTATGAATATGTAACCTAACGTAGCAGGCGTAAAAAGACTCCTGAGCGGAGTCCCCAAATCAATTTTTCAAGTTAGGTTGTAACAGGAAACATCTGCTTTCTGCCGACCCTCTGGAGAGTGATGAATGTGTAACTCAGGAACCTATTTATTGACATCAGCACCTGATACACAAATGTCTGCTTGGCAGCACTTCATTTTATGATAAAGAAATGACCTGGTATTTCATTTATTCACAGAAATAACCAGGTACTGTAGTTGCTAGTGCAGACTTTAAAAAATGAAATAGTACCCTTCGTCACCAGATAATTTTCTAGCAAAAATAAGTACAGTAAAATTAAATTGTGTTGTGTGTTCGTGTTGAGTTGTGAATATCATGCCAGTGTACCGCCAGCATTCAGCCAATTGCGCTCCTGCATCTTAAACAGGTTTTTTCTCTTACCATCTCTTACCATCGTCTTGTGCCATCTTTAGAATACTTTATAAGTGCCCATAAACTTTGTTGTGGCTCAGAAACGGTCCAAAGCAGACAGCAACCTAGGCCCAAATTGGCTACCCATTTTCCTGAGGAGATAAACATGAACATCATTTTATTATGCTGAAAGAGTATGATAGAGGAAAACATGCAAAACATTGCTGGTTACTTTTGATTGAATATGGGGGCCCCAATTTCTGCTCTGCAGCTTGCGTTGATCTTGTCTCTCTGACACGTCTATAATAATAACAACAACAATTGATTAACCTTATATCTCTTCAAGAGCAACAATCAAACAAGCAACATACTGACAGGTCAACCAATAGAGGCCAAGTCTTTGCTGCATCCTCTGAAGATAGAGAGGGTCAGTTCATGGGTTGAGCGGAGGGAGCTGGTCAGAGGAAGGGAAATGATGGCGATGGAGTCTGCTGATGATCTTGTAGAGGACAAGTCTGGAGTCTTATAGCCACTGGACTTCTCTTCTTCCACTCTGTGATGCCGCAGCAGTGATGCCTCAAAAAGCTCACCACACAAAGTTCAGAATAGAAGCCTTGTCGTCCTCACTGCAAGCCATCTGCTTTAGCACTGCTGTATTCCTCTACGTAATACTGGCACCCAGGTGAAACAAAAAAAGCTGGTAATGTGTCCAGATGCATTTTTCAAACAAAAACATTAGCCGGCTAGCCATAGCTAGCTACCTATGTCCACACTGACAAATAGAGTTTATTCTCACATAAAGGGGAAAACCATCTATGATTAGTCTCCTCCATCCCACACCTCACTCTTCACTACCCTTGAGCTTTGTGGGTGGGTGGGTGGGTGTGGGTGGGTGGGTGGGTGTATGTGTGTGTGTGTGTGTGTGTGTGTGTGTGTGTGTGTGTGTGTGTGTGTGTGTGTGTGTGTGTGTGTGTGTGTGTGTGTGTGTGTGTGTGTGTGTGTGTGTGTGTGTGTGTGTGTGGTGTCTGTTTGGGAGTGTGTGACAGTGCCTGCCAGCCTGCCTGCCCACACACACCTAACCTAACCGCAGGTTTTACACAATGCAATTGTCAGTTGTTGTTGTTGTTTTTTTTTTACATTGCAAGACAGTCATGTACAGTGCATTCAGAAAGTAATCAGATTCTTGAATTTTTCCACATTTTGTTACGTTACAGCCTTATTCTAAAATTGATTAATTCATTCCCCCCCCCCCCTCAACAATCTACACACAATTACCCATAATGACAAAGTAAAAACAGGTTTTTCTGCATTTTTGCAAATATATTAAAAAGAAGAAACTGAAATATCACATTTACAGAAGTCTTCTTGGGTATGACGCTACAAGCTTGGCACACCTGTATTTGGGGAGTTTCTCCCATTCTTCTCTGCAGATCCTCCCAAGCTTTGTTAGGTTGGATGAAGAGCGTTGCTCCACAGCATGATGCTATCACCACCATGCTTCACCGTAGGGATGATGCCAGGTTCCTCCAGACATGACACTTGGCATTCAGGCCAAAGAGTTCAATTTTGGTTTCATCAGAGTATCTTGTTTCTCATGGTCTGAGTGCCTTTTGGCAAACTCCAAGCGGTCTGTCATGTCCCTTCACTGAGGAGTGGCTTCCGTCTTGCCACTCCACCATAAAGGCCTGAATGGTGGAGTGCTCCAGAGATGGTAGTCCTTCTGGAAGGTTCTCCCATCTCCACAGAGGAACTCTGGAGCTCTGTCAGAGTGACCATCAGGTTCTTGGTGGTCCAAACTTCTTCCATTTAATAATGATGGAGGTGACTGTGTTATTGGGGACCTTCAATGCTGCAGAAATGTTTTGGTACCCATCCCCAGATCTGTGCTTCGACACAATCCTGTCTCGGAGCTATACGGACAATTCCTTCAACCTCATCGCTTGGTTTTTGCTCTGACATGCACTGTCAACCATGAGACCTTATATAGACAGGTGTGTGTCTTTCCAAATCTTGTCCAGTTATTTGAATTGACTAAAGGTGGACTCCAATGAAGTTGTAGAAACATCTCAAGGATGATGAATGGAAACAGGATGCACCTGAGCTCAATTTCAAGTCTCAACGTTTTTTGTTGTTGTTGTTAGAAACCAATAAGATTCGCATTCCTGCCATGTTATTTTGTTGAAATATACAGTAATTCCATCTCTGATTGCACCCAAATTGGCCATTGTAATTTATAGGATTCATATAATATAAGGTTTTGACCATTTCTTTGGATTCCTCATGTCTATTTTTTTTTTTACGTTTAGGTCAAATGGATGTTAGGTATTATATTTATTAAATGTTATAAATCCTATAAATGGCCAGTCCTATAAATTAAAATGGTCCATTTTTAAAAACAGAAACTATTTCAGAACGATCTGAGATAGTGGGTGTCGAAATCATCTTTCTTTTGACACATGTTGTGCCGAAGGGTAACAAATACAGCAGCTGTATGCACAGGTAAGGAACATGTAACTCTCTCATTTTCTCTTTCTGTCCTCTGCAGGTCTGATTGTTTATCTGGGAATGATGGTCGGTGCATTCGTGTGGGGTGGGCTCGCTGATCGGATAGGCCGACGGCAGTCCCTTCTCATCTGTCTCTCCATCAACAGCGTCTTCTCCTTCTTCTCCTCCTTTGTCCAGGGCTACAGCACCTTTCTCTTCTGCCGACTACTTTCTGGTGTTGGGTAAGATTCTGAAAACCGATGGAAGGTGAATGATAGATAGAGACAGAGTGACACACAGACGCAGGTGGGCTTAATAGCTTTTTTATAGTTATATAGTAGAGATATACAGTGGGGAGAACAAGTATTTAAAACACTGCAGATTTTGCAGGTTTTCCTACTTACAAAGCATGTAGAGATCTGTAATTTTTATCATAGCTACACTTCAACTGTGAGAGACAGAATTAAAACAAAAATCCAGAAAATCACATTGTATGATTTTTAAGTAATTAATTTGCATTTTATTGCATGACATAAGTATTTGAGAAGAATTCTACCAACCAGTAAGAATTCCGGCTCTCACAGACCTGTTGGTTTTTCTTTAAGAAGCCCTCCTGTTCTCCATTCATTACCTGTATTAACTGCACCTGTTTAAACCCGTTACCTGTATAAAAACACCTGTCCACACACTCAATCAAACAGACACCAACCTCTCCACAATGGCCAAGACCAGAGAGCTGTGTAAGGACATCAGGGAGAAAATTGTAGACCTGCACAAGGCTGGGATGGGCTACAGGACAATAGGCAAGCAGCTTGGTAAGGAGGCAACAACTGTTGGTGCAATTATTAGAAAATGGAAGAAGTTCAAGATGATGGTCAATCACCCTCGGTCTGGGGCTCCATGCAAGATCTCACCTCGTGGGGTATCAATGATCATGAGGAAGGTGAGGGATCAGCCCAGAACGACACGGCAGGACCTGGTCAATGACCTGAAGAGAGCTGGGACCACAGTCTCAAAGAAAACCATTAGTAACACACTACGCCGTCATGGATTAAAATCCTGCAGTGCACGGAAGGTCCCCCTGCTCAAGCCAGCGCATGTCCAGGCCCATCTGAAGTTTGCCAATGACCATCTGGATGATCCAGAGGAGGAATGGGAGAAGGTCATGTGGTCTGATGAGACAAGAATAGAGCTTTTTGGTCTAAACTCCACTCGCCGTGTTTGGAGGTAGAAGAAGGATGAGTACAACACCAAGAACACCATCCCAACCGTGAAGAATGGAGGTGGAAACATCATTCTTTGGGGATGCTTTTCTGCAAAGGGGACAGGACGACTGCACCGTATTGAGGGGAGGATGGATGGGGCCATGTATCGCGAGATCTTGGCCAACAACCTCCTTCCCTCAGTAAGAGCATTGAAGATGGGTCGTGGCTGAGTCTTCCAGCATGACAACGGCCCGAAACACACAGCCAGAGCAACTAAGGAGTGGCTCTGTAAGAAGGTCCTGGAGTGGCCTAGCCAGTCTCCAGACCTGAACCCAATAGAAAATCTTTGGAGGGAGCTGAAAGTCCGTATTGCCCAGCGACAGCCCCGAAACCTGAAGGATCTGGAGAAGGTCTGTATGGAGGAGTGGGCCAAAATCCCTGCTGCAGTGTGTGCAAACCTGGTCAAGAACTACAGGAAACGTATGATCTCTAATTGCAAACAAAGGTTTCTGTACCAAATATTAAGTTCTGCTTTTCTGATGTATCAAATACTTATGTCATGCAATAAAATGCAAATTAATTACTTAAAAATCATACAATGTGATATTCTGGATTTTTGTTTTAGATTCCGTCTCTCACAGTTGAAGTGTACCTATGATAAAAATTACAGACCTCTACATACTTTGAAAGTAGGAAAACCTGCAAAATCGACAGTGTATCAAATACTTGTTCTCCCCACAGTATATGTTTTTTTGCTTTAATGCTAAGAAGGACATTTCATCCAAAGAGCACCCTCACAGAAGCCAAGTAGCATCCCTACTACCAAGTATTCTCCCCAAGTTTGATTTCATTTACAGATTTTCCAAAAATATTAAACAGGAACAGGATTAGAAAGTCCAGCTCAACTTCTAGTGGTTTGTTTCTCTGTGCTAATCCTTACAGGATCGGTGGTTCCATCCCCATTGTGTTCTCCTACTACTCAGAGTTTCTGGCCCAGGAGAAACGTGGGGAGCACCTCAGTTGGCTCTGCATGTTCTGGATGATTGGTGGCATCTATGCCTCAGCTATGGCATGGGCCATCATCCCACACTATGGTGAGTAGCCTATGGCGGGAATTCAATCATCACGGATATTGTCCCAAAAGCGCTCAAAATGCCTTACCACAAAGTTGTATCTAGGGATTACGCAGGTTTATACGGTTTGTGCTTTGTCCCATTTCTCGCTCTCTGCTTCCTCTCCTCCCAGGCTGGAGTTTCCAGATGGGCTCTGCCTACCAGTTCCACAGCTGGCGTGTGTTCGTCCTGGTGTGTGCATTTCCCTCTGTTGCGGCTATTGCTTCTCTCACCACCATGCCAGAAAGCCCTCGCTTTTTCTTAGAGGTAAGCAGGGATCACTTTCTCAAAAGTCCATTTAGAAGCAGTTTACCAAATTCTAACCTTGGAGCAGTGGTTTCTTCCTTGCTGAGCGGCCTTTCAGGTTATGTCGATATAGGACTTGTTTTGCTGTGCATATAGATCATTTTGTACCTGTTTCCTCCAGCATCTTCACAAGGTCCTTTGATGTTGTTCTGGGATTGATTTGCACTTTTCGCACAAAGTGCATTCATCTCTAGGAGACAGAATGCCTCTCCTTCCTGAGCAGTATGATGGCTGCGTGGTCCCATGGTGTTTATACATGCGTACTATTGTTTGTACAGGTGAACGTGGTACCTTCAGGCGTTTGGAAATTGCTCCCATAAATGAACCAGATTTTGTTTCTGAGGTCTTGGCTGATTTCTTTTGATTTTCCCATGATGTCAAGCAAAGAGGCACTGAGTTTGAAGATAGGCCTTGAAATACATCCACAGGTACACCTCCAATTGACTCAAATTATGTCAATTAGCCTATCAGAAGCTTCTAAACCCTTGACATCATTTTCTGGAATTTTCCAAGCTGTTTAAAGGCACAATCAACTTAGTGTATGTAAACTTCTGACCCACTGGAATTGTGATACATTGAATTATAAGTGAAATAATCTGTCTGTAAACAATTGTTGGAAAAATGGCTTGTGTCATGCACAAAGTAGATGTCCTAACCGACTTGCCAATACTATAGTTTCTTAACAAGAAATTTGTGGAGTGGTTGAAAAACAAGTTTTAATGACTCTAACCTAAATGTATGTAAACGTCCGACTTCAACTGTATGTATGCATAACATGTACCATAGAATCTATCTGGAAGGAATGGGATGCGTGGGATAAAGTGCCTTCAGAAAGTATTCACAACCCCTTGACTTGATTTTGTTGTGTTACAAGGTAGGATTAAAATGGATTTAATTGTAATGTTTTTGTAAATGAGCTACACAAAATATTCTGTAATGTCAAAGTGGAGGAAAAATACTAACATTTATAAAAACCTAATGAAAATTAAAGCAATAATATATCTTGATTACATAAGTATTCAACCCCCTAAGTCAATACATTTGGCAGCAATACCTTTGGCAGCGATTACAGTTGCAACTATTTCTTGGTAAGTCTCTAAGAGCTTTGCACACCTGGATTGTACAATATTTGCACATTTATCTTTAAAAAATTATTGGCTGTTGATTTGTCAAGTTGGTTGTTGATCACTGCTAGATGGCCATTTTCAAGTGGTTAGAGCGTTGGACTAGTAACCGAAAGGTTGTAAGATTGAATCCCCGAGCTGACAATGTAAAAATCTGTCATTCTGCCCCTGAATAAGGCCGTCATTGAAAATAAGAATTTGTTCTTAAGGGACTTCCCTAGTAAAATATTTTTTTTAATAGATTTTGAAGACAATTTAAGTCAAAACTGTAACTAGGCCACTCAGGAACAATGTCATCTTGGTAAGGAACTACAGTGTATATTTGGCCGTGTGTTTTAGGTTATGTCCTGTTGAAAGGTGAATTTGTCTACCAGTGTTTGTTGGAAAGCAGACTGAAAGCAGGTTTTCTAGGATTTTGCCCGTTTCTGTTTATTCTAAAAAAAAACTCCCTAGTCCTTGCCAATGACAAGCATACTGGTAACATGATGCAGCCACCACTATGCTTGAAAAATATAACGCTTTGTATTCAGGACAAAAAGTTAATTGCCTTGCCACATTTTTTTTGCAATATTATTTTAGTGCCTTGTTGCAAACATTCTGTACAGGCTTCCTTCTTTTCACTCTGTCAATTAGGTTAGTATTCTGGAGTAACTACAATTGTAATGATCTATGTGTAGCTGGTGCAGAGGAGTCAGGCGCAGGACAGCAGAGATGAGTAAAAAAAAAGTAACTTTACTCAAAGTCATCAAAATACAAGAGAATTACCAAGCCCACAAATACGGACCACAATACAACAAAAAATCACTCACAACCAAACATGGGGAACAGAGGGTTAAATAATAAACAGGTAATTGGGTGAGTAAAACCAGGTGTGTAAGACATAGACAAAACAAATGGAAAATGAAAAGTGGATTGGCGGTGGCTAGAAGGCCGGCGACGTCGACCGCCAAATGCCTCCCGAACAAGGAGAGGGATCGACTTCGGAAGAAGTCGTGACAGTACCTCCCCCTTGACGCGCGGCTCCAGCAGTGCACCGACACCAACCTCTGGTACGACCCGGAGGACGAGGCGCAGGGCGATCCAGGTGGAGACGGTGGAAATCCTGCAGCAACGAAGGGCCAAGACGTCCTCCACCGGCACCCAGCATCTCTCCTCCGGACCGTACCCCTCCCACTCCACGAGGTACTGAAGGCCCCTCGACCCGACGCCTCGAGTCCAGGATGGCTCGAGCAGCATACGCCGGGGCCCCCTTGATGTCCAGAGGGGGCGGAGGGACCTCCCGCACCTCAGCTTCCTGGAGTGGACCAGCCACCACCGGCCTGAGGAGAGACACATGGAACGAGGGATTAATACGGTAATCTGGGGGAAGCTATAACCTATAGCATACCTCGTTCTGTCTCCTCTGGACTTTGAATGGCCCCACACACCGCGGACCCAGCTTCCGGCAGGGCAGCGGAGGTGCAGGTTCCGGGTCGAGAGCCAGACCCGATCCCCTGGTGCGAACACCGGGGCCTCACTGCGGTGACGGTCGGCGCTTGCCTTCAGCCGCCTCACGGCCCGTTGCAGGTGCACATGGGCGGCGTCCCAGGTCTCCTCCGAGCGCTTAAACCATTTGTCCACCGCAGGAGCTTCAATCTGGCTCTGATGCCACGGTGCCAGAACTGGCTGATACACCAGTATGCACTGGAAAGGAGAGAGGTTATTGGAGGAGTGGCGGAGTGAGTTTTGAGCCATCTCTGCCCAGGGGATGAACGCCGCCCACTCCCCCGGCCGGTCCTGGCAATATGACCGCAGAAACCTACCCACATCCTTGTTTACTCTCTCCACCTGCCTGTTACTCCATAACAATGGAGTTGAATATTTATTGACTCAAGACATTTAAGCTTTAACATTTTTATTATACACACACACACACACACACACACACACAGGTAGCGGTCCATGTACCTAGCATCGAACATGGGTGTGCATCGAACATGGTGGCGACACAGTAGAGGCTAAGAGAGAATTCCACCGAATTGCTTGTTCACAGCCTCTGTGAGAGTACTTTTCCAAGTTAACCCGACGGTCTGTGTTGGCATTTTTGTGGTATGAGAACCAACACATTCTTGAGCATGTAATACGGCTTTCCTCAGTACGAAATTGTCGTCGACCCACTGTGCTGTCAGATGCTCATTGGGCTGACATCGCTGGTCCAAATATCAGTTGTGAAGCTAATAGCAGTTACGCCCATAACAAGTAGCTTGTGGATGCGAGTTTCAACAAGATTGTGTAAATCCGGTAGTGCAACATCTAAAAAATAGCGCCTACTTGGTAGTGTGTACCGGTGCTCGACCAGTCGGCAAAAGCCAACATCATCCACGACAGAGAACGGTTGATTGTCAAGGGCAATGAATTTTTAGCTAATATCGTCCATTCCGATATCCTTACCGATATATCGTGCGTCCCTAGTTGTAGCACAACAAAATATTGAAAAAGTCAAGGGGTGTTCATACTTTCTGAAGGCACTGTATGTCATTGCCTGAGTTGACTATTGAACAGCAGCAAATATTGCAGATTATACCCTTAAAGGTACAAACTGGGATATTGTGAATTTAGTATTTTCAATTCTTCAGATTATTCAGATTGATTGTTGAGTTTAGCACAACTGTCTTACTCTAGTAGCATAAACCTAAATATAAGCTTTTAGTACAAATTCATGGAAATTAAGGCACATTACAGTATACCCTTAGACACTTCACACAGACATAATGTATTGCAATACTCGTAATGTGTTTCAACTGTAAGTGTTTTTGATGAACTATGCGATCATTTCCCAACAGAACGGAAAACACGACGAAGGCTGGATGATTCTGAAACAAGTTCACGACACCAACATGAGAGCAAAGGGGCACCCAGAGAAGGTGTTTTCTGTGAGTATTTCTGAGACACACATGTAAAGTCTTTGAATCTCAGGGTTCTTCTGCAAAACGTGTTTATGAAGTTGTATTCTCCTGTCCCAGCTGTTTGTTATTGTGTAACCACGTCCCCAGCCTGGGAGTGTCTGATGTTGTCTGCTGCGTGGCCTAGACCTGCTATGTTTTAGTTTTTTACCACTCCAAACGAGACGTTCCCTCGCGGGAAAATCTCATTTCATCGAATCTAATCTAATGTATACATGTACTGCACACAAACGAGTTGAAGATGGAAGGTCTTGTTTTTCCCAGGTCACCACCATCAAGACTGTAAAGCAGATGGACGAGCTGGTGGACATGGGAGGAGACATATCAACTTTGCGACGCTATAAATTGAAGCTGGCCAGCCTATTCCACCAGGTAAGAGTCATGTTAAGATCCCTATAAAGGTATGAGAATATGGTTATTTTCTGTGTATATCTTTTATATTTCATACAGAATATGTTAATTTGTGACTGCATACACCGTTTAGCAGATGCTTTTATACAAAATGACCAAAGCCCAATTTATGCTTAGGTTAAAAAAGAGAATTGTGCAATGTGTTTTATAGTGGGTTTTTATGTTTTTAAACCGTGTCAGCAGTAAAACCTAGATGCATATTTGAGTTATTCTCTGTGGGTTGCTATAGGTGCGGAGTAACTTCTTGGCCATCTTCAATCCAGAATACAGAAGGACCACGTTCATGATGATGGCTGTCTGGTTTACCATGTCGTTCAGGTAGCAGAACCAGGGCCATAGACCAGGACCATAGTGGTTATCAGCGGCCTGTGCACAAACCGCTTCTTGTTTTGTTCAATCAAAAAGCTCAAGAAATGTTTTGTCATATCAAATCTAAAAAGATTCCAAAAAAATGGTGGCTCCTGCCGTCTAAACTTAACGGAGCATTGATATTATTAAGGTACTTATCTCAACTGATTTCAACATAGTGAAGAAATGAAGAAACGTAATCATGTTTGTTTGGTTAAGTCACATTTTTGTCTTTTGCTTCTCCCCCAGCTACTATGGGCTGACAGTGTGGTTCCCTGACATGATCAAGTACATCCAGAAGCAGGACTATGCCTCGCGCACCAAGTCCTTCACCAAGGAGCGAGTGGAGCATGTCACTTTTAACTTCACCTTGGAGAACCAAGTGCACCGCCAAGGACAGTACTTCAACGACAAGTCAGTCCTCATTATATTACACAGAACTTTCTGAATTTGCAAAATGTTCTTCTTAAATCGGGAGTGGTAAACTGTGCTGGTCTTAATTTTGCAACTATCCAATGGACACTAACTGTTAGTCGACTCTAATTACAACCGCTAAATACGTCTTTCTTACTTTTACATTGTCCACAAGGTTCATCAACCTTAAGATGAAGTCCATGGTGTTTGAGGACTCTTTGTTTGAGGAGTGCTACTTTGAGGACATCACCTCGAGCAGAAGCTTCTTCAGAAACTGCACCTTCATCTCAACCCTCTTTTACAATACAGGTAAAGTGTCTCCCAAAACAAGAAGCATAAACAATATAAAGTGGAGCTTACAATAGTTATGAGCTCAGTCCATGCCTAGATGTTCTGTATTATGTCATT
Source organism: Oncorhynchus clarkii lewisi (assembly GCF_045791955.1). Lineage (NCBI taxonomy): Eukaryota > Metazoa > Chordata > Actinopteri > Salmoniformes > Salmonidae > Oncorhynchus > Oncorhynchus clarkii. The sequence goes on from NC_092164.1 coordinate 43,946,012, forward strand.
CTGTATTATGTTTCATGTTTTGTGTTGGACCCCAGGAAGAGTAGCTGCTGCTTTTGGAACATCTAATGGGGATCCTAATAAAATGCCTAATACCATTGAACTGGGCAGTATTCTACCCTTGGACCCTTCTTGACACCACTCTTAACTTTCTTTTCTCTTGACAGACTTGTTCCAGAACAGAATCATCAACAGCAAACTGGTAAACAGCACCTTCCTACACAACAAGGAAGGCTGTCTGCTGGACTTCACTGATGACAACAACGCCTACATGATCTACTTTGTCAGTTTCCTGGGCACATTGGCCGTGTTACCCGGCAACATTGTGTCAGCCCTGCTGATGGACAAAATTGGACGTCTGAGGATGCTGGGTATGTCACGCCTTCATTAATGTGTTTTTAATGCTCTATACAAGATTGAAAGAATATGTGCATATTTTGAGATTATACATCTGGTGATACATTAATTATGCCCCCCCTTCCTACACCACAGTACTTCATGAGTAGCCGACTACAGAAAGGTCCCTTATCTTTGTCTGATCTTTTTCACCCTCTTTCTCTTCCCCCTCAATCTCTTTTCTTACACAGCGGGATCAAGTGTCATATCTTGTGTCAGCTGTTTCTTCCTGTCATTCGGCAGTACCGAGTCGGGAATGATCGCCCTTTTATGTCTCTTTGGCGGCATCAGCATAGCTTCCTGGAATGCCCTGGATGTGTTGACTGTGGAACTGTACCCCTCGGATAAAAGGCAAGTGGAGCTACCTCACATTTTGAAATTGTTACAGCTCCTTAATTCTTGCACAGTGAATAAAGGTGTATTTTATAACAAACGTCTTTATTGAAAAGATATTGAAGTTTTCATGTTAAGTTTTAAGAAGTGACCCTGTCAGAAGTGCTGACAATTTCCATTGTTTTCTCTTTTTTAGGACCACTGCATTTGGCTTCTTAAATGCCCTTTGCAAGTTGGCTGCTGTCCTGGGCATAAGCATCTTCCAGTCATTTGTAGGCATCACCAAAGCTGTGCCCATCTTGTTCGCTGCGGGTGCACTCGCTGCCGGGAGTTTCCTAGCACTAAAGCTGCCTGAAACACGGGGCCAGGTGCTGCAGTAGCACAATTCACCACCAGAAGGCAGCAGAGTGTAGCTTCAGTGTAGCTTCAGTAGCCACATTACAACCAGAGCCCAACCAACCGTACAATCTCAGCCTTTAGCAATCCAATGTTGCTCATTAAACACTAAAAAACAGACTGTAATCAACAGTGTCACAACAGTCCCAGATTACTGAGAAAATATGACGATAGCATCAGACTTAAAATGCAGATGTGACCCATATAGCCAGCACAGACTAGCTGGCATCTTGACCACAGCATAAAATAGCACATTGGGTTTGCTTCTCAGAGATTAGGCAGATTAGACAGAATTAAATCCTGCCAACAAAGGTATACATTTACAAACCACTGCCAAAGGATACAAAGATACTGCTTGATAGCTACAATGCCTAATGGGGATACTTCCCAACAAAAGAGATCAAACATCCATACACCCTCAATTCATCATAGCACCCATATCTGACCCTAATACCAAATAATATGAGGTTAAAGATGCCCTCCAACAGATTTCCACATGAAAATGGCTTTCACTGTAACTTAGCTTTCCACTGAATTTACATATCTTAATGGCTTCCTCTGAAAGAGAATATTGCAGACAATATTTCCCTTACCAGGTGACATGCACCAAGCTCCCTGCATCAAAATAATGATATAGATTATGTGTTCAAACTTGGCATTGAAACGAGTTATTTTATCATATAGAAAATGGACTGTACATGTGTGTTGAAGATATATTGCAAGAAAATAAATAATGACAGGACAAATAACTGGTAAATATTTAAGTTTATTTAGTGATGGTAATTCGAAGGGATCGGTTTTGTTGATATGCACAGAAAAAAAATGACAATGTATGTTTGTCCACATCACATTTACATCAAGCAGTGAAATATATGCCTAAATAGCTATATGTTGTGTGCGTATTAGGGAGAAAGATGGAGAAAGTGTTGCATCCTTCTGTATGTTTTTGTCATTGGTTCAATGAGACTTCTGAGGAGCCTATTCATGTACATTGATCTCCAATGATAAAGTGCATCATTATGGTTCTGTAAAGATATTGGAAAAACAGACAAAGATGAGTAAATAAGATGAGAACCTATTTAACACATCAGTGGAGATATCCTTTCATTTTGAAAGGCTAGAATATTGTTGCTTTCAATGCGTCAACGAGTCCAGCGTTACAGCTCATGCTTCCTGCGTCTCACATAGTGGTCTTATGCTCACTCTTCATCAGCAGGTTTGACATTCCAGTTAGCTACAGCCAACATGTGCCCTCTGCTGTCTTTGAAAGACATTACACCTAGGGGGACCAAAGTCAGTCGGTTCAGTCGTTAAACGATGCAGTATTAATGAAGCACAAATGATTCCATTTACACTGTTACTAAGCACATTGTCCTTCGGTCATGCAGCTCATGGGAATAGAACCATAGCAACTAGTCACTCACAGATTCATTAGAAGGGCTCAATTAAATCCAAACTGTGTTGTGTTTTTCCACAGTAGTATAAAACACCATTTTCTCTGTGATATGAAATGTTCAAGTTATTGTGTCCACCGTCCCGCCCCCCCCCCCCCCCCCTCCTCCCTCTCGAAAAATCCCCTCAAAGGTAGATGCCTACAGTTTTCAGAATAACATGTGCACAAGGGTATGTACATTGGCAAGGCAGGCTTGGTTGAATCTAGCCCTATGTCTTTATTGATTATTATGTGCTTTCCTGTCACCGTGTCCACGCCATCCCTTCTAATCTTTGTGTCACAAGTGTGGTGACAATCAGTGAGAGAGCTGATCTCGCCATTGCTCAACTGTAGTGTGAGTGTGATATCGGACTGCAGGGCTATTGGGCTTGTTGAATGTGTAGCCTGCGGGATTTCTCTGTTGCTGTGTGCTTGGTACAATTGAGTGTCTGATGTAGTGCTGGATTTTATTTATTAGAATCAGATCTCTTTAGTGTTGCATATGTCTGTATATGACATCTATTGTTATTTGTGTTTACCCATAACTGACAAATGTGTGTGTTTGAGTGAGTTTGCAAAAGATACTTGTAAAATAATGTGTTCATGTTTGAGAGTGTAGATTGAATTTGTAATCTGTTGTGCTCTCTCTCTCTCTCTCTCTCTCTCTCTCTCTCTCTCTCTCTCTCTCTCTCTCTCTCTCTCTCTCTCTCTCTCTCTCTCTCTCTCTCTCTCTCTCTCTCTCTCTCTCTCTCTCTCTCTCTCTCTCTCTCTCTCTCTCTGTGTTTGGGTGTGCGTGTGTGGGTGGGTGTGGTTGTGTGTGTGTGAGAGTGAATGTGTGTGTGCGAGTGCCAAATATTTTTCTACTTCTGTTCTGGTGTTTTAATCCCAAAGAACGAGCACAGGTCAATAGGGGCCAATATAACATATCTATGAACTAAAAGACTAATACAATAGATATCTAGATCAATGTGATGTTCTTTATAGCGTCAGCCTTGGGCGCTCCTTTGCTGATTAGGTCTCCGCCAAACAAATGTTTGCCCCTGAAAACAGACATTTTGTCTCTGTTATTGCCTGACAGGTCGCATGGTAATCATAACATTTGTTCAAAGTAAATTGAAATGAAAATGTGTTAGCAATTGCAGAGTGGTTTTGGGAAGTGTCAAAATCCCAGCCATTCTCCCTTTAGATAGATGCTTGTTGTTTCCAGCATAAGAATCTGGACCCAAGTATTAGACCCATCAACCTTTAAACCTTTCTCTGTTCATATCTCTTTCAAATCAAAGGTCCGTGTGGCAGGCTTGTGAAAGTAGCCCTCACAGTAAACAGGATGTTAAGCATGCTTGTGGTGTCTGATCTCTTTGGCTGCCCTGTATGTTTGTCCAAAGCAGGAGCTGCTTTTGTATTGCTGTCTTATGGTGACACTTTGGGTCTTTGTGTAACAGTATCAGTTCTATGATTGCTTCTGATCAGAGTGGGATGACTTGGTGCAAGTTTACTCTGCGTCTTTTTTAAAGCAAAACATTTCTGGTGATCCTATTACCTTCTTTGAAATGGTTGTACTTCTCTCTGCTTTCAGTGGGGGTTCAAGTTCCAAGGAGAGCAGAAACCAAAGCAATAAAAGGGACATATTTCTTAGTGAATAGGCACAAGTAAGTAGGTATTTCAAAAGGGCCGCCGTGTTAACGCCAAAAGAGCGCCTTTAGTCTATTAAAGCTCATGTCCACTTAAGATAAAACTGCCGTTATTGAAATGTGACTTAAACATCATTGTGCTATCATTGTACTGTGTGTAGAAACTGTATATTGTTTGGACGTATGAGTGTAAAATATGTGGACATGAAAAGATCAAGGAAAACACTTTGACAATACTATCAACATGACAGAACATGTTTGTTGTTTTTTTTTTTTTTTTGTATGTTGTTTTTGTTTTGTAAATTACATATATTGAAAAAAATACGTGAATATATTCTTCAGTAATCGCTCCCATGGGATGCTGAGAATATTTTACAGTGATGCTGACCAGGTGCTGTGTGTATTTATTTTATGTGAGAATTGTTACTTATGCTGGGATTCACACTTGTGGACCATTTGTCTATCCAGTTCTATGAAGAAAATAAATTACTACTATGGATATAAAACAAAGTCCTTTCCCCCTATTGTATGGTTTTTGATAAGGACATATTTTGTGTGTGTGTGCGCGTGACCATAGGAATCAACAATGTTGAATTCTGCTCTAAGATTTGTAACAAACACAAGGCCTCATACACATCACTGTACCTTCTATCAGTTAGCAGGAAGGACATCCTTAACCGTAAGGCAACAGAGTCACTATTACATGCTTGTCTCTAAGGCCATTTTAAGGCAGCTACCAATATATTGAAGTGCTTTACCTTCCCTACAGACTCATGGTCATTACCGTCTGAGATCACAGAACTGCATTTTACATAATGTTCCCAACACAAGAACTGAGTTTGGTAAGAGTGCTTTTTGATTTGCTGCCCCATCATCTTGGAACACTTTGAGAAGTGCTTATAACTAGATCATTTTATTCTGATTGGTGATTTTAGATCCTGTTTGGATGGCTGCTGACCACAGATTGCACATGTTTATAATCTCTTATGCACTTTGTACTGTTCTTCCATTCTGTTCATTGTGGTGTTTATGTTGTGTTGTGTCTCATGTGTAACTAACTACAGTGCCTTGCGAAAGTATTCGGCCCCCTTGACCTTTGCGACCTTTTGCCACATATCAGGCTTCAAACATAAAGATATAAAACTGTATTTTTTTGTGAAGAATCAACAACAAGTGGGACACAATCATGAAGTGGAACGACATTTATTGGATATTTCAAACTTTTTTAACAAATCAAAAACTGAAAAATTGGGCGTGCAAAATTATTCAGCCCCCTTAAGTTAATACTTTGTAGCGCCACCTTTTACTGCGATTACAGCTGTAAGTCGCTTGGGGTATGTCTCTATCAGTTTTGCACATCGAGAGACTGAACATTTTTCCCATTCCTCCTTGCAAAACAGCTCGAGCTCAGTGAGGTTGGATGGAGAGCATTTGTGAACAGCAGTTTTCAGTTCTTTCCACAGATTCTCGATTGGATTCAGGTCTGGACTTTGACTTGGCCATTCTAACACCTGGATATGTTTATTTTTGAACCATTCCATTGTAGATTTTGCTTTATGTTTTGGATCATTGTCTTGTTGGAAGACAAATCTCCGTCCCAGTCTCAGGTCTTTTGCAGACTCCATCAAGTTTTCTTCCAGAATGGTCCTGTATTTGGCTCCATCCATCTTCCCATCAATTTTAACCATCTTCCCTGTCCCTGCTGAAGAAAGGCAGGCCCAAACCATGATGCTGCCACCACCATGTTTGACAGTGGGGATGGTTGTTCAGGGTGATGAGCTGTGTTGCTTTTATGCCAAACATAACGTTTTGCATTGTTGCCAAAAAGTTAAATTTTGGTTTCATCTGACCAGAGCACCTTCTTCCACATGTTTGGTGTGTCTCCCAGGTGGCTTGTGGCAAACTTTAAACAACACTTTTTATGGATATCTTTAAGAAATGGCTTTCTTCTTGCCACTTTTCCATAAAGGCCAGATTTGTGCAATATACGACTGATTGTTGTCCTATGGACAGAGTCTCCCACCTCAGCTGTAGATCTCTGCAGTTCATCCAGAGTGATCATGGGCCTCTTGGCTGCATCTCTGATCAGTCTTCTCCTTGTATGAGCTGAAAGTTTAGAGGGACGGCCAAGTCTTGGTAGATTTGCAGTGGTCTGATACTCCTACCATTTCAATATTATCGCTTGCACAGTGCTCCTTGGGATGTTTAAATCTTGGGAAATCTTTTTGTATCCAAATCCGGCTTTAAACTTCTTCACAACAGTATCTCGGACCTGCCTGGTGTGTTCCTTGTTCTTCATGATGCTCTCTGCGCTTTTAACGGACCTCTGAGACTATCACAGTGCAGGTGCATTTATACGGAGACTTGATTACACACAGGTGGATTGTATTTATCATCATTAGTCATTTAGGTCAACATTGGATCATTCAGAGATCCTCGCTGAACTTCTGGAGAGAGTTTGCTGCACTGAAAGTAAAGGGGCTGAATAATTTTGCACGCCCAATTTTTCAGTTTTTGATTTGTTAAAAAAGTTTGAAATATCCAATAAATGTCGTTCCACTTCATGATTGTGTCCCACTTGTTGTTGATTCTTCACAAAAAAAATACAGTTTTATATCTTTATGTTTGAAGCCTGAAATGTGGCAAAAGGTCGCAAAGTTCAAGGGGGCCGAATACTTTCGCAAGGCACTGTATATGCATGTTGCATTCTTGGCCAAGGTTCAGTTGAAAAAGAGACGTAAATCTCAATGTGCCTAAATAAAAGAGGTGGGCATGGGCCCCATCAAAGAGGTTGAAGAGGTGGGCATGGGTCCCATCAAAGAGGTCGAAGAGGTGGGCATGGGCCCCATCAAAGAGGTCGAAGAGGTGGGCATGGGCCCCATCAAAGAGGTCGAAGAGGTGGGCATGGGCCACATCAAAGAGGTCGAAGAGGTGGGCATGGGCCCCATCAAAGAGGTCGAAGAGGTGGGCATGGGCCCCATCAAAGAGGTCGAAGAGGTGGGCATGGGCCCCATCAAAGAGGTCGAAGAGGTGGGCATGGGCCCCATCAAAGAGGTCGAAGAGGTGGGCATGGGTCCCATCAAAGAGGTCGAAGAGGTGGGCATGGGTCCCATCAAAGAGGTCGAAGAGGTGGGCATTGGTCCCATCAAAGAGGTCGAAGAGGTGGGCATGTGCCCCATCAAAGAGGTTGAAGAGGTGGGCATGGGCCCCATCAAAGAGGTTGAAGAGGTGGGCATGGGCCCCATCAAAGAGGTTGAAGAGGTGGGCATGGGTCCCATCAAAGAGGTCAAAGAGGTGGGCATGGGCCCCATCAAAGAGGTCGAAGAGGTGGGCATGGGCCCCATCAAAGAGGTCGAAGAGGTGGATATGGGTCCCATCAAAGAGGTCGAAGAGGTGGGCATGGGCCCTATCAAAGAGGTGGGCATGGGTCCCATCAAAGAGGTCGAAGAGGTGGGCATGGGACCCATCAAAGAGGTCAAAGAGGTGGGCTTGGGTCCCATCAAAGAGGTCAAAGAGGTAGGCATGGGCCCCATCAAAGAGGTCGAAGAGGTGGGCATGGGCCCCATCAAAGAGGTCGAAGAGGTGGATATGGGTCCCATCAAAGAGGTCGAAGAGGTGGGCATGGGCCCTATCAAAGAGGTGGGCATGGGTCCCATCAAAGAGGTCGAAGAGGTGGGCATGGGACCCATCAAAGAGGTCAAAGAGGTGGGCTTGGGTCCCATCAAAGATGTGGACATCAGAGAGAGGGAGGCAGACGGCAGGGAACGGTTATGTCTAATAAAGTCCTGGCCATCATCGTTGACCATGTATCCAGCGGCTTTACCATGGTGGAGGCTGACACATTAGTTCACCCCAATCTGAAAAGATCAATAGTCAATTCCATCATGAGAATATTTCGCCAAGTAAAATGGTAAGTCTGCAGGATGTGCGCTATGCTTTACCATTACATTTACAATAAATGGCATATTGTAATGCAAGTAAATTCACAAAACATGTTACAGTATACTGATACTCTGTTCTACCATCAGAATTGACAGAAGACCAAACAACAATCGCCCACCTTTTGAAGGGACACAAGGTGTCTATTGAAAAGTATTTACCTGGTGCCTTTTGTGAGAACCAGCGACCGGGTGAAACAACTGCGGGCGGAGTATGTTCCGGTACAGCACTATATACTGTATTACTGTTACTGTTTGATACACATTCTACTTCACAATATCATATTGGAACTGTACTGTAAAGAATAACTAACCAACATATATTTTTAAAGGGTGATGTTGCTTGATGCTGCTGTGAACCATCACAAGTATATCTTTTTAGATGAAGCGGGCTTCAACCTGGCCAAAACTTGGTGCCGTAGGCGGAACCTCATCAGCTAATGGGCAACCGTCCAAGTGCCTGGAAAACGTGGGGGAAACATCTCCATGTGCACATACAGTTTCTCTGAAGATGGGGTGGTAGGACGTAGGCCATTGCTTGGATCCGACAACGCTGCACACCTCATTGTGTTTCTCATTTAACTTGAACAGGCTTGTCAAGGTAAAGGGGTCACCTATGTCTTTGTGTGGGACAATGTCAGGTTCCACCATGCAAAGGTGGTTCAGGCATGGTTTCGGGCCCATCCCTGATTCAAATCAAATCAAATTTTATTTGTCACATACACATGGTTAGCAGATGTTAATGCGAGTGTAGCGAAATGCTTGTGCTTCTAGTTCCGACAATGCAGTAATAACAAGTAATCTAACTAACAATTCCAAAACTACTGTCTTGTACACAGTGTAAGGGGATAAAGAATATGTACATAAGGATATATGAATGAGTGATGGTACAGAGCAGCATAGGCAAGATACAGTAGATGGTATCGAGTACAGTATGTACAAATGAGTATGTAAACAAAGTGGCATAGTTTAAAGTGGCTAGTGATACATGTATTACATAAGGATACAGTCGATGATATAGAGTACAGTGTATACGTATGCATATGAGATGAATAATGTAGGGTAAGTAACATTATATAAGGTAGCATTGTTTAAAGTGGCTAGTGATATATTTACATCATTTCCCATCAATTCCCATTATTAAAGTGGCTGGAGTTGAGTCAGTGTCAGTGTGTTGGCAGCAGCCACTCAGTGTTAGTGGTGGCTGTTTAACAGTCTGATGGCCTTGAGATAGAAGCTGTTTTTCAGTCTCTCGGTCCCAGCTTTGATGCACCTGTACTGACCTCGCCTTCTGGATGGTAGCGGGGTGAACAGGCAGTGGCTCGGGTGGTTGATGTCCTTGATGATCTTTATGGCCTTCCTGTGACATCGGGTGGTGTAGGTGTCCTGGAGGGCAGGTAGTTTGCCCCCGGTGATGCATTGTGCAGACCTCACTACCCTCTGGAGAGCCTTACGGTTGAGGGCGGAGCAGTTGCCATACCAGGCGGTGATACAGCCCGCCAGGATGCTCTCGATTGTGCATCTGTAGAAGTTTGTGAGTGCTTTTGGTGACAAGCCGAATTTCTTCAGCCTCCTGAGGTTGAAGAGGCGCTGCTGCGCCTTCTTCACGATGCTGTCTGTGTGAGTGGACCAATTCAGTTTGTCTGTGATGTGTATGCCGAGGAACTTAAAACTTGCTACCCTCTCCACTACTGTTCCATCGATGTGGATAGGGGGGTGTTCCCTCTGCTGTTTCCTGAAGTCCACAATCATCTCCTTAGTTTTGTTGACGTTGAGTGTGAGGTTATTTTCCTGACACCACACTCCGAGGGCCCTCACCTCCTCCCTGTAGGCCGTCTCGTCGTTGTTGGTAATCAAGCCTACCACTGTTGTGTCGTCCGCAAACTTGATGATTGAGTTGGAGGCGTGCGTGGCCACGCAGTCGTGGGTGAACAGGGAGTACAGGAGAGGGCTCAGAACACACCCTTGTGGGGCCCCAGTGTTAAAGATCAGCGGGGAGGAGATGTTGTTGCCTACCCTCACCACCTGGGGGCGGCCCGTCAGGAAGTCCAGTACCCAGTTGCACAGGGCGGGGTCGAGACCCAGGGTCTCGAGCTTGATGACGAGCTTGGAGGGTACTATGGTGTTGAATGCCGAGCTGTAGTCGATGAACAGCATTCTCACATAGGTATTCCTCTTGTCCAGATGGGTTAGGGCAGTGTGCAGTGTGGTTGAGATTGCATCGTCTGTGGACCTATTTGGGCGGTAAGCAAATTGGAGTGGGTCTAGGGTGTCAGGTAGGGTGGAGGTGATATGGTCCTTGACTAGTCTCTCAAAGCACTTCATGATGACGGATGTGAGTGCTACGGGGCGGTAGTCGTTTAGCTCAGTTACCTTAGCTTTCTTGGGAACAGGAACAATGGTGGCCCTCTTGAAGCATGTGGGAACAGCAGACTGGTATAGGGATTGATTGAATATGTCCGTAAACACACCGGCCAGCTGGTCTGCGCATGCTCTGAGGGCGCGGCTGGGGATGCCGTCTGGGCCTGCAGCCTTGCGAGGGTTAACACGTTTAAATGTCTTACTCACCTCGGCTGCAGTGAAGGAGAGACCGCATGTTTTCGTTGCAGGCCGTGTCAGTGGCACTGTATTGTCCTCAAAGCGGGCAAAAAAGTTATTTAGTCTGCCTGGGAGCAAGACATCCTGGTCCGTGACTGGGCTGGATTTCTTCCTGTAGTCCGTGATTGACTGTAGACCCTGCCACATGCCTCTTGTGTCTGAGCCGTTGAATTGAGATTCTACTTTGTCTCTGTACTGGCGCTTAGCTTGTTTGATATCCTTGCGGAGGGAATAGCTGCACTGTTTGTATTCGGTCATGTTACCAGACACCTTGCCCTGATTAAAAGCAGTGGTTCGCGCTTTCAGTTTCACACGAATGCTGCCATCAATCCACGGTTTCTGGTTAGGGAATGTTTTAATCGTTGCTATGGGAACGACATCTTCAACGCACGTTCTAATGAACTCGCACACCGAATCAGCGTATTCGTCAATGTTGTTATCTGACGCAATACGAAACATCTCCCAGTCCACGTGATGGAAGCAGTCTTGGAGTGTGGAGTCAGCTTGGTCGGACCAGCGTTGGACAGACCTCAGCGTGGGAGCCTCTTGTTTTAGTTTCTGTCTGTAGGCAGGGATCAACAAAATGGAGTTGTGATCCTGTACCTGACCCCGTAATCTCCTTTCCTCAACCCTATTGAGGATTTTTTTTCAGCATGGAGTTGGAAGATGTACAATCACCATCCCCATGAGCATGACACTCCTTTTGGTCATGGATGAGGTATGCAACGGCATCAATGCAGACCAATGTCAAGCTTGGATTCGCCAGGCCAAAAGGTTTTTCCCACGGTGCATGAAAAATGAGGACATTCACTGTGATGTGGGTGAGAATTTATGGGCAAATGCTCAAGACAGGCTTGATGCAAATTAGCGCGTGCTAAACGTTGTGTTTTATTTTCATTCATTTAATTTGTTTCATTTAATTTCTTACATTTGATTACAGACAGTACACCTATGTTGCAATTATATCTGAAAAATAAAATGTCATTGATCACACCTTTTTAATTTCACATTGGATAAATATTATGTAAATGATAGATTTTCCATTAATTTTGGGGGGTAATGTAAGCCTAATGTGAAAACTGTGTAATCTGCTGTAATTTACAGTACTCTAACATATTACTTTCAGCACTTCTAAGTGTAACGGATGTGAAACGGCTAGCTTAGTTAGTGGTGCGCGCTAAATCAGTGACGTCACTTGCTCTGAGACCTTGAAGTAGTGGTTCCCCTTGCTCTGCAAGTGCCGTGGCTTTTGTGAAGCGATGGGTAACGATGCTTCGTGGGTGACTGTTGTTGATTTGTGCAGAGGGTCCCTGGTTCGCGTTACATAAGGGATAATTGAAACATGTAGCTTGTATTGTTTGCTATTGGATTAATTGGCAGTTAAAAATACTAAATTGAAAAGATATCATTATGTTGTGTTTTGGTGATTTAACCAATGTTCTCATTACATTTCACAATAAATGTATATTTTTAATCAATAATTGTGTGGTGAGAGATGTTTACAATCCAAAGTAATGCATAATGACAGGTTTTGAAGGAAAGACAGGCTGCGTTGCAAGTGTGACCAGTTTGAAGTTTTATACTAAGAGTTGTGAAAATGTATCACATACTTGTGAAAATAGTACCAAAGCAATTTTAAAAACTATATGCCCTGACTTTTCACTGTAGTTTTTACATGTTGTATCATGTTAAATATTAGCCCCTATTGGTAGCCACCGTCAGTTATACCCACATACTATACATTTATAACTGTCAATTTAATGTTAGTTTCCTTACATTTTGCATAATTCCATTACATCTTTAGTTTACATTTCTTTCCTCTGTCATGTTCATGTGGTTGTTCCTGAGGATTGCTAGCAATAGTCAGGGTTGGATTACTGAACCAGGGTCCCCCAATCCAAAAACATATTTGGAAATTGGGGTGCCCCCAGAAAGAATATGATTACAAAATGTGTAGAATTGCAGGAAATTAGCTTTAAAACGTCAAAAATGTCTCACGGCCTCATGGCAAAATGTGAAGAAAAGCATGAGATGAGCTATAACTCCCCTCCCTCTCTCTCCCGAGCTTACGCTCGCCTCCAGCACACAGCACTGTTGGGGTGAGTGACTCTGAACTTACAATGGCTAGCCCCAAGTCGTCATATATTTGAAAAAATGATTGTGCATTTTGATATTTGCATTATGACACCTGCATGCTTTGTTGACCACTAACTTTCTTTACCCAACCGTGGGACAGACCATGTTTGTTCCCACACTCGGGACTCTGACTATCTATTGGTTTCACAGACTTTTGGCCTCCCATTCCATTCTAGGCACCTCTAGCCGGCTTTGTATTCATGTTACCTGATGAAATTGCTGTACAATATGATCTTGTTGCTGTCTAATGCACATTCAGATGTCATAAATCAGCACTGCAGAGCTCTCCCTGTACTATGCCGTGCCTTGATTGTGTTACTGTTGATGATATCTTGAAATGTGCATGTACACCCTGTCCCATCTACTGCTGCTAGCCCCAATTCTGACTTGTGCTCTGATATCTGCTTTACTGATTTCTCCAATCCAGATGTGTTGGTCATTACTGAGACGTGGTTAAGGAAGAGTGTTTTGAATACTGATGTTAACCTTTCTGGTTATAACCTTTTTCGGCAAGACAGATCTTCTAAAGGTGGGGGAGTGGCAATCTTTACCAAGGATCACCATCAGTGCTCGGTTGTCTCCACCAAGTCTGTCCCCAAACAATTGTATTTGCTGGTTTTAAGTATTAACATTTCTGACCGTTGCTGGGTGCTATCGTCCTCTATCAGCACCGGCCTGTACCCTACCTGCCCTAAGCTCTCTCCTGACACCAAGTCTGAATTTGTCCTGCTAGGTGAACTAGAACTGGGACATGCTTAAACCACCTGACTAAGTCCTAAAGCAATGGGCCTCCCTTGATCTTTCTCAGATTATTACCAATCCCACAAGGTATGACTCCAAACACCCAGAAAAAGCTACTCTCCTTGATGTTATCCTCACATATAATCCTGATAGGTATCAGTCTGGTGTTTTCTGTAATGACCTTAAGTGATCACTGTTTTACTGCCTGTGTTCGTAATGGCTGCTCAGTGAAACGACCTGTCCTGATTTGTCATAGACGCTTGCTAAAATAATTTAATTAGCAAGCCTTCCTTCATGAACTGTCCTCTTTAAAATGGTACAGAATCAGCTTGAAGACACTTGGACCTTCTTTTTTGATGTTTTCAGTGGTATTGTTAATAAACACTCCCCCACTAAGAAAATGAGAATTAAAAACAGGTTCAGCCCCTGGTTCAACCATGATCTTGCAGAGTTACTCCACCTCAAGAATTGCATTTGGCTAAAGGCTCGGCATACGCATACTGATGCTGGCTGGCTCTCGTGCAGGCAAATAAGAAACAAGTTCACTCAGGCTATCTGGAAGGCCAAAGTTAGTTACTTTAAGAAGCAGTTATCTCTCTCTGTGGGTCTAACGCCAAGAAGTTCTGGAAAACGGTTAAAGACCTGGAGAATAAACCCTCGTCCTCACAGCTGCCCATGTCCCTTCAAGTTGATGATGTGGTTGTTACTGACAAGAAGCACATGGCTGAGCTCGTTAATCACCACTTCATTAAGTCAGGATTCCTATTTGACTCAGCCATGCCTCCTTGCCCTTCCAACATTTCCTCATCTCCCACCGCTTCTAATGTGACTATCCCCGATGCTTCTCCCTATTTTTCCCCTGCCCCGCTACAAATTTTCTCCCTGCAGGCAGTCACTGCAGGCAGTCAGGTGATCCTGAAACTTGACCCCAAAAAGACGAAGAGAGGCGAAGCAGTTACGGGAAGTAAAACATTTAATAAAGACGGACATAGAACGAGACAGGAACACCGTCAGCAAACTAATACTAAACTAATACAACTTTGAGGGAAGAGCGGGAGCAGACCTGACAGTACCCCCCTCCCTCTTGGGGCGCCACCCGGCGTCCCATCTGGGCGCCACCCGGCGTCCCATCTGGGCGAACCGGCCGAGACATGGGCGCTGGGCAAGCCGGTTGGGGCGTGGAAGCCCGACGAACCGGCAGGAGCGTGAGAGCCTGGTGAGCCGGCTGAGGCATGGGAGCCTGACAATCCAGCTGAGGCAAGATGCCTGTCGATCCCGTTGCAGAGAGGGAGCCCGATGATCTGGTGGAGAGTGACTTGGGATGGGAAGCCGCCGAGCCAACTGAGGCAAGGAAACCTGTTGAGCCAGCTTGGGCGTGGAAGCCGACGAGCTGGCTAGGCACCCTCGGTTCCATCGGTGGCAACCAGGAGCCGATGCCACCATACCAACCGGAACGCCAGTACTCCCCGATGCTGTTGCATTCTGTCACACCGGAATGACGCTGGAGAGACGAAGCAGGTACGGGGAGTAAAAACATTTAATAAAGACGGACATAGAACGAGACAGGAACAGCATCAGCAAACTAATACTAAAGACTAAAATAATACAATGCAGCAGTGGGGAACAGAGCAGGGAACTGACAAATATAGGGGAGGAAATGAACAGGTGATACGTGAGTTCAGGTGAGTCCAATAACGCTGATGCACGTGACAAGGGAAGGCAGGTGTGCATGATGGACGCCAGGAGTGCGTGATGCAGGGCAACCTGGCACCCTCAAGCGCCAGGGGGAGGGAAGAGCGGGAGCAGATGTGACAGATGGTTTAGACCCTTTCTTCTTTAAAGTTGCTGCCCCTATCGTCACCAAGCCTATCTCCAACCTTTTTAACCTGTCTCTCCTTTCTGGGGAGGTTCCCATTGCTTGAAAGGTAGCCACGGTTCGTCCTTTATTTAAAGGGGAGATCAAGCTGATCCTAAATGTTATAGGCCTATTTCTATTTTTGCCCTGTTTATCAAAAGTGTCGGAAAAACTTGTCAATAATCAACTGACTGGCTTTCTTGATGTCGATAGTATTCTCTCTGGTATGCAATCTGGTTTCCACCCAGGTTATGGATGTGTCACTGCAACATTAAAGGCCCTCAATGTCCCCATTGCCCTTGATTCTGAGCAATGTTGTGCTGCTATTGGCCAAAGCTTTTGATACGGTAGACCGTTCCATTCTTGTGGGCCGGCTAAGGAGTATTGGTGTCTCTGAGGGGTCTTTGGCCTAGTTTGCTAACTACCTCTCTCAAAGAGTGCAGTGTATAAAGTCAGAAAATCTGCTGTCTCAGCTATTGCCTGTACCCCAAGGCTCAATCCTAGGCCCCACACTCTTCTCAATTTACATCAACAACATAGCTCAGGCAGTAGGAAGCTCTCTCATAGGAGGAGTAGAAGGCCCCTCCCCGGATGTTGTGTTAAATGCTCTACAACAAAGCTTTCTTTGTGTCCAACAAGCTTTCTCTACCCTTAACCTTGTTCTGAACACCTCCAAAACAAAGGTAATGTCGTTTGGTAAGAAGAATGCCCCTCTCCCCACAGGTGTGATTACTGCCTCTGACGGTTTACAGCTTGAGGTAGTCACCTCATACAAGTACTTAGGAGTATAGCTAGACAGTGCACTGTCATTCTCTCAGCACATATCAAAGCTGCAGGCTAAAGTTAAATCTAGACTTGCTTTCCTCTATCGTAATCGCTCCTCTTTCACCCCAGCTGCCAAACTAACCCTGATTCAGATGACCATCCTACCCATGCTAGATTACGGAGACATGATTTATAGATCGATAGGTAAGGGTGCTCTCGAGCAGCTCGATGTTCTTTACCATTCGGCCATCAGATTTGCCACCAATGCTCCTTATAGGACACATCATGGCACTCTATACTCCTCTGTAAACTGGTCATCTCTGTATACCCGTCGCAAGACCCACTGGTTGCTGCTTATTTATAAAACCCTCTTAGGCCTCACTCCCCCCATCTGAGATATCTACTTCATCCCTCATCCTCCACATACAACACCCGTTCTACCAGTCACATTCTGTTAAAAGTCCCCAAAGCACACACATCCTTGGGTCGCTTGTCTTTTCAGTTCGCTGCAGGTTGCGACTGGAACTAGCTGCAACAAACACTCGAACTGGACAGCTTTATCTCAATCTCTTCATTCAAAGACTCAATCATGGACACACTTACTGACAGTTGTGGCTGCTGTGTGTGATGTATTGTTGTCTCTACCTTCTTGCCCTTTGTGCTGTTGTCTGTGCCCAATAATGTTTGTACCATGTTTTGTGCTGCTACCATGTTGTTGTCATGTTGTGTTGCTACCATGCTGTGATGTCATGTGTTGCTGCCTTGCTATGTTGTTGTCTTAGGTCTCTCTTTATGTAGTGATGTGTGTTTTGTCTTATATTTCTATGTTATATATTTTTTTTAATTATAATTTTTAATCTCTTTTGGTAGGCCGTCATTGTAAATAAGAATTTGTTCTTAACTGACTTGCCTAGTTAAATAAAGGTTAAATAAAAAATAAAAACATTTAATAAATAAAACAGCAACAACAACAAAACATCTCTGCAACATGGCACAATGTGTTGAAATGTAGGAAGTTGGCTGGTCACGCCTGCAGAGCCCATTATGCATCTGCATAAGGTACAGTACCAATCAAAAGTTTGGACACACTTTCACCTACATTCCATGTTTTTTATTTTTTATTTAAACTATTTTCTATATTGTAGAATAATAGTGAATACATCAAACTATGAAATAATACACATGGAATCATGTAGAAACCAAAAAAGAGTTAATCAAATCAAAATATATTTGATATTTTTCAAAGTAGCCACCCTTTGCCTCGATGACAGCTTTGCACACTCTTAGCATTCTCTCAACCAGCTTCATGAGGTAGTCACCTGGAATGCATTTCAATTAACAGGTGCGCCTTGTGGAATTTCTTTCCTTCTCAATGTGTTTGAGCCAATCAGTTGATTTGTGACAAGATAGGGGTGGTATTCAGAAGATAGCCCTACTTAGTAAAAGACAAAGTCCATATTATTGCAAGAACAGCTCAAATAAGCAAAGAGAAACGACAGTCCATTGTTACTTTGTTCAATCCGGAAAATTTGTCAAAAACCATCAAGCACTATGATGAAACTGGCTCTCATGAGGCCCACCACAGAAAAGGAAGACCCAGAGTTACCTCTGCTGCAGAGGATATGTTCATTAGAGTTACCAGCCTTAGAAATTGCAGCCCAAATAAATGCTTCACAGAATTCAAGAAACAGACACATCTCAACATCATCTGTTCAGAGGAGTCTGCATGAATTAGGCCTTCATGGTGGAATTGTAGCAAAGAAACCACTACTAAAGGACACCAATAAGAAGAAGAGACTTGCTTGTGCCAAGAAACAGAAGCAATGGAAATCTGTCCTTTGGTCTGATGAGTCCAAATTTGAGATCTTTGGTTTCAACCGCTGTGTCTTTGTGAGACGCAGAGTAGGTAAACGGATGATCTCCGCATGTGTAGTTCACACCATGAAGCATGGAGGAGGAGGTGTGATGGTGTGTGGGTGCTTTGCTGGTGACACTGTCAGTGATTTATTTAGAATTCAAGGCACTTTTAACCAGCATGACTACCACAGCATTCTGCAGCAATATCCCATCCCTCCTGGTTTGCACTTAGTGGGACTATCATTTGTTTTTCAACAGGACAATGACCCAACACATCTCCAGGCTGTGTAAGAGCTATTTGACCAAGAAAAGGAGTGATGGAGTGCTGCATCAGATGACCTGGCCTCCACAATCACCCGATCTCAACCCAATTGAGATGGTTTCAGATGAGCTGGACCACAGAGTGAAGGAAAAGCAGCCAACAAGTGCTCCGCATATGTGGGAACTCCTTCAAGACTGTTGGAAAAGCATTCCAGGTGAAGCTGGTTGAGAGCATGCCAAGAATGTGCAAATCTGTCATCAAGGAAAAGGGTGTCAACTTTGAAGAATCTAAAATCTAAAATATATTTTTTGGGTTACTACATGATTCCATATGTGTTATTTCATTGTTTTGATATCTTCACTATTATAGTAACAATATATAGTATATATAGTAACAATAAAGAAAAACCCTTGAATGAGTAGGTGTGTCCAAACGTTTGACTGGTTCTGTAAGTCTGAAAACCAACTACTGAGAAGTGCGTAGGAAATAAAAGGCGTACATTTCCTAAATCTGAATTGGGCCCTAAGAGAAGAGGGAGGAGAGAAGAAGAGGGGCTGATTTTTGTTATGATGTTCAGCCTTATTGGATTTGGATTATTGTCCAGACAGATGTAAATGATAACAACACATCATATCAGAGGTTATCTTACTCCTCCTCGCTCTGTCTTACATGTGCACAAATGCACACACTCACACTTTTTGCCTCTCTTTGCTTCTCCCGGCTCTTATCGGAGCTCTATGACTGTGGCTCTTAGCCATGTGATTGGTACATTCCCAGCTCTTAGCCATGTGATTGGTACATTCCCAGCTCTTAGCCATGTGATTGGTACATTCCCAGCTCTTAGCCATGTGATTGGTACATTCCCAGCTCTTAGCCATGTGATTGGTACATTCCCAGCTCTTAGCTGTGTGATTGGTACATTCACAGCTCTTAGCTGAGTGACTGGTACATTCCCAGCTCCTAATCATGTGATTGGTCAATCCCCAGCTCCCAGCCATGTGATTGATACATTCCCAGCTCCTAGCCTTGTGATTGGTCCATTCCCAACTCCTAGCCGTGAGATTGGTCCATCCCCAGCTCCTAGCCGTGCTGAAGCCTCTCTGTCTCCACAGCCAGACCATTCAGCCTGCAGGCAGCAGCTCGACCCTTTCAGACAGCCAGTGTGGGGGAGAACGTTGCTGCCGTACTCCTGTGTGTGAGAGTGTGTGTGTATAATACTGTATATGTGCATGACTGTGTGTGTGAGATAGTGGTTTAAGCAGCCTCTTAGGATGAGCGCAGAGGGAGACAGACGGTGCTGCAATTGAGAGTTGGTAACATCGCCTCTCTTTGCCGCCTCACCCTGTCCACAGCCCATCTTGCCCTCCTCTCCCTTTCCTCTGGCTCTGATCTACAACACCGCTGGGATGTCTTCTTCTCCAGGATCCATGGACGGCAGCCAGAGGAATAGCTGTAGGTACCCACCATAGATATACGTACAGTATATATGCATATAATACAGCGCTAGAATTATATTTCTATGGTACTGACACCCGCTTGTATTGGTTTATTTCTTGATTGTTTTCTGTTTGTGTCATAATGTCTACATGCCAATGTATGGTGGAATCGCAGATGTTGATCCATGCATGATTATTAGATAGTTGTAATATTTGTAGATATGCTTCTTCTTTTTCCTGGTAGCCTTTTTTTAACTGGTTTTATTTTCATTTTTTTTTATCTGAACTTTGATAATGGTCACAGTTGTCACAAAAATGTAGTAATTTTTTGGTGGCAGTAGATTAATCTTTAAATGGGTTGGATGTAGATTCAAACGTATGGATTTAGTTTCAAGCGTGCACGGAATTCATATCAACATTATTTGATGTCAAACATTTGGAGTGAAGAGGATAAGATGCAAGCCTTCAACCACAACTGAACACACAGTAATACTAAGATACATATGTTATTAATGAATAACAAAACGTCTGGGATGGAAATTATTGGTGCTGTAACTACCAGTGATTGATGGGTGATGTGACTTATTGTGTCAGCTCAGTGTGGGCGTGCGCGCACACACACACACACACACACAGGAGATGAGAGAATGAAAGCTTTTTATTGCTTTCATTATTATTGAACCCCCCACATCCCTTCTCCTTCTGCCCTTCCATCTATCCATCCATCCATCCACCCCCCCCTCCACCGCTCCCTATCTCCTTCCATACATCCACCCATCCATCCATCCCCCTCCTCCACCACTCCCTCCTCCCTATCCCCTTCCATCCACCCATCCATCCCCCTCCTCCACCACTCCCTCCTCCACCTCTCCACCATCATGTTCAACTCCCTCCTCCCTATCCCCTTTCATCCATCCATCCACCCATCCATCCATCCATCCCCTTTGTATGTCTCAGAACATTCATGTTCCATGGTCTGTTAACACAGCCACACATTTTGAAAGCAGAATATTGGATGGTTTCGATGGAATGGTTTGACAGTGTTTAAGAAAGAGATGTGACAGGACAAGAAAGAGATGGGACAGGACAGAGCTAAGAAAGGACAGGACAGGAAAAAGATGGGACAGGACATTAAAAAGATGGGACAGGACGGAGGTAGGACAGGACAGGAAAAAGATGGGACAGGACAGAGATAGGACAGGGCAGTATAGAACAGGACAGGGAGAAAGGACAGGACATTGAACATTGGTCTCTGTAATCTATTGAAAAGCTTCACAATAACAGTGCTGTAGAGGAGAGGGAACATTAGCTGGTGGCTCTGAATAGCCCACTATGATGAAAGCCAGAGGGAACCAACAATGTTAGCAAAGCCAAAGAGAGAAAATGAAAGAAGAAGCAACTGCATATTGAAGGAATTAAAGGTTGCCCCCAAAGCATTGTTTACAGTGTGGTTGTGTGTGCATGTGGCATGTGTGCTTGTGTGTATGTGTGTGGTTTGGTTCTTACTATCCTTGTTGGTATCAGAAGTCCTCACAAGGCTAGTAAAACGAGGAAATGTTATGTAATGAGTTACTGCAGTCTGGAGTATTTTAGCCTATTTGACAGATGTTGGCACACCTGACGAATGGCATGATGCCTATACTGGGTTGGCACGATGTGGACAAGTCTGGTTCATCCTTAGGAGCAATTTCCAAATGCCTGAAGGTACCACGTTCATCTATACGCAAGCTGGAGGAAACAGGTACAAAACTATCTATATCCACAGTAAAACAAGTCCTATATCGACATAACCTGAAAGGCCGCTCAGCAAGGAAGAAGCCACTACTCCAAAACTGACATAAAAAAGCCAGACTACAGTTTGCAACTGCACATGGGGACAAAGATCGTACTTTTTGGAGAAATGTCCTCTGGTCTGATGAAACAAAAATAATACTGTTTGACCATAATGACCATCGTTAAGTTTTGAGGAAAAAGGTGGAGGCTTGCAAGCCAAAGAACACCATCCCAACCGTGAATCACGGTTGGGATGAGGGTGCTTTGCTGCAGGAGGTACTGATGCACTTCACAAAATAGATGGCATCACGAGGAAGGACGATTATGTGGATATATTGAAGCAACATCTCAAGACATCAGTCAGGAAGTTAAAGCTTGGTCGCAAATGGGTCTTCCAAATGGACAATAACCCCAAGCATTCTCCCAAAGTTCTGGCAAAATGCTTAAGAACAACAATGTCAAGGTATTGGAGTGGCCATCACAAAGCCCTGACCTCAATCCCATAGAAAATCTGTGGGCAGAACTAAAAAGGCGTGTGTGAGCAAGGAGGCCTACAAACCTGACTCGGTTACACCCGCTCTGTTAGAAGGAATGGGCCAAAATTCACACAACTTATCGTGGGAAGCTTGTGGAAGGCTACCCGAAACATTTGACCCAAGTTAAAAAAAATTAAAGGCAATGCTACCAAATACTAATTGAGTGCATGTAAACTTCTGACCCACTGGGAATGTGATGAAATAAATAAAATCTGAAATAAATAATTCCCTCTACTATTATTCCACATTCTTAAAATAAAGTGGTGATCCTAACTGACCGAAGACAGGGAATTTTTACTCTGATTAAATGTCAGGAATTGTGAAAAACTGAGTTTAAATGTATTTGGCTCAGGTGTTTGTAAACTTCCGACTTCAACTGTATATCTGTACACGAGAGATGAACACTGGGATGACATGACATAATCTTATCTATCATTGATAATCTTCTAAAAGACTGTTGTAGAACCATATTGCCTCTTCCTTCGACAGGGCTCTCCAGAGATGATTTAGCATAACTTGTGTGTGAGTTTTTTTTCCAGTAAAACATCATCTGAAATGGTGATACTGCAAGGTTATGGAATATTCATATACAGAGAAGCTCTAATCTACTGTCTGCTTGGTTAGGGAGGAGACTCACACAGTGGCTGAGGCTTGACACACTGCTCTCTTAACCAGCCGCGCCAATGAAAACTAGCGACCGTATCAGCATGCATGCACCCAGCCTGCCACAGGAGTCATTCGAGTAAGGACTTCACAGCCGGCCAAACCCTCCCCTAACCTGGACAATTGTGCACTGCCACATGGGTCTCCCGGTCACAGCCGGCAGTGACACAGCCCAGGATCAAACCCGGGTTTGTAGTGACACCTCAAGAACTGTGATGCAGTGCATTAGGCCACTGCGCCACTAGGGAGGCCCTTACAAGCAGCCCAATTCTGATCTTTTTCACTAATTGATCTTTTGACCAATCAGTTTAGCTTTGGAAAAGATCTGATGTTAAATGTTCTTAGTGGACAAAAATATCAGAATTGGGCTGCCTGTGTAAATGCAGCCAGATAGGTATTGGGTCAGTAAGGAAGGATCAAACGAAATCAAATGTGTCACATGCTTCATAAACAATAGGTATAAACTAACAGTGAAATGCTTACTTAGGAGAAGGTGACACATTGGAATGTGTTGCAGTGCAAGGAGTTTTAACAGACTAAGAAGTTGGAAACAGTGGAATATTACCAGTGGTATACTGTGTGGTACTACTTTGTACTGGTTGCTTGGTTACTTGCTGATTTGGCAGTGATGTTCCCTACTCATGGTTCTCTCTCCCACTCAGGGTTAGTGCTGATTGTCCATCGGGCTTGAGAATGCTGCAAGAAGGAGGAGGAGAAGATGGAGGAGGAAGAGGTCCATCTTGCACAATCTATTCATTGTCCATAAATGTGTTTAAAATAGGAGTAACTATGAGATAAACCATCACTGGAGGCTATGAAAATATATGTGTTGGTCACAGAAATAAGCCACCATTGGTTTACAGTTGCCTCTGGTTTAAATTAGTTTGCTGACGTAGAACACTGACAGGTCCAGCAATGAAGTGAGTAAGCGGTTGAAAATGAACATTAGATAGTTTAATGGCAGTGAATGCTTAGTGCTCTAATATATATAGTGCTTGGTAGATATAATTCTTGTTGCTCTAATAGATATAGTTATTGGTAGATATAATGGTTAGTGTTCTAATAGACATAGTTCTTGGTAGATATAATGGTTAGTGTTCTAATATATATAGTATTTGGTAGATATACAGTGAGGGAAAAAAAGTATTCGATCCCCTGCTGATTTTGTGTGTTCGCCCACTGATAAAGAAATTATCCGTCTATAATTTTAATGGTAGGTTTATTTGAACAGTGAGAGACAGTACAACAACAAAAAAATCCAGAAAAACGCATGTCAAAAATGTTATAAATTGATTTGCATTTTAATGAGGGAAATAAGTAATGCTGGAATACCCATTCACGACCCATTTTCAATGCCCTGGCTGAGGGAAGGAGGTTCTCACCCAAGATCTGACGTACATGGCCCCGTCCATCATCCCTTTGATGCGGTGAAGTTGTCCTGTCCCCTTAGCAGAAAAACACCCCCAAAGTATAATGTTTTCACCTCCATGTTTGACGGTGGGGATGGTGTTCTTGGGGTCATAGGCAGCATTCCTTCTCCTCCAAACACGGCGAGTTGAGTTGATGCCAAAGAGCTCCATTTTGGTCTCATCTGACCACAACACTTACACCCAGTTGTCCTCTGAAACATTCAGATGTTCATTGGCAAACTTCAGACGGGCATGTATATGTGCTTTCTTGAGCAGGGGGGTCCTTGTGTGCGCTGCAGGATTTCAGTCCTTCAGGGCGTAGTGTGTTACCAATTGTTTTCTTGGTGACTATGGTCCCAGCTGCCTTGAGATCATTGACAAGATCCTCCCGTGTAGTTCTGGGCTGATTCCTCACCGTTCTCATGATCATTGTAACTCCACGAGGTGAGATCTTGCATGGAGCCCCAGGCCGAGGGAGATTGACAGTTCTTTTGTGTTTCTTCCATTTGCGAATAATCGCACCAACTGTTGTCACTTTCTCACCAAGCTGCTTGGCGATGGCCTTGTAGCCCATTCCAGCCTTGTGTAGGTCTACAATCTTGTCCCTGACATCCTTGGAGAGCTCTTTGGTCTTGGCCATGGTGGAGAGTTTGGAATCTGATTGATTGATTGCTTCTGTGGACAGGTGTCTTTTATACAGGTAACAATCTGAGATTAGGAGCAGTCCCTTTAAGAGGGTGCTCCTAATCTCAGCTCGTTACCTGTATAAAAGACACCTGGGAGCCAGAAATCTTTCTGATTGAGAGGGGGTCAAATACTTATTTCCCTCATTAAAATGCAAATCAATTTATAACATTTTTGACATGCATTTTTCTGGATTCTTATTCTGTCTCTCACTGTTCAAATAAACCTACCATTAAAATTATAGACGGATCATTTCTTTGTCAGTGGGCAAACGTACAAAATCAGCAGGGGATCAAATACTTTTCCCCCTCACTGTAAGGCTTATTGCTCTAATAGACCTAGTTCTTGGTAGATATAATGCTTGTTGCTTTAATAGATATAGTTCTTGTTAGATATAACGGTTAGTGCTCTAATATATATAGTGTTTGGTAGATAAAATGCTTAGTGCTCTAATAGAGTGTTGTTAATTTGACTCTGCCAGCTCTCTCTCTAGGATGTTGAGTGGGCCTGACAGCAGTAGAGTGACTCAGTTTGCCCCCAGGTTCCCACTCCTACGCTTTTCTTATCTGCACAAACCAAAGTAGAATGCAGATAGCCTGGGCACTGTGTTCCCGTGAGTACTGTAGTGGAAACACCTCTCTCTGTGTGTGTGTGTGTGTGTGTGTGTGTGTGTGTGTGTGTGTGTGTGTGTGTGTGTGTGTGTGTGTGTGTGTGTGTGTTTGCTTTGCCATAATCATTCTAGCACATGTACGCTGGATGCAAATTAAGCTATTAAACAAAGCAAACAAAGACAGAGTGGTCTTGTCGTTCTGGCGCCCCCCTCACAGTCATTAATCAGTTCACTTTGTCATGAGGCGCTCGATACATAAATGTAATTAATCCTGTGTGCCAGACAAGCACAGATGAGCATGATGCTATCCCTAATCTTAACCCTAGCTTCATATCCACATCACAGTGTAACCCTAGCTTCAATACTAACCCTAACCTTTAGCCTAATCCTAACCCTAGCTTCATGTCCACATCCCGGTCCAACCCTAACCCTTGTCTCAACCACACCCCTAACACTAGCTTCATGTACACATGCCGGTTCAACCCTAACCCTTGTCTCAACCACAACTCTAACCCTACAGTAGCTTCATGCCCACATCCCAGTTTAACCCAAACCTCAACCATGACCCTAACCTTAACCCAAGCTTTATGTCCACATCCCAGTTCAACTCCAGCCTCAATCACTAACCCTAACCCATACGAACTCTCCACTACTGCTTACTGATCCTTTACTTCTAACTCTCCACTACTGCTTACTGATCCTTTACTTCTAACTCTCCACTACTGCTTACTGATCCTTTACTTCTAACTCGCCACTATTAACAGCGTAAGTTATTTTCATGTTGGCTACTACCTTTCTTTAAATCTGAACACTTGTGAGAAAGATACCTGCAATCTAAAAGTAACATTGCATAAATGCACTGCTACAACTGTCAAGAATGTGAGGTTCATCAGGCCACTGGTACATCTTCTTTTTAACCATGCATAACAAATTCATTTCAGAGTAGACAATCCTTCCTTTGAGTTTATAAGAACCAAATGATATGCATTATTTATATGCATTTTTAAAAATCTAATAATAGACAATAATTTGAGCTGATGCGTTTCAGAAGAATACGGGAGGGAAATTGACAGCATTGTTCTGTATTGTGTGTAATGTGTCCTCGTGAATGGTGTTTATTGCTAATCTGTTGTCTCTGTGGTGGGATGTGCTTGCGTTAGCCTACTTTCCAGTATTGGGCTGGACGAGACGGCTCGATTGTGTAGTCTGGCAACACTCTAAATGGAGACCTGCAATCAGATAATGATGTCCAGTTTCATAGAGGCCCAGCCAAAACCCTCTCACAGAATACTAATATAAATGTACTGCTTATACAGTGCCTTCGGAAAGTATTCAGACCCATTGACTTTTCCATATTTTTTACATTACAGCCTTATTCTAAAATGTATTACATTCATGTTTTCCCTCAATCTACACACAATACCCCATCATGACAAAGCGAAAACAGGTTTTTAGAAATGTTTGCAAATGTAAAAAAACGTTAAAAAAACATATTTAAATAAGTATTCAGACCGTTTGCTGTGAGACTCGAAATTAAGATCAGGTGCATCCTGTTTCCGTTGATCATCCTTGTTTCTACAACTTGATTGGAGTCCACCTGTGGTAAATTTAATTGATTGGACATGATTTGGAAAAGCACAAACCTGTTTATATAAGTTCCCACAGTTGACAGTGCATGTCAGAGCAAAAACCAAGCCATGAGGTCAAAGGAATTGTCTGCAGAGCTCTGAGACCAGATTGTTTTGAGATACAGATCTGGGGAAGGGTACTCAAAAATGTCTGCCGCATTGAAGGTCCCCAAGAACACAGTGGCCTCTATCATTCTTAAATTAAAGAAGTTTGGAACCACCAAGACTCTTCCTAGAGCTACCCTCCTGGCCAAACTGAGCAATTGGGGAGAAGGGCCTTGGTCAGGGAGGTGACCAAGAACCCGATGGTCACTCTGACAGAGCTCCAGAGTCCCTTTGTGGAGATGGAAGAACCCAGAAGTACAAACATCTCTGCAGCACTCCACCAATCAGGCCTTTATGGTAGAGTGGCTAGACGGAAGCCACTCCTCAGTAAAAGGCACATGACAGCCCACTTGGAGTTTTCCAAAAGGCACCTAAAGACTCTCAGACCATGAGAAACAAAATTCTCTGGTCTGATGAAACCAAAATGTAACTCCTTGGCCTGAATGCCAAGCGTCACATCTGGAGGAAACCTGGCACCATCCCTACTGTGAAGCATGGTGGTGGCAGCATCATGCTGTGGGATGTTTTTCAGCGGCAGGGACTGGGAGACTAGTCAGGATCAAAGGAAAGATAAACGACGCAAAGAACAATGAGATCCTTGATGAAATTCTGCTCCAGAGCGCTCAGGACCTCAGACTGGGGCGAAGGTTCACCTTCCAGCAGGACAGCGACCCTAAGCACACAGCCAAGACAACGCAGGAGTGGCTTCGGGACAAGTCTCTGGATGTCTTTGAGTGGCCCAGTCAGAGCCCAGACTTGAACCTGATCGTACATCTCTGGAGAGACCTGAAAATAGCTGTGCTGCGACGCTCTCCAACCAACCTGACAGAGCTTCAGAGGATCTGCAGAGAAGGTTGGGAGAAGCTACCCAAATACAGGTGTGCCAAGCTCGTAGCGTCACACCTACGACTTGAGGCTGTAATCTCTGCCAAAGGTGCCTCAGCAAAGTACTGAGTAAAAGGTCTCAATACTTATGTAAAATGTCATATTTCCGTTTTTTTTATTTTTTTTTATACATTTGCAAACCTTTCTAAAAACCTGTTTTTTCTGTGTCATTATGGAGCATTGTGTGTAGATTGATGAGGGAAAAAAACAATTAAATCAATTTTAGAATTAACAAAATGTGTAAAAATTCAAGGGGTCTGAATACTTTCCGAATGCACTGTGTGCTTTATAAGTGAACCTTGGTCATCCATTCTGATTACAACCCATTAAGAGTTGTTATGTAGTAATACCCACGCACCTGTTTATTGGTATGGTTGGAACATGTTTGGATGAAATACTAATGTCTATAAATACAGATTTCTTCATCAGTCAACATACAAATATTTTATTTGATAGCACATACATGAGCAATCAATCAAAAGTATTTATTTAGCCCTTTTTATATCAGCAGATGCCACAAAGTGCTTATACAGAAACCCAGCCTAAAACCCCAAACAACAAGCAATGCAGATATAGAAGAAAGGACCCTAGAAAAAACCTGAAGAGGAGCCAGGCTCTGAAGGGTGGCCAATCCTGTTCTGGCTGTGCCGGGGGGAGATTATAACAGTACATGGCCATTAAGGCCAGATCGTTCTTCAAGATGTTCAAATGTTCATAGGCAATAATCAGTGGTTGTAGAGGGTGCAACAGGTCACTACCTCAGGAGTAAATATCAGTTGGCTTTTCATAGCCGAGCATTCAGAGGTCGAGACAACAGGTGTGGTGTGGTGTGGTGTAGAAAGAGAGAGAGAGAGAGAGAGAGAGAGAGAGAGAGAGAGAGAGAGAGAGAGAGAGAGAGAGAGAGAGAGAGAGAGAGAGAGTCAAAAACAGCAGGTCCGGGACATGATTCAATCATCTTGGCACAGTATATATGACTAATTTCATATTTACAACATATTTACAGCAATTTTACTATGTCAAGCCGAGTTGAGACACATTCTACAGGGGCAGAATATCTTTATTTCTCAGGGTTAACAAAGTCAAAGCCAACTAACCACAGTAATGAAAACACACTGGAGTCCCTTAGGAACCCCACTACCTTTAATTCATCCTCAAAAAAAAGCACAACACAAACATACATATGCACGTACACAGGCACACAAACACACACATAAAAAAAAAATCACAGACACTCTGTACACACACACACACACCAACCACACTCAGCAGCACACATACAACGATAAAGAGTGGAAGGGCAACAGTGAGTGATGGAGAGAAAGAGGGGAAGCTATAGAAAGAAAGGGGGAGAGAGACTGGGGACAGCTGCTGATAATGGGGACGTCAACTGTACTCGCTCTCTTTCTCTCTCTTTCTCCCACTAGCCGTCCCAGTCTCTCTCTCCCTTTTGTGACTTAGATCGTTCTTATATAACGGACTCTCCCCGTCTGAGAGAAACAGTTAGCTGAAGTGACACTGTGTCGTCTGAAATCTCCAGGCTCTGTCATCATCCAGACAGACAGAGATGGTCAGTAGGCTATGTCACCGTCCAGACACAGACAGTCAGTTTCTTTTCAAAGGCCCAAGCTCTAGGGCATCTGATATCACAGCATTTTGTATCAAATTATTTCATGCAACAGAGCTACAATAGTGCATATGGGATGCTGTACAGACCTGTAATCCACGCTAGTAACCACCTGTAATCAATGCCGGTAATCATTAATTGTTATTTAAGTTTAGCTGTTAAAAGCCCAGTGCAGGCAAAAATGTGATTTTCTTGTGTTTTATATATATTTCCACACTATGCGGTTGGAATAACACTGTGAAATTGAGAAAATTATGATAATGACCTTTCAATGTATGAGCTGTTTGCCTGTTTTGATGGGATGGAGTTTTGGCCTGCCTAGTGACTAGACCAATACAGACCAGGTCCAAATATCTCTGCCAATAACAGCTAGTTTTCAGTTTTCCCCTCCCCACTCAGACCACTCCCAGAACGGCCAAGCAAAATTCTTGTTTGAGAAACTGTTCTTTGCTAAGAAGCTATTTTTGTTTCTTTTTGACCATTTTTATTGAAAAAAAATAATCACAGAAATGTACTTCATTTTTACCCAGAAATGATGCTATTGAGATTTAAATGAAAATATCTCGGCCCTGTGTAGCGGATAAGGTGCCAGCCCAGGTGAACGAGGCGGAGCCTGCCCAGGTTAAGTTAAAGGAGGCGGATCCTCCCCAGGTGAAGCCAAAGGAGATGGAGTCTAGCCAGTTTAAGCTGAAGGAGGTGGAGCCTGCCCTGGTGAATCTGAAGGAGAGGCAGAAGTTCTTTGAAGAGGCATTCCAGCAAGACATGGACCAGTACCAGTCCACCGGCTACCTGCAGATCAGTGAGAGGAGAGGTGAGAGTCCCTCCTTAACGCCTTATCTTCAATGGAAAAGTATGGTCACAGTGACAGATGGTGTGTGTATACTGGTGCATTTCCAATAAGGATTTACCCGTGTTTTACCCAAAAGGTTCACACTTTGTTTCGATCTACATGGGCCAGAATCTGGTTTACACTGGGCCATGGCTCCGGCAGACCTGCACCTTCTCAAAACAGATTTGAATTATCAAGACATTGTTGATTTTGCTCACCACAAGTCTTTAGTGTCACACTATTGATGGAAAAAAACAGCTTACATTAAGATAAAACACTGGCGACTCATTGGTGTGGGGGTAAGTCTCATTGGAAAAGCACCGGTTGTGTGTGCGTGACTGCGTGGCTGGCTAGTAACAGTTCCCTCTCTCTTTACTCTGCCCCACCCTGCTGTCCTGCCCTGCTCTCCTCGTATCCTTGAGGTATGCCGCCTCAGCTGTCAACCATCCCTCACAGTGCACTGTGTGTTTGTAACGCGTGATAACACCAGTGTTACAACAGATACTGTTCCTGCAAGGTGATGAATCCAGGACAATGATTGAACACAGACACAACACTGGAATAACTTCAGACAGGATAGAACCATACAGACACCGCCTGGAATGATTTACGACAGGATAGAACCCTAGACACCAGGCTGGAATCAATTTAGACAGGATAGAACCCTACAGATATCAACCTAGAACAATTTCAGGGTTTCTGGCAAGTCAGTGAGGATTGATTAAAACCATTTTTCAGATGAAGATCAGCTCTTTTAATGGAACATGATTTCTTGAAGGTTGGGTTTGAATAATCGGAAGGTTTGAAGAATAGTCAGTAAGCTAGCATGCAAGATTCTGTTGCGGGTTCAAATATAAATATTTGCCGAAAGCAGTTAATGATTTTGGCTTTTTATTTGTTTGAGAGTTTTAAAACAAAAAGGCTTCGAGGCTCTTCCTGGACTCAGCCCCTTGCCGTTGCATTCTTGGTGAATTGCTGTATGCGTTGGTGACTAACACCTGTGTCTTGCTGCTCAGGGCCAATAGGCAGCTTTTCATCCATGGAGGTGAACGTAGACATGCTGGACCAGATGGACCTGACGGACATGTCCGACCATGAGAGCCTTGACGTCTTCCTCCACTCTGGGGGAGAGGACAACAGCATTGCCTCGCCCATGCTGGGTATGACACAGACACACATATAAACAAACATGCACAGTAAACAGCAACTTAATACTTCGATTAGTTCTCGGGCACTGCACAAAACGTCCCTCCTCTGTCTCTCAGGTCCAGACGTGGAGTCGTTAACCACAGAGATCACACTGCAGGTTCCCACCCAGGCTGAGCTAAGACACACGCTCTCCTCCCTCTCATCCGCTGACAGGCAGGACACCAAGGCCAGGGAGGATGAAGGGGGTAGGGAGGACCACATCCACTGTACTGCCGGGGTGCAATCATACGAAACAGAGGTTCCCCCCAACACAGGCCTAGCAGGGAGGCCACTGCTCCAGCCACCCAGAAGCCAGACACTTAAACACTGAGGACAGCAGCTCACAGGCCACGTAAAGGCCAGGGTAGAAACGAAGACACTGAACGGCCCAAAACCCTGCGAGGACTGGTTGCGATGCATGGAAGAAGAGATGCATCATTTATGTTCACTGTATTTTCATCCGTTTTGTAAAGAACTAAT
Source organism: Oncorhynchus clarkii lewisi (assembly GCF_045791955.1). Lineage (NCBI taxonomy): Eukaryota > Metazoa > Chordata > Actinopteri > Salmoniformes > Salmonidae > Oncorhynchus > Oncorhynchus clarkii. The sequence goes on from NC_092164.1 coordinate 43,978,199, forward strand.
TCCATGTTGAACATTGTGGTTACAGTATTATTCCCCCCCACATCTCTTGACTTGGTAATAAACATTTCACCCCCTTGTACTGCCATTTCTCATACTGATCCCTTAGTGCCATTTCAGAATGAAATGAAATTGGAATAGAACGACAATGTTCCATAGTCCCGCTCCACTAGTCTGTTGATTTATAACCCAGCCTGAACCCTTTGAACAGAGACAGCTGACCGGCGCCACCGCAGACGAGCGCTACGTACATTCCCGGTTTCTTTTCTTTACTAGAGGCCATTGCACACACCTGAATATGTTGTCAGAACATGATTATATCATACAGCTGCTTGAAGCGCCAGCACTGCCTGCTAATGGCTCACAGGTGTGGGTGATTGGCAGGTTATTGCAGAGTGAGAGGTGGACTAAGTATCCTCTCGGTCTGGTTGGGTCTTAACAGTGTTGGTTTGACACCTTTTTGTTATTACACCTTTTAGATATTTCCATTTTTGCTATCACCATTTGAACTTAAATGGGTCTGGTAGGGCTGGCCGTCTAGAGTGGCAGGACAGAACTCGCCCTGGACCCTGGTAAGTACACTGTTTCCTGGGTACATTAAAGACATCTGTCCGCTTACCCTTGTTTGACACTGAATGCACACACTTGTATCAGGCTTGGACCCCTAGACATGGAGTATACTTATTTGTAGAATGGCTAACTAGTTTCGTAACATGACAGCTTCAGAACACCACAACGACAGACACGCAGGTTCAAAAGAAAAGACAGTGAATTGTCTGTACGTTTTTATTAAACCTTTAGTACAAACTGCAAAAGTAAAAAACTGGCAATATAACCAACATGAACTCTTTCCAAGTGGAAGGAAAGATGGAGACGCAGTGCTAATAAATTAACTTGCCAGACCGTGAGCAATAGTTTATACTGTAGAAAAAGAAAATTGCAAAGAAATCTGAATAAAATACATTGTAAGGCCATAAAAACTTAACCACTTTTGTTGAAAACGACCGACTTGGTTTTCATTAAATATTCCTAAAACAGTTCAGTCTTCTGTAAAGGACAACAACCAACAAACTGGATAATAGGATCACCTTGTCAGCCACCACTGGCAAGCTCAGTGCAACATGAGGAGCTACTACATTGTTGAATTTTCAGTACATTTTTGTGAACATATGTTCCCTTTTCTTTAAAAAAAGTAAAGCTAAAAGGAAAAAAAAAACCTTAAAAAAAAACTAGGGGGCCATAGCTACTCCATATCTTTGTCTTAGTGATGTAAGCAGCACTTAAAATGTATACACGTAACCAGAGCAACCCTGTAAGCATCAAACTCACACAGATGAAGAAACTGAAACGTAAGGCTTTTCTTCATCAAGCACTTCCTCCCTTGCTTCCTGTAATACCTTTAAAAATGGTATCATTTTCCTTCCTTCACCCCAGAAAAGGCTTGAGTATTTAAAGACATTTACAGGATTATGTACAAAAATGTATGTTGTGTTGGACCTTCTGCTAAAATAATTCATAATACATCTGAAAAAAAGGGAAAAACCTAAAATACACACCCCAAAACAAAAAAAACTTGGATTTCCATATTTCACATTTCACACCCTTTGACTAGTGACTCTACTCGCACATTAGAACAAAAACACAATCAAAATAGAAAATAATAAAATTATTAATGTTAACTGATACAGATGAAACAGTAGGACTGGAAGAATGGAATGTTAACATGATTGCACATCGAGAAGAGGAGAGCCGAGAACCCTAACCCTATGGGAGAGGAGAGCCTAGAACCCTAACGCCCTGTGGGAGAAGGGGCTAGCAGTTAGCCAGCACCCCACCTTTCTTTTGTATTGTTATACAGTAATAATAACCAACAGCACCAAAAACAATGGATCTCTTTGTTGAGTATCAGGCACAGTTTTCACTTGCTAGCGAAGGAGGCCTCCCTCCTACTACAGAGACAGAGACCAGCGGCACCGAGGTCTGTATTTCTGACATACAGCCATGGCACCTTGGTCCGTTTGACATACAGCCACAGCACCCCAGGCTGTGTTTCTGACATACAGCCATGGCACCACTAGTTCCACAAGTAACAAAGAAAAAGGAAACAACGATGACAAAATAAACACAGAAGACTTCCTCAAAATCTAAAAATCAAAGCTAAAATCCCAAATAAAACAAGCCAGCCAAAACACATCTGCCTTTCAAGTTCTACCTGGCGTGGGTTAGGGAGCAACAGGCCCTGAACAACAGGAGCTTCTGCAGGCAGAGGAGAATAAAAATAACTCATCTTCAAAAACTAAAGATGAGAGAACTTTGGGTTCTACTTGTGTCATTTCAATAAAATGAAAAAAGGAGCACCTTCTCCACTCATCCCTTTGTTCACAGTTGAGTGACAGATGGCGATGGGTCTGACTGCAACACATTGGGGAGGGGGGGGGGTGGGGGGGGCAGTGACAGGGGCACAACATTTACCTGTGAACATTTCAATTAATGCTAACCCCCCCCCCCTCCGAAAAAAAAAACTGAAAAAAACATTTTCCGTGCTAGTGCAAAAAAAGACTGCTTGCTTTCACAAGTTTGCCATACTAAGGGGGTGGGTGGGCTAGTTCGTCATAGTAAGGTTGTGTGGGAGATTTGGGGCATTATATTTTTTCTTTCTTTAAAAAAAGGACAAGTGATTCTCCAAACTAAGATGGAGGGGCAGTGGGGGGTGTTAACGTCCTCATGTGACCGCTGCAGGAGACAGGTGGGAAGAGGAGAGGCGGGACAGGGACACCTCCACGGTCTCTCTCTTCCGGGGTCCGCGTTTAGGTGGTGGTTTGATTGGGCTTGCACCGTTCCATTTCTCGGTCGTCTTCCCCAGGGCCTTACCACACACCTGCTTCACCAAGCTGTTGATCTGCTCCTGGGGGGGCGAAGGCACGGGGGGCACAGCCAGAGAATGGAGGAATTAGACAGAACATATGCGTTACAATGAACACTGCACTATAAATTAACAAATATCATATTTATCCAAACATTGCACGTTACACCACTCCGCTGTTGAAGGTTCTGATCAATTCTACCCAGATAAGAGCGGGTCATCCCAGCAAACCAAAATTGTTCCAAAAAGTTCTAATGACACAAAAACTGTCAAGTTGTGCTGATGATTATACAATTTTTGTATAAAACATTCACCTGATTGCAAGACCGTTCCCAGAACACATTTATTACATTACTTGGAAACATAAGAAACTTACAGTGCCTTGCGAAAGTATTCGGCCCCCTTGAACTTTGCGACCTTTTGTCACATTTCAGGCTTCAAACATAAAGATATAAAACTGTATTTTTTTGTGAAGAATCAACAACAAGTGGGACACAATCATGAAGTGGAACGACATTTATTGGATATTTCAAACTTTTTTAACAAATCAAAAACTGAAAAATTGGGCGTGCAAAATTATTCAGCCCCTTTACTTTCAGTGCAGCAAACTCTCTCCAGAAGTTCAGTGAGGATCTCTGAATGATCCAATGTTGACCTAAATGACTAATGATGATAAATACAATCCACCTGTGTGTAATCAAGTCTCCGTATAAATGCACCTGCACTGTGATAGTCTCAGAGGTCCGTTAAAAGCGCAGAGAGCATCATGAAGAACAAGGAACACACCAGGCAGGTCCGAGATACTGTTGTGAAGAAGTTTAAAGCCGGATTTGGATACAAAAAGATTTCCCAAGCTTTAAACATCAAGGAGCACTGTGCAAGCGATAATATTGAAATGGAAGGAGTATCAGACCACTGCAAATCTACCAAGACCTGGCCGTCCCTCTAAACTTTCAGCTCATACAAGGAGAAGACTGATCAGAGATGCAGCCAAGAGGCCCATGATCACTCTGGATGAACTGCAGAGATCTACAGCTGAGGTGGGAGACTCTGTCCATAGGACAACAATCAGTCGTATATTGCACAAATCTGGCCTTTATGGAAGAGTGGCAAGAAGAAAGCCATTTCTTAAAGATATCCATAAAAAGTGTTGTTTAAAGTTTGCCACGAGCCACCTGGGAGACACACCAAACATGTGGAAGAAGGTGCTCTGGTCAGATGAAACCAAAATTGAACTTTTTGGCAACAATGCAAAACGTTATGTTTGGCGTAAAAGCAACACAGCTGAACACACCATCCCCACTGTCAAACATGGTGGTGGCAGCATCATGGTTTGGGCCTGCTTTTCTTCAGCAGGGACAGGGAAGATGGTTAAAATTGATGGGAAGATGGATGGAGCCAAATACAGGACCATTCTGGAAGAAAACCTGATGGAGTCTGCAAAAGACCTGAGACTGGGACGGAGATTTGTCTACCAACAAGACAATGATCCAAAACATAAAGCAAAATCTACAATGGAATGGTTCAAAAATAAACATATCCAGGTGTTAGAATGGCCAAGTCAAAGTCCAGACCTGAATCCAATCGAGAATCTGTGGAAAGAACTGAAAACTGCTGTTCACAAATGCTCTCCATCCAACCTCACTGAGCTCAAGCTGTTTTGCAAGGAGGAATGGGAAAAAATTATTAACTTAAGGGGGCTGAATAATTTTGCACGCCCAATTTTTCAGTTTTTGATTTGTTAAAAAAGTTTGAAATATCCAATAAATGTCGTTCCACTTCATGATTGTGTCCCACTTGTTGTTGATTCTTCACAAAAAAATACAGTTTTATATCTTTATGTTTGAAGCCTGAAATGTGGCAAAAGGTCGCAAAGTTCAAGGGGGCCGAATACTTTCGCAAGGCACTGTATGAGGGGAATGTTCTATGCGGGTTGTTACAGATGTTGTGGACAACATTTTTGTGAATGTTAGGAAGACATTCAAAGGATATTTAATTTAAAACATAAAAAATAAAAAATAAACATTTTATCTAAAACATTCAAATAATGTTTTCATCATAATGTTCGATAAAAGCCGAACTAGAACTTATGCCTCTATTCAATCCGTATCGTGGAAGTTCAGCCTTAAAGCCCAATTTAAAGGCAATGTTCCCACAGCGGCAGAGACAGTATTAATGTTAAATGCTGTATACGATGGCTCAATCAGAAATGTTATGATCATTTTCCATCGCGCAATCTGTAACGCTTAAATTGAATAGAGCCCTTAATCGGAATGTTAGCTAATGTCCTGGGAATGTTCCCGGTTTTCTGGGATGGAATCTTACCTCATCGTAACGATACATCATCTTGAGGCCTCTGCAGGACTTGTGATTCTCCACGTATCTCAAAGCACACTCCAAACAGAAGACAACGTTCTCATTCTCCTGGACCACCTGGGATGGACATCACAACTCAGAATTCAACACATCTTTTCATGGAATGGTAAACTAAATTCATCTTTGCATTTAAACCATTTAGCAGACGCTCTTATCCAGAGCGACGCACAGGAGCAATTAGGGTTAAGTGTCTTGCTCAAGAGCACATGGACAGATTTGTCACCAAGTCAGCGTATGGATTCGAACCAGCGACCTTTTGGTTACTGGCCCAATGCTCGTATCCGCTAGGTTACCTGCCGCCCCGTACATGGAGTGGTTAACTACATTCACCCTTGCCCAGCACTATCTCCAGTCCCGACCCAAATTAACCCTAGCACTATTCCCCATGGGCCAGCTCTCACCATGGACAGGTAGCAGAGGTGTTGGCAAGTCTGGCAGCGTCTCTCTGACGACTCCAGCGCCAGCCACTTCCTGGGTTTCTTGCGTCCATCACCGGGCAACAGGCTGTTATCATGTGTTCCGTAGCGGGCAGAGGACAGAAGCCCTGCCTCGTACAGTTCCTGTCGTTGTCTCATCTCTATGTTCCTATTAGAGCGGAGCAACAACTCAGTGATTCAGAACACGACAATTCACAACGTTGTGATTAAAGCTCAGTACAGCAAACAGTACTATCTAAAGGTCTTTCCGCCCTGACGTAGACAGTAAGCCCACCCATTAAATCATGGAGTGTATTTGAAACAGAAGATTTCGGGATATTTTCAACTTGGCTTTGAGCACAGTTCGACTGAGCTATGTCTTCGATCATACTGACATGGCAACAGAGGATGAAGAACAAGGCCGTGACAGCATCCAAGTTTTGATGTGCCCGGTTTCCATGGCTACCGACCTGAGGTCTTTGAGAAGGGCGGAGATCGTAGTCAGAATGTGCCCGTTCTCGCGTTTGGATTCGGCCGTGGCGATCTGGTAGAGTAACTTCTCCATGGAGAAGGGTTTGGCTATGTGCCGGCATTTCAGGTCCTACAGTGGGAAGGCAGAGAGACACTGCGTTAACACAGAACATTGACAGAATATCCTACAGCCTTTTGTATCAACCAGATCACACATGACACTACACTAATCAACAGGAACAAAAACCTGTTTAGACTGTAGAGCAGTGCTGCCTAACCCTGTTCCTGGAAAGCTACAATACCCTCCTGTAGGTTTCAGCTCCAATCCCAGTTGTAACTAACCAGATTAATCTTATCAACCACCTAATTATTAGAATCAGGTGTGCTAAATTACATTTGAAGCCAAAACCTACAGGACGCAGTAGCTCTCCAGGAACAGGGTTAGGCTAGGGCTCCCGAATGGCGCAGCAGTCTAAGGCACTGCATCTCAGTGCTAGAGGCGTTAATACAGACCCTAGTTCGATCCCAGGCTATATCACAACCGTGATCTGGAGTCCCATAGGGCGGCGCACAATTAGGGCGGTGCATAATTGGCCCAGCGTCGTCTGGGTTAGGGGAGGGTTTGGCCGTGGTAGGCAGTCATTGTAAAATAAGAATTTGTTCTTAACTGACTTGCCTGGTTAAATCAAAATAAATAGCTCATTGTCTGCCACAGTGTCTCTATGTCTCTAAATGGCCACAGGGTGGCAGCTCCGGCTTCAGACTCACCTTAGCAGCCTCATATCCCAGGTTCATCCACTGTGGGGTGGCAAAATGCACAGTTTCCGACACACTGTAGCCACAGCAGACCTTGGACACAAATGTCCCGGGGAAGCAGACCACGAACTGACCGCTCTGCTGGACGGTGCGGTGGACCTTGATACCCTCTCGACAAAGCACCTCTGGAGAGATCATGATGTTCTTCTCCAGCATCTCCAGCCCAGGGGTCCCGTTGGCCTGCAGCAGTGTGTGAACCACCTTGTCAAGCTTCACCTTCTCCTCAGCAGGAATAGAATACCTGGTAGGGCGAGAGAGGACCAATCAGGCTCATGCAAGAGTGTGTGTTATGCTGAACATCGGCTGTGCTGTGTAACCCCTCAGCTTTGAACAGTCAGAGTTAGGTCGGTCTGTGCTTACGCTCTGCCTCAAAAAGTTAGAGAAAGATTGAGAGCGAGAATGAGATCCTAAAGAGGTGGCTTTCCTGTGGGGATCATAGCCTGTAGACAGACTGCAGGTAGAGCTGTCTGTCTGTCTGTCTGTGGTTTCATCTGTCAAATGGAGGATGGTGATTGCATATTAGAATGAGACCTCTTTTTAACAGATTCACTGGACAACTAAGTACTCTGGGAATAGTGTAACAGACTTAAGCTTGTCCTAGGGCATCCCAAATTAGCACTTCCTGTAACTTTCGGACATTCAGACAGAATGAAAAGATGAGTGGAACATTCATACTTCATGATAGCAGGCAGTCAATTATGATGATTATGACTTGCCTTCATCTCAGGAACCTCCTAGCACATTTCTACTCACCTGTGTCACCACCAATGGGCAGGTAGCACACATGGGGAGGGAAGGGTTGGGCTGGTGGATGTCTAGAGCCACCGCCCTTTCTCAAACCCTTCATTACCATTACATTCAAGTTGGGCTAATGCAAAGAGATTAAACATTGCCTTCATAACAGGTCAATACACAACACACCAACGCCTGTGGCTTTCGCTGCCACCCAAACATTTCTTGTTGTAAGTAAATGTAGCTCTAATGCGAGCCACTTTGGCATCAATACATATTTTCAAAAGACTGGCGTGTGTTCAATGAAGGTGGAATTTGATCAGCTAATTACAAGTCTGATCCGAGTTATCAATGGCATTATGTTTTATATCACATATTCCATGTCACCTTAGAAAAACCACACATCTTTGTAATGTCTTTGTACAGTACACATGTACCTGTGAGGAGGAAGAGAGGGAGGTGGTCATGTTGGGATACTTACCAAATGCAGTCAGCACCAGTGTGTAAGTAATCAATGTATGGAAGGCGGTTTTGGTCTCGAGACCAGCATGAGGTAGAAAAGACCATGCCAATGTTCAGCCAAGGAATGGTGACCCCTACGGGGAGAGAAAAGTCAGTTTTTACATAGCAGACACCACAACAGGCATCACATTGTCTCAGAAAGACGTGCGCCTCAGGGGTGAGGATGACGGGTTGGAAATCTCACCGGGCACAGCTCCAAGATGCCGCAGAATGGATCCAGAATTATTAGGGAGGACAGTGAGGTTCCATCCATGTCTGAAACGGAGAGAAGAACAGTCATTACACAGTGGCCAGTCAAGAGATATATGTTTTAACTCTATGGTTATTACGCCACGCATTACTGTGTTTAGGGTGTGATGACATTGGGTTCTTACTTAGAAAATGGCTCTGACTTTCCCACGGGGAAGCCACTTCCGTGTGTGTTGGTGTCCACTTTCCCATAATGCACGGCCACATGGCAGTGCCTCTGCTCCACTATCCTCCAGTATTCTTGCTGTAAAGGAAGACAAATAGGAGAAACGATAGATAAATCTGCGTACTGAACAAAACAAAAATGTACAGTGACTAATAAATGGAGGTCAATGGAATGCTACAGTAGTGAGCTGACCTCTACATGAAGGCCAGTAGGGATTGAGACTAGTTCCATTCTTACCTCGACCTCAGCAGCCCCAGGCTCTTTGTTAAAACACATGATCATGGTGTTCCTGGCTATCCTGAAGAAGTTGGTGAGCGATACAGATTTCCCCTGCAACAAGAGAAGCCACATCAGGACAGAACAGCTAGCATCAAACAAAGTCAGGTACCCTGTAAACGCACGTACTGTATCGCAAGTCTCTGCTGCTGCATGTCTGTCCTGAAAGTTTCCGAGCTTGACTGTAGTTAATATGAACCTTAGCCGGGACACCTCAGAATGAAGGGGTGTTGATAGTCAATAAATCTGCCTGTACCGTCCCTGGATTTAATACCCCGCTGAACTACACCCTCTCCTCACCCCTCTTCTATGTGAAAGCTAGGTTACTGTACTGAACTCACATCTCATGGGTCTGCTTGTGTTGGGGATTTGGTTACAAGAAAAAGAAGGAAAAGATTGAAATGGAATCCAGACTAGAACAGTGTTTAAGATGTCATGATCAGACAGGTTCAGAGGAAGGAGACGGTTAGAAACAACACCACACTCAGGCTCTTCCATGGGAAGAGCAGCAGGGGCAACATCTGGGTCATGAAGCTGTGGTGTGTGTGTGTGTGTGTGTGTGTGTGTGTGTGTGTGTGTGTGTGTGTGTGTGTGTGTGTGTGTGTGTGTGTGTGTGTGTGTGTGTGTGTGTGTGTGTGTGTGTGTCGATGTCTGGGCAGGGGTAACAGAGGCAGAGCAGAACGATGTTGAGTAGAGAGGCAGTGGCCTGCTGTCTGTGGGTCCATTTCACCCAGCTCAGCACTGACCTACATTCCATCAGCTAGAACAGAACAGAGCAGGCAGACAAACAGGAAGACTGGAGCTACACTACCAGGTTTGCCTTGTAGCATGAGCAGAGCATGAGAATAATGAACAAAAACATAAATTTAAAAAGGATGTGCAAAGTTGTTGCCCTTGCATCACCTTGTAAATACACTTGTGCTGGTCGCTGAGAACCCCCTTCTCCTCATCCTCATCTTCCTCCTGCTGTGTCATTTCCCCATTCCTCTTTTCCTGAGAGAACAGCCTCCGGCGTCCCACCTTGAGCTGCTGACTGTCCAGCTCCTTCAGCCGGCTGCACAGCTGACCGTTGCTGTGCTGCACCAGACTGCCGGCCAGCCCGTTCTTGGGCTCGTAGCGTGGCAGGGTCAGGCTACTCTCCGTGTGGCCCTCCAGGGGCCCCCTGCGGCGCTCCAGGCCCTCCTTCTCCTGCAGCACCTCCCTCTCCAGGCGCCGGTGCTCCTCTAGGGACAGAGAGTCATAGGACAGTAGGTATTGGAGGTAGGACTCCTGCAGCTTGGCCAGCCGGTCCTGGGCTGACTTGGGGATCCGCAGCAGATCAGCTAGTTTACTCCACTTCTTCAGGTCCATAACCTGCTGCATGCCGCCCATGTCATTAATTAGCTGGAAGAACCGAGCCAGGTCCACCTCGCAGCCACCTGGGGGGAAGAGACAGATCGATGGGGTCAGATAGAGTTAACCCTAAACCCACAGCTGCCTGGGGAGAGAGAGATGGGTTAGGGTCTATGGCCATGACTTTAACACTCCTACAGTAATGATCAAATCAAATTGGTCACATACAAATATTTAGCAGATGTTATTGTGGGTGTAGCGAAATTCTTGTGTTCCTCGCGCCAACAGTGCAGTAGTATGATAGCACTACAAATTTGGACCGTATTCTCAAACCGATTCAGTAAACATTTATTTCAGCCATATAGACTGACTGGGCTAGAGGCTGTTTAAAACACATCAAGCTGCTGAGTGAGAAATCTAAAATGACAGACAAGCTGCTGGGTATAGTTATATTGTCTCAGACATACAGGCCACATCTGAACACTGATATTGACCTCACAGTATAAATACCAGATACGGTTGGTGGAATGCAACAAACATTTTATTGGATTGTCAATAATGTCGATACCCAATTTTTGTGATGTTTGCTAAAGAGGTCCGTTTTGCGACAGTCGTCCAGCCTATGTGAGTGTGTCTGACTGTCAGACTAACTGATGACCAGTGTTAGGGTAGTGTTGCTGGTAAAGTATGGACAGTCAGACTCACCGATGAGTGGGGGGTCTTCCATGGTGATGCCCTGAGATTTGAGGTGCTTTTTGATGCAGGCTAGCCTCTGTACGTTAGGGCCCCAGCGACGGCCCAGCTTGTGGATGCGCTGCACCTGGGTCACAAAGCGCATCTCATCGTTCAGTTTGCACTCTGGGCGCCAATCAGCCGGGGGAACCACCCGACACAGTCCGCAGGGCTCCGCCCCCTCCCGCACAGAGTCCAGGTACACCAGGGGGTCCTGGAACTCCCGCTGGGTGGGACAGAACTCTGGTGCCTCACCCAACGCTGCCCAGCTCGCCTTGCTCCTCTCCGCCCTCTCCCTCTCTTTATCCCGCTCCTTCTCCCTTTCCCACTCCCTGTCAGGCCGGGGCTCTGTTGGTTTGTGAGGGGTATGCCCGGGGGTGTGGCCAGGGATGTGGCCAGGCGACTCTGAGGTAGTTGAGCGGTTAAGGGTGTGGTTAGGGTTAGAGGCAGCCTGCACCCGGTGCTGTGCTTGTCTGATGAACATCAACTTGCCGGCTGACGCTCGCTTGGGCCGCTGACGCCCTGGCTCTGGATTGGCTAGTGGTGTGGAGGGAGGGGGTGGGGCTAGCAGGGAGGGGGGAGGGGTGGTTTCCATGACGATGTGTCCATTAGGGACCGAGGCCTTGCCCTGACACGCTTTCTTACTGCGTGTCTCCAGAGGGCTGGTCTGGTGCTTGGTCTTACCGTCCAGGGGGCTTCTCTGGTTCTGTTTGGTCTTCTTACGGTTGGGGTTAGTCTCCAGGACGACCAGCTTACCCTGGGAGTCAGCCACCGCCCCGATGGCAGCCACCGCCACCTCCAGCCTCCGCTTGGAGTTCCTCAGTCCCTCACGCCCCTGCCTGCCCACCTCCTGCTTGGCACAGAGGTGCCCGTTGAAGCGCACTCCGCCCCCGTTGGTCACCTTGTGCACCCCATTGGATAATAGCACCTGTTTGCTTGTTTTTGCTTTGCTATTCTGGGCTTTTCCTGAGTTGGAGAGGGGGAGTCGCTGGTGGCGCTGGAGGTGGTTGTGGTGGCGATTGTTGCTATGGGCTTTATGGGTAGCAGCAGTGCTGTGTTTGCGCTTGTTCAGTTTGGTTTTCTTGACCAGTTCTTGTTTTCCTTTGGTGTGTGTGACGAGGCCATTCACAGTTTTGGACGGCAGTCTGAAGTCTTTCGTTTTTTTGGCACCGGCCGTGTGCATGCCTGTCTGGGACGCCCGTGTGACTCCGTTCACTTTAGAGACCTGAGAGTGGGAGGCGAGAGAGAGAGACCAGAAACATGGAGTTGTTTATTCACATACTGTAGTGCAGCAACATAGAACACAGAATCACTGCACTAACACTCTCGGGAGCTGGCGCTTGACATTGAAGTAAAAACTCCAAGCAAACATTAACTCGCAGAAAAGGCTATAAAAGTAAAGAGTTAGGGTTAGAACTAAATGCTATGCGGAAATTGCTGCCATTCATTAAAGCCTATACAGGGTTGCTGTACTTTCAAATCAGCTAGTTATAGACAAACACTTTTCTCACAGGGCAAAAAACAGATCAGTATCAGCTTCAACAGATGAAAAAGCCATCCTGGCCCTAACATGGAGAGTGAGGTTCACTTCAGAGCCAACTGCTGTATGTACAAAACGGGTTACTACTTGAAACCCCATCCCAGCAGAAAGCCAGTTATATTTGGTATGGTTTCCTTAACCTCTTTAATGGCGAAAATAAACATTATTTTTTTTTGCAGATCTGAGAACCCCTGCTGAACATGTGAGCTCTAATGTAGGTAGTTTGGGTTACATCGGGGACCTAACTGGCTAATGGCAGCTGGGGGAATAAAGCCACCCAGACCCACCAGTGGAAGAAGCAGAGTCGACTCTCTCTCAGTTCCCTCTCTCCCGTCATGTTTTTTTACTTGCCCTAGTTTTAGTGCTGCCCCTAAACCACCCTGCCCCAGAACATGATACAGACTAGCATCAACCTGAACGGGAACAAATGTCATTCATGTTAATATACGTGTGTGTGTGTGTGTGTGTGTGTGTAGTAAAATGGAAAAGTTGTGTGTAGTCAAAACAGAGGGGATGTCTGGACTGAGACCCTGGGGTTTCTGGCAGCTGGACACCAGCTTTCTGCTTAGACCCCACTAGCTGCTCTGCTGTTCTTCCCACTGCATCCCTGTCCCTTTGAGTAGCACCCTGTTGTAAGTGAACCTAGTAGCCGTGCTGTAAGCGAACTATGCAGAGGAGATGAGAGGATGGCGTTATCGAACCAGCGAGGTGCCAGAGGGAGGTGACAGCAGGCTTGACGGCTGCGTTTGAAGCAGGGCCGCAGCTGTATTGTATTCCTATCAGGTGCAGCCAGCACAAAGAGAGGCTATTAAAAGATAAGGGGAGTGAAATGTGACCCCCTTCATCAATCCTGTCCCCTTCCACTCCAACAGTGGAAAAATACAGAGGATAGAGAGCGAGAGGGGGGAGAAGGGAGGGGAGAGAGAGAGAGGGGAGTTGACAGCAAGAGAGGCGACAGAGAGAGAGGAGACGAGAGACACACAGAATGCCTACACATTCCATCACCTACAGAGAGATCCACCTAGAAAAGAGGCCCCTCAGCCAGCTGGTTCTGGTGCTCTGTTCACAAAGACCCCACAGAGCCCCAGGACAGCAACACAATTTGACCCAAACAAATTATGAAAAAGGCAAAAAGATATCTAATTGACACTGGAAAGAATCAACCATAAAAACAGCATATTTGACCACAGTGACTGACGCAAAATTAAGAAAATCCATTGCTATTGAGAGAGGCCGCCATAGGCAGACCTGGCTCTCAAGAGAAGACAGGCTTTGTGCACACTGCCCACAAAATGAGGTGGAAACTGAGCTGCACTTCCTAACCTCCTGTCCAATGTAGGAGGAGATACACATTTCCCACAGATCCTATGGACCCACAATGAATAAAACATAAAAAAACATTGATCAACTCCCATATCTGTTCCGTGTGCAATCACAGCAGCAAGATGTGTCCCGTTGCCATGAGAAAAATGGCAACCAGTGAAGCAAACAAACAAACAAACATTGTAAATACCACCAATAATTTGTTTATTTATCGTCGCCTACTATTCATACTACAACTATTTGCACATTGCTAACACACTGTACATAGCGGATAATATAACACTTGAAATGTCTATCATTTTCAAACCTTTGAGAGTGCAATGTTACTGATCGGTTTTGAGTTATAACGTTTATTTATTTCACTTGCTTAGGCAATGTAAACACGTTTCGCATGCCAAAAAAGCCCCTTGTATTTTTGAGAGAGAAAGAACGGAGTCGCCCCGGCAGGCCAGAGTGATGATGTCTAAACGCAGCGTGACATCTATCAGGGGCTCGAAACATAACGCAAAGAACCAACGAACACATCAAATTCTAGAACTCTAGAAGGTTAGGGTCATAACCAAAGATGAAATAAGACTCTCAATACTTCCGTCTGCAGAATTTAAACACCTTCCTTTAGGGTCAAACTCATCCGTTTGGCCTCGAAGACCAAAGTAATAGAAACAGAAAGCCAGTCAGCCAACTGTGACTGAACAGATATGCTGACAAGAAGGCACAGCGGGCTGGGTGGTGGTCTTTAGTTTCACCACTAGAGAGCTCACCGGCACTGTGCTGCTGCACAAGCCTTGAGGGTTGGTGTGCACGTGAGCCCTGGCCTTGCACTGTAATAGTCTGGTCCGAGGCAGAGGAGAGAAAAGAGGAGAGGGAGAGAGAAGACGGGCTATATCCAAGCCCCATGGAGCAGGAAAAGGCCCCATATTACTGTAGAAAGCACCAAAAGACTGGTGAGAACGAAGGAGAAAATTCAGTGCCGGAAACAGAGGTGAGAGGGGGAGAGAGAACGAGAACAGAAACACAGCCAACCCTCTGAAGTGGATTTTGGTCACACGTGAGTGGGAAGAGGGGGGGTGGCGGGGGATGGGCCAGGATGACATCATGTGTTGCTATAGCCAATCTGCAGGATGGCGAGAAGATTCACATGGAACATCTGCAACTCAGCTGCTTATAGGAACAGACTGGATCCATCTCAACAAACAGACTGGATCAGGAAGAGGAGCTGGAAACGTAACCCTTCCAATGCTTAGAGAAACAGGCAGGCAGGCGCACACACACACACACACACACACACACACACACACACACACACACACACACACACACACACACACACACACACACACACACACACACACACACACACACACACACACACACACACACACACACACACACACACACACACACACACACACACACACACACACACACACACACACACACACACACACACACACACACACACACACACACACACACACACACACACACACACACACACACACACAAACAAACAAACAAACAAACAAACAAACCCACCAATGTGATAGCTGAAAAGATGTGGCCTTCGTCTTCATGAATAGCCTTCAGAATATTGACTTTTAAACTGAGACAGAAAGGTCAACCGGATACCGGAGCAGCAACCCAATATTCCTGCGCAATTAACATTCCTCAGTTTGGATCTCATCGAACATCATGACTCTGGCTTACTCTAACTGCTATACAACAGGGCCATTGGGTTATTGTATGATAAGAATTTAACCTATGGCTGATTTCCTTCCACAGATAAGGTATCCTGATGCTTTCGGCCAGGGGATTGGACATCAGCCTGCTGCTGCACTCACAGTTAATATCAGAAAACACAAAATGCTAATACCTCAAAATGATTGGAGCTCTGTTGCCAAGGATGGTAAATCTGCCAGCATAACACATGAACAGAGGTAAAGAGTAAGGAGAGAGAGAGGGGGGGGGGGTAATCAGAAGGAGAGAGCGAAAGCAGAGAGAGGAGGGCAGAAGGAGGGGGGATAGAACAAAGGCCAATAACTTGAGCGTAGTTTGTCTTGGCTCTCCCCTGCTCATTGAGATTCATTGTTCCTTAATTAGTCAGTTGGCGGCACTTAAAACCGACAGGCCCGGCATCAACATGAGACAGCGTGGCTCGGCCACGTCTGCTGGCCGTCTGGGAGAGCTGCTAGTCTTGATGCTACCCTCTCTGACGAGGCAAAGCCCCCAGCACTCCATTCTGATTAGTTCACGCAGTTGTCAGAAGCACAATGTGCTTTTTGAGCCGAGTCAAAGTTACTCTCCATCCTCCTCCCGACCTCTCCTCCTTAGAGCTATTTTAAACCAACAGAACAGCTTGGACAGGAAGGCAGCTTTCACAACCCAGCCTCAGTACTAAATATAGTAGCAGACTGAAATACAATCATTACACGGAGACAAAGGGAGGAGAGGAGCTCAGGGATTTCACACAACACTGAGCATGCTGCTATCATGTTACTCTCATAATGTATAATATTTTTTTATCATAACACATTACTGCTCTTCTAATGACGATAATGTCTGCTCTTTAATCACGCGCCTGGTGGCTACGGAGGCATGCTGGTCAGCCATCTTTATGACCATTAGAGAGTTACATATTAGCCAAATCAACGAAGCATACTGTTCAGGCATAGATGAAGTATGATACAGTACCTGCTTGCTGAGCTCCTCTACGGCCCTCCTGTGGGGCAGTCCGTTGGTAGTGTGGCCCCTGGCTGTAGCCTTTAGCTGGCTGAGGGCCTGCTCCCTCCGGGCCTCGGCTCTCTCACTGCGCTCTCTCACCTGCACCCATTCCTTCCCTCTGGGCTTGGGGCTGTCTCGGGGCGCCTTGCTGGGGCCGTTCAACACTGAACCAACAGGAAAGAAAGATGGATTTTAGATCAGCTTAGGAGGTTGAACACCGGAGCAACAGAGGAAAATATGATTTCAGGGCAGTGTAGGAGGGATGCTGCTGGCTTACAGTGCCTTCAGAAAGTATTCATACCCCGTGACTTATTCCACATTCTGTTGTGTTACAGCCTGAATTCAAAATGGATTAAATACAAACATCTCACCCATTTACACGCAATACCCCATAATGACAAAGTGAAAACATGTTTATTAAAATGTATTGAAAATGAAATATATACATCTAATTTACATAAGTAAATAGAAGCACATTTGTCAGAGAATACAGCCGTGAGTCTTTCTGGGTAAGTCGAAGAGCTTTCCACATCTGGATTGTACAACATTTGCCCATTATTGTTTTCAAAATTCTTTAAGTTCTGTCAAATTGGTTGTTGATCATCGCTAGACAACCGTTTTCAGGTCATGCCATAGATTTTCAAGCATATTTAAAGCCAGAACTTTAACTCTGCCACTCAGGAGCATTCAATGTCTTCCTGGTTACCAGGTTATTGTACTGCTGAAAGGTGAATTCATCTCCCAGTGTCTGGTGGAAAGCAGACAACCAGGTTTTCCTCTTGGATTTTACCTGTGCTTAGCTCCGTTCTGTTTCTTTTATATCCTGAAAAACTCTCGTCTTTAATGATTACAAGCATACCCATAACATGATGCAGCCACCACTATGCTTGAAAATATGGAGAACGGTACTCCGTAATGTGTTGTATTCAGGACAAAAAAGTGAATTGCTTTGCCACAATTTTTTGCAGTATTATTTTAGTGCCTTGTTGAAAATAGGATGTATGTTTTGGAATATTTTTATTCTGTTCAGGCATCCTCCTTTTCACTCTGTCAATTAGGTTAGTATTTGTGGAGTAACTACAATGTTGTTCATCCATCCTCAGTTTTCCTCCATCACAGCCATTCAACTCTAAATTGTTTTAAAAAAGTTACCATTGGCCTGTATCTTTGTAGTGACTGGGTGTATTGATACACCATCTAAAAGTGTAATTAATAACTTCACCATGCTCAAAGGTATATTCAGTGTCTGCTTTTTTATGTTTACCCATCTACCAATAGGTGCCCTTCTTTATGAGGCATTGGAAAACCTCCCTGGTATTTGTGGTAGAATCTGTGTTTGAAATTCACTGCTCGACTGAGGGACCTTAACGACAATTATATATGTGAGGTACAGAGATGAGGAAGTTATTCAAAATTCATGTTAAACACTATTATTGCACAAAATGAGAGTACATGGAACTTAAGCAATACTCCTGAAAGTGTTTAGGCTTGCCATAAAGGGGTTTAATACTTATTGACTCAAGACATTTCAGCTTTTCTTTAGTAATTCATTTGTAAAAAATAAAAATAACAATTCCACTGACATTATGGTGTATTGTGTGTAGGCCAGTGAGGCAATTATTTATTTATTTTTTTACATTTAATCCATTTCAAATTCAGGCTGTAACAAAATGTGGAAAAAGTCAAGGGTTGTGAATACTTTCTGAAGGCACTGTGTATATTAAAACTTTAACAAGAATTTATCATTTCAATGAAATATTTCCTCCAGTCTTGTACAGTGACTTGTGGTGAACATTATATTGGTCAAGCAGCAGACGACAGCCCTGCTAACCTCAGACTAGAGCAGAAGCATTGATATTAGCCGTCTGAACCATTCCAATTAACACATTCAATAGCTCTCTTTATATTTTATGGAGGTTCACTATTTTTTTTTTTTTTTTTACAGTGTTTTAATATCAACAGTCGCTGGCGTTTATAAAACGACATGGTTCGTTCTCTCCCCCCCGTCTGTCTAAGTCCCTTCAGCGTTTTGAAAAGCTACTGGAAAACTGAACTCAATAAAAAGGTGTTTAATTTAGAAAATGTAAACATGGCTGGGGTTAGCAAGGTGCAGGGTAATGAAAGCAGAGCTCTATGATTTCTCACTCGGTGCACAGCAGCTCAAATAAACTACTGAAGTACTGCCCACGCTACATTTTAAAAGTGTCACATCTGACACACGGCCTTATAGTGTACTGTACTGGCCAGGTATAATACTGTACTGGGATACAGGCTTCTATGGTACTTACAGACCAGGACTAATACTGTACTGGGATACAGGCTTCTATGGTACTTACAGACCAGGCCTAACACTGTACTGGGATACAGGCTACTATGGTACTTACAGACCAGGCCTAACACTGTACTGGGATACAGGCTTCTATGGTACTTACAGACAAGGCCTAACACTGTACTGGGATACAGGCTTCTATGGTACTTACAGACCAGGGCTAACACTGTACTGGGATACAGGCTTCTATGGTACTTACAGACCAGGCTTAATACTGTACTGTGATACAGGCTTCTATGGTACTTACAGACCAGGCCTAACACTGTACTGGGATACAGGCTTCTATGGTACTTACAGACCAGGCCTAACACTGTACTGGGATACAGGCTTCTATGGTACTTACAGACCAGGCCTAACACTGTACTGGGATACAGGCTTCTATGGTACTTACAGACCAGGCCTAACACTGTACTGGGATACAGGCTTCTATGGTACTTACAGACCAGGCCTAACACTGTACTGGGATACAGGCTTCTATGGTACTTACAGACCAGGCCTAACACTGTACTGGGATACAGGCTTCTATGGTACTTACAGACCAGGCCTAACACTGTACTGGGATACAGGCTTCTATGGTACTTACAGACCAGGCCTAACACTGTACTGGGATACAGGCTTCTATGGTACTTACAGACCAGGCCTAACACTGTACTGGGATACAGGCTTCTATGGTACTTACAGACCAGGGCTAACACTGTACTGGGATACAGGCTTCTATGGTACTTACAGACCAGGCCTAACACTGTACTGGGATACAGGCTTCTATGGTACTTACAGACCAGGCCTAACACTGTACTGGGATACAGGCTACTATGGTACTTACAGACCAGGCCTAACACTGTACTGGGATACAGGCTACTATGGTACTTACAGACCAGGGCTAACACTGTACTGGGATACAGGCTTCTATGGTACTTACAGACCAGGCTTAATACTGTACTGTGATACAGGCTTCTATGGTACTTACAGACCAGGCCTAACACTGTACTGGGAGCAGTGGCGACCAGTCTTTTTTGTGTGCCTGTTTTGCATGTTAATTTGGCATTAATACGTCACATATCAGTTTGCAAACAATGCAAAAGTAATACTAATCGTTGAGTTAATAAAGCTGCATACAAACTTGGTCTCTTTTTGACTTTCTTAAGAAAGGCAGCTCTAAAATGCAGGTGTTTCAGCCCAAGCTCAGTGCCTTCCGTGGTGGGGCAGCCAGTGGACAATACGTAGCGTTGGGGTTGGTAATGTTCTTTAGCTGCACCGTGATTGGCTCAGTGTTCAGTCAGTCATGTGGACACTCCGTCACTGCGACATCTATGGGTAATGCTCGAAAACTCAAGCCCCTTGGGTGCTGCCATAGAGCTACATTAGAAGAAACCAACTAAGGCGGCTCAAGGTCATTGGCCACAAATAAAATGATGTCAAATCACATATGTACAGTAGCGTTGATTGGACTGATACTTTCAAAATCTTAGCTAGCGGTCATCATTAATCAAGTCGACATCTACTGGCAAATCCTTTTCAGTCCTTGTCATATGAAGAGAACATTACAACAGTTGGAAATCGCAAATTCAACCATCAGTGCCTAACTGCAAGCATTGCAAAGCAATCATTAGCCTGCTATTCAGTGGAGTGGCTGTGTGGTCCAAGTCTGGGTTTTCCAAGCTTAAAATGATAAACATTCAACATTGGCCATGCTGTCAATCCAGCATGACTTCTGCCACACTCAAAACCTGGAAATCTCCGACTTCAGTGAGTTCAAGACAACTGGGAACTTGGAAGAAAACAAGCTCAGACTGGGAAAATGCATTTGAACATGAATCCAAATCGGAATTGCAAGGGCCTCTTTCGAGAGCTCCAACCTGAAGATCATCTTGAAAGCACCATAAATCAAGAGAATACCAGACTTTGATGACAAAATGTTCCCACAAAGGAGCGACGCATCACCTTCCTGTTCAAGGGAGCACAGCAAGGCGAGTCCAAAAATATCTTGTATAAATGATGTGATATGCCAGAGCGATATGTATACTGTAGCTAAGAAAGTAATACTAAGTGTATGTTGGGTAGTAAGCTGTTAGTAGCCCATGAGCCCATGTTATGAATTGTCGCTGTACATTTCAAAAGTGCTGAACAAATGGTTATATCGACTACATCCGTCCTAGCTCACTCGTTAATGTCTTAATCGAAATTACAGATTGCCTCCTACAAGCTCGTTGTCCCCTTATGCCATAGTTTGTACATCTCAATTGTCAGTAGAAACCACATTTATTTAAGTCCGCTGATAGCCAGGTGTCGCGGTGGTATGGTGTTGGGACGGCTGTTGAAGCTGTACCAACAGCAGAGCACCATGTAGGCCATAACAAGTTTGTCACCATTATAGTGCAATTCATGTACTGTCTAGTGGCTTTGCTGGCATGCATGTAAAGAAAGTTTTCCCGACCCAGATATACATGCTAAAAATGGCCACTGACTGAGAGACAGGCTTCTCAGGTACTTGGAACTAAGAACACTGGCCTTGTTTCCATGGGGATTGCCTGGGCTGGTGGATCTGGTGTCACAGGGAGGAGGACGACAAAGTCAGGAACATTGCACTGTACTTACAAGTGTGTGTGTGTGTTTCTATAATAACCACTGAAAGTTGCTGAGCAACACCAAGCATATGCCACTGATAACATGTAGCTATTTATTGCGTGGCTTTGCCTGCTTGTAGCCTTCATCACCACTGACACATTGTGTTTTAACATGACGTGTTTCATTAAGACAAGCTCCCCTCAGAACCACACACAGTGTGTGTGTGTGTGTGTGTGTGTGTGTGTGTGTGTGTGTGTGTGTGTGAGAGAGAGAGCGGTGGAGCTTTGGGGTGTGTGCTCCTTGTTTTCCATCCCTGTTCCCCTCCTCCCTGGCCAGCTGTGAGCTGAATGCATAAACACCTTGTTACCGCTGTTCCCTCCTAGTGTTAATTGGAGTGGAAAGATGGAATGCTCCCTGCCACACTCCCATGTGAGTTCCTCAGTCTCCACGCTCTCCCTTTCCCTACCTCCCTCCATCCAACTCAGCCATGCTCGGTTGCAGACAGCTCTAACCGTGTGGGTCTCTTGTGCACATTAGGTCCATTTGAACCAATCCACCCGTTTTCCTTCGGCCCTCAATCATGATTGGTCAGTGTTAAATGTCTGTTGTGATTGGTCAGAGTGGGGTGTGGTACCGTGCTCTATTGCATGTACAGAGTTCTATAGAGACTAAGGGAACTGGCAGTATGACGGCTGAAGCGTCGCACCGTGGCCGTTGACAGCGTGTTTCCCGGGAGGTTCAGGGTTGGGTAGGTGAGAAAGAGGATAGTTTCGTAGGGTTAAGGTTAGCATTGAGGTTAGGTAAGTAAGAGGACATTGTCATACCGTGGCCATTGACGGCGTGTTTCCCTTGGGGTTTGCCCTTCCTGGGCGTGGACTGACAGGACGTAGATGCCATGCTGACGTCTGGCTTTACATCCTCGTACTCCTCTTCATCATCCAGTGCATCTTCATCCTGAGAGCTCCCAAAGTACGCCATGTTACTGGGCAACACTGATGACCCTAGGAGAGAGAGAACAGTGTTAAAACTAGTGAGAACCTACCAAGCAGATATGAGAGAGCCTTCTGACTGAGTGTAGTGTGCTGGCAAACAGTACTGTAAAATCACAGCATCCCAGAAAATGTAAAAAAATTAAATAAACGGGTGATATTAAATCTCCTCTCCCTCCCGCCTTTTCCTTGCTCTTCTGTGTTAACATGCATAACAATTCCCATTGTCTGCGCCATGTTCCAGTGTCTCTCAAATTATATAGGAGTGCGACCGGTGCATTATGGGACACTAGGAACACACACTAGATAATTGAATAAATACAGGTGAGTCATAGGTATGTTGATATGAATGATTTAACACTGCAATAGAACGTTCATAGGGTGCAGAATACTAATAGTGTTGACAGTGTATAGGTCCTTATGTGGTCCTACACCCGTAGTTCACCTATAACCCCTAGAGCAGGGGTCATCAAGTAGATTGAGCAGCGGGCAGATCTTTTCTTGAGCTGGCAGCTTCATTAATTGTACCCACAAAAACACCAGTCTCAATGTCAACAGTGAAGAGGCAACTCAGGGATGTTGGTCTTCTAGGCAGCATTCCTCTGCCCAGTGTGTGTGTTCTTTTGCCCAGCTTTTATTTTTATTGGCCAGACTGAGATATGGCGTTTTCTTTGCAACTCTGCCAAGAACGCCAACATCCCGGAGTTGCCTCTTCACTGTTGACGTAGAGACTGGTGTTTTGCGTGGACTATTTAACGAAGCTGCCAGTTGAGGACTTGTGAGGCGTCTGTTTCTCAAACTAGACACTAATTTACTTGTCCTCTTGCACAGTTGTGCACCAGGGCCTTCCACTCGTCTTTTTATTCTGGTTAGAGCCAGTTTGCCCTGTTCTGAGAAACATCTCAGCCGCGAAGTCGTAGGCCACACAAGCTCACAGAACAGGACCGCCGAGTGCTGAAGCTCGTAAAAATTGTTCGTCATCGGTTGCAACACTCACTACCGAGTTCCAAATTGCCTCTGGAAGCAACGTCAGCGCAATAACTGTTAGTCGGGAGCTTCATGAATTGGCATTCCATGGCTGAGCAGCCACACAGAAGCCTAATATCTCCATGCGCAATGCCAAGCTTCGGCTGGAGTGGTGTAAAGCTCACTGCCAGTGGACTCTGGAGCAGTAGAAACACTTTCTCTGGAGTCATGAATCACGCTTGACCATCTGGCAGTCCGACGGACGAATATGGGTATGTCGGACGCCACAAGAACGCTACCTGCCCCAATCCATAGTGCTAACTGTACAGTTCAGTGGAGCAAGAATAATGGTCTGGGGCTGTTTTTCATGGTTTGGGCTAGGCCCTTTAGTTCCATTGAAGGGAAATCTTAATGCTACAGCATACAATGTCATTCTAGACGATTCTGCGCTTCCAACTTTGTGGCAACAGTTCGTGGAAGGCCCTTTCCTGTTTCAGCGTGACAACGCCCCTGTGCACAAAGCAAGGTCCATACAGAAATGGTTTGTTGAGCTCGGTGTGGAAGAACTTGACTGGCCTGCACAGAACCCTGACCTCAACCCCATCGAACACCTTTGGGATGAAATGGAACTCAGACTGCGAGCCAGGCCTAATCGCCCAACCTCACTAATCCTCGTGGCTGAATGGAAGAAAGTCCCCGCAGCAATGTTCCAACATCTAGTGGAAAGCCTTCCTAGAAGAGTGGAGGCTGTTATAGCAGGGGGGGACCAACTCCATATTAATGCCCATGACTTTGGAATGAGATTTGACAGGCAGGTGTCCACATACACTACCAAAAGTATTTGTACACGATCAAATACACTGAGTATATCAAATATTAGGAACCCTTTCCTAAAACAAATGCTTTAGTGTTTTATGTCCAACAACATATTTGGGTGGCCAAATAAAATCACCCGCTGGCCAAATTCTGCCCGTCGGCCGTCAGTTGCAGAACCCTAACCCGGAGCACAGAAAAAGCAGTTCCATGGCCAGCTGGCGAAGGACCCAGTCCTCCGTAGGACTAGGAACCGCTTTAAGACTAGGGCCATTAGAGACACCAGAGGAAAATAAAGCTGGTTTGTATGCATCAGCGGTCTCCATTGTGGTTTATCGGTTTAAACCGTTGTAATGGTCTCCAATGAGCTTTGATTAGACCTATGTTAAGATGTTTGAATTAAGTTTGTGTTATCAATCATTACGTTTTCATGTCACAGTATATAAAATAAAAAGGCTCATTCCTAATGACAGTGGGAAATACAGTGCCTTCGGAAAGTATTCAGACCCATCGACTTTTCCCACATTTTGTTACGTAACAGCAATCTACACACAATACCACATAATGACAAAGCGAAAACAGGTTCGGACATTGTGGCACATTACGTAAAAAACCCAGAAATAAGTTATTTACATAGGTATTCAGACCTGTTGCTATGATACTCTAAATTGAGCTCTGTTTCCATTGATCCTCCTTGAGATGTTTCGACAACTTGATTTGAGTCCACCTGTGGTAAAGGCAATTGATTGGACATGATTTGGAAAGGCACACACACCTGTCTGTATAACATCCCACAGTTGGCAGTGCATTTCAGAAAACCAAGCCATGAGGTCGAAGGAATTGTCCGTAGAGTTCTGAGACAGGATTGTGTCGAAGCACAGATCTGGGGAAGGGTACCAAAATAATTCTGCAGCATTTAAGGTCCCCAAGAACAACGTGGCTTCCATCATTCATAAATGGAGAAGTTTGGAACCACCAAGACTCTTCCTAGAGCTAGCCTCCCGGCCATAGAGAGCAATTGGGGGAGAAGGGCCTTGGTCAGGGAGGAAACCAAGAACCAAATGGTCCAAATGGTCACTGACAGAGCTCTAGACTTCCTCTGTAGAGACGGGAGAACCTTCCAGAAGGACAACCATCTCTGCAGCACTCCACCAATCAGGCCTTTACGGTAGAGTGGCCAGACGGAAGCCACTCCTCAGTAAAAGGCACGACATCCCACTTGGAGCGTTCCAATAGGAACCTAAAGGACTCTCAGACCATGAACCAAGATTATCTGATCTGATGAAACCAAGATTGAACTCTGGAGTAAGCTTGGCAACATCCCTACGGTAAAGCATGGTGGTGGAAGCATCATGCTGTGGTGATGTTTTTCAGTGGCAGGGACTGGGAGACTAGTCAGGATCGAGGGAAAGATGAAAGGAGAAAAATACAGAGAGATCCTTGATGAAAACCTGCTCCAGAGCGCGCAGGACCTCAGACTCTGGCGAAAGTGCACCTTCCAACAGGACAACGACCTTACGCACACAGCCAAGACAATGCAGCAGTGGCTTCGGGACAAGTGTCTGAATGTCCTTGAGTGGCCCAGCCAGAGCCCGGACTGAAAACCAATCGAACAACACTGGAGAGACTTGAAAATAGCTGTGCAGCGACGCTCCCCATCGAGTTTGAGGATCTGCAGAGGAAAATGAGAGAAACGCCAAATACAGGTGTGCCAAGCTTGTAGCATCATACCCAATAACACTCAAGGCTGCAATCGCTGCCAAAGGTGCGTAGCAAAGGACTGCGTAAAGGGTGTGAAAATACTCATGTAAATGTGATATTTCAGTATAAAAAAAAAATAATAAAAAAAAAAAATGAGCAAGTGTTTAAAAACCTGTTTTTGCTTTGACATTATGGGGTATTGTG
Organism: Oncorhynchus clarkii lewisi; assembly: GCF_045791955.1. Taxonomy (NCBI): domain Eukaryota; kingdom Metazoa; phylum Chordata; class Actinopteri; order Salmoniformes; family Salmonidae; genus Oncorhynchus; species Oncorhynchus clarkii. The sequence continues at coordinate 44,004,298 of NC_092164.1, forward strand.
TAGATTGATGAGGGGGGGGGGAAATTTCATACATTTTAGAATAAGGCTGTAACAAAATGAATACTTTCCGAAGGTACTGTACATGATTGTGTATTAACATTTGTCTAGATAATAAGTACTTTTTAAAAAAAGGTAGAAATTTAACTAACCTTCATTTGGCCACGAGGAGTAACCTGAAATTAGATGTGGTGAAGCTAGAATTAGTCAAACATCAAAACTTCATAATCAAATTGGATGCAAATCCATACAAATCATCAGTATGATAGGAACTGGTCTATTGCAGCAAATTGTGCTTAAAGCTGAGCATCATTAATAAGCAACTTATTGTTATGGTTACAATAGGGGAGCCAATGGGGTTAGGGTTACGTTGAATGCAGTAATGAATTACAGTGATGAATTACAGTGATATCGGAGCCTTCTGACTCACACGCACATCAGAATAGTTAGTAGGCCTACAAAAAAAAACACAAAAAAACAATACAGTCAGTACCCACAATACAACACAACTTTTGAAGCGGCAGGTAGCCTAGTGGTTAGAGAGTTGGGCAAGTAACGAATCCCAGAGCTGACAAGGTAAAAATCTGTCGTTCTTCCCCTGAACAAGGCAGTTAACCCACTGTTCCCCTGTAGGCAATCACTGTAAATAAAAATGTGTTCTTAACCGACTTGCCTAGTTAAATAAAGGTCACATACATTGTTTTAAAAAAAGCTTATCACAACAGGACTAACATGCCAGTGTGACTCGATACTTTGACTATCCCTGCATGTAGAGAGAGCAGAGATGTCAGTCCATTGTTATTAGGGGTCATTGTGTAAGGTCTAGGATAACAGTATAATGTGTAACGTGAGAAGAAGTCATGTCTGGACTAGGTTTGAGGTGCTGGTTTCAGTCTCGGCTCCAGGTCAGGCTAAGACCAGGCTGTAGAGACCTGGGTTAACTGGGTTCTGTATAAGCACTTTGTAAAAAGGCTTTTAAAACAAATGTGATTGATTGACTGCAGAGGAGTGTGATAGTAGCACATTTGTGTCAGCTCTCCAAACTGGTCCTTTCTCCTGGTGACAGAGGCCAGGGGAACTTAGAGTCAACAAACTCCCAATCGGCTCCAAGTGACCTGCTTCATTAACAACATGGCTTCAATTTCTGTGTTCTCTGGGGTCATAGGGCCAATGGCTAGCAGGCCCAGGGGGGCACGGGGACTTGAAAGGGGACAGGGGGTTGGCAAGGTGGTGTGGAGCATGGGGTTGAGTTCGCATCTAAATGGGTGAGGGATCTCTTTGTGGGGAAGTGGGAAAGAGAGGAGAGGATGAGACTGGACAATGTTATCCTGTAATCCTTTCCAGTGGCCCAAAATAAGCCTGTTACTCCCATGTATTTACAGTAGCCCCTTGAGTCAGAGGGAGGGAGAGAAGAAGCCTGTTGGGCTGGCTCCTCTGGTCACTGGTGTCTGGTCTATGGTTAGGCTGCGTTTTCAGCGGGTGGTGCTGGGCTTATAACAGCCGCTCTCTCTGGTGCAGAGACTCCGCCTGTCAGCTCCCAGACACAGAAATATAACCCAGGCGTCCCTCCTCCAGGCCTGTTCCCCTCCCTCCTCCCAATCCTCAATTATGGACCTTTCATGTGCCTCAGAACCATAGTCAAATCATAATTAAGGCTGAAAGAGTCCATTATGACTGTCATTTTTCACTAGACAGGCGTAATTACAACCAAAATGGTCGACTTAAACATTGTCCTTTAATAGAGTTCAAACAATGAGTTTAAACAGCCAATCGAGAGCTTTAACGGATTTTTTTTTTTTTTACACAAATGTATAATCTGACTAACATCCATGTTAGGGAAAATTAGCACTTCTACTGGTTCTCGGGTATAGCCTAAAGACCCTCCGGAATCTCTAGAGCCTCTCAGAAAAGCAGTTCCAAGATGAGAATAAAAAAAGGGCAGACGCCATTGAGTCAAGTGTATGACCTTCCTCTTCGATGGAAGTAGGGGGCCAATCCCTGGCTGAATCCCCCGTCATAGACAGAGTGTGTGTGGAGAGACCATGTCAGACACTCTGCCCCCTCTCCAAAACCCTCATACTTCACCACTTCACCTCGTCAGGAAGAAGATGGGTGGAGAGGGGAGGGAATGGAAGAGAGTGGACCGGGACTTTTTCAATAACATTGTTTTACAGGCTGCTGCAGCAGAGTGAATCTGAGAGGATTGGGGATTATATTGCCTCTGATTTACATTCCTGAATGTCTGCAAATCCATTAACCCATGCTGCCCTCAGCTCCAGTCAGCTCTAAAAGGTGCTGGCTTATTCATTTAAAAAAAATTAAAACAAATTAAAAAATCAGCCTTCGTAAACACAACCACGGCCGCAGCCTCCGACCTAGACCCAGACACATTCAATGCTCAGCCAGCCATGGCACACACGCGCACATAGTAGTAGCTGTTATGTAACATTGGACAAGCATATTAGTGGGGGTTACTCATCTACTATATCTGGTACTCTCAGCCATGCGTGTTTGTGTACACAGAGAGAGGCGCAGCTGCAATGAGGAATCGTGAACATTGTCACAACCACTACCAACAATTACCCTCTCTACCCATCATTACAGGCAAGGTTCTGTGCTGCCTGTATCCAAGGCTAAAGACTCAAGAGTTGCAGCATACTACGACAGCCTACACAAGCTGACAGGCTGGCTGGACAACTACCCCAGCCTCAGAGACGAGCTGGCTGGCCAGGCTCCAAATGGATTCTGTCACCGCCGCAATAAAAAGGGATGCGAGAAGGCACGTAACATAAAACACGACCGATTCACTCCGTTTTGTGACCGTCGCACGTTACTCCACATTGCATCAGAACAGCCAGCAGTTTCCCAAGAGGGATTAAAAATATATCGTTCCTGTTTAAAAATCGGGAGAAAGAAAACAGCTCATTACGATGCTGAGTCCCAGATGAATAAGCAGGGGAGATTACAAGCTGCTGCTGCGGTAGAGAACAGAGGAAAACTTCTCCCCGTGAAATCATGGTGGAAATGGCCTGCTTTCATAACCAGCGCTTTATTATCAAACGCTTTTCTAAAGCGGTCAGACAGGGGGCTTGCTGGGTAAATGTGGCATGTTTGTCAGATAAGATAAACATTTGAGAGGAGCGGAGCCGTTTGAACAGAATGACCGTTTGACCTCTAATATCGACCAGGAACGCCATTGATCTGTTCCAGAGCTAGAAGAACAGACCGTGTGCCGGCTCCTTGCCTCCCTAGCCCCTCCCTGTCAGCTCTGGGGAAAATATAAATATATTGATACAAAGTGTAAGTGTTAGACTCAAACATAGCTGCCTGGTCTTGGGCCACTACAGTGAAATGCCTAGCTAGCGTGGGCCACCAAAGTGGATTCAGATGAACAAAGTCCTTTGAATGAAATCAAAAGGGCAAAAGCGCCTTTGAAAAATAAAATGTTAAAAACATTGCTGCCTTATGGTCTATATCTATCTGTCCCCAGGACACCGACCGTGCTTGTGCGCACGCACACCCCTGCGCTGCCCTGACATTCTTGCACGTCTCCTCGATGTATTGGTATCTTCCACACGGGCCATTAAAGTGAAGGAAGAGAGAGCACAACCCTGTGTATGAAAATGCCATTAAGGCAGCATGAGCTCTGCAGAGGAATCAGGCCGCCTCTCGGCCAGGTAACAGAGCTATAAATAAGGCTGCCACGGAGACGGGGTGCAGCGGTCAACCAAGCGCGGCACGGTGGGGTGGGAAGGAAAAATAAATAAATAATAATACTAGGAAACTGGTCAGGAGTTAGCATAGCATCCAGGAGTTGTCCAAAACCTGAACAATAGAAGACATTTACTGGAAGATTCGGAGAACAGATATGTTCCATTGAGAATAAGGCTGCCAACCCTGTCCGTTTGACTGATCGCTAATTACGTTACATTGAAGTGACATTGGCTTTTAAAACACGAGTCTTCTCCTCTGGGCCTCTTAGCTCCCAGCTGATTCCAGTTCGTTTTAACCTACTTCATGTTGCCAGCCGAGGTTAATGGCAATACCAAATTAATCTAATCAAGGCATTACTCTTCCTACAGGGCTATTTCTAGTTGTGATGAGTCGGGGAGGGTGCTGCTGCGTGGGAGGAGACACTGTTCAGAGTTAAACACTCTCTGGGATTGAAGACATCAGTAAAAGCCAAGGCCAAGGTTGTTCCTAAAAATAAAAAAAAACATCCAAGAATCCTCTTTGTTCCTGAGGTGAGGCTATACTCCACTCAGTTTCTCTATTTCTTTTTCGTGTTTCAATGCATCATTGAGGTAAAGAGTAAAGGGAAACATGTCCATGATAGTGAACTTCTTGAGTCCTGTATAGCACTGAAGAAACCTGTTATACCAACACAGAAATGAGGCGAGGTGGGATTTCAGCTGAACCCTGAAGCTGAAATGCTGCCCTGTTCTCCCTAGCTTGGCCGTGTTTGCGTTGGTGGGCGGCAGAGAGCAACCCAGGCCTCTCTGTGCTCTGAGATACAGGAGCAGGGTTATCTGGCTCTACCAGGATGTCTGTGTGGGTGTGTGCGTAGGGGGTGCTCAAAGCTGACTGTGTGCAGATAACAATATTCAATATTCATTGTTGAAACATTATCTGTAGCCAATGTGTAACCTGTGAGGACAGAATGGGTTTGGTGTTTGCCTTATCAAGGTCAATGAACCTGGACCTCTGACTGAACTATTCCTTCTGCACAGCTAGGCCTGGATCTAGGTCAAAGTCAGGCCGGGAGGAAGGCCTGGAACTCTCCTGAGATGTGTGGCTGCTGAACTGAAGCCCTAACGGAGGTCAGAGAAGCAGGGCCCTGGTGTTGGCCTGGTGACGAGACGCATGGTGCTAGGGTGGCTGGGCAAGTAAGTGGCCGACTGAATGAGTAAATTAGTGAGTTGGGAGGATGAAGGACTGCGTGTGTGTGGGGGTGGATGAAGGGGTTTGTGGATGAAAAGGTGAGATGTGAGGCATGGACCACAGGGTTACTGTACCTCTCAGGCAGAGGAAGGTGAGGAAATCTTCGGTCTTGGGTTTTCGTCTGGAGATGTCTCTGATGTGAGCGGAGGGTGCGGGCAGGGCGGTATCAGACACCTTGACCGGGGTGGTGCTGGGAGAGTTGGGCTGAGACTGGGCAAACTTCCTCTGTGCTTGCAGTCTGGGCCTGGGAAGAGACAGGAGATAAGTTTTATTCCATACATTCTTACACAGACCTACGATGGGAACTGACATACAGCTCACCCTGTTTTGTGTATGCATTTCATTTACACTGAACAAAAAATAAACATAACATGTAAAGTGTTGGTCCCACATTTCATGGGCTGAAATAAAAGATCCCAGAAATGTTCCATACGCACAAAAAGCTGATTTCTCTCAAATTTTGTGCACAAATTTGTTTACATCCCTGTTAGTGAGCATTTCTCCTTTGCCAAGCTGATCCAGCCACCTGACAGGTGTGGTATATTAACAAGCTGATCATGATCATTACACAGGAGCACCTTGTGCTAGGGACAATTAAATAGACTACTTTAAAATGTGCAGTTTTATCACACCCCAGATGTCAAGTTGAGGGAGCGTGCAATTGGCATGCCGACTACAGGAACGCCCACCAGAGCTGTTGCCAGGTAATTGAATGTTCATTTCGCTACAATACGCTGCGTACAATGTAGTCTTAGATTATTTGGCAGTACGTCCAGCCTCACAACCGCAGACCACGTGTAACCACACCAGCACAGGACCTGAAATGGGCATAGTCTAATTGACCCGACAACCAAAAAAACATACTGTATCCAATTAGATTTCTTAATGAGGGGGGGGGGGTTGTTTATTAAAGTTACCTGGCTAAATCATTAATCCTGGTTTGTAGTATACCCCTCTGTTCAGCGGTTTAACACAGCTCTGGCCTCAGTTGTTAGTATGCCTAATTTAGTCAGTCTGGGCTTTGGACATGATTTAATTATCTTTAATAACACTGCAGTGGCCATTGACTGAAGTGTCCACGGGGGCTAAAACAATGATAATCCTCCTTCAGAATAACCCCTAGCAGCACCTGCAAGCAGCCGTCCACCTCATAAAAGACTTTGATCCATGTTGACTCTGAATTGTAATTAAGTTCTCCATTAAAGCCAAGACATCTGCAGCAGCTGACAACTGATAACAAGTACAAAGGAGGTGTCAAATTGCAGACAGACTTTCAAGGCCAGATTTATTTTTTTCCCTTCCGTCTCTCCAGGCCAGATCGCTTTCTGCGTCCGTTCTTTCTTATGATTCCACAGAGGGAGCAGGCTGACAGGGTGGAATACTAAGAGCAGCCTGTCTGGAGATGGACCTGGTCACAGCTCTTCATCTTTTATCACACACACACACACACACACAGAGCACCCTGCATTTAAGAGAAGTGTGCCATTTAATTTCACCATCTCCTTGTTTCAGAGAGGTTTGATGCCAGATACAGGCCGGTCTCACGGTAAACCGAAAAAGACAATGCCACGCTCATACTGCCTCCCTGTGTTCCACCATCATCCTGTTTGAAACAGTCTCCCATTCAATCTGATGCTTGTTTAGAGGAGAATGTTCAGGCTTCCAGGCAGGTTGACAGACAGACAGCATCACTAATCAATTGAGACCACAGCCACTTGCTCCAGACATATTGTGACTACTCGGCTGATTGTCTCATTGCGCTACATGTAGGGAGGGAAATGCTTCATGATATCCTACAGTGAGCCCCCCCCCCCCAAAAAAAACACATGACATTTGGCAAACTATGCCCTGAAACACCCAATGTATTTTGTTTCCATCAAACCCCCGGAACCTACAGCTCTCCAATTGCACTTCAATCACAAAGCAATATACAGCCTATATAACACCAACCCTGACTAAATACCTTGAACAAGAAGCTGTGAAGAGATTGCGTCGATACACGCATACACTGGGTTCAGTGACGGAACGATCTGTTCAGTTCCTGAGAGAAGCCTTTGTTCAAGAAGGATTCTGTATTTGATGAGCAGGTGCATCAGTATGATAACCAATCTGTTCTCACGCTTTAGTTCAGCCAGTGAAGAGAACAACAAAAAAGGTTCTGTTCCCCCTGGAAAGACCAATGGCTGTTGCAGGTCACATGGTTCAAACACCTGAACATGACAGGTGTCACCAGCCCGTCATTATGTTGTGAATGGAGCTATTAGTTTCCCTGCCAAACTGGTAAAACACGAGCTGTTTAAACAGCCTGACTCATGGCCCTATAGCTGGCAGGGCCTCAGGATGGCGAGAGAGAGCGAGATATTGTGAGTCATGGAGACTGGTGCAGATTAGAGATGCAGAATGCATTAGCTACAGTGGCTCCCTGACACCACGTCTCCCAGAGGGCAGAACCGACACTACAACTTACCTGGGGGAGAACCAACACTACATCTCCATGAAGGCAGAACCAACATTGCAGACAGCAGTGGACCATTAGAACGTGGATGATGGTATTTACTGACTGCCTCCCAGAAAGTAACAGGAGAAAAACATGGCTTTCAATAAACCCCTTCAGAAATATGATCTTGCTCATGGGAATAGAGCCAGCGATAAATAGGAGCCATTTAACTGGACGTGGCTGTTAAAGGTAGGATAGACCATTAAACTATTAGAAGTGCAATGGCTCTAGACAGACCTGAGCCCAATGAGCACAGTGGCTTTTATTGGAGGGGCTCGTCCTATCTGTTGCCTATTAAAAGACATTCAACAGTGAACTGAACCACAAGACTAAAACCTGGACCCTTTCCCCAGGAGGGCGGAGTACAGACCATCTAGTCAGGATATCATGGCGCCACGATGTACCCACAATGCCCAAAGTGTCATGGCACCATGATCTACCCACAATGCCCAGCAGGACTTGAGACAAATCGCAGACACCAAGCCTCTCAAACCCAGAGCCTCCCTGTAGAAAGCTCTCGCACAAACTTCAACACCGTTAAGTCTATGCTCTTATATATATATATATATATATATATATGAGCAGATGTGATAAGGATATTTTCTAACACTTGCCCTGTGTCAGAAGTGGGGTAAAACTGGAGTTGCTTGATGAGGTGCTATCCTTCTATAGGGGTCTAAAGACATGCTGTCTGTCGTTTATTACCACCACCTAACCCAGACTTATACTCGCTGCCTAGGCACTGCTCTACACGCGCCTAATAGAGAGATCGGGAGCGGGAGAGAGGGAGGGAGAGCAGAGCACCTGCAGTAGAGGCACAGGCTTACAGGGGAGGGATTACTGCAGGATGTCCCCTTCATCCCAAACTAATCTTCCTCCTCCCCCTCTGCCTCCCCCGCTCTTCAAAGCTGCCGTTCCTCTGATGTTGCACGTGCTTCCGCTCTGTATCATTGATTAGCTCTCAGACAGGAGGGTGACCCAGCGCCGGAACCGAAACAATGTCTGGATTCCCCCGGCTAAATGAAGGGAGAAATGAGGTTCTAAACCGCTCCAGATGGTCCACATGGTCCTAATAAACTCTATCAGCAGACACTGCAGCGCTCAGCAGCTGGAGAGGAGACAGGAGACCGTCAGACGCAGATGCAGGAGAAGAGACAGCGAGACAGACGGAGAGAGACCGAGAGTGTAAAGACAAGGTAGCCAGACTAGCAATATTCAGTTTAGCTGCAGTAATGCTTACTGCATCCTTGTTTAAAAGTATTGATTGTCATCAAACTAACAACACAGCCACAAGGGGAGTATGTAGCTGATACACCTGCATTGCTTGCTGTTTGGGGTTTTAGGCTGGGTTTCTGTATAGCACTTTGTGACATCTGCGGACGTCGAAAGGGCTTTAAAAATACATTTGATTGATTAAACCCATGGGTTTAGTATCCAGTTGAAACTACAGCCAAACTTTGTGTCCAACATCTCTCCTCACAGCAACACCATTCTCCTAGAACAACACCATAACCACGGCTGTCAATACAAACATTACGACTGGATGAATCAAATGACTGGGATTCTAAAGTAGGGGGTTAGGGTCAGGGTTAGCATAAACAGCGCTCACGGAGAGAGCCACTCCGGCTAATGTGTTATTGCTTTTCTGTCTGAGTGTTGAGCGCTTGGAGGAGAGATGGCCTTGCTTGAGCCGACTGCTTGAGCCGACTGCGTGACCTGGTGACCCTGTAACCCCCCCAGGGCTCAACACTCCCCATGCCATAACAGGTCATTGGTCAGAGAAGCTGAAAGATAAGGCTATGAGGGTGAGAGACAAACAAGACCCTTGAAGTCTGGATCTCTTGAATTTCATCTAAGAGTTCATTACAACTATTTCACCTTGAAACATTCTAACTATACCATTGTGTGGAATCTGCTGATGCAGAATAACGCTGATAGTACTGCTTGATGCAGATCCATGCTGGCTGGCAGTTTCTAGTCCATTCAAAACCAAGACTTCTGCCGCAATCAAAACTGGGATCTCTGAAACTTCAGACTTCCGACTTCAGTACATTCAACAAAACTGGGAACTCTGAGGCGGAAAATAAACGAGTTCCAACTGGGATAAATCATTCTGAACTGTCATCCAACTCACCACTCTTTCTAGAGCTCTGACTTTCCAACCTGAAGATCATTGACGTCATGATTTCACCTCGTATTTTTCAGAGTTGCTAGATAAAAAATAAAAAACATTAAAACACATCTCTTTTAAAATGATGTGAAACGGAGTGTTGGCGAGCATTCCAATGAGAGTTACCACAGACTAACAAATATATTGGGGCAGTGTTGGTGTGTGATGTGTACATAAGGCTTAAACGAGTCCTACACGATGACCTTCACACAATCCACTTTGCGCATAATTTAATTAAACAACCTAAGCCCATGTGTTGCATAATGCCTTACCACACTACCATGTTACTGTGTCCACCATTTCCCTTTAGTATAGTACTACCATGTTACTGTGTCCACCATTTCCCTTTAGTATAGTACTACCATGTTACTGTGTCCACCATTTCCTTTTAGTATAGTACTACCATGTTACTGTGTCCACCATTTCCCTTTAGTATACTACTACCATGTTACTGTGGCCACTAATTCTCATTATTATAGAACCAGTAGTGGAAAATGTAATTGAAATGTTATACTTCAGTTAAGAAACCTTAATAGAAAATGACTCAAGTAAAAGTAAAAGTTAGCCAGTAAAATACAACTTGAATGAATATCTAAAAGTATCTAGTTTTAAAATGTTCGTATGTACAGTGGTGGAAAAAGTACACAATTGTCATACTTGAGTAAAAGTAACAGTAAACGCTATACATCCAATTACTTATATTAAGCAAACCAGTCAGCACTATTTTCTAGTTTTTTATTTATTTTACGGACAGACAGGGGCACTCTCCAACAATCAGACATCGCTTACAAACATACTATTTGTGTTTAGTGAGTTTGCCAGGTCAGAGGCAGTAGAGATGACATATTATATTGATAGGTGTGTGAACTGAACCATACTGCTGTCCTGCCTGAGAAATGTGACGAGTACCTTTGGGTGTCAGGGAAAACATACGGGAGTAAAACGCACATATTTTCTTTAGGAATGTAGTGGAGTAAAAGTAGTCAAAAACATAAAATAGCAAAGTAAAAGTACAAATACCCCAGAAAACAACTTTAAAGTATTTTTACACCACTGTATAATATGATGTTACAGTGTCCACTATTGTGCTTTAGTATACTACCACCATCGGTCCCAGTACATTCCCTATGCTTAGAGCAGTGAGCTGATGAACTGTGTATTAAGTCGGCACTGGACAACATCACCTTCTCCTCGGGTCAGTGGGTCGACCACTTCACTGGACTTACCCTGGTCTCTGACCTGACCCATGAGCTTGGCGGCCATCTTAAAAATCACACTAAGCCAGATCAATAACGAGCAGGCTCAGAGAAAAGCTGTGTTATTGCTGACATCACTTTAAAAATCAGGACATTATCCATTAAATCACAGGCTCTGATTAGTTCTGGCCACAGCAGTGGAACATGGGATATGCCATCCAGTCCACATCCGATAGAACAAAACTACTTCTCTTCAGAACTGCTGTATAGTTTGTTGTGATGTTGCCGTTTTATTCCTTTGATGTGCCTATTGTCTTCAGTGAATACAAACAGCCTGCAGAGAATAGAGAAACTGGAACAAACACTGTTTATGACGATGCCTTGCCTACCGTCTGATCTCACCTACCGTCTTCCCTGCTTGGTAACAGGGTATACAATATCACAATGCATGATAATACACACTCCTCCGCTCAGCAGACCGTATTGTGAGAGTTTATTCAGAATGATGTGACAGTATGTAATGCAGGGATCATCAACTAGATTGAGCTGCGGACTGATTCTTTCTTGAGCGTATGGTCAGGGGGCCGGAACATATTTACAAAATAATTTGTAGACTGCAAATTGACCGCAAGAAACACAAGCAGATAGAATAATTTGACTAAAAACAAACCTTGTGATTGCATACAAATGTAAGCATTGCTCTATTACACGTGGGAATAGCTTGGAACACATTCCCACAATTAAAAAGTATTTGATCTCCACTTTTTCTCAGAAAACTTGGGGGGGGGGGCAACAGAACGGCAGACAAAGGCAGTGCTTACTAACTTGGCATTCATTAAAACAATCAACAAGCAGCTCAATGAGCTATACTTGGATCTTACTACTGAGGAGAATTTGCCTCAAAATCTCCCTAAGAAGTGGAGCTTTCCAACATTGGTCACCATGGCTGAACCGTGCGTTTCCTACTCCAGCCTCGTGGTGTGGCTGGGAAGGGGAGGAGGGAAGAACCTCTCCAGTACTTGGCAGGGTTCTAAGATGCTGGGGCCCGATTTCCAATCTCGGTGTCCTAGGAAGACAAACACCTAAGGTCCCCAAACGCCTCCCCGGGACCGCCCATCCCCTCCCGAGACACACTGGGACCCTCCCCTGCACCCCAGGATGAAGCAGCCAAAATCATGCACCTGCGCCACCCCTCTCCACTAGTTCTTGCGTTGCCAGGCGTGAAAGGTCCTGGCACCTCCTCAATCAGCCACCCTGTTATAGAGTGGCGTGGGCTGCAGATGCCAGGGCCAAGAAGTCATCCTCCACACACACACTCCCCACACCAAAAGGCCTGAGCTATTGCCAAGCACTCGGAGCCGGCTGCTCATTAAGAGAGGGAGAGAGCCTACTTTTATTCCAGCATGAGAACTAATGAAAACCATCAAACCACTGTACTGAACACAGGCCTGTTGTTGACGCAACGCCTTTCTGCTTCTCTCCCTGGCCATCTTGTTCTCTTGCTCTCCTTTTCAGGTTTGCCAGACCTCTTAAAGACAAGTTCTGCTGGACTATTAAATAACAGGTACTGCACACACACACGGAGGGTGAAAAGAGGTGGTGGAGACAGGGAGCTGAGGAATCATGCGATGGCTGGCTACACAGAGGGTCTCACGGTGAGAGATTACAGAGCAGATCTCTGTGCTATGGCCGCTGCAGTACAGCATGTGCATATGAATATATATGATTTAATGTAGCTGTGAGTGTGTGTGCCAAGCAGTGCCATTTAATCCACAGTGGCTGGTCTGTTATAGGACCTGCTAGTTGAGAGGGAATCCCTCCCAGTCTGAACTCACCAGTGTGCTCACACCACTCCTGCGCCCCAGTCTCCTCCAGTCCCACACACCCCCCAACCCAGTCTCCTCCAGTCCCACACACCCCCCAGCCAAATGTATTTATAAAGCCCTTCTTACATCAGTTGATATATCAAAGTGCTGTACAGAAACCAAGCCTAAAACCCCAAACAGCAAGCAATGCAGGTGTAGAAGCACGGTGGCTAGGAAAAACTCCCTAGAAAGGCCAGAACCTCACTACAGACACAGGTTCAATTCCAGGCTGTATCACAACCAGCCGTGATTGGGAGTCCCATAGGGCGACGCACAATTGACCTAGCGTCGTACGGGTTATGGTTTGGCCAGGGTAGGCAGGCATTGTAAATAAGGATTTGTTCTCAACTGACTTGCCTAGTTAAATAAAAGATACATAAAAACTGAAACATCTTTCCGCCTTTTAAGAATGAACGCTGGTTAAAAAGAGCTCCCATTCTTCTGAATCAAACTCCTCTTTACCCTTCACTGTTGATGCTGTCATGTCCCATTACTGTAATTCCCTGACTTAACCAAACACATTACTGGAGAACAAGAGAATACAGCAAGAAGGAAGTTAATTAATAAAAAGACAAGAGGCTGTTTATACATTTACTACCAGAATTGTTTATTTTGGCTTTGATAATTCACACACATGAATCTGAGAGCGCTGAATTAACCAATGCTGACATCACCAGGATCAAAACACCTCTGATACTGTACCTCGGCTGTACTGCAGGCCATAAAAAATAAAAAATATATTTTTTAAAATTAAGTCCAGATTCACAAAACACTACTTACGGAAAAAAAAACATTAGCTTCTTAAAGTTCATGAGAGCAAATCCTCAACAATATCTTAAAATGGAATGATTTTCAAAAGAACTTCTCAAATATCTTCTTAAAATGTTTGTTGCTAGGCAACCATTTTTGCCATTGCTTGCTAGATAGCTATCATGTTAGCATATTTCTTACTAAGATTACTGTTCTAAAACATGTTCTTGGGTTTAAAATAATCAATACTGAAACAATCAGATGACGTTTGTGAATTAAATATTTTCAATTGCTTTCATGAACTTTCTCTCATTGCCCTAAGATTAAGGGTTTAGCCATCTTGGAAATAGGAACATTCCCAATAATTTTATTTTCAAATCATCTAATTTCTTAACTTTTAGCTTAAGGAGAAACATGAAGAAATGGCACAAGAAAGATGTTCAATAACTTTGAGGAATATCAACTTTGCTACTGGTACTGTAGAGCTCCCCCTGCCTATCACTACCTTCACTCAAGCACTCTCTGGTTCAAAGCTGCTGCCGATCAGAGCAAGATCAGAGCGAGATCAGAGCGAGATCAGAGCGAGAGCAGAGCGAGAGCAGAGTGAGAGAGCCATCGCTCCAGAGTACAGGTTAACACGCTCACCTCTTCTTGGCAGGGCCATCCTCAGAGTACTCGCTGCTGCCGTCGGTGCTCTGGAACCGTGACCCATCAGCATTGTGGCCCTTCTGCCCTGAGCCATTGAGCTGCCCGCGGGCATGGGAACCTAAAGAGACAAGACATGGGTTAGAGACCATGCAATGTACTGCTAGGACATGTTGACTGGAGAGAAACACGGTGACCAAAGTAAGGGCGCCGATTTGTGTTTGGAGCCCGTTAGCTGAACAAAGTGAACAAGTCGGGACTTGAGCAGATCTCAAAAAGACATTCCAGTCAAATAAAGACAGCATTGATGCGTAACCAAGACATGAAACTGAAGTGAAACCCTCTTGATCAAACGAAACTGCATTCACTGCAATTACACAAACAAGGTGGAAGTAGTAATCATGGTTAAGAAAAACAGATCAATTATGATCCACTAAATCTTTGTAGGTAGTAAAAGTCTACCTGGTACTGGCATTTCTCGTTGACGCATGACCTTCCCCATCACATTCCTTAGGACTGAGTCCTTACATCACGTGCCAACCTAAAACCACAACCCTTAACTGCAGGTGTCAAAGAAACATACATTAGAATGGTAATAATGAGTGGCTAATGGTTGAGTGGCGGCTTCCTCTGAAAACCTGTTTGAAGAACCCAGAACAAACCCAGGCAGCTGAAGTCTGTGTACCGAGTGCAGGTCACCTGATAGCAGGAGACCAGCCATCGAGCTTAACATGTCTGTAGACCTCTTAACATGCTCTGGCAGTATGAGTCACACCACAGTGATGCTCAGGGAACTGACTGGGTTGTTTGGTTTGTGTGTGTTCTGTGCTCAGGGTGAAGCTTATAACACCAAGAACTCAAAGAAACCATTTTTCTGATTCAGCTATAATAATATTTGTCAAATCTGTAGTAGTAGGTGACTGTAATAATATTCATACTGAGCATAAACAGCCTGGTGAGGGGCCATCTTGTCTCCTTTCTACTCCCTCCCCTCTCCGCCCTTCCGAGACGTTTTACATATGTTGGTTTCACATCAGTGCCTTTGTGAGAGGCCGAACAAGGAGGGCGAGACAGGGATGCAAACTGGCAGTCACGAAAGGGAGCCAGACTGGGCTGAGGCCTAAATTCTTTCCCCTGGTCCCAGTGAGGCCTAGTTGGGAAGGAGGTTGACGGCTGATCTGTAAGGGACTCTAATCAGATTTATGCGTGTTTCAATAAGCCCATCACCTTGCTATGTTCCTCCTGCTCTCCAGACAGAGAGAGCGGGAGAATGAAGGAGATAGAGGAGCGAGGTTGGGGGTGCGCACCACAGCAAGTCAGAGTGTAGCCCATTAGTGGGAGGTAGAATAATGCAGACAGAAAATACAGCCAGGAGAGTGGCATTACTTCAGCTTAAATCACCTTTACAAACAGAGAGTGATTACAACTGAATAATAATGTTTCTAATGGAGTAAGCTTAGTGTCCATCAGCAGCCTGTAGCAGTAACCCGCTCACTGGTCCACTGTACTGTGGCTAGTAACAAAATACTTATTTCTCTCAGTTTTTAATGACACAGTATGATTGGGACTGTAGTGTGTATAAAAATAAACAAATGTGTTTGTTGTGTGGGATTTTTAACCCATTTGAATGTATTTTCAACCACTTCTGACAACAGAATGGGATACTAAAAAAGGAACTCTAGAAGACAACCCTACAAGAGGACAACAAAAAGTAGTGTTTTTAAAATGACTGTCTCGACCACACAGTTCTGACCACAAATCAACCCCAGACCGAAATAGACAGATCCTATTTAGTAACTATTGTCTATGTGGCCTAGGGTGGTCTAGCAGTCTAAACCGCAACCTCCTCTGGCACATACTGTATGTCTACAGTGTTGGCAAAGGTTGGACTCCGGCCTACTGCCCTTTGACACAACCTCTATATTTCCCCACTGTCATCTTCATAAAATACCTTAAATATACCTTAAAATTTAAATAATTTGAGTAGATGTGTTATGTGAGAATGACATGCTGCAGATTGTCAGTCTATCACTCGCCCTATCCGAGAGGAAGCCAGCTCCACAACCAAGGCACTGTTCCCTCTTCCACTATGTTCGGGTCAAAACTTCCAGTGTCAAACCCTGAGGTCCCCATGAGACAGGACAGGGTCAGTGCTAAGGGACAGACAGAACAAGGCCAGTGGTGCTATTGGGCAGACACTCACTACCATCCACCATCTCCAATGGTTTGGAACACAGCCAGTAGTTTCATCAATGGGGGCGAGGGGGGGGGGGCGGGAGGAAAGCTTCCTGAGCAGCAGTAACCAGAGGCCTATTGAAGTAATGATGCCTTCCATCTAAGGAGGGATAACAGGGAGGGGAGAGGATGCAAAAGGGGCATCATGTAATTAGTTGAATAATGCAGAGGGGGGGGAGTGAGGGAAAGAGGAAGAGAGATGGAGAGATGGATGCCTGCCAACACAGAGGTAAAGTGGTCAGGGAGATGGCATGATTGCCGGTTATGGGATGGGAGATAGACAGGGGGGGGGGGCCGAGTAGGAGGGGAGACAAGCTTAGGGCCTTGCAGGTTCGGTCCCTTCACTCTGCTGTTGGATCAATGCTTTTGGTCATGTAGTGTATTTCAGTAGAGATCCAGCGTGTTGTTCGGTCATCTTGTTCTAATCTAATTTGCACCTTCCTCACATCCCTCTGCAGGTAGCTGGCTCCAGGGGGGGGGGGGGGGGTGACAGTTTCAGCCGGTACAGGGCAGTCTGTGTGCAACTGAGCCTGTGACCTAGATCTGAACTGAGGCTTCTCTATGCCCACTTGGCACGGTGTAAACTTCCAGAGGCCTTCATCTCTCTTTCGGCCTCTGGGTTGTATCGTGACAGCTGAGAATAGGTTCAGAGGCCTTTATCTCTCTCTCGGCCTCTGGGTTGTATCGTGACAGCTGAGAATAGGTTCAGAGGCCTTTATCTCTCTCTCGGCCTCTGGGTTGTATCGTGACAGCTGAGAATAGGTTCAGAGGCCTTTATCTCTCTCTCGGCCTCTGGGTTGTATCGTGACAGCTGAGAATAGGTTCAGAGGCCTTTATCTCTCTCTCGGCCTCTGGGTTGTATCGTGACAGCTGAGAATAGGTTCAGAGGCCTTTATCTCTCTCTCTCGGCCTCTGGGTTGTATCGTGACAGCTGAGAATAGGTTCAGAGGCCTTTATCTCTCTCTCGGCCTCTGGGTTGTATCGTGACAGCTGAGAATAGGTTCAGAGGCCTTTATCTCTCTCTCGGCCTCTGGGTTGTATTGTGACAGCTGAGAATAGGTTCAGAGGCCTTTATCTCTCTCTCGGCCTCTGGGTTGTATCGTGACAGCTGAGAATAGGTTCAGAGGCCTTTATCTCTCTCTCGGCCTCTGGGTTGTATCGTGACAGCTGAGAATAGGTTCAGAGGCCTTTATCTCTCTCTCTCGGCCTCTGGGTTGTATCGTGACAGCTGAGAATAGGTTCAGAGGCCTTTATCTCTCTCTCTCGGCCTCTGGGTTGTATCGTGACAGCTGAGAATAGGTTCAGAGGCCTTTATCTCTCTCTCGGCCTCTGGGTTGTATCGTGACAGCTGAGAATAGGTTCAGAGGCCCGTGTGAAGCACAGCGAAGGTGTCAAACAAAGCAGCAGCAGATCATTCAGACCAGCCTTTATACCACAGGCGGACACAAACAGGCAGCCTGAGCTCCCTGGATGTTATTGCACCTGCTTAGAAAAAAACCCTGCAACATCCTCTGTTTCATTGTGCATACCAAAGCACCTTCACTCTGAAATAACGCTATATTAATGTGTCACTATTCTATCACTCCTATCATTATCAGCTGGTCCACTGCAAACAAAAGACAGAGCAGCCTATCGCAGGTCTGTGAGCATCCAGACAAAAGCCTGACTGGGTCAGTGCTGCAGAGAAAGGGGTCCCAAGGAGAAACTCACCATTAGTGTATTTGGTTCCATCGCCGATGCCGTCTCCGAGCTGCCTTTTCTGAGCAGTCTTGAACTCCTTCAGGGAGAGATAGAGCACCTTCCTCACGTCCCTCTCCTCTGACCAGGGGATCCCATCAATATCATCCTAAAAACACAGGACAGAGGACTACTGATTATCATAACACAGCATCTTAACATAACAGCATAGTCGATGATAGACGTTAGTATAAGATTAACATGGCACATTAGCATAACATAGCAAATCATTACAAGTAGCATCACGTTTCTCACTTCATGAACCGTTTCTCACAACATAAAAGACAGAAGGGTGATTGCTCACAAAACCATGTTTTGGGGGATTTTCACAAAATGTAATCCATAGAAGGGTCCTTTGGAGTTGGTATTTTACATATATTTATATTTGTGAGCGGCCAGAACCAATAAAGCCTAATAACGAATTCAATTGGGAGACTACGGCTGCCTAGTATGACAGATTCTGGTCGATTCCCTTGGCTGACAAAGACACAGGATGTTATTGTAACAAGGGTGACAGACGTCTTAATCACACTGCTTCCTTTTCCTTCATCACTTGTCATCTTTGACAATAACCCTCGTTCCATCTCAGTACTATTGCGAATTTTAAAACAATGGAAGGGACAATCCATGAGGTCAATGTGGCACAGACACTCACAGCAGTACACCACCAGGAAAGACAGAATAATAGGATTGTGTCAAACTTCCGTTACATTGCACTAACTTTCCAACACGCTTCATTATTAAGGTCTCCAGTGTCTGAATACAGAAATAACATGCTTCCTACACAGAGCAGATTTAATGTATAACACTGTTATAACCCTACTTCCCCTCACAGTAAAGCACTGCTTCCTACACAGTGCAGCTGTACTAGGCTACTTTGCTGCTATAACAGCCTCATTCTTCCGGGAAAGCTTTCCACTAGATGTTGGAACTAGAGGTCGACCGATTAATCGGAATGGCCGATTAATTAGGGCCAATTTCAAGTTTTCATAACAAATCGGAAAACGGTATTTTTGGGCACCCCCAAAAATTACACCTTTATTTAACTTGGCAAGTCTGCCTGTTACGCAAATGCAGTAAGCCAAGGTAAGTTGCTAGCTAGCATTAAACTTATAAAAAACAATCCTAATTACTAGTTAACTACACATGGTTGATATTACTAGATATTATCTAGCGTGTCCTGCGTTGCATATAATCTGAGCATACAAGTATCTGACTGAGCGGTGGTAGGCAGAAGCAGGCGTGTAAACATTAATTCAAACAGCACTCTCGTGCGTTTTGCCAGCAGCTCTTCGTTGTGCGTCAAGCATTGCGCTGTTTATGACTTCAAGCCTATCAACTCCCTAGATGAGGCTGGTGTAACCGAAGTGAAATGGCTGGCTAGTTAGCGCCCCCTAATAGCGTTTCAAACTTCACTCACTCTGAGCCTTGGGGTGGTCGTTTCCTTGCTCTGCATGGGTAACCCTGATTCGATGTGGTGGCTGTTGTTGTGTTGCTGGTTCGAGCCCAGGGAGGAGAGGGATGGAAGCTATACTGTTACACTGGCAATACTAAAGTGACTATAAGAACATCCAATAGTCAACGGTTAATAAAATACAAATGGTATAGAGAGAAATAGTCCTATAATTCCTATAATAACTACAACCTAAAACATTTTACCTGGGAAAATTGAAGACTCATGTTAAAAAAGGAACCACCAGCTTTCATATGTTCTCATGTTCTGAGCAAGGAACTGAAACGTTAGCCTTCTTACAAAGCACATATTGCACTTTTACTTTCTTCTCCAACACTTTGTTTTTGCATTATTTAAACGAAATTTAACATGTTTCATTATTTATTTGAGGCTACATTTATTATAGTAAGTTAAAATAAGTGTTCATTCAGTTTTGTTGTAATTGTCATTATTACAAATACATTAAAAAAATAATAATTGGTAACAGATTTTTTGGTCCTCCAATAAAAATCGGTATCGGCTTGAAAAATCATAATCGGTCGACCTCTAGTCGGAACATTGCTGCGGAGACTTGCTTCCATTCAGCCACGAGGATTAGTAAGGTTGGGCAATTAGGTGTGGCTCACAGTCGTCGTTCCAATTCATCCAAAAGGTGCTCGATGGGTGAGGTCAGGGCTCTGTGCAGGCCAGTCAAGTTCTTCCACACCAATCTTGACAAACCATTTCTGTATGGACCTCGCATTGTGCAGAGGCTTTGTCATACTGAAACAGGAAAGTGCCTTCCCCGAACTGGTGCCACAAAGTTGGAAGCACAGAATCGTCTAGAATGTCATTGTATGCCGTAGCATTAAGATTTCCCTTCACTGGAACTAAGGAGCCTGAACCATGCAAAAACAACCCCAGACCATTATTCCTCCTGCACCAAACTTTACAATGCCCTATGCATTGGGGCAGGTAGCGTTCTCCTGCCATCCGCCAAAGCGTGATTCATCACTCCAGAGAAGGCGTTTCCACTGCTCCAGAGTTCAATAGTGGCGAGCTTTACACTGCTCAAGTCAACGCCTGGCATTGCGCATGGTGATCTTAGGTTTGTGTGCAGCTGCGCGGCCATAGAAACCCAGTTCATGAAGCTCGAGTTCTTGTGCTGACGTTTCTTCCAGAGGCAGTTTGGAACTAGTGTGTTGCAAACGAGGACAGACGATTTTCAGCCGTCGCTGGCCCCGTTCTGTGAGTTTGTGTGGCCTACCATTTCGCAGCTGAGCCATTGTTGCTCCTAGATGTTTCCACTTCACAATAACAGCACTTACAGTTGACCAAGGAAGCTCTAGCAGGGTAGAAATGTGATGAACTGACTTGTTGGAAAGATCGCATCCTATGATAGTGCCTCGTTGAAAGTTACTGAGCTCTTCAGTACAGGCCATTCTACTGCCAAAGTTTATCTATGGAGATTCCATGGCTGTGTGCTAAATGTTATACACCCGTCAGCAACAGGTGTGGCTGAAATAGCCAAATCAACTAATTTATAGGGTTGTCCACATACTTCTGTATATATGGTGTAGCTGTAGGGTAATTCCATGGTGACGAAATTGCTATACATTTAAAACTGAAATCTGAGTGAAAACAAAAAAACTCTTGATTTCAAATTTTAACAAACCACAAAACTGTACGAACAAGGACTACTTTCAACAATTCCACTGAACATTTTATAAAAACGCATTTCAGGAAAAACTGCACATGCAAAGTTTGATCAGTTTTTCCAGCAAAAGTATATATTTTTTTATACTGTGTAAATTGTTCGAAGTAGTCATTGAGCATAGAGTTGTATGTTTTGTTAAACTTTGAAAAATGTGGTGTTTGTTTGGCATACAAGTTAAAAAAAATGTAGTAGTGGACATCACTGAGATACTCCATGAGAATCAACGTGATGAAGTTAGAGACAATCGACGGTCTCCTTGTGATGAAGCGGAGGGGTGACAGCCATGTTTCCCTGCAGACACACAACTGTGTCGCCAATGCTGTGCACCAACGCTCCTCGTTACACTTAGCTTTGACTGACAAACACACGCAAGCTAGCACACACCCACAGCTGACACCTCTGGCTTTGAACTCTGGGAGCAGATCAAAAATGTGCTTGCAAGTGTGTGTTTTTCCTTCTCTTCCTCTTAGAGGCTGGCAGGCTGCCGGAGTAATTTCCTCATCTCCCTACACGTAGTGACGCAGAGTTTGAAACTGCGAAGTGCTGGGCTCATCAGCCGAAAGGCATCGTCAGCCGAGCCCCGCAAAGAGATGCAACAAAATGGAAAACAAACAACATTTGCTACAAGGTAAAACGTCAACAGAAAAAGACCAAAAAAAAACTGAAAGAGGTCAAAAAGGTTTCCAACATTCTACTGAAACGCAACACATAAATCATTAAAATAGGACTTTATTCTGCAGATCGCTTGTCTTAACAGAAAGCAGCTCTGCCCATCTGCTTAGTAAGGGCTAAACCCTCTCTAAACCTCAATCCTTGTGTCATACATCACAACATGTTCATCTCAATGCTTTCAGAAAAGACCAAAAAAAACTGTATAAAAATCCAACATTGCTATCCCGCCTTTGCTGTAAGTAAATGCATTTTTCCTGGCACGACCGACAGACGTAGGTAGGCAGAGACTAGCAGAGGCAGGAGTTTGGTAGTTAGGCAGGTAAGCAGGCCGTTGAGAGGGCTGACTGGCGGAGGGTTGCCAGGCCTCTTCAGAGGGAGAGTCGGGCTGCTGGCAGAGCAGAGTAGGGCCTGGGCTCAGATGAGAGCTGAGGAGCTGGCACCACCACAGAGACAACACGCAGCACTGAGCTGACAACCCCTGCCCGCTTACACACACCCCCCCCCTGGCTCCCATTGGGAACCAACAGCCTGCTAATGAACGCTGAGGCTTTTGTGTGTCTACTGTTGCGGGACGACTGGCACACAGCACGCACACGTCTTAGGTGCCCCAAAGGGACTCAGAACCCGCTGCCTTTCATACCACAGCGCACCACCTTGGCAAACACAGAGAACAGAAAGACACACGGAGGCTCTTCTAAATGACATCAAGAGCCTCTACTCCTTCAACATTCCCACTGAGACGAGCCAGGATGGGGAAGGTGTATATCCGCAGACCGAGACTAAAGTCCCAGACAGACGTCTGTCACAGCAGACGGAGGAGACTCTACATCAGACGACATGCTGGCTCCCTCACACTGTAAACACACGCCAGAAAGAAACCATGTCATCTTGTAAACGCTTTACGGTCTGGAACCTGTCCAATAGGCTTCAGGAAGATAAGTAGTCTACACCTGATTGTTCGGAGGCTGCCGTTTACACTAGAAGCCCAGTGGATTGGTTATTTATAGCGTTGGTACCTGAGTCTAAAGCAGGGGCAAGTCTTAAAGGGAAACTTCAAAAAAATTTCAACTTCATATTCATCATCTCCAGCACATGTGAAAATGGAGTGTTTTTTATTTGCATTTTATTTTTACCACAAAACATAGAGGGGAAGTGTTTCCAATAACGTCGGTGTGCATCGTGTGATTTTGACCAATTGGGGGTCGGGGTTGGAAACGCTGATCTGAAGCTTTAAAAAAATAATAATAATAATAATAATAATAATAATAATAATAATAATAAAAAATAGAAACATGCCATTTTCAGATATGTTAATGTTGTGGTGGCGCTGTAAATTCTTATAGTGTTTTTGAAATGTCCTTTTACCAGCAACACCAGTAGTAGTGGGAGACGTTTGCGGGTCCTGTGCATCTTATTGAGCAGTGAGATGACCCATGTTAACACAGCACTGGGTTGTAAACCTCTAACCATTCCTGTCCAAAGCAACCTGATCCATTAAGACCAGGACTAATATAATAACCAGGACAGAGACAACTCAGTTTCATCTGTCAACTCCAACATTGCATGATGGATGGAAAAGCTTGAATGTAGTTGTAGATAGAACCTTACAGTCCCAAGCGCTCTCTATCTGCAAAAATGATTGCGATCATTGGCTTTAAGGTTCTGAACCCTCATTGGTTTGAATTGTGTCAGCAACGTATTATTTTGAACTTGACATGAATGAGAGGTATTTAGAGTACTATATTAGGTAGAGACCATTGAACAGAACAGAGCTGTCAACTCAATATTGACAAAAATGCTGATAAATACTAAGATCTTTTTTTTTTTCACTGCTCTAAGGATATAATAACAATAAATGTTATGAATTTATTAATGCACATATCAACAGAATAATGATCACTGAATTGTTGTAAGGTTTGTTTTTGTTAATCTCATAAGCGATGGGTTGCCAACTGGTGATTTGACACAAACATAAATTTAATTTATCCATTCATTAATTCATTCCCAAGCTCTTGAGATGTCCGTAGCGCTGATGCATGACTAAATACAAATTGTCTTGTGAGGTGAACAATAATGGAAACAAGGTCACTGCAATGAGGAATAAAAGAACACTGGTTCTTCAAACCTACTGTGTACTGTAAGGGATTGGATGAACCTACTGTGCACTTGGGGTGGTAAGTAGCCTCGTTGTTAGAGCGTTGGGCCAGTAACCAAAATGTTGCTGGATCGAATCCCCGAGCTGACAAGGTAAAAATACAAAATCTGTCCTTCTGCCCCTGAATAAGGCAGTTAACCAACTGTTCGCCGGTAGGCCGTCATTGTAAATAAGAATTTGTTCTTAACTGACTTGCCTAGTTAAATAAAAGGTTAGTTTTTTAAAATTTAAAGGACTGGCTGAAAGATTTGATGCCGAGAGGAAGTCCATCTAACCACGCAGGAAGTTTGCACACCCCCGTCTGCAGATTGTCATCCACCATGGATTAATTTTACAGGAACAGAACCCCCCCCACACACACAGGAGAGGGGTTGTCCCAATTTCAAAACAAAGGAATACGCGTGCAGTGGTTCACATGGCAGACTAATAATAACAGTACTGATGGTCTGGATCTCATCAACTGGAGAATGTGGGCCACGTGCCAACAGATCCGGCTGAAATGTGTTTTAGTACTGTATAACACACATTCTCCTAGGGGGGGGGTGAAGAGGGCTTAGTGTTTGTGTAGCTAGGAAGGGTCTCCCTCGCGCTTCCCCTCTCCACGTGTCCCAGCACTAACAGGAGAGGTTTTCACCCAGATCATTAACACTTTCACAGCTTTTCTCCCAAACCGTTACTTAGCTTGCAGATACAAGTGACTAGAGGTCAACCGATTATGGTTTTTCAACGCCGATACCGATTATTGGAGGACCAAAACAAGCCAATACAGATTAAAATCGTCCGATTTTTTAAAATGTATTTGTAATAATGACAATTACAACACTTATTTTAACTTAATATAAATCAATTTAGTCTCAAATAAATAATGAAACATGTTCAATTTGGTTTAAATAATGCAAAAACAAAGTGTTGGAGAAGAAAGTAAAAGTGCAATATGTGCCATGTAAAAAAGCTAACGTTTAAGTTCCTTGTTTAGAACATGAGAACATATGAAAGCTGGTGGTTCCTTTTAACATGAGACTTCAATATTCCAAGGTAAGAAGTTTTAGGTTGTAGTTAATATAGTATTTATAGGACTATTTCTCTATAACATTTGTATTTCATATACCTTTGACTATTGGATGTTCTTTTGGCACTTTAGTATTGCCAGTGTAACAGTATAGCTTCCATCCCTCTCCTCGCCCCGAACCGGGAACACAATCGGCAACAGCCACCCTCGAAGCATTGTTACCCATCTCTCCACAAAAGCCGCGGCCCTTGCAGAGGGGAAGGGGAACAACTATTCCAAGTCTCAGAGCGAGTGGCGTCACCGATTGAAACACTATTAGCGCGCACCCCGCAAACTAGTTAGCCATTTCACATCGGTTACACCAGCCTAATCTCGGGAGTTGATGAGCTGTTTATGAATTCAAGCCTAACGCTTGAAGCATTGCGAAGAGCTGCTGACAAACGCACGAAAGTGCTGTTTGAATGAATGCTTCGGAGCCTACCATCGCTCAGTCAGACTGCTCTATCAAATCATAGACTTAATTATAAAATAACACACAGAAATGATATGGTCGAATCCGGAAACTATCATTTCGAAAACAAAACGTTTATTATTTCAGTGAAATACGGAACCATTCGATATTTTTTCTAATGGGTGGCATCCCTAAGTCTAAATATTATTGTTATATTGCACAATGTTGTCATAATTACGTAGAATTCTGGAAAATTAGTTCGCAATGAGCCAGGCTGTCCAAACTGTTGCATATACATATACACTGTGTGTGCAATGAACGCAAGTGAAATGACAATTTCATCTGGTTAATATTGCTAATATTAGCTAAATATGCAGGTTTAAAAATATATACTTATGTGTATTGATTTTAAGAAAGGCATTGGTGTTTATGGTTAGGTCCAACGATTTTTCGCAAATGCGCTTTTGTTAGATCATCCCCCAGCGTTGCATCGATTATATGCAATGCAGGACATGCTAGATAAACTAGTAATATCATCAACCATATGTAGTTATAACTAGTGATTATGGTAGATTTTTTTACAAGATACGTTTAATGCTAGCTAGCAACTTACCTTGGCTTCTACTGCATCCGCGTAATAGGCAGTCTTTGTGGAGTGCAACGAGAGTCAGTTGGTTATAGCATTGGACTAGTTAACTGTAAGGTTGCAAGATTGGATCCCCCGAGCCGACAAGGTGAAAATCTGGCAGTTAACCCACCGTTCCTAGGCCATCATTGAAAATAATAATGTTCTTAACTGACTTGCCTAGTTAAATAAAAGGTATAAAAAAAATTGGCACCCAAATATACCGATTTCCGATTGTTATGAAAACTTGAAATCGGCCCTAATTAATCTGCAATTTCGATTAATCGGTCGACCTCTACAAGTTGCAAGCTGCAAATTAATTGGAGGGGTTGCAAAGCAGAGAGGATTTCACTGAGTCACAAGCAGAAGTCCATTCCAGAGTGCAGGGCTGAGTCAGTCACTAAGTCTGCTCCTAGTAAGAGTGCCTAACTAACTGGGAGTTAATGGGTGCATGAGGAACTTAATGTCATCACCTCATTACACCTCTACCTCAGCGCATTGGAATGCCCGGGCCGTATCCACCATTAAACACCCTCATGCTGGGATCGACCACATTCCTGTTCTCCGTCTCAGACCCAGAGCACTTCCATCTTCACCATCGCTAAACATTATCCCTTTCTGGGAACTTTTTAAATGTTAGGGACTGTCGACCGGGAGGGGGAAAGAGTTGCCTCGCTTCATCTCTGTGTGTCTCCTGCCCTCCTACCCATCTCCAGTACCCAGGGGTCCACCGTGATCACCCTGAGAGAAAACACTGCGTTGATCTGAGACACACTGCCAGGCGCCACAGAATGAGAGAGCTTTATCATGGTGAACAAGAGCTTTATAAACAAGAGCTTTATCATGGTGTGGTTTCTCTTCCTCCCTTGACAGTGACTGGAGGGATGTAAAGAGCTTTATCATGGTGTGGTTTCTCTTCCTCCCTTGACAGTGACAGACTGCACTGTCATTCAGCCTGTCATTGTCAGACTCATTTAACTGGAGTATGTAGGGCTGGACGATATATAATATTCATTTGATTGCATGTTTCAGCACGATGTTCCAAATGCCTGCATCACAATAATCTAGTTGATTTGCCACGTTACGTACCGCTAGCAGCATTGTAGCCACAGACTTTGGACGAAAAGCGTTCCCAAATTAAACTGCCTTCTACTCAGGCCCAGAAGATAGGATATGCATATAATTGGTCGATTTGGATAGAAAACACACTAAAGTTTCCAAATCTGTTACAATAGAGTCTGATAGTGTTTCAAGCTTGTATTCTTTGGTGACAAAACGGATGGCACTGTGATAGACTGCATCCAGTTTGTTGAGTAGAGTGTTGGAGGCCATTTTATAGATGACATCACCGAAGTCAAGGATCGGTAGGATGGTCAGTTTTACGAGGGTATGTTTGGCAGCATGAGTGAAGGATGCTTTGTTGCAATATAGGAAGCCAATTCTAGATTTAAATTTTGGATTAGAGATGCTTAACCTCTTGAATGTAGGGGGCAGTATTTTGATATTTGGATGAAAAACGTACCCAAATGAAACTGCCTATTTCTCAGGCCCAGAATATGCATATAATTGTCAGATTAGGATAGAAAATTCTAAAGTTTCCAAAACTGTCAAAATATTGTCTGTGAGTATAACAGAACTGATGTTGCTGGCGAAAACCCAACCTGGAAGTGACGTTTTTCCTGAAAGCTCTGTGCCATTGATATCCCTTTAAATGGAGCGAAGGCAGGCAATCAGATTCCTTTTCCTATGGCTTCCCCATGGTGTGAACAGTCTTTAGACATAGTTTGAGGCTTTATTTTTTTTAATGAGCGAGAAAGATCACATCGCGTCATTGTATGGCTGGGTGCCAGCAGTGTTTTGCATGCGCAACAGCTTGGAGCAGACATTTCTCTCTCCAATTGAAGAAGCTACAGTCCCGGTTGAAATATTATCAATTATATAATTGTAAAAAAACTACTTGAGGACTGATTATAAAAAACGTTTGGACATGTTTCTACGAACTTTACGGATACTATTTGGAATTTGTCTGTGATGTTGTGACCGCTCGAGCCTGTGGATTTCTGAACATAACACGCCAACCAAATGGAGGTATTTTGGATATAAAAATAATCTTTATGGAACAAAAGGAACATTTATTGTGTAACTGTCTCGTGAGTGCAAACATCCAAAGATCAAAGGTAAGCGATTCATTTTATTGCTTTTCTGACCAATCTACTTGGCTGCTAGCTGTTTGTAATGTTTTGTCTACTGAGAGATGTCCTTACATAAACTCTTGGTATGCTTTCGCCGAAAAGCTTTTTTGAAATCTGACACGCTAGGTGGATTAACAACAAGCTAAGCTGTGTTTTGCAAAATTTTTAGAACTTTAATTTGAATTTGGCACTCCACAATTCAACGGATGTTGATAAATGATACTGCTACCGGGATGGGTGCATCATGAAGTTAATGTGAGTCTGGAAGGAGAGTTTACAGTCTACCCAGACACCTAGGTATTTGTAGTTGTCCACGTATTCTAAGTCAGAGCCGTCCAGAGTAGTGATGCTGGACGGGTGAGCAGGAGCGGGCAGTGATCGGATGAACAGCATGCATTTAGTTTTACTTGCGTTTAAGAGCAGTTGGAGGCCACGGAAGGAGAGTTGTATGGCATTGCTCGTCTAGAAGTTTGTTAAAACCTCTTAAGTCTACCCCTTCCCTTTTCGAACATTGTTAAAAATCGCGCAACTTTTCAGCGTCCTGCTACTCATGCCAGGAATATAGTATATGCATATGATTAGTATGTGTGGATAGAAAACACTCTGAAGTTTCTAAAACTGGTTAAATCACGGCTGTGACTATAACAGATTGTGTGTTTCATTGAAAAACGCAAGAAAAACTGCTCTCTGAAAGCTAAAAATAATTTCCATAAGTCACTTCCATGAGCTGTTAAAAGAGGGCAAAATGTAATATCGACCTGCATGCAATTCATACAAATTCCACACGATGTCGCCATTGTCGTCATTTTCAATTGAATTAATTGTTGGAAAATCCATCTATCTGGCATCCGTTTCTTCCCGTCTTCACCCGGATGTTGTTAATGTGGACATGGGCAGCCATTGATTTGCAAACGAGGAGCTATTGAATATACATCGATCGCCCTGTAATCATTTTGATAGATTATAAACGTTTACTAATACCTAAAGTTGGATTACAAAAGGATTTCGAAGTGTTTTGTGAAAGTTTATCGTCGACTTTTTTAATTTAAAAAAATTACGCAGCGTTTAAAAACTGTTTTTTTCTGAATGACACAGCTTCCATACAAAGCTATTTTGGGTATATATGGACCGATTTAAACGAAAAAAAGACCCAATAGTGATGTTTATGGGGCATATAGGAGTGCCAAGAAAGAAGCTCGTCAAAGGTAATGAATGTTTTATATTTTATTTCTGCGTTTTGTGTAGCGCCGGCTAAGCTATATCTTTGTTTACATCGCATTCAGGCATTTTGGGGTGTTGCATGCTATCAGATAATAGCTTCTCATGCTTTCGCCGAAAAGCATTTTAAAAATCTGACTTGTTGGCTAGGTTCACAACGAGTGTAGCTTTAATTCAATACCCTGCTTGTGAATTTTGATCAAGGTTTGAGTT
Organism: Oncorhynchus clarkii lewisi; assembly: GCF_045791955.1. NCBI lineage: Eukaryota > Metazoa > Chordata > Actinopteri > Salmoniformes > Salmonidae > Oncorhynchus > Oncorhynchus clarkii. The sequence continues at coordinate 44,034,015 of NC_092164.1, forward strand.
GTAACGAGTACATTTAGCATTTAGCGTAGCGCATTTGCATTTCCAGGTGTCTACTTGAGACATCTGCGTCTCAAGTATAGTCAAGAAGTTAACAGTGTCCAAAGAGGGGCCAGAAGTATACAGAATGGTGTCGTCTGCATAGAGGTGTATCAGAGAATCACCAGCAGCAAGAGCAACATCATTGATGTATACAGAGAAGACAGTTGGCCCGAGGGTTGAACCCTGTGGCACCCCCATAGAGACTGCCAGAGGTCCTGACAACAGGCCTTCCGATTTGACACACTGAACTCTATCAGAGAAGTAGTTGGTAAACCAGGCGAGGCAATAATTTGAGAAACCAAGGCTATTGAGTCTGCCGATGAGAATGTGGTGATTGACGGAGTCGAAAGCCTTGGCCAGGTCGATGAAGACAGCTGCACAGTAATGTCTCTTATCGATGGCGATTATTATGTCGTTTAGGACCTTGAGCCTGGCTGAGGTGCACACATGACCAGCTCTGAAACCAGATTGCATAGCGGAGAAGGTACGGTGGGATTCGAAATCGTCGGTAATCTGTTTAAAACTTCTTATGGTATAGGGGACGGTTGCGTCCCACTTGGGAAAAAAAAACAAAAAAACAAAAAAAAAAAAAAAACTGGGAAAATGCAGTGCGGCAAATTCAAAAAAATTATATAAAAATCTAACTTTCGTTAAATCACACATGTAAGATACTCAATTAAAGCTACACTCATTGTGAATCCAGCCAACAAGGAGAAAGCATAAGAAGCTATTATCTGATGATAGCACAATAGTCAACAAAGAGGGTAGCATATTTCAACCCTGCAGGCGCTAAACAAAACGCAGAAATATAAAACATGCATTACCTTTGACAAGCTTCTTTTGTTGGCACTCCAATATGTCCCATAAATATCCCAATTGGTCCTTTTGTTCGATTAATTCCGTCCATATATATCCAAATGTCCATTTATTTGACGCGTTTGATCCAGAAAAGAACAGCTTCCAAAAAACGCAAAAAACAGTTGCCTATAAACTTTGCCAAAATATTTCAAACTACTTTTCTAATACAACTTTAGGTATTTTTAAACGTTAATAAATCGATCAAATTGTTGACGGGGTCTGTGTTCAATACAGGAAGACAACAAACAAACGCTACTTTTCACATCTTGCGCATTCTCAACAGTGTTACCCAGTTCCTAGATGGCCTACTTCTTCATTGCACAAATGAATAACCTCAACTAAATTCCAAAGACTGGTGACATCCAGTAGAAGCGGTAGCAACTGAAAACAGGTTCCAAAGAAATTTGGGGCGGCAGGGTAGCCTAGTGGTTAGTGTTGGACTAGTAACCGAAAGGTTGCAACTTCAAATCCCCGAGCTGACAAGGTACAAATCTGTCGTTCTGCCCCTGAACAGGCCGTAACTGTTCCTAGGCAGTCATTAAAAATAAGAATTTGTTCTTAACTGACTTGCCTAGTTAAAAAAAAGGTTTAAAAAATTACATATAATTTGTCAATGTGAACCAAAATATTTTTATTTTGGTTCACATTGTAGAGAGAGAGGGTCCAGATCGTCTAGCCCGGCTGATTTATAGGGGTCCAGATTTTGCAGCTCTTTTAGAACATCTGCTATCTGGATTTGGATAAGGGAGAAATGGTGGGGGCTTGGGCTGGTTGCTGTGGAGGATGCCGGGCAGTTGATCGAGGTAGGGGTAGCCAGGTGGAAAGCTCGGCCAGCCGTAGAGAAATGCTTATTGAAATTCTCAATTATAGTGGATTTATCAGAGCAGTGGGCAGCTGGGAGGAGATGCTCTTATTCTCCATGGACTTTACAGTGTCCCGGAACTTTTTGAGTTTGTACTGCAGGATGCAAATTTCTGTTTGAAAAGCTAGCCTTTGCTTTCCTAAATGCCTGTGTATATTTGTTCTTAACTTCCCTGAAAAGTTGCATATCACGGGGGCTACTCGATGCTAATGCAGAACGACACAGGATGTTTTTGTGCTGGTCAAGGGCAGACAGGTCTGGAGTGAACCATGGACTATACCTATTCCTAAATTTCTTGAATGGGGCATGCTTATTTAAGATGGTGAGGAAGGCACTTTTAAAGAATAGCCAGGCATCATCTACTGATGGGATGACGTCAATTCCAGGATACCCCGGCCAGGTCGATTAAAAAGGCCTGCTCACAGAAGTAATTTAGGGAGCGTTTGACAGTGATGAGGGGTCGTCGTTTGGTCGCAGACCCATTACGCATGCAGGCAATGAGGCAGTGATTGCTGAGATCTTGATTGAAAACAGCAGAGGTGTATTTGGAGGGCAAGTTAGTTAGGATGACATCTATGAGGGTGCCCGTGTTAACAGACTTGGAGTTGTACCTGGTAGGTTCATTGATCATTTGTGTGAGATTGAGGGCATCAAACTTGGATTGAAGGATGGTCGGGGTGTTAAGCATGTCCCAGTTTAGGTCGCCTAGCACGAGCTCAGAAGATAGATGGGGTGCAATCAATTCACATATGGTATCGAGGGCACAGCTGGGGGCAGAGGGTGGTCTATAGCAGGTGGATTTTTAAAAGTAGAAGTTCAAATTGTTTGGGTACAGACCTGGATAGTAGGACAGAACTCTGCAGGCTATCTTTGCAGTAGATTGCAACACCGCCCCCTTTGGCAGTTCTATCTTGGCGGAAAATGTTAGTTAGCGGTGGAGATTTCAGGGTTTTTGGTGGTTTTCCTAAGCCAGGATTCAGACACGGCTAAGACATCCGGGTTGGATGTGCTAAAGCAATGAGTAAAACAAACGTAGGGAGTAGGCTTCTAATGTTAACATGCATGAAACCAAGGCTTTTACGGTTACAGAAGTCAACAAATGAGAGCACCTGGGGAGTGGGAGTGGAGCTAGGCACTGCAGGACCTGGATTAACCTCTACATCACCAGAGGAACAGAGGAGAAGTAGGTTAAGGGTACGGCTAAATGCTATACGAAATGGCCGTCTAGCTCGTTTGGAGCAGAGAGTAAAAGGAGCAGGTTTCTCGGCACGATTGCATAGATTCAAGGCATAGTGTACAGACAAAGGTAAGGTGGGATGTGAGTACATTGGAGGTAAACCTAGGCATTGAGTAATGATGAGAGAGTCTCTAGAGACATTTAAACCATCGCATATGTAGGAGGTGGAACATGGTTGGTTAAGGCATATTGAGCAGGGCTAGAGGCTCTACAATGAAATAAGACAGTAATCCCTAACCAGGAGAGTAATGGACGAGGCATATTGATTTTTGAGAGAGGCATGCATAGCCAAGTGGACATATGGGTCCAGTGAGTGGTTGGGCTGACCGGGGCTAAACAAGTCAGCGGTTGGGCTGACCAGGGCTAAACAAGCTAGCGATTAGCAGACCGGGGCTGGTAAGCTAGCGGTTAGCAGACCGGGGCTGGCAAGCTAGCCTTTGGGGGATGTCGCGATGGGTCTGTTTTTGCCTCTTTGTGCGGTGACGTCAATAGACCAGTCGTGAAGCTAGTAGGGTTCCAAGTAGCTCTAGGTAGCTAGCAGGCCTAGCAGGTTAGCAGAATTGGCCTTCAGCTGGCTTCGCGCCAGAGGAGCCTGTTGGACTCCTTGGGCAGATTATGTCTGTATTCCAGTCGTAGAGGATCGGCGGGGTTCCGTACTGGCAGTAGAAGGGGGTCCGGATATTGTAGCCCAGGAGTGGGTTTTGGTGGTAGCACAGGAGCCCTGTCCGAGCTGGCTTCAGGCTTGCTCCGGGATAGAACGCTAGCCAGGAGTGGTCACCCGGGATTGCGGTTAGCTAGTTGAAGATTCAGATGGAAATGTTCAGAGTTTGTGGTAGGAATCTGGGGATATGGAGAGAAATAGGTCCGTTATGCTCTGGTTTGAGTCACGTTGTTCGAACTGGCGAGAGCTTTCCGAGCTAAAGGTTAGCTGCTGACCGCTATAAAATGGTTTGCTAACTGATAGCTGGTAGGTAGTTAGCTGGCTAGCTTCAGTTAAGGGATTCCAGATCCGAAGTAAAATGCTTTAGAAAAAAGCAGATCCACGCCACATTGGGTTAGGCGGGTTGCAGGAGAGTATTTAGAAGTTGAGATTTAGGAAAATATTTTTAAAAGATTTGTGTAGAAAAAGATATATTCACAAGGGACACGACAGGACAAAAGACAAAGACGTCCGACTGCTACGCCATCTTGGAATGAATTGATAATAACTGTGTGTGTGTACTGGGCCCCTCAGTGGATGCATACAGATTCATGAAGTGACCAAAGGAAGGGGGGATGGACAGGAAGTCCAAAGTCTCATTACTCCGCTGGATTCTGATTGAGGTGAAACGGTCTGGATCCCACAGGCAGACATGGCATGAACACGCTCATACAGCCCAAGTACAGGTTAATACAGCACAGCTCGCCACAGACAGATGGACCTGGGCCCACTTCACCGTTTCAGGGTTTAGTGTGGACAGGGAGAGGGAGTTCGGTTTAGCGTGTCAATGTCCACTTATTCAGCCATGAGAGTGGATTATCAGTCTCAGTGAGATCCAGCCCAGAGCCCACCATGCAGCTCTGTTTACACAGGCAAAAATCGACCAGATAAAGAGGAACAGATGGTACAGTCACCCCTCTGCTCTCATCCCTCCATGTCGCTCTGCCTTCATGTGTCAATACTACTCAAGATCTTTCTTTTCCCATTAATCCCACTACTTTTTCCCCACAGGGTACCCCACTCTCACCATACCTCTCAGTGGAGAACATAGTCAATCAAAACAGCCAATCAGGATCCTGAACAACTTCTACCCCCATGCCATTGGACAGCTAAATAGTCCGGGTGACTATTGGTTAACTATCGGCATTGACCCTTTTTGCACCAACTCTATTGACTCATCACAGAGGCTGCTGTTGCTGTTTATTATGCTTCCTGTTGACGAGCCACTTTATCACTACCTACAGTTAATTCTGAAAGTATTCAGACCCCTTGACTTATCCCAATTTTTTTACAGCCTATTAAGCTAAAATTGAATAAATAAATAAAGATCCTCAATCTACAAACAATACCCCATAATGACAAAGCAAAAAATGGCATAGACATTTTTGCTAAGGTCTTAAAAATAAAAACAAGTATTCAGACCTTTTGCTATAAGACTAGAAACAAGATTCTCTGGTCTGATGAAACCAAGATTAAACTCTTTGGCCTGAATGCCAAACGTCACATCTGGAGAAAACCTGTCACCATCCCTACGGTGAAGCATGGTGGTGGAAGCATCATGTTTTTCAGTGGCAGGGACTGAGAGACTAGTCAGGATTGAGAGAAAGGTGAACAGAGCAAATTACAGCGCGAGAGATCCTTGATGAAGTCCTGAGTGCTCTGGAACAGGTTATCAGAAAGTTAACCTTCCAAAAGGACAACGCAGGGGTGGCTTCGGGGCAAGTCGCTGAATGTCCTCTGGCCCAGCCAGAGCCCGATCGAACATCTTTGGAGAGATCTGAAAGTAGTTGTGCAGCGACGCTCCCCATCCAACCTGACAGAGCTTGAGAGGAATAGGAGCAACTCCCCAAATACAGGTGTGCCAAGCTTGTAGCGTCATACCCAAGACTCAAGGCTGTAAATCGCTGCCAAAAGTGCTTCAAAGTACTGAGAAAGGGGTCTGAAACCGATATTTCGGGTGTTTTATTTTTAATACATTTGCTAAAATTTCTATAAAAAAAAAAACGGCTTTACAATTGAATACATTTTTGAATAAGGCTATAACATAACAAAACATGGAAAAAGCCAAAGGGTCTGAATACTTTCCGAATGCACTGTATACATACCTACCTAAACTCTCGTACCCCTGCACGTCGACTCGGTACTGGTACCCCATGTATATAGCCAAGTTATCGTTACTCATGGTGTATTTGTTCCTCGTGTTATTATTTTTCTATTTCACTTTTTTCCCCTCTCTGCATTGTTGGGAAGAACCCTTAAGTAAGCATTTCACTGTTGTATTTGATTAGTCATAGGACTAGCACACTGCATTCAGGGGTTCCCCCATTTGAGATCTCATTGGATGTGTTGAACAGGGATTTTCTCATCTCGCTGCGAGGGTTGGAGGTCACTGCAGTGCTGACAGAACACACAAACTTCCACACAGAAAGCTAAAGGCTGTATTCAAGCGCTGGCTATCTGAATACTACGGACATTGGTCTACCAACCACAAAGAGTAAACATGCATTGCTTTCTATACAGACACACCCCCCCCCCGCTCACTGCCCCATATTTTAAATAATCTTGGAGGATTAAAATAATCTGTTTCTGTATTTAGAAAGAAGACGTACTGTGGGAAGAGAAAGCAGCATTATACCTCACAGTTCTGAATCGATCCTTGATCACTAAATCAATAGGATGTTCATTACAGCGTAGCTAATGCAGAACCAAACCCTAAGAGTTCAGGTTTAGCAATGCTTCCTGAATGAAGTCAGCACTGGGTCTCTCTCTGTGGCCATTGTCACGGGGTAGCTCACCGAGTCACCGGGAGAGTTCGGATTGTAAGGGTTGTGGTGGAGGAGAGTCGACTCAAACATACACACAGGATACGTGTGCCCCTGCACTCAGCTCGTAAGGTATTCATATGAGGTCAGAGCTTGAAATGGCATCTGAATCAGCATCAGACAGCTCTTTTCCACACAAACATATCAGCACTGTGCTGGAGATGGAATCCAGCAGTGCACAGTGAAAGCCAGCCAGCCCCCACACCTGCATGTTTTTGCGAAGCAGGCAACATCATTTCAGGGAAACATGTCAATTCAGCAACGTCACTATTTTTATCCACCCAGTCAAACCTGACTTGTATTTTACTGTCCCTGACCTGTTGCATGTACACTCCCCCCCCACACAACAACAATAGCTGCTGTGGGTTCACACAGAGAATTGGAATGAGAGAGCGCCAGAGACTGTGGGTCAGGCGAGAGAACAGTCACTGCTCCACAAACAGTGCCAGCCTGGCTCAACCTAGGAGAGACAGTGATGCTGAAGCATGACTCCACCACCCACTCCCTAGCCCCCCATTCCTCTAATCCCCCCCCCCCCCCTCTTTTTCTGTCTCACGGGGTGAATCAATCTTCCTGTTCTTTCATATAAATAAAATGTGCCCTGAACACTGTGGCTGCTCCCATGTCCCCCTGCCTGTCCTGGTCTTATTATTCAGCCCTGTCCCTTGGGACACAGCTCCTAGCACGACACTGTCCCACCTTGTTGACCACCATGTGACCCACTAACTGCACCGCATGATGTTGAGTAGATGGTGTTCCGTGGTAGTCTATGAATACGGAGGTGGTAAGGACAGAAGAGAAGGAGAGAGCCGAGCGAGAGGAGAAGAATAGCCGTAGGGGAGAACAGCAAGGCAGCTCCTGTGTGTCAGCCCTGGAGGCTTTAGCGCCTCTTCTCACAGCTGGTGTAAATAGTTTCCAAACTGTTGGCGGCAGCGAAGGGCTGGAGCCTGGATGTGCTGCAGCGAGTGGCACAGAGCAGAGAGTACTGAGGGTGCCAGGACACAGGGCAGGATGGCACAGAGCAGCACACAGTGTCGGGGTAAACAATGCACAGTGTTCTGGGATGCCCTCTGCAACCCTGGCGCTCACTGGCCCTGTGGCACGCTACTGGGCCTGAGCGCTTGGCTCTGATTGAGCGTGCGTGTGTATGCACACTGACAACAGGATGAACAGCTGTTTTCAGATGACATCAGTTTTAATAGACGGAGCAGAGGCAAAGTGGTGAGGATCAGGTAGAGTCAGACATCAGGAAATCAAATTAGACTGAATGTGTAATTGTATAAAAACGCTGCCCTATCGTAACAAGAGCAGAGCTAGTTGTAATGTGTGCGCGAGGTCAAGCCAACAAGCACCGCTCAGCTCCATAATATCCATCAGAGCAACACATTCAGCCATCCAGTGTTTCATAGAACAGGGGCCTGGTGTCTTTGATAAACCTTTGCAGTGAGTAGATCGTTAAGAGGCTGTTATTATTTTATTACTCCCAGTCAGTGTGTGATGCAGGGTGAAGCGGGGTGGGGGTAGACGGTAGGGGTCCTGGTAGACTGAGTCACCCGTTTCTCTTTGCTTAACCTGTCTCAGCGATGTTAAATTCAACACACATTTCAGTGATGTAATTCAATTTTCACCCACTCCTGCCTCCAACTCACTGACTCGCTCTGCTTCCTCTCCTCCGGCAGGCTCAGTGAGCCAACCAGATTCTGTGGCGTTCCTCTGCTCTGTAAAACCACAGATGTGTGTGTGTGTGTGTGTGTGAAGGCGGATGCAGCACACTCTCCAGCAAAGTCCTCCATTCTCCTCTAGCTCCATATGGGCATGCATTAATTGCGAGTGACGGGTCAGCTTGAACATATGTCGACCCTGACACACTTCACTTCCTAGAGGGATTCTGCTGCAGAAGAGACCATGGAAACTGACCAACCAAATGGCTGCTGTTTCCCCTCTACAGAGAGCCAGTGTACTGGGAGCTTCATTTCATTTTGAGACCTCAAAACAGTGCATTTAGACTAGCAGCATTACTGAAATAGTGTCAACACCTCATGGTATCTCAGGTAAGAAGGACAAAGCAATAGAAGGTTCAGCTGAGATATCCAGAAGTAAGCCAGCACCAGTCTGTCAAATCAGTCAGCACTAGCTTGTCAAAAGCAGATTCACAGTAGAGAGATGACCATCTCAATTTAAATCACAAGGTTAGCAGCGGTATGGTTGTAACCAGTAGCTTCACAGAGAAGTCAACAGAAACAGAACCGTTCCAACCATCTGGCAGCAACCACTAGGACCTCACACTTTACATTTTTCACACGGATGGGAGAGAAGTCTACCATATATCAACACAAGTGCGGGGCACACAACGGACCTTTTATCATCATCACGGTCCACTGTTCGGTTTACTCCGTCTGACACACTGACCCAATTTAGACAGAAAGGGAAATTAAGTCTACCTTGTGAATTTGCACTTCCCTGTTCACCAGCATCCATGAACTTGTCATTGTTAGTGACTGTTTGCAAGACAATATGAAACTACTGTCTAGCGCTGGTGGGCAGACTGCAACACGGTGCAATTTCTAAGGCAACAAAATGAAATACATTAAGTGAAATGTTGAATAACAAATCACACACTAAACAGAAGCCAGCCGGGTTTAACAACAAAAGTGGAGCTGGCTGGTCTTCTGGGGGTTTACAGAGGTCAGAACACACTGGAACCTTGAAGAGGAATGGTTGGGACACTTTAAAATGTCCACAGCAATTCAGGAGCTCTAAATAAAAAAAAATAATAATAAAAATTCCTAACATTGATATTGACTAGTGGATGTTTGGGAGCAGAAGAGACAGAATAGATCTGTGGGAGCAGGCAGGGGGAGGGATAACAGAAAAGAGATACAGGATCACATGTCCAGGGAGCTGCACCAGGGGAGTGTGGGGTTGGGGGTCAGGGAGGCAGGTGGCCTCTGGGGTTAAAGGGAACTCCCAGCAGACACCTCTAGGTTGTTCTGCTCAAAGAGCCCGTCAATCAATATTGATTATTTACCATCCTGCGTCTCGCTCAGCCTAACCTCAGGGTCTCTCTTAGATAAAGCCCTTTACATGACAAAGTGGTACGAGGGAAGGGAAAGAACGGGGGAGGACAAGGAGAGAGAGGGGGAAGAAAATACAATAGCAGGATGGATGAAACGCCCATGGCACCAGGTCCATCGTCAGTACCCTGCTTTTAAACTGAAGAATCAAATGGGACAGGACGTACGCTACAACATCAATCTGTGCAAGTCAAGATTCTGTTGGGGTCGAGATTCCCCAGAGATGGAACCATTTCGTCTGGGACGCCTTAACACCTTCAGACACGTCAGTCTCTCCATCAATCACTGACAGCAGCTAAATAAACAAATCAAACTTTCCATCCATCCATCACTGTCTAAAAAAAAAAAAAAAAAGGAGAAGACAGTCAGGCAGTTTCAATCGCTGCCGGGTTGTGTACATACGGCGTGTGCCTTTGTGTCCGAGTGCGTGTGTGAAATTATACATTTTAAAAGAGAGAATGTAGTTCAAGGAAGTCAATGAAGCAACCTGGCTTGGAATATGATTTACAAAGCTAATATACTGGATCCACTGATGGCAGCATGTTTTAGAACCTGGAATGAGGAGCCCCGAGACAGTTGGTTTAGGGACCCCGAGACAGTTGGGTACCTTCCAGCTCTGTTTAATGGCAATGGTTTGTGTGGCACTAGTCACTGGGACATAATGTCATCACAGCCCTGCTACTAAGAAACTAAATGGACACTGCATATTGGGAGCAAACACCAGTTTGGTCATTTCACAGTTAGAGGTCAAAACCAGGTCACATCATTACCTGGTGATCCTGATGAGTCTGTAGTGATGTAGACTTACTGGGAACCTGACCGGCTACACTAGTGCCGTTACCAGACAGGTACCCAATGCCTCACTGTGCACATCATGACATGTCTGACTCAGCCCTGCCCAGACTGGTCCTGCGTGGATATAGCCTCATCCCAACCGGCAACATTCCTATCGTTTTCATCCCCCGAGCTGAAGGAGAGTGATCGTACTGCCGTTCAAAGGAGAGCAGGAAAACGGCCTCCCACCAACCCTGACGGAGTCAGAATTTTTTTTATATACAAAAATAAAACTACCTTGTAGGAATCCACTGCCACCAGGCATCACAATGAATAGGGCAGTGAATAAAACACAGTAAAGGCCAGACAGAAGAAGCAGACAGACCCTAGTATGTAGCCTGCTGACAACAGCACACATACAGGCCCACTCACTGTAGGAGGAGACCATCTACCTTTAACTAACTGCAAAGTCAGACAGTGTCGATTTGTCTTCTCTAAGATGCAAATAAGGAGGGTATTGGCTCAGGACATTCGTTGTCTCTCCCCCCATCTGTCTACATACCAGAAAACTGGGTTGTTATATAAAACCCTACTAGGCATTTAAACCAGTCCTGGCGTTTTAATGTATGTTTGAGACTCTTATACATGTTATGGGATTTATAGGGCATCATAAAATGTGTCGTTGAATTTAACCTATTTTTCTGTTAGCGAACCGCACAATAACTCCCCTGTATTAGCTCACTGAGGGCCTTAATCTCAGTTTTACTGTGCCTCGGAAAAAGAGAGGGCAGAAAAAAAAACGCTAAGGAAATACAGGACATAATTGCACGCCACTTGCAATCAGCCTGAATGCAGCTCCAAAATACACACGTCTGAAATATGGAATCGAATCAAGTGCGGTGTTCAATTTCCTAGTGAATGGCAGTGGGGTTTTGCGCTGGTAAATTGTCCTCTTCAATTAGTGGGAGATTTTAAGCTGAAGGCTCCTCCTGGAAAAGAAAGAACACTCGTTTACTGGAGAGAAAAAAAATGGATCAGAAAAAAAAAGCTTGTTCCGTTGCAGCCAAAAACAGTACAGGACTATAGTGTGAGAATGTCAAATGACCGTGTCGGGGCATTGAAATACTCAGACACAAAATGCAATGACAAAAGTGGATCTCAAAAGGAGCAGCAGCTACTAGGTGTAGAAAACTCATGATTGTGGTCCAAACATTTAGCAAAGTAAAGCTGTGTCTGATCACAGCCTAACTTGCATTGTAACGACACTAGCTGATGCTGGCTAGTTCAGACCTGTGCCAGGCTCATTTTAAATAACAAATGCTTGTTCAATTACTCTCCCAGCTACACCTAGAACCATTAAATCAAGCTGCCAGAGAGCAACCATATTTCTCCAAGCTGCCTGCCTTACACAGAGGACTGAGCCCAGCCAGAAAGGGTTCTGGCCTCCTTCCCTCCTGACACTGACCTCCCCTCCCCCTTAGCACCCCGGGGCACGCTTGACTTCCAGATTTCCTGTCCACAATTAAGCGGGCAGTAATGTGGCTGCCGCCTGGCGGGCAGAGCTATGGCAGAAGACTTCCCCGGTCCGGTTTAGCGGTTCAGGGAGGGAGGGGTTCTGCTGATGCGTTGAGGAGCAGAGCGTAGGGAGGGAGCGGAGTGGGGAGCAGAGAGGGAGGGCAGAATAACAGCCATCCATTGAGTGTCTGAAGGAGACGTGCTCTAGTGACTTTACGGAGAGCAAGAACACCACACAACTAAAGCATCAAATACTCAGACAACGGGTACAGTAGGGGAGGACGGTCTTGTTGTTCCCAGATCAGTCATTAAAGAAACCAGCTCATTGTGCCAAAGTTCCTCTTTGAGGGCTTGGCAGTGCTCTTATCTCTGTTTCAGCTCATTTAGGCAGACAGAAAGACTTTTCATATAAAAAAAATATATATAAAAAAAAAAAAATCACTCCACCCCCGAGAAGAATAAACACATGGAAAATGGACAGAGAGCAAGAAGAGAGGCGCCATATGAGAGGGTTTTCAGACTCAGATCAGGGAAAGGTGGATGAGAGGAGAGCAGGGGCAGACTGGGACCAGAACTCAGCCCTGGCATTTATAACACCGGACCATTTTTTCTTTCAGGCACGCACAGGCCCATTTTGTTCCCTGTGGCCCCCAAAACCTTTATTTAACTAGGCAAGTTAGTTGAACAAATTCTTATTTACAATGATGGCCTACTGTGGAGCAGTGGGTTAACTGCCTTGTTCAGGGACAGAACGACAGATTTTTACCTTGTCAGTGCGCGGATTCGGTCGAGCAACCTTTCAGTTACTCGCCCAACGCCCTAACCACTAGGCTACCTGCCACCCCAGTCAGTTATTAGTAAAATAACTAATTTTAGAGCCAATAACCCAAGTTACAGGGCCACCGGACTAAAAATGGACCAGTCCATCTGGCACTTGCCCAGAATGCCAGATGGCCAGTCAGCCCCTGGAGGAGAGGGCGAGTGTAGCCAGTGCATTTCACTGGGTGAGGTCATATTTTTCCTATGGGTGTCATTCGAGCCATATCTCGGGCAAGTATGCTGCAATTTAAAGTGATTTTATCTCGTGAGCCAACTGCACATCTAGATAATGCTGTCTAAATATACCCAGTCTGGGTGAGGGATCTTCCTGAAATAAAACACACATCCCCTTAAATCTGAAAATACTCAGAGCTTACTTTACACATGACATTCACGCCTGTAGATAAATGAGTTAGGGCAGATTAAGGAGTCATTTTAGGAAGCATGAACCAGGCAGCATGTTAACCAGGCAGTTAATGCCAGGCAGACCCAGAGAACCGTAACCAGGCTGCAGCAGTAGAAAAAGTCCAATTGTCATACTTGAGTAAAAGTAAACATAACGGAATAGAAAATGACTCGAGGAAAAGTCACCCAGTAAAATACTACTTAAGTAAAAGTCTAAAAGTATTGGTTTTAAATATACTTAAGTATCAAAATTAAATAGATAAATAGTCCTTATATTAAGCAAACCAGACAGCACCATCTGTTTGTTTTCTGAATTTACAGATCGCCAGGGGCATACTCCAACATCATTTATAAACAAAGAATGCTTATTTAGTGAGGCCACCAGATCTGGAGGCAGTCAAGATGACCAGGGATAAGTGTGTGAATTGGACCACTTTCCTGTCCTGTTAAGCAATCAAAATGCAAAGAGTACTTTTGGGAAAATGTATGGGGTAAAAAGTACATATTTTCTTTTGGAATGTAGTGAAGTAAAAGCTGTCAAAAATATAAATAGTAAAGTACAGATACCACAAAAATTACTTAGGTAGTACTTCAAAGTATTTTTACGTAAGTACTTTACACCACTGCCAGGCAGACCATTAACCGGCAGGTAAAGGTTTATCCAGGAAGCATGTTCAGCAGGTAGAGACCAGGCAGACTGATAACCAAGCAACCAAGCAGCCAACAGGTACAGCTTTACCCAGGCATCCTTCAGGCAGAGCCTCAACTAGGCGGAGCGTTAACCGGCAGGTAAAGTGGGCGTTCCGCTTCATTAACGCTGCGGTGACTGAGCCAGAGCAGATTTACCCAATTTAGGCAGGAAATGACATGATGTCAATGAGCTGAGGAGAGAGGGAGGGAGAAGAGGCGGATGCTGCCAGAGAGTGAGTCTGGTGATGGCCGTCAGAAAGCCTCAAGCAGAGCAAACTGAATTACCCTGCTCCTCAAGGACGAGAAGACAGGACAGCCTAATTACATTAATACTGGGGGAGGAAGAAGGAAGAGGGGCTGTTGGATATGGCCATCTTGGAAATCAAGTCTGCTTCTGAGAGGATAAAGGTCAATTGGTTCAGCAGGGAGATGGAGGGACAAGGTGGAGCAGGGAGTTGACATAACAGGACAAGGCCACGGGAGAGCAGGAGGAGGTCGATAGTGCATTAAGGAGAGAGAGACGAGAGGGAGCACGTGCGAAAGAGAGCGGGGAAAGATTGAGACAGAGGGACGAGAGAGAGAGTGTACACGAGCGAGCAGAGAAAGAGATTGAGGAGACACACAGGGCTGAAGTCGGCCAGGCGGTCTGTAACATGTGCAAGGGCGTCTGCACTAATCAAAAGGTGCTTAAAATAGCAACAGCAGCAGGAGGAGCAGGCCAGGCTAACAGCCTCGGTCTGTAATCATGTCCCCGAAACCTCTAGAGGAAGTGCTATATAGTAGCAACACACAGGACAGACCGGCATGGCAATATAACGTAGGAAAAGATTCATCTGAAAAGGCCTGGAATATCATGAAACAATAGTGATAATCAGTTTGGGGATTCCAGGCTAGGAAAAGATAGGACACAAATCAATGGCATTAGAAAGGGGGCAGATCAGCAGGTTCCCTAAAGCCTAGGAGGTGACATTATATAATGTGTTATTGATTATTCCACACAGCAGTCCATGAGCACAGGGAAAACACCCAGTAAAGCCCTGGCTGCGATGCAGCCACTTAGGAAGGCAGTGTCAGAAGGACATGAATGCAGGAACTCACGATTTGGCAGAACTAGGGAAACAGATGATGTTTGGCTAAACAAACACTAGGCCCATCCCCACGGCAACTAGAACTGCTAACAGCCATTTGAAGTGAGGGGGAGGGGTTAAATATTTATAGGAGATTCGACTAACAAATCACATCTTTTTTCTCATGGGCAGGATAGAAATACAATATAGGATGGCATCTGCTGAGGCAGCCTGCCAGACAGACACATCTCACCCCAACAGACAGCAGCACTGATGTGGCTCCAGCCTCTCAGAAAAACACAATAATCCCACCATTCACTGTGCTAAACATTCTACCAGACAAGATACAGTTTTAATGTCATAGTATGATCAACAACCCTCTAATTAAAGACTAGTCTTTCTGCTACTTCCTCGTCTACTCAGATTCCACTTTACAATTACATTGAGAGAAACATAAGGGGGAGTGCTGTCACATTCTGACTGACTGGCAGTCATGCTGGGCTGGCATAAGAGGACACAGGGCTGGTCGGCGCGCATATATGACTCAGGCAGCAGACTCGAAGATGAACAGACTGAGCGAACAGAAAGATGATCTTGATGTGCAGCCAACGAAAATGTGTATATCGAGAACTGAGATCTTGTCTGACTGTCCCTCTCCTCCTACTCAAATACACAAAACGAGACAGATGCACACCCAAACACATTTCTGTGAGAAAAGCTAGAATTTGGACAGGAAGCAAGGCCACTTTAGAGCAGCAGCTGAGGCAGTCAGTAACTGGGGCATCAAAGATCATGGACAAGTATGATGAGACCCTAATCCCCCCACCCATAACCCTATTACATATTAACGATGACAGGTTTAGCCTGGAGGGTCCAGTGGGGGCAGCCACTGGAGCAAACACGCATCCAGACGCATCCACATCCAGCTAAAACCACAGCAGCATCTGCTAGTTAACCTCTTATGCACTGAGCGCAGAGACCTAAGAGTACGCTTGACTTGGCCCGAGGCTCCATACTGTAGCTTTAACCAGTTCTTGGTGATGAACTAAAAGGCAGAAGGCATCCATGCTGGCTGGTTGGCTGAGAGCACGGCATGCAGGGCTCGACGTCAAATGCTTGTCCACTTGTCAGGTGCACAAAAAAATATATACATTTTTTTAATTGTTGTCCGAATGTACATGTAAAAAATAACTACAACAATTACTTCGATCAGAATTGGATGAGGGGCAGTGCATGGTTGACATTGAGTAAATGAACTATTCCTATGTCAATAAATATGTTATATTTACAACGTGATCTAGTCTCCCCATAGTAGCGGAAAACAATCTGGTCAGAATTTTTTTTGTTCTTTCTCTCGCTCTCGAATGATCTGGGCCAATAGCCGAAGTTGATTTTTATAGCAGACACTCCGTGTCTTATTGTTATAGAAGCCCAAATGTTCCATTTCCTCTATTTGATAGAAATAGGACTTGGCCTATTATGACACTCACTGCAATGCATGCGAGATGTTTTAATAGAACAATGAATTAATCTAGTTCTAGGCCATCTCAGAAAGTGAAGTTGTTTATGAATAACACAAAAACCATGGGAGGCCTAAGGTAATAAAAGAGACCGAAGAAACATTTGCAAGACATTAAAATCTAATGAGAAATTGGAACAAAGCATAAGACAATTGATGCATGAGGCAGAAATAAAATATCCATCCTTGCGAACCAAAACGACCAAAGGCCTAATCCTACTAACTGAAAGATCAAAAGCATGATGACAAATTAGAGTATTCACCAAACTATTCTAACAAAGTTTGTCCTATAGTTGCAGCTTTGAAATGAGAATCCGTACAGAAGTCCATGCCATTCTCATTCAAAGATTCATTTTGAATGACAACATATTTTAGGCCACAACAAGAGAAATTGAGCAAACAATACCAAGATGGGAAAAAAATCGAATAGAATAGATTTTTTTAAAAGGAGAAAAGCTTATGAAATCCATTATACATAGTTGGTCTAGAACTACTTCCATATTACTCTAGCAATGCGCAACCTGCCCACAACACATATACAGTGCCTTCAAGAAGTATTCACATCCCTCGACTTCCTCCACATTTTGTGTTGCAGCCTGAATTGAAAATGGATTAAAATTGAGAATTATTTTAGGGCATGGCCTACACACATCAGTGGAATTGTTTACCTTCACAAATAAATAATGAGAAGTATTCAACCCCTTATGGCAAGCCTAAATAAGTTCATAAATGTGTTTAACAAGTCACATGGATTCCCTCTGTGTGCAATAGTCATAAAAATAAACTTTATACACCAACTCATATCAGTACTTCACACACACACAGATAATTGTAAGGTCCCTCAGTCGAGCAGTGAATTTCAGAACACCCGTTTCAACCACAAAGACCAGGGAGGTGTTACAATACCTCGCAAAGGGCACCTATAGGTTGATAAATAAAATACCGACACTGACTATCCATTTGAGCATGGTGAAGTTATTACACTTTGGATGGTGTATCAATACACCCAATCACTACAAAGACAGTCATCCTTCCTAACTCAGTTGCTCAGTTAAGTTTAATGATGGTGATAGGATAAAACCGAGGATGGATCAACAACATCGTAGTTATTCCACAATACTAACCTAATTGACAGAGTGAAAAGGAGGAAGCCTTTACAGAATAAAAATATTCCAAACCATAGGTCCTGTTTGCAACAAGGCTCTAAAGTAATACTGAAAAAAGTGACAAAGC
The DNA here is from genome assembly GCF_045791955.1 of Oncorhynchus clarkii lewisi. Lineage (NCBI taxonomy): Eukaryota > Metazoa > Chordata > Actinopteri > Salmoniformes > Salmonidae > Oncorhynchus > Oncorhynchus clarkii. Next base: position 44,051,629 of record NC_092164.1, read on the forward strand.
AATTCACTTTTAGTACTGAATACAAAGAGTTATTGGATTTGACTCAAACATACAACACATTACCACGCACCATATGTTGATGATCAACAACCAATGACAGAGCATGAAGAATTTTGAGATCAATCAAATGGACAAATATTGTAGAATCCAGGTGTGCAAAGATCTTTGAGACTTGCCCAGAAAGACTCACAACTGTAGGTTGCTGCCAAAGGTGATTATAACAGGTATTGACTCAGGGATGTGAATACTTATGCAAATTATATATATTGCATTTAATTTTCAATCCATTTACTATGAAGTATCATTATGGGGTATTGTGTGTAGGTGGATAAACAAATAAAAATGTATTCTCATCTAATTTGAATTCCGGCTGTAACAAAATGTGGAATAAGTGAAGGGGTATGAATACTTTCTGAAGGCACTGTAGTGGCCTAGGCCTAATAAGAGAATGAGGCAAAAATGCAAATCAGTTTATAATTATCCAGGTCTGAGGACAGCGGAGTTGCTCTGCAGCCCATGATGATTTTCAACCCATCACAAGACGCATAGCCAGCGAGGTTCGTTGACCGTCACTCGCTTCTTCCGCGTTTTTCAGAACACACAGCCAGATGTGTAGAAGCCTCGGCCTCTTTCGTGCCACAGCTCCACCAGAGTGGAATAGGCTATTCGAAAAGATTTGGATTCACTAAATATATATTGTCCATGTCATGATTCCTCTCGTCCCTCAATTAGCAGAAGAGCCAAATGCATAGTGGTATGTTTTTTACTTTTTGGTATGGCTGCTAGGGGGAAATAACATAGTATATCGACGAGCACAGAAAATTATTTATTTCCTTCTATGTACTTCACTCGTTTTTTCAGTAACCCTTTTGGAGTTGCAGACCTTTTTGGGGTCGGGACAAGTGACTTCAGCTTGTATAAAAATGGATCTGTCCTAGTGGCAAAAAAAAGTTAAACGTCAACTCCTGGTCATGTAGGACTGTGAATTTGCAGAGTTTGTTTCAAGTATTATTGTCACATAAACAAGTACAGTAAAATGTCTTGCTTGCTCTTTCCCAACAATGCAGTAATCAATATAGGTAGAACAAAAAAACAACAAAAAATGAGCAGGTCAGTGGAGACCACTGCATTAGAAGCAGCTCTGCTCTCAGTGCATGGCATGCAGTCCAGTGGAGACTACTGCATTAGACGCAGCTCTGCTCTCAGTGCATGGCATGCAGTTCAGCAGCAGTGCATGCTCACCTGACCCGACCACAACACAGAAACCCAGAGCTGTGAGGTGGAGAGCAGCAGAGTGGGTGGGAAGCTGGATGAGCTGAAGAAGTAGGACATGGCAAGGGTCCACATTCTACAAACCTTACCAGGCAGGCACAAAATGGATGTTAACATAGTGTGAGAGAGAAAGTGTGAGAGAGAAAGAGTGGAGTTTGGACGAGGCTGGGGCCTTAGGAACTTTTTCAACCCACAGAGAGGCAAGAATATCCCCTAGGACAGACTTCCTGGAGCTACAGTAATACCAAATAGAATAACATTCATAAACACTGTTTACAAGTGCTGTTGCAGATTTGATAGTGTTAAGTGCTTCCAACATATCACTTGTCACATTTTCAGTTGCAATTTGTCCCTCCAGTAAAATCTATATAACACAATGCAGAAATGCAACAAATGGTATGAACATTCCAGGGTTAACAAATAGGCTTTAAATGATCTGTTCTAGCACCTCTCTCAGGTTGGTCATGAATGTCTAAGTGCATCACTACTTCTGCACTAGTGTAAACTACATTCCACTGAGTCTTTGAGCGTCCAGTTTAAAAAAAACGCAGGACTCGGCGCCACCAGCCATTCTCTGCTATGGCTTGGCTATATTTGAATACCCCAAATTCTGTCTGTGCATTACAGGCTTGTGCTGCAGCAGACCCTGTTCATCTCTTTAGTAGATAACATACTTCGGTCTGCTGCCGAAACAGTTCAGTTCTATTAGAACACGTAATCAGCTAAGCCCCCAGAGCAGACCCCCCCCCCCCCCCCCCTTCCTGGGCCAAACTCCATGACCCTTCATCTAATCATCAGCCTGGAGCTGCCTGAGAGAGAGAGGACAGATCAAAGGCTGGGCTACAGAGGGGGGCCATAGTAGACCATAGTAGGGTGAGCCATACCAGACGGAGTCAGGTGAACCCACTACTACTGCAGTGCTGGGACATTGAGACAAATAACGTTTATATTAAAAAACAGCCCATTTATACAGTCTGCATTGGTGTTTAATAGGTCTACAGTGATCTTGTCTGACAGACTAATGGAGGGGCCCCTCTGTGCCTTAACACAAAACCATTCCCATACCCAGCAACCATATGACTCAGTAGAGCCTGTTTAATATGGTGGTGGGGGAACAAACCACTGGAGGTTCAGTCAGTTAGGTGCATCATGTGACTCATGTGAGTTAAAGCAACATAGACTATTCAAGCCTTGCCAATGCTGTGTGTTAGATTACTTAGCCTGACCGTCCGATAAAGTGCCACTTTCGTAAGCTTCTGAAGCCCCCGAGGGCCACCTCGCTGCTCACCCCACCCAGGTCCCATCTTTAGGGTCTAGATGCTTGGGTGACTGAATGCCTCCCCGCTCCAGAAACCACTGGAGGTAATTTGTCTGATGGTTAACGGTTAGTCACTGGGTCTCCCCTCCCTCCCCTCCCTCCCCTCCTTGACAAGTCGTCTCTGCTTAGAGTAATGTTGTTAGCCAGGGGGCGGTATCCCCCAGAGACATGGAGGCAGGCAGGGGTCTTCAACCTGAAACCAAGGACACATGGAGAAACAACCACACCACAAAAACAGTCCTAATGCCCACCGGGTCACAGAACCAATGGCTGAAACACTACCGACAGAAGTGGAGAAACGCAAACACGCTCATCTCAAACCTGAACTACTGCACATTGCCTCGGTACTGGTACTCGGTGTATATAGCCTTATTTTATTGTGTTATTATTTCATATAGAGCATATTGTAATTCATTTATGTATTACTTTAACTCTGCATAGTTTGGAAAGGGCTATTAAGGAAGCATTTCACGGTAAAGTCTACAACTTGTTTTTCGGTGCATGTGACAAATACATTTGATTTGAGCTGAACATTTCACAGCTTCTGACGTCACCACAAGGCACCGACAGCGAGAGGAATGACTGAGAAAGAGAGAGTTTCCCTTTGGTGACAACACTAGTTTCCTTCGGCTCAGTCTCATGACCGAGGAGGATCTCAGAAACATTCATCAACAAAGCAAGGAGCTTCTGGTAGGCGATACACAGATGAGTAAAAACCACTTCAGATATTGATGTCATCTTCCTAACAACCCACTCAGGTTAAAACCAACATAATGATTGGATGTGATGCAGGGAGGAAGCTCTGAGGAAACTACCGTGACTAAGCCATCCTGAATCATTCTTTCATGTCTTTATCATTATTCTACGGACAGAGGTTCTCATGAACACATTCCTGCTGGGTGGGAAAGTTTGCGAGACAGCTAAAAATAAGCTTGAGTCCAGCACACAGGAGCAGAGGAGGCTGCAGAGAATTATAAGTCCATTTTGACAGCACAAACTCAAACTGGAGGTCCTCGCCTTACCCAGATGAATCCTAATTGTAAACTTCCTTATCAGGCAACTCCTTCCTCCATCCACCACCGCAACTCCTTCCTCCATCCACCCCCCCCCCCCCCCCTATTGAAATAGGGCAGACAGAAAATACATTAGATGGATGATGACAACACTCAAGCCACGTCTGTGTGCAGACTGTACCCACCTCCAGCTGATCCGAGCTACCTCAGTCTGCATTCACATGTTACTCATCCTCTGGGCCAGATGATCTACGTGAATGACAGGAGTTGGGAGGAATAGCCCCCCCCCCCCCCCAAAAAAATGGAAAAAAAAGAAAAGAGGAAGAGCTCAAGAAAGCAACTTGAATTGAGCTCAGTGATGCTGAGCTATCAGAGTCTGCCAAGCAGACAAAGCATCAGCCAAAAGAGAAACCATGAGAGCAGAGATCAGTCTCAGGGAGACCCAATTACACAGTCACACCGTTGCACGGTCACTTCCTCGCACACAGGCCCGTATTGACAGTCACACAGGGGCCTCTGCATTAATGCTTAAAAAAGGGTTCTCCTGCTTAAGATGAGCTGTATTGTGGCAGGGAGGGCATGGGGGGAAACTAGGGCGCCACCAGGACTGTAACCCCACTGTCCCCAGTAGGCAGACAGATCGTACAAAAGTAGCTGGCCGAAACATCTGTTACTCAGAGAGCAGCCATTGATATCTTTCCCAGTCCTCCTCCCACCTTCACACTACTGTCACTGCCAGAGGACATTGCCAGTCAAAGTGTGACATGTCAGTGCACCACTAGTCTCTTGTTCATCTGCTCAGTTGAAAACGTGCAAGTCTTTTTCCTCTGGTTCCTCCAAATCTCCTCTACAGCCAGTTCACTGCAGTCCAGCCAAGTCAGTGGTGGGTGGGGATTTTGATTTGAACCAGACTAACCAACTACGTATCCTCAATAGCAATGTTAACCACACACACACAACATAAATGGCATCCCTATTTTGCACACATTTATTCCCTGACCTCTAGAACATCCTGTTCTATAAAAGCTACTTCGGAACACTTGGAAGATACTACATTGGAGTAGGCAGTTCTGTGGCAGAGGAAGTTCCCCTTGTTCTGGCCAATGTGACTCCATTGTTTTTCCTCAGGTTCACACACTCATCTCCAACTTAACACGCGCAACTGTACCACCTTATCATGTCACATCGTAGGTAACTTCAATGACGTTATGAATAAAGGCTTCCGTGATATGGTATGAAACTCCTCCATCTTCCTGCGTTTCACCTCGTAGAGTAAAGCCAAGGCTACGGAACAACCATAGAACACAGAAACCTTTGTTTCCATACCGTCACTTTCCCTCAGCTCCCACACACACACAGTCTGCTCCCTGGGATCTCCATCCACATGATGTAATGCTTCGCTACAGACTCACACTACAGTCTGTTCTCTCAGTTTTTAGTGGCCAACAGACCAGGCTACCAGACAAAAACTGTGGCATCATCATGGGTCAAAGATTAAGAGCTACTGAGACCAGACTTTTTCCTGCAAATCAGTGATGTCCGTTTTCCATTTCCCCTTCATCGGAACTTCTGACAAATCTTTTCTAGGTGGTTCTCTCATTAGTGAAACTCCTGACACCAGTCCAGTGGGGATACTCTTATCAGGTATCAGATATCTGAATGGACATAGGCCGATGACCCACAATGCCACACTAATGATGTAACCACCTGAACAGGAAGAGCAGCCAAAAGGTCCTGTCTGGTCACCTTGGGAAAAACTGGACATTTCCCTGCAATGCTGCCATCTAGCTAACCCATAGGAATAAATTAAACCCTCCCTTTCTTCAGGCCAGGACTGCAAGGAAGCTTCTCAACCACACCTCAGTGGAACCTGGAGAATTCACCCAACAGACTAGGGTTGGCTGGTCAGTCACCCACTTACAGGAGGCTACGGTGACTTTCACTTGTGTGTGTGTGAGTGGGGGGGGGGGGGGGGGGGGGGGGGGGGGGCGTAGTGCCAGTCATCTGAAAAGAAACAAACTGTAAAGTGCTAAGTGCTAAGTCAAACTGTTCTCTGGTCTTAGGCCTGGCTGCCAATCCAGTCAAAAGTTTGGACACGCCTACTCATTCAAGGGTTTCTCTTTATTTGACCTATTTTCCGCATTGTCGAATAATAGTGAAGACATCAAATACGAAATAGCACATATGGAATCATGTAGTAACCAAAATCAAGTGTAAAATAAATCAAAATATATTTTATATTTGAGATTCTTCAAAGTAGCCACCCTTTTGCCTTGGCAGCTTTGCACTCTTAGCATTTTCTCAACCAGCTTCATGAGGTAGTCACCTGGAATGCATTTCAATTATCAGGTGTGTCTTGTTAAAAGTTAATTTGTGGAATTTCTTTCCTTGCAATAGTAAAAATAAAAGAACCCCTAGAATGAGTAGGTGTCTAAACTTTTGACTGGTACTGTAAAATCAAATACAGAAGCATTTCTGGCAGTCATCTTTGCATGAGTGTGCATGTTCGTGTGTGCCAGTCTGAATGCTGGTAAATGTGATCGTCTAAATTATGAAAGGAGGAGAAAAGAAGAGCAGAGACCAGAGGGATAGCTTAGTGACCAGGGTCTGTGGAACGCTCTAGTGAGTGAGAAAGAGGGGAGGAGCAGGAAGAGAGAGCGAGCCCTTACTGACAGAGTAGATTATTTCAAAGCCTGGTGTGGTGGAAACACACACACAGACCGGCTCCATGCTTCCTGAGTTGATGTTGCCATGCATGAGAGTTAAAAGACAGGAGTGTTGGCCACTTGTTTTTAGTCTACAACATCCATTTGGGATTCCATGCAGTTTGATAAGGGTGATAGAAGCTTCAAATAATCTTGAGCCAACATTACACAGAAGTGGGGGACCTTGTGAAACTGCTGTGGTCTTAATATTTTATTGATCTCTATTCAGCTTTACGTTCAGGATATTTAACGTCAGCAGCAGCTCAGGGCTGGATGGAACGGAGGGCCGTGGCAGTGCCATCCTGAGCTCGTTTCAGCTCCTATTAGCCATTTAAACACATGACAAAACCCAGGGGAGGGAGACTACCCCCCCCCCCCCTCCTCCTCAACCCCCAGAGTCTGGTTACACTGCTGCTTGCCTATCAAAAGCACTTTGTTCTGCCATGTAGACCTCAGCCAACTACACAGCAGAGTGAGCAGGGAGCTTGGCAGGGATTGGCCAAGGCATGTGGGTGGCTCCACCCATTCTCCCCCCATGCCCTAACAACAGCAGCATGCTGGTCTCTCCCTCTTCGCTTCCTTTCTCTCCTCAGCAGACTAACTGCACTCAATCTCTCTCCATCCAGTTCTGTCACACTCCCTCTGTTCATAACCCCTTTCCGGTCCCGTTTTGCTGGTCTGTGTGGAGAAGCCGTCATTATTCTCCACCACCGATCTCCATTTCCCCCTCAACCCTATCACTCGTCAGTCCGTTTCATGTCTGCAGCACGACACTGAACAGACCCCTCCAAGCACAGGGGTTCAGCGGTCACACACACACACACACACACACGCCTCCTGGGCCTCTTGCCTAGGGGCTCAGAAGCAGTGGGAAGTCAAGCTGGTTGCTGGCGGAAGGAAACACTGAACAGAAACACAGTAGAGAGGCTGAGACAGCAGAGGCATATTTGCTCTACGCAGGCCTGCTTGACGCAGCACAGCGCAGGGCTGACGAGGCCTCTGATCTGACCTACTTTTCAATCGTCACTACAGGAAGATAACGGAGTAAAAATGGCGGCCGGTCAGTTCCTCTGACTGCTCAGGTCCACAGTGCCACATAAGACCAGGTGAAGCTCTGTTTCATCTGGTGAAGAGAAGGGTAGGGGTGGTCTGTGTCATTGTGGCTCTCCCTCCTTCCCCTCGTTGTACTACCTCGTTCCACTCTGAGCAGAGCGGCAACAAAGAAAGAGAGGCCCTTCCCTTCAGCTCAGAAAGGTGTTAGCAGCAGCCTGTGTGTGTTCGCACGTACGTTACTATATCCAGCAATTTGTCCAGGCTGTACCATGGATAGCCCAGGTGGAGGCGGACAGCCCACATCTTTGGGAGTGCGAGCAGAACAGACACATGGCCCTCGAACACAGCTAGCACCTGTCTGAGCGGGAGCAAAGCTGCCTGGTCCACATAAATAGGAAGGTGAGGAATATGCTTCTCATTTGCAGAGTGACAGAATCATGCAGCAAGGTGTGAGAGGAGTGATGAGCAGTGGCTCTTTTGGGGAGATGGAGAAACAGGCTCCGACAGCCTTCCTCTACTGTGAATGGGCAATTTAATTACTATAGATTTATTTTGTAGATGTAGTACAGGAAAGGTCTAATAAAATAAGATTTGATTGTATGATGAATACATTGAATAAAGAATGAATTATAATTTCACAAAAACATGGTGGTGTGTGTTCTTATGAGGATACCTTGTGTACCTGTCCTGTTTCCATTCCAACTTCTGTCTGTCGTGGCTTTAGAGAGGAAATGTTATTTTCAGCAGAGCACAGCTGTGCATATATCTCACACATCCCTATTCAGACAACTGCCTTTGTCCAAACAGCCTTGAAGAATAAAAGCCAGTTAGATGTAGACAATACATTGATACTGGGCTTGGCAATCCGCGTCAGTCCCATCCTCCTTTGCAAATACATAAAACTACATTAAAAATCACAGCACATAAGACCTTTAACGCGTTACTCCATTGCTTGGCATAAGAAATATACAGCAATTAAATAGGGCCAGCTGTCAATCAGCCATTGTAAGAGAAGCTGAATGAGTGAAGTTCCAGGTGCTTCCCAGATCCATGTTGTTGCTCAGAGTAGAATCACTGCTGTACAATCACTGGTCTCATATTACCATACAGTTGGCCTACACTACGCATGGCTGACCACACCGTTAAAACACAAACACCTGCAGACATCAGGTTAGTGGAACAGGTTCACACACACACAAACGAAGGGGGGGTATGTGGCATTGTCACAGAGTCGCTTTCAGAACGGACAATGGCAGATTGGATGGAGAAGACAGGCAATGAACAACAGAGTGTAGGGGTGAGGAGAAACCACCGGGGGAAAGTTTATAAAGTAGGAAAAAGAAAAGGCAGTAGTAGTCTATACCTCACAGAATGACCCTTGCACAGTCACTTTATTTGGTAAATATTTTCTTAAGGGCTTGTAGTAAGCATTTCACAGTAAGGCCTACACACGTATACGACGCAGGTGACACAAAGTTGGATTTGAATTGGAGTTATTTTCTCAGAGAGCAAAAGGAAACAGTATATTAAAGCTATTCATCAAATCCTGTGAGACAGAAAGAAACACTTGGCCCTGAACACAAAACTGAAGCCAAGAGGGGTAGAGGTATAGACGCCAAGACGTCCTACTGACTGATACAAGGTGATACTCTAAATTTGGCTGTCAATCTGTGGGCTCACTGGGAACAGTCGTGTGTTTGAGGAAGAGATGGCTGCTTTTGGAATCAACTCCTCTGACAGGTTCTTCATACATCAATGCCCTCATTTGGGGAGAGAATATGCACACTGCAGAGCCAGACACTCAGCTTTTCCATGAATTAATGTCACAGGACTGAAATAAAACTGTATGGTTTAGACTAGCTTCTCTGGTGAGGAGGGAGAACATTAAACCAAACTAGCATGAAGCACTACCTTTATCAATGAATGAAAAGCATTTAGACCTTTATAAATTAAAGGCAAATAACCAGCTCCAATACATCAGAAATTAGTATAGTCAAACTCAAAATATCTGTTTCAGTGGCATGGACTGAAGAGAATTTAGAATAAATAGCCAACACAGCTGAGAAGGCTGTGCACAGACCACATTTACACAAACATCAGTGGTTCTATTAAACCTCATGGGATCCCCAAGACACAGCGGGTCGTGTCTAGACTTGACAGTTCATGCAGCTTTGGAATTCTGATCAGAGTTCTGATCATGGAATTCTGAAAGCGTCAGGAGTCTACACCTACATGTAAATGAGTCTACAGTGTCCAGTGTGTCCGGACTCCCTTTTGCCGGGCTATATTCAAACGCCAGTATGCATTCTACAAACGGTGGAATAGGCTAAATTATAAAATCGCAACTGACGGCAGTAGCTAACCTCTGTAGTTAGCCAGCAAGCAATGCTAAAGGGATTGCAAACGAATGAGCATATATCTAGAAAAACTCAATTGTTTGACCTTCTAAATATGAACTAGCTGGCTAGCATTGATGAGGCCTGCAAAAATGTTCCTCACATGCTAGGAATGTATTTCTGGAGACTGGCGGGAGGATTGCTGGGCTTCACCCACTGTATGCGCTTCCGGTAGCCTGACTGCATTCAGACGAAGGAGAAATTCCCACACAACGCATCCCTGACCACCTGATGTGGTCAGCCAGATCTGAACAGAATTAGACCACAAAGCGACTTTTGTCCATCTAGACCAGTCTTTTCAATGCGATCTTTGTATTCTGATAGCAGGAGTCGCATGGAAGTGTCAAGTGTAGACACGACCTGAGAAACTACAAGTCAAAGGCATTGTGAGTTTCTCTGGAGTGGGGAAAAGGAGGCAGACTGACAGTTTCACGGTACTGCGGTTTGAGGACAGACCGAACGGGGCACACATCTGTAGCTGTCGCTCACAAGCAAGCAGAGCGATTGACAGACAGGGGGATCCATGCAGCACCGTGCTCCCAGAGCCATGTTCCCAGTCAATTAGTAGTGGGGAGAAGAAGAAATAAGAAAAAAAATAAACTAGGCTCATGGGACAGCACATGGGGTAACAGGAGGGTTACTCTTACCCCAAAACATAGGAGTATTCTGCACTCTGCAGCTCCCATCACTGCGGTTGGGGAGCTGTGTTGATGCAAGCGTGAGGCCGGGCCCCAGCACAGCCAGTAGAGCGCTGACTGAGCTTAGAGACGCAAAGCTGCTTTGTTCCGTCTGTAAACGTCCAGGGTCAGAGGGTTCACAGCATACAAACGCTGTGCTTAACCCCTAACCGACCTACCAGCCATGTTCCAGGAACCAAAACAATAGCAGCAGAAAATGTCATTGGTTTTTCCTCAGCACTACGGTTACTCAATATAGTCGAGGCGTTTGACCATCATATTTCAACCGTATTCATTTTATTCACAAGCTATTCTCCTTTGACGTTCAAACAAAGTAGGCCTGAAAATGACCCATAACAATGGAATCTATTTCTCTGATGGAGACAAGTTATTTACAACAGGAGAAAAAAAGCCAGACAGCCAGCAGCAGCCGTGGCTTCAACAGATTCATGCCCCATAAAAATAGCGGTGGATGGATTTCAGAGAGTAGAGTCGCCTGCCAGATGCTGGGAGACTAAATGATTGTGTTAGGTTGTAGTCGCACTACACAGCTCTGTTAGCTGGAGGAAAACAACTATCAGGGCCAACAGAAATTAAGTGGAGGATTTCATGTGGTTTAATGAAGCTGTGAACTCTGCTCTCCTGCAGCAGGCCCAGGGTCACCAACAGGACACACTGTGGATGACAGATACAAGCAGCTAGTGATTAGCTGGCCTGAACTTTACAGGCCAGTTTGACTGGGAGGGAGAAACTTAAACTGTCACTAAAGTGCTCTCTTTCTGCAGAGACAATGAGTGGACTGGTAGAGTGAAGCTCAAAGGAGATGGCTGCAGGAGAGAAGGCTGAGTGTAATGCTAACTGTCAGGGAGATAAGATTAGCCGTTACTTTGCTGGTAATGGAGGAGACCGCAACAGAACAGACAGTTGACAGGAAGCTGACCACAGAGGGGCCCCAGCCTGGCTCTATACCATGCTACTGCTCTGGGCTCACAAACACTCACTGACATGGACATGCATCCAACGTGGTGTTGGCTTCTTACACCACAGCCTTTAAATCTAATAGCCAACAGAAACTAAGAGAAAAAGGTCCATGCCCGTATAGCCCAAACACATTTTTTGTATCTCTTGTTCTGGCAATTATCACATACTGTAGAAACGTCATTGGGAGGAAAGATGTTTGATATGCTCTTTACACAAACCACTGCTGAGAAAATCATGATGAAAGTGGCCATTCAGAGTGCAGGGCTGTAGATTACAGTGGGCAAGCCTACTCCCAGACACAAAGCCAGGTGTTTAGCGGAGCTGCTCAGGTTGTTTGGGGCTCACAACACTAAAGCAATTAAGAAGTGATTTTCACCTCATAGCTTGGCCCGTTTCCTCACAAAGAACCACGCTGCAGCCTGGGGACTGGAGGAGAGGAGAGGCCCAGGGAAGGAGCTGCAGGAGTAGGACAGGGTGTTGTTACTGGGAGGCAGTGTACGGTGGGGCCGTGCGCAAAATATTATGATGTATGAGAAACGATTAGATCAGATATAGAAGGGAGGGAGGGAAGGGTCCCCAGCAGACTAGAGAGAGGAGCAGCAGGGTTGATTCATACCTCTATCCCTTTCTCGCTCCTTCCTTCCTTCTCATTCTCTCCCTCTAGTTGGTAATTGAGCTCAAAGGGATCCTGTGGAGGTGAAATGTACTTTGTCTCAGGTACACAGACAAACCTGGTTGCCACGGAGACAGAGACACCTAGTTACCACGGTGTCACCGCTTACAGGATCCTCTGCCAACGTCACAGTAAACAGGAGAACCACTCACACACCTCCTGTCCTGTCAGGCCAAGTCACAGACAAAGCCACACACCAAACCATGGCTGCTGCCTCAGCCAGTGGGTCTGGCAGATTGTCCAGTGATATAGGTACCTCAGACGCTCCTCCTTCAAGGTTGGCAAACGGTTCCACTCAACTATGTCTGAGCACCAATCCAAGCAAGACCATTCAATACTCAGAGGAAACTAAATGGCTGCCTCTCCTCCACTTGCTCTCCATTCAGGTAGTAAAGTAAATGTGGCAACAATGACTGATCGGAGTAATAATGCCTCAGTTGATTTCAGTGGAACTGTCATTTACAGTACCAGGTAAAGGTTTTCTGGTTTCATTCAAAATACAATAGTGTGATATTAAAGGGAACAGGCCTCAAACAGCTAGTTCTGTCAGGCAATGCCTTAGTTGTGAAATACTTGAAAGAGCACAAGAGTGTAAATTGCCACACATTTCATACCAAAGTCAGTCATGCCTCTCAGCCTGTTACCTACAAACACCCCTCAGTAGAGTCTGTGCAAAGCTACTTTACAGTCTAACTTCAGCTCTCTACTATGTTCAGACACTGGAGTGTCGTGTCTCAAAACAGACCGATGGACGCTCCATTCTGCCCAGACTCCAGCAGTTGCTATAGTAACGGAGTGGCTAGGCCCCCTCCGATGGCATGGAGAATGGAAAATACATTTTAAAAAACACTTCTGGTCACTATGGTAACCCTGTCTTTAGGTGACTCCCAGATTCAGTTTACATTACATGGCAGAGTTGCTTTGGATTGAACTTCTATGATTACCAACTGAAGCATTACTAAATATCATACTCTGTCCTCAGTCACACACTATACTATAGGCCTAGATAGACACCTATAGGCCTAAATGACTGTAGTGTAAATCTGCTGAAAATTACCAATGTAATGAGATTTAAGCAAGGCTGTACAGTATATGGATCTGACGTGAGCTACATATATTGTATGACGTGATCAACATTTAGATCAGTTTCCTTTACCCAGCTCGGTCATTAGCAACGGTAAAGATCGAAATTCTACCCGCGACAGACCCCACTTTAATTATTTCTATCCTCTTTAGTTCTCAGACTGTCACAGGTTGTGGTTTTTAGTGCTTCCTTTGGGAGGGTTATTTGATCCAGGGCCATGGGGCAGGGCCAGCCTTTCAGCCTGGGCTTTGGCTCCCTTCCCTGGGTGTACCAAACACTACAGTCCCCTGCTGTGAGGCCTAGTGAAAATGTAGCCGCTAGAAGTGCCATTAAAATGCTGCCATTGTGCAGAGAGGAGATCAAAGAGGCATTACTTTTGTCTGAATCAGATTTCTGACAATTCTTCTTTTTTAAATATTAATCCCACTGTTGGGTCATAATGAACATCTGTCAACGTGCTTTATGAAACCACATATTGTGAATAATCTTTATAAGTTTCAGGCCGCCAAGACAACAGCAGAATGTGTAGCTAACCAAACTCCTGGCCTCGTGTTTAGCTGACCCACAGGGACAAAGCACAGGGTGCCTGTTTATGGTAAGAGAGGGAGAGGCAAGGTGAGGTATTCCAACAGTTTACACTACATCTATCTGGGGAAGATTCCAATGTTTCCTTTGGCAGTCTGAAGCCAAACAACAAAATGTGGGAAGAATGCAGCGCGAAGAAACCACCAAGGAGACGGATCTCCCGCCAAACAGATGAATACAAACACACTACAGACAAATATACACGAGTGTTGTAAGCAGCAAGATATCCCACCGCCAACCACTCCACAGCAGTTTAGAAGAGCTTCTCTGGCTAAGCGGGAGAGAACTGCCATAGCTTCTGCTCTCATGCTGATCCCACTGGAAACGGTGTCGCTCTGCTCTTTGCACCTGGCTGAGTAATGACACTGAGGGAATAAAACAACAAAAAAACTCAGTATTCTATTACCAGACAAGATGGAGCAGGAGACGAATGTGTTTCTCATGGTGCTGGAGCACACAGAGCGATAATTAACTCGCCTCCATTGACCTACATTTTTTTATTTATTTTTTTTAACTACGGTTTCTTGCCTCCCCACCTTTGAGCTGTGCGAGTCCACCCCTCCTTCCCCCCTGCCACTCGGTCCCCACAAAGCCAATGCAGCCCACCCAACTACTCCAGCAGTTTATAGTGAGCAGAGTACACACTGCAGCCACTTACTGCACAAGCTCATTACTGTAGTAAATCGAGAGGGGAGCTGCCACCCAGAGTTAGGCCTGTCCTCAGAAGGGGAGGGGGGGGTGACGCTTGTTGAAAAGGCTGCATTAACATGCACCGAGGGAGAGGTCATCTTTCAGAAAACAACACCGGCTTGTTCAAGGGCCTCAAATGACTGCAATAAAAATGTAAATAAAGAGATACCTTCATCGTCACAGTAAATATGACATCGGAGTAATGCTTTGACTCCAACTTAACCCGTGGATAAGTCAGTGTGCCAAGCTAACACGGGAGTGGCCAAAGGTCCCTGTGGGGCTCTCTGGCAGGAAACAGATATTATACAGCTGCATATGAAATATAACTATTATATACCACTACAAACATCATTGCATCACCGATTTATATAGAATAAATTGGTGGAAACCTAGAACCCAAAAACTACAATGATGAGTCCGCTGCGATTCAAAACTCAGACATGAGTAAATACGAGTTCTATAAACCAGGTATAACACAGCTGTGTAATCTGATTATCAACTATATTTAGACATAAGAGTATAATGATTTCTAAATCATGTTGAATAACAATATATGGCTAAAATAGCCTCCTCGTTGCCCATTCAGCAGCTCATCACGCATCAAGGCATTAGGAGTCTGTAACATGGATCAATATAGTCAGAATGGAACCTCTATTGCTTTATCCCTGGAGGCTTACTGCTGCCTGATGAAAGTAAGTCAGAGTGGTAGAAAAGGATCTCGAGATAATACCGGATTGACCGAGAGTGTATAACTGATGTGTCCAGCCCCAGCTCAACCATAGAAGCAGTCCATGCACTCACTCTCCGCAGGGTCGGCACAACACAGATGTTTCAGGTTTTCAACCTAACTTCCATTTGCCCTAAAGAACAGATGTAGGGACTCCGCTGAGGCGTCTTTTTACGCCTGCTATGTTAGGTGTGTGGTTGGATGGCAGGACTAATGGTTCCATTAGCCTTTACTGTCAGTAGAGACTCCCTAGAAGTTTACCGCACTCTGAACACAACCCTCACCAGCTGAATGGGCTCGGCCAAAGTGTCTTGTTCATAATGCCCGCCTTCCTCCCCTGTTCTGCCCTCCAGTCACACCCATACAGCCTACCTACTACCGTCAAGTGTCCTCCCACCTCAGGGTTGAAGAATGTTGAGGCAAAACCAAAGACATCTAAAAATGCTGATTCAGCTCCTCAGGGATTCAGAACAGATAAGCTTTGGCTGCCACACACACTGTGTAGTGCAGCTTGTGTCCCACTCAGGGCAGTCCAGCCAAACCCACAGGAGTAGGAAGACATAAATCATGGCGCAAAATGAAGCAGTGCATTCAGTGAGAATATGTGGTGTACTCGAGTCTCATACATAACATATATTCTGAATAGTCCTTCAATACAGCAATGTCAGACAGTCTCATCTCAGAATAATCGCACATACGATAGAGTATATTTCAGCACATGATTACAATATCAAACCCCCCCATTTATATGATAGCACAGCAGTTAATCTGCCTGGTACAGCATGTATGGCACTACCCTGGTAGTTTAATAAAATAGTGCATGTGCCTGGCTGGTAGTTTGCCCATAAAGAGGTTGATCTAATGAACAGAAAGGGAACTGCGGCCTTGTGCAGAGATTGTGCCGAGATGGTAACGGCTGATAAGAGAAAGGTCACATTACATAACAGGGTAACAGGGGCAGGGTGTGTGAAGTAAAGCTGTCGTAAAATCAGGGAGAGACAGAGAATGGAGAATAGGAGGCGATCTGCTGGCTGCAGCTGATCACTGGCGGCCCAAATTAAAATCGGGCAGTTTGGGGAGCTCCCGTAACGACGCAGTAAAGTGGAACATTGTCTGTTGGCAGACAGCAAAACACCGAGAACTGAATAGAGCCATCAATAAATGCAACAGCATCAGAAGGCAGTGTCTGCCAGTTCCACTCTCTCCACGTAGAGCCGGCTCTCCATGTACTGTGGAGTCAGTGGTCCCGCCGATATAAAGGAGGAAAAACTATGATTAATCTAAGAATGCTTGAGCAAGAAGTTGGAAGGTAGTGGTGTAGAATGAGGTGTCTGAAACCTTCCTGTTGAAACCTACCTCACAGCATCTTACTGGCCCAGTTACAGTGCCAAGGTTCCTCAGGGCGGAACTGTGAACTGTGCTGTGTTACACACACACACACAAAGAAAACGAGGATTTAAAAAAGACCATCTGCAAGTAAAACAGAAGGTTAAATTAAGCACATTCAGGCTCAGACCCACAAACTCTCATGGGTGGATATGAGGCAGAAATTTAAATAGTAAAGCTGAAGGACTGGGGAGGGGAGGGAGAGTGGGGACGGAACTTTTACAGGCCTCGACCCCGGCCCCCTCTATTTTTGTTTCCTCTTTTTGTGCTCCACACACCGCGGTGGATTTTTCAACTTGGCCCTCATCAGTTGTGTGCCTGATGAAACAAACACTGACAGCTTCTTTACATTTGTAAAGACCCCTGCAGCAGCTGTGCTTATCCCACCACACAGCCAAGCTCTATCCCAGCACACAGAGGCCAGCCCAGCGCCACAAAGCCTGAATCAGAGGCAGCTCTAACCCACCACACATCCTGAGAACAGCCTAGTCAGGACAAAATGGCCCTGGCTGCACGTCTCCTCTCAGTGGTATGTTCAGTTAAACACCACAAATCTAGCAAACGCTGCTACCCAAATGAGTTATTACACCCCCGCCAAATTCTCTCAATATACAGATATAATTTCAGAGAGAAAGAGTGTTTGTGCCTCTAAAAAAAAAATTGGGGGGGGGTTAACTTGTGTCTTATCAAAGGAGCGGCAACTGCCTTGTTTGCATTATAAAGTGTTTTTTCCCCTGACCTATGAACTTTAATAACATGGATGGAGCACATGGGGGATATTCACAACTCACTCTTTTCCAGTGTTCCTGAGGAGCCAAGCATGGCTAATTTTCTAACGCTAATTAAGGGGACGTTAAATCAGAGGGGCCAAGAGTTGTTCTGGGGGGAGGGTGTTGCGTTCTGAGTGGGGGGCCCCTGGGGGCCTGAGGAGAAGGGGGCACCTCCAGGTTGTTTTGTTGTTCGCATGGTTTGGTCCGACCAGATTTTTACCCCAGCTGCTGCAGCTCAGCAGATGTGACAGCCATGTTCCGTGCAGTCCAATTCCACACACAAACAGTCATATAAGCATACATCTATAATTACATAAGTTATGAATAAAATATCAGACAATTTTAAACTTCATTCTTGAGATTTCCCTAGCGTCCTTTTCGTGTGTTAAATTAGCTCATCTGTCCCAAAGAAAGTTGGAAATGTAGTGCATTGATTACTTTAGCATTGCAGTGAGAGTTGAGTATGTTAGGGAGAAATAGTATCACGCTCTGGGGAAAGTATTGAGTATATAGACTAACTATATGCTTAACACTTCGAGAAATTAGTATTATTTCACCTCATAATATATAAAAGTATAACGTTTTAATCACGTTAGAGTGGTATGTTTGGGCAAGGCCACAATCACACCTTATGAGGGTCCCACTGTGCTTTGATAACTCAAGTGTTGTGGGCCACAAACAGCAGGCCCACACGTGGCCAAAATGTTTTGAGATTAAATATATGGAAATAAAAACGTGCATAATCGGAAATGATGTTATTATTCAAAGTAGTTCATAATAACTTCACATTGTTTCCACATGAGGAAAATTCACACGAGGACACGCAGTAACGTGAGGGTTAAACTCAGCCAAGGGATGTGCCAGTGTCTCCGTTTGAGAGAGTACGTCATTGGTTAGTTTACGCCTGTTTTAAAACTCTATTTAAAATATTTAAAATCTTTTGGGTTACACAGAGGGTAAAAATCTTGAAATTACCTAAATTGGCATAGCCCCTTTGACAAATTCGCCGGTATTAGGTAGTTGCAGATAGAAAATGGTCGCTTCTTGCCTCCCCTTCACACGAACCTCTGCAATGCGACTGAAACACCACCACCTCTTTAAAATTACACAAAAAACAAGTTCGCATTTAATCTACTATCCCCTTTAACACTTCGTTTAGCCGCATCCAGGGTCTCCCGTCTGCTTAAACATAAATGCGCATTTAGGAGAAAAAAATGTCCGAGAAGCTTTAACATTCTGACTCAGCAAGCTCAGGCTGCAATATATTCCATTCCCTGAGGTAACAGACGTGCAACACAAAATTAAAATGATCAGACCCTTTATCGCATATCAATGTTAGTAAACCAACAGACAAGCAACTCCCCCTGAGCGTTCCACAACGATTGTAAAATTATTATAAATTCTTCGCAAATGTTAAATTGCCTAACCCCTGCGTCCTCTCCCTACGGAGAAAATTAAAGAGCCACAGTCCACTCGTAATGGTCGGACGGTGCTTTTCAGTTACACTCAAGTCACGTCAACATAACTAAAGTGAATGTTGTTGTGATATCCAACAGCAAAACAAGTGTTAATTTATAAATGCCAGTGTATAGAGAGAGGGCTGCTCGGGATGGGGGTATGCAACCCGGAATCAGCCATGGGAGATATGGCGGTCTCTCTTCATGGCTCTGAAAGGGACTAAAGGAGAAAAATATATTCTGAAAACAATTAGCCAGCTCCTGTGGAAAATTCTGACTTAAGTTGTTGTGGTGTATTGATTTCTCGTACAGTGATGAGTCCTCAATGCGCATTGCCCTTCCATTGCGAGTTAATAATCAAATAAATAGCCTTGTCTTATGTTGAAGAACTGTAGCAACACAGACACTGTATAAATATACCAGACTATAAAATCAAATACGTCTAATTGATAACACATTCTACAACTTCAATATCTGAAAGGCAATTCGACCCCAATAGGCCACAGCTGTGTAATGGTAACCTTCCTACTCCGTGATCGAAGTGGATGCATTTTCTTCGAAACGGGCGAATTGAACGTGCAAACTTATAAAGGTCAAATTATTGTATGCACATATGACAATAATAGGAAAGTAACTACTCACGTATTTCTTTTGGATGATATTCCTCTTGGGTCTTTCCTTGCTCATTCTGCAATCCAAAATATTTTGCTAAAGAGAGAATGGCCACATGAATTTCTTTCTTTGACTCTCGCTTCTCCCGGAGCACACCAAACACAATTTAAATCCCCGGTCTGTTGGGAGCTCTCTGGCTTCGTAGAATTCTCACTCTGGGTTTCCCTCGGCGATCTGGTTTTCGTCGTTAGATTCCAAATTAAAGGTCCACGGCGAACAGAGACAACCCAAAAACAAACTCACGTCGGCATAACATACTCAAAACAATTCACAACAAATAACTTCCATTCGCAAAACCCCCTCGGCGTTCTCTCTCCCGGCTATCCTGACATGAATATTCTAAGGGTATTAGTCTTGTTATAAAAGTCACATCTTGTTTGAGAAGAGGATATCAATCGAACCAAATAAATAAATAAAATAAAAAAGGTTCGATGTCCCGTTTTGGCTGGAGCTATCAGACGACGACTGTTGGCTACTCCAGCGCCGCTGCTATTCTGAACGAGGCGAGCTTCTTTCTTTCCCAGGTTCAGCCTATCACATCCGTTACCATGGACAGCGGCAACTTTAAAAGACCGTTTTTCGGGCACCGGGTAAAAATTATTTTACAAAACGGGAGATGAATAATATATCACGGATAAAGTAGCCTACTTTGTTTGAAGGAATCGGATCCCCACACGTAGGCTAGTTGTTTCTTTGAAAATGACAAGTTACCACGTGTTTCCTATTTTTCCTCAGTGGCTTGAGCTATCAAGTGAAAAGCTGATCTGGATTCCATTCATATTTAGTGTGGAAATTAGCAACCTTGTTTCAAGCCCTCAATCTATGTAATGGCAATGCTACAAATGAGTAAATAATATTATGTTGCCAAAGTAAATACTGTTTTTAGCCTACAGGCCTACATTCACCTTCAGAGTGGCATTGTGCATTGAGGTAAGAAAGGTGAAGTCAAGTAAACCTTCCATCACAGCTGCCTTATTATGTTTGGGAATCTTATAAAATGTAAACGTGCATTTTTTTTCTAAGATATTAGATTTTCACAATTTGCACAACTTCTGTCAGACTCACTAAACGCCGTTGAGAAACTCAATGCATTTTATGCACGCTTTGACAACAACACCATGTCGGGTGTGAGGGCCATCACCAACCCAGAGGATTGGGTGATCTTGCTCTCTGAGGCCGACGTGAGAAAAGTCTTTAAGCAGGTCAATAGCCGCAAGGCCGCGGGTCCAGACAGTATTCTGGGGGCACGTTCTCAGAGCATGCGCAGAACAGCTGGCAGGCATATTCATGGTAATATTCAACTTCTCCTTGTCCCCGTCTGTAATCCCCACATGTTTTATTAAGATGACCACCATTATTCCTGTTCACAAGAACTGTAAGGCTTCACACCACAATGACTTCCCCCCTTAGCACTCACTTCTTTAATCATGAAGTGCTTTGAGAGGCTGGTTATGGCACACATTAACTCCACCATCCCAGACACCCTAAACCTAATTTGCATACAGCCCCAACAGATCCATAAATGACACAATCTCAATTGCTCACCACACTGCCCTCACCCACCTAGATAAGAGGAATACCTATGTGAGAATGCTGTTCTTTGACTACAGCTTAGCATTCAACGCCATTGTCCCCTCTAAACTCGTCACTGTCAAGCTTAGGACACTGGGTCTGAACAACTCCCTCTACAACTGGATCCTGAATTTCCTGACAGGCAACCCCGGGTGGTGAGGGTAGGCAACATCCCCTCTGCCACACAGACCCTCAACACAGGTGCCCCACAGGGATGTGTGCTTACTCCCCTCCTGTACCCTTGTTCACCCATGACTGCTGGGCCACGCACACTTCAACACCATCATTAAGTTGGCTGACGACACGAGTCAGCCTACAGGGAGGAGGTCAGTGACCTGCCAGTGTGGTGCCAGAGCAACAACCTGTCTCTCAACTTCAGTAAGACCACGGAGCTGACCGTGGACTACAGGAAACAGGGGGGATGAGCATGCCCCCATCCACACGCCGCCAATCCACCCACATTGGCTGCAGTGGAGCAGGTCAAGAGCTTAAAGTTCCTCTGTGTCCAAAGCACTAAAGACGTAAAATGCTCGAAATACACGCGCACAGTCGTGAAGAAGGCATGACAGCACCTCTTTCCCCTCAGGAGGTTGAAATGGTTTGGCATGAGCCCTCAAATCCTCAAAAGGTTCTACAGCTGTACCACTGAAAGCCTACTGACTAGCTGCATCACTGCCTGGTATGGCAGTACCACCACCATCGATGCAATGGCGCTACAGAGGGTGGTGCGAACAGCCCAGTACATCACTGGGGCAGAGCTCCCTGCCATCCAGGACATCTATATCAGGTGGTGTGGAAGGAAGGCCTGGAAAATCGTTAAAGACTCCAACTACCCAAGCCATAGTCTATTCTCTCTGCTTTGCATTGTCAATCGGTACCAGTGCATCAAGTCTGACACTAACAGGCTCTTGAACAGCTTCTATCCACAAGCAATAAGACTGATACATAGACTATCTGAGTTAACATTGTATCTTTATTAACATTCAGAGGGGACAGTGGTGCAACATCTCAAGACATCAGTCATGAATTTAAAGTTTGGTTGCAAATGGGTCTTCCAAATGGACAATGACCCCGAACATACTTCCAAAGTTGTGGCAAAACGGCTTAAGGACATCCAAGTCAAGGTATTGGAGTGGCCATCACAAAGCCCTGACCTCAATCCTATAGAAAATGTGTGGGCAGAACTGAATGGCGTGTGCGAGCAAGGAGGCCTACAAACTTGACTCAGTTACACCAGCTCTGTCAGGAGGAATGGGCCAAAATTTAACTTATTCTGGGAAGCTTGTGGAAGGCTACCCGACACGTTTGATCAAAGTTAAACAATTTAAAGGCAATGCTACCAAATATGTGTATGTAAACTTCTGACCCACTGGGAATGTGATGAAAGAAATAAAAGTTGAGATAAATCATTCTCTCTACAGTTCAGTGGGTGTAGCGAGGTGTGGCCTCATCAATATGTGTGTGGCCATTGCAAAACAGGTGCAGCACACACCATACACAATCCTGGGCCTCCATAGTCCTCTTCCTCAGCTTGTTGTTCAGTACCATTTTCGTTTCGATTAACATTGAACACCGTTCTGTTGTAGGCTACTAAACAAACCCCAGGTGAAGTCCAGGCTACTGTAGAAGGTTACAGTAATAGAAGTGTGACAAATGCACATACACCATCAATATGACTCAAAATTAGCTTTTCATGTTAAAATTGACTCGAAGTTCAAGTGGATTAATCATAGCCTACTGACCATGAATCTAAGCATTCTGCCAGGCCTTCCTTCACTAAAGTGGAACTGTAGGCATCTACCACCTCCTCCTCAACTAAGGGAAAATATCCTCTCTCACCTGAGAACCAGTGATTTAGCAGTGAACAGGGAACCAATTACTCAAAAGTTTTCGACTTGAAGTAAACCTTCCTTCAAGTCGAAATGGTCATATCCAAATATGTCTTCATTTTGGTGAACAAGAAGAGAAATGGTTTGAAAACGTACCACAATCCAGGAATGGAAGGTGTCGCTGTACTCATTACTTTCCCATTATCCCATTCGGCAAATTGAGAAGGTTGAAATACTGCTAGTTATTCATTAAACTGCCTTTTTCATCCTCATTCTAGGTAGCTACTGATAAAGCAGCTCATTTCATTCCAAAATCACCTCCAGCAGCTACTCACCCAATTGCTTGGCGTCGCATTTTCATGGAATCCAATGGGCTGATTTAGCATTAGCTATCTTAGAATGAGCAGTATTTCAATCTTCTTCATTTGCCTATTGGGATAATTAGGACTACAGTGACATCTTCCATCCCTGGATGGAGGTCGATTTTCAAACTGCCATCCCCCTGCATCTCTCTGATTCAGAGGGGTTTGGTTAAATTCGGAAGTACATTTCAGTTGAATGCATTCAGTTGTGCAACTGACTAGGTATCCCCTTTCCCTTTCTCGTTCACAGTCAAAAACAACTCTACTGCCTTCTGTTACTCAGAACATCCCTACTGGCCCCTACACTGTCGGGGCTTATCATTGCTTTGAAGTCATCAAAACTGTGTGTGCGTCTTGAAGGACTGATGAGCAGGAACTCGGTTGGTTGTGATGACTGTTTGATGACTGGTTTCTCTTCCTCCTCAGTGACCTATCAGGAGGAATGACAAGGCCGACATGTTGATGCAGTTTGTGAAGGGTTGACTGTGTGGACCAGAGGAGGCTGGTGAGGGGAGGAATGCTCATAATAACGAATGGAGTGATTGGAATGGTATCAAACACATGGAAACCAGGTGTGTGATGTGTTTGAGACCATTGCATTTATTCTGTTCCAGTCATTACTATTAGCCCATCCTCCCAATTTAAAGTGCCACCAGCCACCACAGGTGTGGACCTTCTGCTGTTGGATTGGCTCTTTAATAAGCTAAACAACATCAGTCTATTCACACTGGGGATGGATCAGGTGCACTTCCTGATGATAGTAAACCGAGGTGCTGAAATGAGCCCTACAGGGAACAGATGAAAACCAGTGCATGAACATGCAGATTTCATTATAATCATGCAACGAGGATGAGATATCACTCCCCAGCATGTTTGATGTAGATTCAGCACCATGCTCACAGTGATCAAAGCTGTGAACTTGTCCGTGAATGAACAAACACTCTGGATCAATATCTGGCAGATCAATAAGCCACAGTGAAACCTGCAGATGACATTATATTATGGATCTGATTCAATCCGACCAGCCTCCAGACTTCACACTGATCCCAGTTAACCACACAGCTGTAACACTTTATATAATAACTTTCATTTATAAGCCATTGTCAGATCATTTCTAAGGTATGTGTTAATGATTTGCTGAACATTTGTAAATCTTTATTACTAATTTATTAAATATCTGTTAAATAACTGTTACACTGTAATAATTTCCGTTATTGTATAGGGATAAATATATATATTTTTTAATCATCATTTAACTCCTCACTGATGTGCGACCTAGATGTAGAAACATAAATAGATGAGTTAATGTTTGATTAGAGTTTTCACTCCCCATGGTTTTAATTGGTGAGTGAGACTGATCAGAGCAGACGGTGCTACTCAGACTGATGTCCCGTAGCAGAGTAAAGGGAACGAGCGGGAGGTGCAGTGGAGGGAAAATACCATTCATTTAGCATGGCCAATAAAGCATTGACAAAAAGGGAATCCAAATTCGTGTTGAGAGATCTTAAAAAATATATATATATCTCAACTCTCAGAGTACTAGAAACTTGTTTTTAAACTGTTGGAACAGTATCACTGTTAGTGTAACCTCAAATATTTTGGGATAATTGTTGTGGTATTATAATGTTGAATGTTGTATTATAATATTGAATCTGGTATAAATAGCAAAGCTTCTTTTACTCTTTTTATTATGGAAAGATGATCACTTGGGCTCCCGAGTGGCGCAGCTGTCTAAGGCACTCCATCTCAGTGCTAGAGACATCACCACAGACACCCTGGTTCGATTCCAGGCTGTATCACAACTGGCTGTGTCACGACTTCCGCCGAAGTTGGCTCCTCTGGGAGTCCTATATGGCGGTGCACAATTGGCCCAGTGTCGTCCGGGTTTGGCCAGGGTAGGCCGTTATTGTAAATAAGAATTTGTTCTTAACTAACTTGCCTAGTTAAATAAAGGTTCAGTTTAAAAAATACTGTAAAAAAAAAAAAAAAAAAAAAAGACCACTCCACTACAGCAACAGACAGAGGAACAGCCCTGTGCTGCTGGGTGGGGGAGGAGGTTGTAAAATAGATGCTTGCCACTTGTACAATTTAGTCTTTTCAAGTTGCTGTAAAATGTAAGTATTAGTGAGGATATTGAATATTACACAAAAGAGTGAGAAATAATGTTTTAAATGGTGTGGTGTGCCGAGGGTCGCGCTAGTATTAAATTATCCTGTTGAAATGGAAATCCTGTACCTAGTCTCATTAAAGTGAGGTTAACCTCCCCTGCCCCCTCTACCCTCTCCCCCACCGCCGTCTCCTCTCTGCTGGGACCAGTCAAGATCACAAACAACATTTATTTTACAGCCTTGGCCCCCACAGAGGTACTGAGAGTCCCAGTCTACCACGCAGGATAATTGGACACCTTGAGTTCCTAAATCCCTCCTGGAATGAATTGCATGCTAGGTAATTGCATCAGCTGGACTCAAATGGAAACACCAATGAGAAAGAGAGAAAATCCAAGTTCAACGTGAACAACAGCAACAATAACAACAGAATACAAAGACTGTGTAACTGTTCATGTCGTGAAATGTCAGTTACACTACTGCTCTACTGGTTGGTTAAACACACCCACAAGGGTACTGCTGCCCCATAGCTGTTGTTGTGTTGTTGTGTTTGTTGACAATGTTAGTTGTCACAGCCTCACCTCAGAACCCACAGCCTTACCTGTTCTCACCTAGAAACCCTGTCTTCATCCTGTCTCTATGGGTTGTCTGATGTGGAGTTGGTTCTGTCCAGCTGAACCTGTTGCTTGGAGACGCCCCCCATCTGATACAGTCTGATGTGGACACTTTGTATCCTCTGTCTGTCACTGTCTATCTGTGATCTCTCCGTTCAACTGTACGTTCTGGTTGTCATTCTCTTCCTCCCACTCAGCAGTCAGAGTCCATTCACATTTCTCCTCCTCACATTCTGGGGTTTGATTAAGTGAATTTGTCTCTAGCCATGATTCAGTGATAACCAGGGGAGGCCTGCCATCCTCAGTGTAGCCACGTAACGAGCGGCTAGAGAAGGTGTTCTGTTCGACTGACTGACTGACTCAGCTGGGTTGAGCTGAAAGTTCTCCAGAGGGACCTGAGTCTCTTGGGTCTCCTTGTAGCCCTGAGGCCTTTTCATGCCCAGGACACCTGCACCCCTCACAAACACCAGCCTTCCTCTGCTTTGTGATCACAGGGAAAGAGGGAAGAGAGAGAGAGAGCAAGCGAGGAGAGAGAGAGAGAGAGAGAGAGAGAGAGAGAGAGAGAGAGATCGAGCGAGGAGAAAGGGAGAGGGAGCGAGGCCACTGCCACTGACCTCAGCCACGTGGGGGAAAAAGTATCACAAATGGGCCACGGCCAGGATCAGCTGGGGAACAAAGGGGGAGCAGAGAGGGAGAGATGGTTCCAGGTACTCCTCGCATCAACGAGTGTCTACTGTATAACCTGTGAGCAGAATAGAGCCTTTTCACAGACATGTTGGACTATTCCCTGTGTTTTATATGGAGCTGGTCCTATCTGCTTTGTTTGCATGATGACAAGAGAAGGTGATTGTAACAGAAAGTCCTGTTGATGAGCATTTCCCCTGGTTCCCCTGGGCTCTGGTCACTGAGCTACACATGTCCCTCTCCTGATGGGATGGAGGTTGTTAGAGCCTGGAGGGATGTGAATGACAGGAGGGTTGGAGGAGGATTGTGTTCTAGAGGCAACCACTTGTTGGTCTGGCCTGGTCTTACACTCAACTGAACATTGAAGAGTAGTTATGTAGTCCTCTGTGTATCTATCATATTTCACTGGGATCATTTGCCTGTCAAAGGTTACTCCAACACAAGATGTTACTCAGTAGACTCAGTATATTCATACTACTGGTAGGCTCACAGCTCTCCCTGTGTAGTTTTAATCAATTCTAATCACAAAATTGTTATCCCAGACCTCATACCAGATTTATTAGGATTTATCGCACAATTGACCTGGCGTCGTCAGGGGTAGGGGAGGGTTTGGCCGGTGGGGCTTTACTTGGCTCATCGTAATCTAGCAACTCCTTGTGGTGGGCCGGGTGCATACGGGCTGACCCCAGGTGCCAGTTGCACAATGTTTCCTAAGACACATTTGTGCGGCTGGCTTCCGGGTTAGGTGGATCATGTTTTTCGAAGGACCCATGTCTCCACCTTCGCCTCCCCGAGCCTGTTGGGGAGTTACAGCGACGAGACAAGATCGAAAAATTGGGAGAATACGGTGGTAAAAATAAATAAAATAAAAGCCTTATTTCTCACCAGAAGAACTCATAAACATCCTTAATAATGATATTAATTATCATTACTCTAAGCAGGCTCTCTGTTCAGCAGCCTATCCTACTTTGTTACCAGGCCAGCTCTCATGTGGAGCTGCTGGGACCCACTGGCTTAAGTAGTGGAGCTCATCTGTGCTGCGCTCTCTCTCTCCTTTTTCTCCACTCTCCTCTACTCTTTATTTGTTTTATTTATCCTCTCTATTCTCCCCTCTCTCCTCACCTCACTCTCTCCTCACACTCATTTATAACTAATCAGCACCTCTACTACATTAGCATCAGCCAGCCACACTACATGCAAATGAGGCACCGCACACTGTACTAGCACGGCTGAGGAGAATCTACAAACGCATTTACACACTCCTCAACTACAACACTCCTTGACCAGCACACTCCTCGACCACAACACCACTCGACCATCACACTCCTCGACCACTCGACCACCACACCATTCAACCACTCGACCACCACACTCCTCGACCACCACACAACTCAACCACTCAACCACCACATCACTCGACCACCACACTCCTCGACCACTCGACCACCACACTCCTCGACCACCACACTCCTCGACCACTCAACCACCACACTCCTCGACCACCACACTCCTGGACCACCACACTCCTCGACCACTCGACCACCACACACCTCGACCACCACACCACTCAACCACTTGACCACCACACTCCTCAACCACTCGACCACCACACACCTCGACCACCACACCACTCAACCACTCGATCACCACACTCCTCGACCACACTACCACCACACTCCTCGACCACCACACTCCTCGACCACTCGAAGGCCACACTCCTCAACCACTCGACCACCACACCACTCAACCACTTGACCACCATACTCCTTGACCACGCGACCACTACACCCCTCAACCACCACACTCCTTTACCACTCGACCACCACACACCTCGACTACCACACTCCTCGACAATTCGACCACCACAATTCTCGACCGCTCGACCACCACACTACTTGCCCACGCAGCCACCACACTCCTCGACCACTAGACCACGCTACTCCTCGACCACGCGACCACTACACTCCTCAACCACCACACTCCTTGACCACTCGACCACCACACACCTCGACAATTCGAGCACCACACCACTCAACCACTCGACCACCACACTCCTCGACCACCACACTCCTCGACCACCACACACCTCGACTACCACACTCCTCGACAATTCGAAAATCACACCACTCAACCACTCGACCACCACACTCCTCGACCACCACACTCCTCGACCACCACACACCTCGACCACCACACACCTCGACAATTCGAACACCACACCACTCAACCACTCGACCACCACACTCCTCGACCACCACACCACTCAACCATTCGACCACCAAACTCCTCGACCACTCGACCACCACACTCCTCGACCACTCGACCACCACACTCCTCGACCACCAAACTCCTCGACCACTCGACCACCACACTCCTCGACCACCAAACTCCTCGACCACTCGACCACCACACTCCTCGACCACTCGACCACCACACTCCTCGACCACCAAACTCCTCGACCACTCGACCACCACACTCCTCGACCACTCGACCACTACACTCCTCAACCACCAAACTCCTCGATCACTCGACCACCACACTCCTCAACCACCACACTCCTCGACCACCACACTCCTCGACCACTTGACCACCACACTCCTCGACCTCTCGACCACCACACCACTCAACCGCCATAATCCCTGACCACACGACCACCACACTCCTCGACCACCACACTCCACGACCACTCGACCACCAAACTCCTCGACCAGTCAACCACCACACTCCTCGACCAACACACCACTCAACCAACACACTCCTCGACCACTCGACCACCAAACTCCTCGACCACTTGACTACCACACTCCACGACCACTCGACCACCAAACTCCTCGACCAGTCAACCACCAAACTCCTCGACCAGTCAACCACCACACTCCTCGACCACCAAACTCCTCGACCACCACACTCCTCGACCACGCGACCACCACACTCCTCGACAACCACAATCCTCGACCACCACACTCCTCGACCACTCGACCACCACACTCCTCGACCACCAAACTCCTCGACCACTCGACCACCACACTCCTCGACCACTCGACCACCACACTCCTCGACCACCAAACTCCTCGACCACTCGACCACCACACTCCTCGACCACTCGACCACTACACTCCTCGACCACCAAACTCCTCGATCACTCGACCACCACACTCCTCGACCACCACACTCCTCGACCACCACACTCCTCGACCACGCGACCACCACACTCCTCGACAACCACAATCCTCGACCACCACAATCCTCGACCAGTCAACCACCACACTCCTCGACCACTCGACCACCACACTCCTCGATCACTCGACCACCACACTCCTCGACCACTCAACCACCACACCACTCGACCACCTCATTCCTCGACCACTCGACCGCCACACCACTTGACCTCTCAATGATACTTTTTTCTCTTACTCTTCCTGACTCGATCTCCTTCTCACTATCTCTTGCACACATACTCGACCACCACACTCCTCGACCACCACGCTCCTCGACCACCACACCACCCGACCACCACACCCATCGACCACTCGACCACCACACTCCTCAACCACTCGACCACCACACTCCTCGACCACCACAATCCTCCACCATTCGACCACCACGCTCCTCGACCATTCGACTACCACACTCCTCGACCACCACACCACTCAACCACCACACTCCTCGACCACCACACCACTCAACCATTCGACCACCAAACTCCTCGACCACTCGACCACCACACTCCTCAACCACCACACTCCACGATCACTAGACCACCAAACTCCTCAACCACTCGACCACCACACTCCTTGACCACTTGACCACCACACTCCTCAACCACTCGACCACCACACTCCTCAACCCCTAGATCACCACACTCCTCGATCTCTCAATGACACTTTTGTACTCTTACTCTATCTCTTTCTCACTATCTCTTGCACACCTTCTCTCTCTCTCTCTCCCTCTCTCTCTCTCCCTCTCTCTCTCTCTCTCTCCCTCTCTCTCTCTCCCTCTCTCTCCCCATGAAAAATGGAGGCCTCATGAATTGTTTACAGGTTTGCTGTGTGTGTTGTCCAGGGTGTTGGGTTCAGCAGGTGAGGCGAGGCAGAGGGGAGGTGATGTTTTGTACACTCAGTGTATTTTCCTACTATTCCTACTGGACTTGCACTCTCAGTATCACAGCACCAACGCCCACCTAAGCCTGTTAGTCAGTTAGGAGGGAAGAAGGTTAGCAAGAAGGAAGGGAGGAAGGGTTAGGTAAATGAAGCCTGACATCTGTCTCCTGCTGATCAATGTGTGTGTGTGTGGTGTCTGTTTTTAACCTCACTGCTTCTGTAGAGCATCCTCAGCACCACTCTCAGCCTACACCACGCTGTAGGATGTAGGAGGTAGATGCTCTGTAGAGACCAGGCAAATGCTTCTAATGACTAATGACTCAGTATGTGGGTTGAATGTATTGTATGTCTGTGAGCAGTCTGTTGTGCTTATTCTGACTACCAGAATGCTTCCTAGTGTTAAACAGAAATTGTTCGGTCCTCAATAACCTTTGCCATTCCAGGAGCAACAGGCTAAGGATTTCACTTTTAAAGTATTTAAGTTGTTACAACATAATTGGTTAATTACAACCAAACCTCCTTGGTAAAACCCTTAGGATGACAAGCCTTCACCATATGTAAATGTGGCGTCCCCTTGAACATGGAATAGAGGTAGCACTTGGTTTGTTGGTTTGTAAAGTTTGAAAGTGTCTGAAAAAGTTTTTTATTGGAAAAGTTTGGTTACTAGTTGGAAACCTTTTGATTTTGGATCCTGCGATGCGGTTGGCATCAGTAGCTGGGACCGTTGCTATCTGTCCAGGGATTCTGCCAACCGAGGACCTAGCTGCCCCTGTCAGCTGCCTATCAAGCTAGCAGGGTTTCATTGGACCTCAGATTGTCCCATGCTTGTGGCTGTCTAGATCCTTACTGTTTGTTGCTGTTTCCATCTTCCCTGCAACCTGCACTGTCTGGAATTGTGGGGAGTAACAAGGTAGCCTACGTTGCTACCATGACAAGACCAAAGCTGGTACCGTTGAGGACAGTGGTGTCTCTCTATCACAGGTAAAGAATTCTACAAGCAGTTGTTACAACAACAAGAAAATAGCTGTTTTGTCCAAATACTGGTGGAGTCGACTAATAAAATAATGGACGACCTGACCAGAGAGGTCCAGGACCTGAAGAAGAGTTTGCAGTTCTCCCAGGGTCAGCTTGATGAGTTGAAACAGGAAAACGGCAAGATGATAACAACCTGTAAGTCATTGAGAGAGGACATTAGTTCTATATGGAAATCCATCATAACAATGACAGAGAAATCAGATTATCTAGAGGGACAATCAAGGCGGAACAACATTTTTGTAGACAGAATTGCAGAATAAACACATGAGAACAGGAATGTGGTCTGAGGACTACAAAAGGAAGAAAATTAAGATGAACCAAAGGAAGATTGAGTTGGATCTTAGAAATGTCCTTGTTTTTGAAGGAAAATCACATTTTCTGTCCATTAAAATAACATCAAATTGATCAGAAATACAGTGTAGACATCGTTAATGTTGTAAATGACTATTGTAGCTGGAAACGGCTGATTTTTAATGGAATATCTACAGTGGGGAGAACAAGTATTTGATTTTGCAGGTTTTCCTACTTACAAAGCATGTAGAGGTTTGTATTTTTTTTATCATAGGTACACTTCAACTGTGAGAGACGGAATCTAAAACAAAAATCCAGAAAATCCAATTGTATGATTTTTAAGTAATGAATTTGCATTTTATTGTATGACATAAGTATTTGATCACCTACCAACTAGTAAGAATTCTGGCTCTCACAGACCTGTTCGTTTTTCTTTAAGAAGCCCTCTTGTTCTCCACTCATTACCTGTATTAACTGCACCTGTTTGAACTTGTTACCTGTATAAAAGACACCTGTCCTTACACTCAATCAAACAGACACCAACCTCTCCACAATGGCCAAGACCAGAGAGCTGTGTAAGGACATCATGGATAAAATTGTAGACCTGCACAAGGCTGGGATGGGCTACAGGACAATAGGCAAGCAGCTTGGTGAGAAGGCAACAACTGTTGACGCAATTATTAGAAAATGGAAGAAGTTCAAGATGACGGTCAATCACCCTCGGTCTGGGGCTCCATGCAAGATCTCACTTTGTGGGGCATCAATAATCATGAGGAAGGTGAGGGATCAGCCCAGAACTACACGGCAGGACCTGGTCAATGACCTGCAGACCACAGTCTCAAAGAAAACCATTAGTAACACACTACGCCGTCATGGATTAGAACAGGAGAACACGCAAGGTCCCCCTGCTCAAGCCAGCGCATGTCCAGGCCCATCTGAAGTTTGCCAATGACCATCTGGATGATCCAGAGGAGGAGTGGGAGAAGGTCATGTGGTCTGATGAGAAGAATAGAGCTTTTTGGTCTAAACTCCACTCGCCGTGTTTGGAGGAAGAAGAAGGATGAGTACAACCCCAAGAACACTATCCCAACCGTGAAGCATGGAGGTGGAAACAACATTCTTTGCGGATGCTTTTCTGTAAAGGGGACAGGACGACTGCACCGTATTGAGGGGAGGATGGATGGGGCTATGTATCGCGAGATCTTGGCCAACAACCTCCTTTCCTCAGTAAGAGAATTGGAGATGGGTTGTGGTTGGGTCTTCCAGCATGACAACGACCTAAAACACACAGCCAGGACAACTAAGGAGTGGCTCCGTAAGAAGCATCTCACGGTCCTGGAGTGGCCTAGCCAGTCTCCAGACCTGAACCCAATAGAAAATCTTTGGAGGGAGCTGAAAGTCCGTATTGCCCGGCGACAGCCCCGAAACCTGAAGGATCTGGAGAAGGTCTGTATGGAGGAGTGGGCCAAAATCCCTGCTGCAGTGTGTGCAAACCTGGTCAAGAACTACAGGAAAAGTATGATCTCTGTAATTGCAAACAAAGGTTTCTGTACCAAATATTAAGTTCTGCTTTTCTGATGTATCAAATACTTATGTCATGCAATAAAAGGCAAATTAATTACTTAAAAATAATACAATGTGATTTTTGTGATTTTTGTTTTAGATTTCCGTCTCAAATGTATGTATCAAATACTTGTTCTCCCCACTGTACATAGGCGTACAGTGGCCCATTATCAGCAAGCATCATTCCTGTGTTCCAATGGCACGTTGTGTTAGCTAATCCAAGTTTATCATTTTAAAAGGCTAATTGATCATTAGAAAACCATTTTGCAATTATGTTAGCACAGCTGAAAACTAACCAGAATAGAAAGAGGAGTGGGAGGCCCCGGTGCACAACTGAGCAAGAGGACAAGTACATTTGAGTGTCTAGTTTGAGAAACAAACGCCTCAGAAGTCCTCAACTGGCAGCTTTATTAAATAGTACCCGCAAAACACCAGTCTCAACGTCAACAGTGAAGAGGCGACTCCGGGATGCTGGCCTTCTAGGCAGAGTTGCAAAGAAAAAGCCATATCTCAAAATGTATCTCAAAAAGGTTAAGAAAAAGAACACAGACACTGGACAGAGGAAGATTGGAAAAAAGTGTTATGGAGAGACAAATCTAAATTTGAGGTGTTCGGATCACAAAGAACATTCGTGAGAAGCAAAAAAAATGAAAAGATGCTGGAGGAGTGCTTGACGCCATCTGTCAAGCATGGTGGAGGCAATGTGATGGTTTGGGGGTTCTTTGGTGGTGGTAAAGTGGGAGATTTGTACAGGGTAAAAGGGATCTTGAAGAAGGAAGGATATCACTCCATTTTACAACACCATGCCATAACCTGTGGACAACGCTTAATTTGAGCCAGTTTCCTCCTTCAACAGGACAATGACCCAAAGCACAGCTCCAAACTATGGAAGAACTATTGAGGGAAGAAACAAATAAAATAAAATGTTATTAGTCACATGCGCTGAATACAACAGTTGTAGACCTTACAGTGAAACGCTTACTTACGAGCCCATAACCAGCAATGCAGTTAAACAAATACGGATAAGAATAACAAATAAAAGTAACAAGTAATTAAAGAGCAGGAGTAAAATATCAATAGCGAGACTATATACAGGGGGGTACCGTTACAGAGTCAATGTTGAGGAAACATGTAAATGTACAGTTGAAGTTGGAAGTTTACATACACTTAGGCTGGAGTCATTAAAACTTGTTTTTCAACTACTCCACAAATTTCTTGTGAACAAACTATAGTTTTGGCCAGTCGGTTAGGACATCTACTTGTGCATGACACAAGTAATTTTTCCAACAATTGTTTACAGACAGATTATTTCACTTCTAATTCACCTTATCACAATTCCAGTGGGCCAGAAGTTGACTTAGTTGACTGCCTTTAAACAGCTTGGAAAATTCCAGAAAATGATGTCATGGCTTTAGAAGCTTCTGATAGGCTAATTGACATAATTTGAGTCAATCGGATTTTTACATGTATTTCAAGGCCTACCTATCAAACTCAGTGCCTCTTTGCTTGACATCATGGGAAAGTCAAAAGTAATCAGCCAAGACCTCAGAAAAAAATGGTAAACCTCCACAAGTCTGGTTCATCCTTGGGAACAATTTCCAAACTTCTGAAGGTACCACGTTCATCTGTACAAACAATAGCACGCAAGTATAAACACCATGGGACCACGCAGTCGTCATACCGCTCAGAAAGGAGACACGTTCTGTCTCTTAGAGATGAACGTACTTTGGTGCGAAAAGTGCAAATCAATCCCAGAACAATAGCAAAGGACCTTGTGAAGATGCTGGAGGAAACAGGTACAAAAGTATCTATATCTGTTACGTCCATCATTAGATAAATGAGACCAAAGCACAGCGTGGAAAGTGTTAATGATTTTTAATACTTAACTCCGACCAAACAACAAAATACAAAACCGAACATAAAGTTCTGCAGGGCTAGACAGCAACTATGCAAAAACAAGATCCCACAATCCAAGGTGGGAAAAATGGCTGTCTAAGTATGATCCCCAATCAGAGACAAAGATAGACAGCTGCCTCTGATTGGGAACCATACCCGGCCAACAAAGAAATAGAAAAACTAGAATGCCCACCCAATTCACACCCCGACCTAACCAAATAGAGAAATAAAAAGGCTCTCTAAGGTCAGGGCAAAACAATATCGACAGTAAAACGAGTCCTATATTGAAATAACCTGAAAGGCCGCTCAGCAAGGAAGAAGCCACTGCTCCAAAACCGCCATAAAAAAAGACAGACTACGGTTTGCAACTGCACATGGGGACAAAGATTGTACTTTTTGGAGAAATGTCCTCTTGTCTGATGAAACAGAAATAGAACTGTTTGGCCATAATGACCATCGTTATGTTTGGAGGAAAAAGGGGGAGGCTTGGAAGCCGAAGAACACCATCCCAACCGTGAAGCACGGGGGTGGCAGCATCATGTTGTTGGGGTGCATTGCTGCAGGAGGGACTGGTAAACTTCACAAAATAGATGGCTTCATGAGGTAGGAAAATGATGTGGATATATTGAAGCAACATCTAAAGACATCAGTCAAGAAGTTAAAGCTTGGTTGCAAATGGGTCTTCCAAATGGGCAATGACCCCAAGCATACTTCCAAAGTTGTGGAAAAATGGCTTAAGGACAACAACATCAAGGTATTGGAGTGGCCATCACAAAGCCCTGACCTCAATACCATAGAAAATGTGTGGGCAGAACTGAAAAAGTGTGTACGAGCAAAGAGGCCTACAAACCTGACTCAGTTACACCAGCTGTCAGGAGGAATGGGCCAAAATTCACACAACTTATTGTGGGAAGCTTGTGGAAGGCTACTCAAAACATTTGACCCAAGTTAAAAATGTTAAAGGCAATGGTACCAAATACTAATTGAGTGTATGTAAACTTCTGACCCACTGGGAATGTGATGAAAGAAATAAAAGCTTAATAAATAAATCATTCTCTCGACTATTATTCTGACATTTCACATTCTTAAAATAAAGTGGTGATCCTAACTGACCTAAGACAGGGAAATCTAACTCGGATTAAATGTCAGGAATAGTGAAAAACTGAGTTTAAATGTGTTTGGCTAAGGTGTATGTAAACATACGACTTCAACTGTAGGTAGAGTTATTAAAGTGACTCTGCATAGATGATAACAGCAGAGTGTAGCAGCGGTGTAAAAGAGGGCAGGGGGTAATCTTTTGATTAGGTGTTCATAAGTCTTATTGCTTCGAGGTAGAAGCTGTTTAGAAGCCTCTTGGACCTAGACTTGGCACTCCGGTACCGCTTGCCGTGTGATAGCAGAGAGAACAGTCTATAACTAGAGTTGCTGGAGTCTTTAGGTTAGGTTTTGTCGTGCCCTCTTCACCACATGTCCTGGTGTGCTTGGACCATGTTAGTTTGTTGGTGAATTAGACACCAAGGAACTTGATGCTCTCAACCTGCTCCACTGCAGCCCGTTGATGAGAATGGGGGCGTGCTCGGTCCTATTTATCCTGTAGTCCACAATCATCTCCTTTGTCTTGATCACGTTGAGGGAGAGCTTGTTGTCCTGGCACCACACGGCCAGGTCTCTGACTTCCTCCCTATAGGCTGTTTCGTCGTTGTTCGTGATCAGGCCTACCACTGTTGTGTCATCGGCAAACTTAATGACGGTGTTGGAGTCGTGCCTGGCCGTGCAGTCGTGATTGAACAGGGAGTACAGGAGGGGACTGGGCACGCACCCCTGAGGGGTCCCTGTGTTGAGGATCAGCGTGGCGGATGTGTTGTTACCTACCCTTACCAACTGGGGTGGCCCATCAGGAAGTCCAGGATCCAGTTGCAGAGGGAGGTGTTTAGTCTCAGGGTCCTTGGCTTAGTGATGAGCTTTGAGGGCACTATGGTGTTGAACACTGAGCTGTAGTCAATGAATAGCATTCTCATGTAGGTGTTCCTTTTGTCCAGGTGGGAAAGGGCAGTGTGGAGTGCAATAGAGATTGCATCATCAGTGGATCTGTTGGGGCGGTATGCAAATTGGAGTGAGTCTAGTGTTTCTGGGATATTGGTGTTGATGATAGCCATGACCAGCCGTTCATGGCTACAAACGTGAGTGCTACGGGTCAGTAGTCATTTAGGCAGGTTACCTTAGTGCTCTTAGACACAGGCACTATGGTGATCTGTTTAGAACATGTTGATAATACAGACTCGGACAGGGAGAGGATAAAAATGTCAGTGAAGTCACTTGCCAGTTGGTCAGCGCATGCTCGCAGTACACGTCCTGGTAATCTGTCAGGCCCTGCGGCCTTGTGAATGTTGACCTGTCTTACTCACATCGGCCATGGAGAGCGTGATCACACAATCTTCCAGAACAGCTGGTGCTCTCGTGCATATTTCAGTGTTATTTTCCTCAAAGCGAGCATTGAAGTAGTTTAGCTAGTCTGGTAGGCTCGTGTCACTGGGCAGCTTTCGGCTGTGCTTACCTTTGTAGTATGTAATGGATTGTAAGCCCTGCCACATCTGACAAGCGTCAGAGCCGGTGTAGTACGATTCGATCTTAGTCCTGTACTGACACTTTACCTGTTTGATGGTTCATCGGAGGGCATATCGGGGTTTCTTATAAGCTTCCGGGTTAGAGTCCCGCTCTTTGAAAGCGACAGCTCTAGCCTTTAGCTCAATGCGGATGTTGCCTGTAATTCATGGTTTCTGTTTGGGATATGTACGTACGGTCACTGTGGGGACCGTCACCGATGCACTTATTGATGAAGCCAATGACTGATGTGGTGTACTCTTCAATGCCATTGGAGGAATCCCAGAACATTTTCCAGTCTGTGATAGCAAAACAGTCCTGTAGCTTAGCATCTGCTTCATCTGACCACTTTTTTATTGATCTAGTCACTGCTGCTTCCTGCTTAAATCTTTGCTCGTAAGCAAAAATCAGGAGGATAGAATTATGGTCAGATTTGCCAAATGGAGGGCAAGGGAGAGATTTGTATGGGTCTCTGTGTGTGGAGTGAAGATGGTTCAGAGTTTTTTTCCTTCTGGTTGCACATTTAACATGCTGATAGAAATTTGATAAAACAGATTTAAGTTTCCCTGCATTAAACTCCCCAGCTACACGCATGGGGTGAATTCTCTTCAGATTACCTCAACAAATTAACAACTAGAATGCCCAGGTCTGCAAGGCTGTAATTGCTGCAAATTGAGGATTCTTTGACAAAAGCTAAGTTTATTATTATTTCAATTAAAAATCATTATTTATAACCTTGTCAACGCCTTGACTGTATTTCCTATTCATTTTGCAACTCATTTCATGTATGTTTTCATGGAAAACCAGGACATTTGTAAGTGACCCCAAATGTTTGAACAGTAGTGTATATTCAGAGCCATATCCCAGTAATGCTTAGAGAAGATCTCATGTCAAGTATTATTGAAGTACTGTGGCTGCAGGTTCACCTACCTTATCTAAAGCCCATTATTTTGGGGTGTTGCTATAGGCCGCCAAGTGCTAACTATCAGTATCTAAATAATGTGTGTGAAATGCTTGATAGTGTATGTGATGTAAACAGAGAGGTCTACTTGCTTGGTTTTCATCAAACTGTCCGCTCAAGAGGGAACTTCTACTGTAACCAGTGGCTGTAATCTGGTTCAGGTTACTAATCAACCTACCAGGGTGTTTACAAACACTACAAGAACATTATCATCCACATGTATTGATCAA
The DNA here is from genome assembly GCF_045791955.1 of Oncorhynchus clarkii lewisi. Classification (NCBI taxonomy): domain Eukaryota; kingdom Metazoa; phylum Chordata; class Actinopteri; order Salmoniformes; family Salmonidae; genus Oncorhynchus; species Oncorhynchus clarkii. The sequence continues at coordinate 44,090,931 of NC_092164.1, forward strand.
ATTATTACTAATACTGTAGAACTCTTTTCAAAAGCTGTAACCATACCCATTGGATGCAGTGATCACAATATAGTGGGTATATCTAGGAGAACCAAGGTTCCAAAAGCTCGGCCTAAAATAGTGTATAAGAGATCATACAAAAGTTTTTGCTGTGACTTTTATGTGGATGATGTAAAAAATATTTGATGGTCTGGTGTAATTAATAAGGATTATCCAGACGCTGCACTTGATGAATTTGTTATATTGCTTCCTCCAATTATTGATAAACATGCCCTGGTAAGAAACTTACTCTTAGAATGTTTTGTTATCGATCAACAATGACAAACCTCTTGCCATTGACAACTTTGATGGAAGGCTACTGAGGATGGTAGCTGACTCTATGGCCACTCCTATCTGTCATATCTTTAATCTAAGTCTAGAGGAAGATGTCTGGAGGGAAGCCAATGTCATTCTGTTACCCAAGAGCGGCCTTTACTGGTTCTAGCAGCAGACCAATCAGCTTGCTGCCAGCTCTTGCAAACTGTGGTAAAAAAATGTGTTTGACCAAATACAATGCTATTTCTCTGTAAACAAATTGACAACAGACTTTCAGCATGCTTATGGAGAAGGGCACTCAACATGTACTGCACTGACACAAATGACTGATGATTGGTTGAAAGAAATTGATAATAAAAAGATTGTGGGAGCTGCACTGTTAGATTTCAGTGCAGCCTGATATTATTGACCATAACCTGTTGTGAGTATTGTAGATATTATGCCATTTTGTGGATTCAGAGCTATCTATCTAATAGAACTCAGGGTTTTCTTTAATGGAAGCTTCTCTAATGCCAAGCATGTAGGGTGTGGTGTACCACAAGGCAGTTCTCTAGGCCCTTTACTTTTTTATATTTTTACCAATGACATGCTACTGGCATTAAACAAAGCCTGTGTGTCCGTGTATGCTGATGAGTCAACCATAAATGTTTCAGCAACCACAGTTAATGAATTCACTGAAACCATTAACAAGGAGTTGCAGTCAGTTTTGGAATGGGTGGCCAGTAATAAACTGTTCCTTAACATCTCTAAAACTAAGAGCATTGTATTTGGTACAAAACATTTCCCTAAGCTCTAGACCTCAGCTGAATCTGGTAAGAATTGTGTGGCTGTTGAACAAGTTGAGGAGACTAAATGACTTGGTGTTACCTTAGATTGTAAACTGTCATGGTCTAAACATATACAGATTCAATGGTTGTAAAGATGGAGAGGTCTCTCCTGCTATCGCTGCTCCCGGTCAACTGGTAAGTGCTGTTATTGTGAAGTGGAAACGTCTAAGAGCAACAACACCTCAGCTGCGAAGTGGTAGGCCACACAAGCTCACAGAACGAGATTGTAGAGTGCTGAAGCGCGTAGCGGGTAAAAATCTTCTGTCTTTGGTTTTAACACTCACTACAGAGTTCCAATTGCCTTTGGAAGCAACGTCAGCACAAGAAATGTTAGTCGGGAGCTTCATAAAATGGGTTTCCATGGCCGAGCGGCCAAACACAAGCCTAAAATCACCACTCTGGAGAGATTTGCACTCTGGCAGGCCGACGGATAAATCTAGGTTTGGCAGATGCCAGGAGAATGCTACTTGCCTGAATGCATAGTGCCAACTGTTTGTTGGAGGAGGAATAATGGTCTGGGGCTGTTTTTCATGGCTATTCCCCTTAGTTCCAGTGAAGAGAAATCTTAACGCTACAGCATACAATGGCATTCTAGACTATTCTGTGTTTCCAACTTTGTGGCAACAGTTCCAAGAAGAGTTGAAGCCGTTATAGCAGCAAACCATATTAATGCCCATGATTTTGGATTGAGATGTTCGAGCAGGTGTCCACATACTTTTGGTCATGTAGTGTATTTAACAGATTTGTTCCTACAGTGGTTTATTTGAGAACCTAGAATCAGTCATCGATGAGCTGTAAAAAAAAACAAGGTGGGAAGACCAGTACAACCTCTCCTGTGGTACATCCTCTCTCCCAGTGAATGACTTCATGAGGAGGAGTGTGTGAGATGGAGAGAAAAAGAAAGAAAGAGTGAGCGAGCGAGAGAGAGAGACTGACTCCGCACTAAAATGAGTTAGCTCAGCAGAGACACAGGGGACTGCTTTGGGTGGGAGAATGTGAAACAGATAAATTTTCATGGCATACATCTCCAGCCGAAAGGATAGGCTGTGAGTGTTGAGGCTGTAGTGATAGAGTGGCAGGGCGGATGGTGAGGCAACAGCTCTTCCTGCTTCTGTCGTTTCCTGTGCTGAGGACTGTCCGTTCACCAGGCTCCCCCTGACCTCCACCCAGTAGAGCTGGAGCCCAGAGATTAGCTCCAACACACTGAGGTGACTCCCCACTGACACTGACACTGACACTGGCTCCCTTGCTCTCCACTGCAGACAACCAACCAGCAGCCTGGCTCTGCCATAAGGTCCATCACATGACTCAACACCAACTGTCGCTGCAAGTGGTCTGTGTCCCAGTACAACCCTCCTGTTCTCACAGACAGAGAGTATCTGTCATGTTGTACTCCCTCCCTTCTGTTTCCCCTTGCTATGTGTAATCCTTTGTTTAACCCTCATCGGACACTACAGTTTTCTGTACTTTGTGACACTACATTATCTTTATATGAACGAACAAACATGCTGCTATTTGTTTTGTACAAAAGAGAAGCTCCTCCACTCGACCTCATCCTGACTGGCCCTGAGAGGGAGGGAACCCAACACCAAGACAACACACCCGGCTACCACGGCAAAGCACCAGGCTTTAGCTGGCCTGTTGGCCCAGGGCACAACATCGCCACGGTAACAGTCTCTTCCTTGGCCTACCTAACCAGAGCCAGGATATCTGTCTCGCTCTCTCTCTCTCTCTCTCTCTCTCTCTCATTAGACTGAAGGGTCAGCCTGGAACCATTACTGATAACTTTGATTAAGTCTCCTTGTTTGAAGCGTAACACTTTCTCTGCGCTTCATACGTGTGTGTGAGCATTGCTCTCTTCCCCCCCAGCCAAGTCTGTAACACTAAAAGTCACGTGGTAGAGGAACTTAAGCAACTGGAAATATACTGGTGGTGAAGCATGAGCTCTTTGAAGCTGCAGCACTCTATTCAAACCAGCCAAATCTATGTCATCAACCCCAGTCATAAAACATTTCCTCTCTCAGAAGTGGCATTTTCCATTGTTGTAAGACGTCATGCTTTGACATGATAGCACAACATATTTTCCTGTCTCAGCCATATTTCTGACACAGAATGTCGGTCTAAATAGCTTGCTTTTTCCAGATGAATTGAACCAATGCCATGTGCAGCTCAGAGGTTTGTCTGTGAGTTCAGTTCTACACGATAGTCCTGTAAAGGGGAGCAGACCACTCAACCTCAAAGCTCATCTAATCAGCTCATCTCATCTCATCTAATCAACCTCGTGTATTTTTCAAGAATCCAACGTTTCATTTTCCAAGCAAACTTGATCCTCGTTGTGAAACAAAATAAGGTGAAGAAAACAACAATTAACACTGAGTGAGGCTTGTGGTCATTGTCTTATTGTAAATCTGTCACTTCCTAAGAGAGTCTGAGGAAAGTTTATTTTAAGGGATCTAAATATGTCCACCAATTTATTATGCGCTTGACTCTCAGGGCTACGACACTGTATGGCTCTATTCAAATTCAAATTACGCATGGATTAAGGAGGAAATGGAAGGAAGAGTCAGGTGCTTCTTAACACTATAGTCTTTGTCTCTAAACTGGAGTCTACAGTCTTAGTCTTTAAGAGGAGTTTATCTCGTTGCCCCTACAGAGGGACTTAGCAGAGCCTAGATAATTATAGTGCACTGCCACCACAGACTGTGGTCTGACTGAGAACAACAAAGTGTCTAGAGCTCGCTGAGCTATGCTGCGGAGACAATGTTAAAGACTGGGGCTGGATTAGTGAGGCAAGAGCCAGGGATGCATGTTTTACCTCTGTTTTGTTATCTTTATACAGAGAGGAAAAGGGTGATACACTGAATTTAACCCGGGGTATTTTTTTTGATTCCTTCACAGATACCCATGCATAACAGACATGCACTATGTAAGTCCTGGACTCGTCCTCCCAGGCACTGGAGCTGCTGGTGATTTCAAAATGATAGCTCTGCCACACCACTCAGCACAGCCCAAAGTAAATCCAGTTTGCTGCTATTTAAGAACCGAGTAAAAAGCTGCTGCTTAACCCCTTCCAAGCCTCTCCTACCCCCTGTCGTCAGGCTCCAGACTGACAGCATGTATATGCAAATCAAAGAGTCTGTCTCGTATACCATCACCAGCTCTCTTCAACCCCTGTCCACAACCCACAACTTAGTAACTACCTCCACCACACCTCCACCCATCTTTCTATTATTGTGCTCTTTCTCCCTCTCTCTCCCTCTCTCTCCCTCTCTCTCTCTCTCTCTCTCTCTCTCTCTCTCTCTCTCTCTCTCTCTCTCTCTCTCTCTCTCTCACCTCTCGATCTCACTCTTGCTCTCTTTCATTTCATTCTCAATCTCTCTCCCCCTTGCTCTCTTGCTGTCTTTCTCTCTCTGTCTATATCTCTCACTCTTGCACTCTTTCTCCCCCTCGCCCCCTTGTGCTTTCCCTCTCTCACACACACACATTATGTGGGCAGAGTCAAGGTCAATGGCCTGTCACCGTTTTTTAGTCTTCCCTTCAGTCACTGTGATGTAAGATATCTAAACAGCCTCAAACAGCATTCACATTTCACCCATTTCCCATCCCACATGCTCTGAGAACTTTTTTTTAGCTTAGACTGCAATGTACTTTGCAGTGTCTTGAATTTCAGTTAAGTCATACCGTCAGTGTTTAAGACCATCAATCTACGCCTCTGGAAATGCTCTACCTTGGACAATTTGTCTTTATAATGCAGAACTGTCAACACCTCACATCTCTGTAAAAGAGACGAAAAGAGACTATCCCCAGCCCTGTCTCTTGCTCCAGGGTCTTAGAGAGGCGACCAGCTGTCCGTGAGTTTGGAACAGGGTGCAGGTTTTGAGAACGGCAGGTTAGTGTTGCTGTAGAGACCAGGTGTGTCCACCTGTCAACCATTCATATCCCCTCAAGGGGAACTGTAGTGGAGCGTCCAGGTATCAGCTTACAGCATTGCTCTCGCTCTGTCTGGGCTGTCTGTAGAGGCACGACTCTCTCAGGTTGGGGAGTGAACTGTGAGACGGGAGGAAAGCAGAAGATCTATGATCCATGAAATTAAGAGTAAGGGTTTGAGACCGACACAGAAAGGGGTTTCAGACCGACACAGGGGGCGGAGTGAAAGGTGTAGACTGGAAGGTAGTGGTTGATTGATGGCTGGGAATGGGAAACATGCAGGTAGATGAGAGGTAGGAGGAGGGAGGGAGTGGAGCAGAGCGGGTTACAGCAGGGGGAGGGAGCAGAGCGGGATATACGGTATATGGGTGAAGACAGAGGGATGATGACTATATGGATGTGGATCAACTGTATTCATGTTAGTTAAGGCTTCATTTTGTAGGGTTTAATTCCAGATTGACGAACGGGATTTTATCTCAGAACTTTAAAGAAAATCATACGTAGATGTCCAATGGAGATTTGTGTGAAACTTTGAGTCGCACGCACGTTTCTCAAGAGACGATTCGACTCACTGTTTCTACTTAATCTTCAAGCAGTAAAGGCTTTGTTTGGATTATTTACCAAGTGTTGGCTCGTAGGTGTTTATTAAAAGGTCATCTGTGACTATTAAGAATGACCCTGTCCACTTTCAGTCAATAAGTAAAAGGAGGGCAGCAGACAAGTTTAAAGGAAGCTCCGTGTAAACATGACATTTTCCAGGACCACCGCTTCCTGCTTTCCCAGGCGGTTAGGGTGAAGTGTATCTGGAGGGTCACCGAGCGGGTTCTAACACGGGAAGACAGCCTGGCTGAGGGTCCTTCAAAAGTAGTGCACTTTATAGGGAATGGAGTGCCATTTTGGACACGGCCCAATATGTGTCTGAGCAGCTGGAGAGCACAGTGTTTTATTAACTTCTGATCTCTGCTCTCTATTCTCCTCTCTCGCATGCCATCATCCTGCTTCGTTTACACCAAAGTCACGGCATGCTGATGACAGCATTGTTGAGACTCGACGTCCTGTGTGACTCACACCTTAGGGACTCACACCACACCTTAAACACCATGACGACAAACACCACACCTGAAACTCTCTGACGACACACACCACACCTGAAACACCACAAGGCAACAAGTATTACAAAGACACAGTTGACAGCATGATGGACTCTTAGGTAAACATCAACCTAATACTGATCTGTGTTCTCACTGTGTGGCATTGTGACTGATAGGCCAACTCCCTTAGAGGGACGGGCGTTGTCAGAAAAACATGCAAATGTCTGTAGTAAAATGACCTTGTCATATACTGCAGGCAGCTAACGACCAACAGGCTGCTAACTGGGAAGCTTACAACTAAAACAAAGACAATGTTGCATTTATCATAACTAAATTGTAAGATTTCATAGCATTTTTTTATTTACTTTTGCAATACATTAAAATGCCTCATTGGGAGCTTCAACAGATGCTGGGTATAAACAGATACAGTCAAGTGCACAGATCCACAGGATTCCTACTTCCTTGACATTAACAGAAGAGAAACTCCATTTTCCCCTGGGCTCATCATCAACAGCTTTCCCCCTCCCTCCTCTCTCTTCAAGTTGTCATGGAGATGTAACCTTCTACCAAACTCTGAGTGATACCTGGGAGTCAGATCATTACAAGAACACAACGATCCTCTAAAAGGATTTATTTGTAATTCAAATCCAAAATGAATTTGTGCCGAGGTGCTTTGCGTTGGCTGTGGCTAATGCAGCCGAGTTGATTTCATTTGGGATTTGATTAGTCTGGATGAACGAAAGAGCTGTCATTCTCAGCAGCTGTCTGTTCCACGTTAAGCTATGTCCATATTATTCATCTCTCTATATTCATCACTCCAGCTCACCACGGAGGAGGACATTGCTAGAACATGACGAGGAAGTATCATCATTACTCATCTTTCAGAGACAAACGGAAATAGATGTTTTTCTTTCACTTTATTTGATATACAGAAAGTATGTTTAGCTTCCATTACTTTCACAAGGTCTGATGTTCAACAAGTTAGCACCTGATCCCGGAACAGAGTAGACTGGTAAACTGTCTGCCAGACTGGCCAATGCCTGAGGATTACAATGAAGAGCCAACAGTAACAATAATAAGTGTGTGGTTTACTGGAGGTTTCCGGAAGGTTGGATGCATCAGGCGCTTGTCATCTCTTTGTGGCTTTCAGTAGGAGTTTCAGTAGGAGTTTTACATCAAATCAAATTTATGGAGAATGAGAGTACTGGAAAATGGGGAACCAATGAGCCTCCTCCATTTAATCTCATTTACAGTCATACATCTGCAGACTACTGTGTATGAGAAAGAATTACGGCACAAACTCCCTATCTTTTTAATATCAGTGTTTTTCCCTGAGAGATACGGTCTGTCTCAAAGTCCCACAGCTTGTTATCAGATCACTGTCTTTATTTGAGTATTCCATCTCCTCTTCTGTCTCACTCTCTCTCATTATCTTTCTATCTCTGTGTATGTATCTCCCTTTGGATCTCCTTCTCTCTATATTTCTATATTTCTTCAGAACTCTTATTTATCCCTGTTTTCTCCCTCTGATAATAAGACACGCTGTACAGTACGTTTAAACCATGATAATAAGACAGGGTGTATAGTACGTTTAAACCATGATAATAAGACAGGGTGTATAGTACGTTTAAACCATGATAATAAGACACGGTGTACAGTACGTTTAAACCAGGATAATAAGACACGCTGTACAGTACGTTTAAACCAGGATAATAAGACACGCTGTACAGTACGTTTAAACCAGGATAATACGACACACTGTACAGTATGTTTAAACCAGGATAACAAGACACGCTGTACAGTATGTTTAAACCAGGATAATAAGACACGCTGTACAGTACGTTTAAACCAGGATAATAAGACACACTGTACAGTACGTTTAAACCAGGATAATAAGACACGCTGTACAGTATGTTTAAACCAGGATAATAAGACACGCTGTACAGTATGTTTAAACCAGGATAATAAGACACGCTGTACAGTACGTTTAAACCAGGATAAAAAGACACGCTGTACAGTACGTTTAAACCAGGATAATAAGACACGCTGTACAGTACGTTTAAACCAGGATAATAAGACACGCTGTACAGTACGTTTAAACCAGGATAATAAGACACGCTGTACAGTACGTTTAAACCAGGATAATAAGACACGCTGTACAGTATGTTTAAACCAGGATAATAAGACACGCTGTACAGTACGTTTAAACCAGGATAACAAGACATGCTGTACAGTATGTTTAAACCAGGATAATAAGACACGCTGTACAGTACGTTTAAACCAGGATAATAAGACACGCTGTACAGTATGTTTAAACCATGATAATAAGACACACTGTACAGTACCTTTAAACCAGGATAATAAGACACGCTGTACAGTACGTTTAAACCAGGATAATAAGACACGCTGTACAGTACGTTTAAACCAGGATAATAAGACACGCTGTACAGTACGTTTAAACCAGGATAATAAGACACGCTGTACAGTACGTTTAAACCAGGATAATAAGACACGCTGTACAGTACGTTTAAACCAGGATAATAAGACACGCTGTACAGTACGTTTAAACCAGGATAATAAGACACGCTGTACAGTACGTTTAAACCAGGATAATAAGACACGCTGTACAGTATGTTTAAACCAGGATAACAAGACACGCTGTACAGTATGTTTAAACCAGGATAATAAGACACGCTGTACAGTATGTTTAAACCAGGATAATAAGACACGCTGTACAGTACGTTTAAACCAGGATAATAAGACACGCTGTACAGTAAGTTTAAACCATGCTAGAGTGCAGCAGAAGGGGTGGGGAGAAATGAGGCGGCATGTCAGGGGGAGTTAAGAGTGTGCCGTGTCCCCCCTTCCCCCCCTCTCCCCCTCTCACTTCTCTTGTGTTTACAGCCTGTCATTGAGGAAGGAGGGAATGAGGGTGTACGGGGGAGGGGGGAAGGAAGAAGTGAGGTGTATTTGGGAAGACGGAGGGAAGAAGTGGGGTGTATGGGATGGAAACCCAAAAAGTTGGCCCCATAACAAGTGAATCCTCCCCCCTGCACACACAGCAGCAAGAATTGCACCACAGAAAAAAAGTAAGGGACAGAGAAAGAAAGAGAGGGACAGAGAAAGAAAGAGAGGGACAGAGAAAGAAAGAGAGGGACAGAGAAAGAAAGAGAGGGACAGAGAAAGAAAGAGAGGGACAGAGAAAGAAAGAGAGGGACAGAGAAAGAGCAGAATAAAGGAAAGCAAGCCCAGCTGTAAACTCCACAATGCAGACGAGAGCTTGGCAGGAGCTGAAAGCGGCTCCAAACCACTGCCTCCATTTTCCTTCTGAATTATAAGGCTCAGTGCTGCAAAGCTGGAGGGAGGGAGGGAGAGAGAGAGAGGGGGTGGGAGGGAGGGAGGGAGGGAGGAGGCAGGGAGAGCCCGGGGGTAAAGTGAGAGGAGGGGGGAGGCACGGGGGATTATATATTAATGTGTTTCTTCAGCAGCTTAATCCTTATGATTACACCAAAATAAATATAATTTAGGCCTGTTTTATCTGCTTTGGTTAGAGCAGGCAGGTGCCAGCAAGGTCGTGAGGAGAGAACAGAAACAGGGATACCTACTGTTAAATATTTAAAGCTAACACCACAGTTGTAGATCTCTTGTGTATTTATGTAAAAATGTCTTGTCTTTTTTTCTGTATTAGGCCTAATATAATTCTAAGGCTGCGTAGAATAACTTTTGAAGATTTGGGGTCCAATGTAGTTCATGACTGGTATGAGACTGTGGGCATTTGTTGAGCTTTTTAGCTCTGACTCTGACACACAGGCAACAGGCACCCACATCTACTGTACAAGGTCCTCTGTCAGATCTCTCTCTCTCTCCTCATCTCTCTGCTAAAGCCATCCATCTCACCAGAAGACAGAAGTCTTTTACCTGGTCTTTTAACGCCAGAGTTTAAAGGGCCCCCTGAACAACATTATGATTTCAGCTGGCGTGTCGCGCTGAAGGCTGGGACACATGTTGAGCTCCGGCCCCTGTAAATCCACGGAGGTCTCAGTAGGAGATGAACCCCTGGAGGTCTTTGTACATTTCGGGGTTGGGGTTATGTCTCAGTAGGGCAGGGCTATTCAACTGGCGTCCCGTTTCTTCATTTAGACTGGCCCTTTGATCAATTCTGAACAACAATAAAAGCTCTGCAAAAAAAAATCCCTGCCAAGATCCGACTTTAGTGCCAAAACTACAAGCACTATGGTGGTTGTCTCACTCTCTAGTGTGGTTTCTAGCGATTTTAGCATTTTCTAGCGCCTATGTGGCAAAGTTGATTATTTTTTTCTTCATATGAATCTGGCTCTAGGGTTTGAAATGTTTAAGCTACAAAATAGAATAACCCCATTGCTGAAAGTTGGGACTCTCAGAAAGGCATGCATGCCCCCCCCCCTTCTGTTTCCCTCTTTGATACTCGTTAGAAGGGGGTGTGACAAAAAAACACGCCTAATGACTGAGGGAAATTAATTCAAAGCATACTTCCTTCAGACTCGAATTTGGCATTACCTGATTTGACATATCGTTGTGTTATTTATTGAGACCCTTAGTTTTCAGATTATTTTAAAATGGCCTAATTACTTTCAAGAAGCATTTAAACTGTTGCTTGAATAAAATCATATGTTTTGAATTCTGAACAAGTTTAGCTCCTTTTCAATGATGATCACAGTTTTGGGTTGCACCTCTACTCAAGTTGGTTGAGCACTTCCTTCCTAATTACTTTTATCAACATTGCATTTTAAGAAAGTGCTTTATTGGTGTGTGTACTTAGCTTTTTTTTTAAATCCAGTTCTTCAAAAAAATAATTGAATGTGGAATAGCCCTGAGATGCTCTCGTATGTAGGCTGCAGGCTTGGAGCAAGGGGAGGAGCCAGCAGGTCAGCGAGCTCTGGGCCTGTTTCCCGATAGCGGTGATGTATCTTTCCTACAACAGCCGAAGATGTATCATGCATTTCCCAAAACACCACGCCGTAAGAACATTCGCTAAGTGCGTCGTTGGAGCATTTGTCCACACTGATAGGATCGAAAGAAAGGCCAGCTTTCTCCATTCAAATACTACCTTAACATTGTCATTATTCCACGATACTGACGACAGATCAGCTCCTAGAGAGATATCACCTAATGTCGCAAAATATTGAGGATGCTTATTCTAATTCTTACCTTATAATAATGCAGTCAATCACATATTCATTTTGCACATCATTGCACACATTACACATCATTAAATATATTCAGGCAAACACTACAGATAGTGTAGCCTACAAATAGAACTCAATTGACTGAAATTACATTTATTTAAGCCTATAGGATTACTGTACAAATGTTTTAATGCAGTCATCTCGGTTTCTTTTTAAGCATATTTTTATCCTTCACTTGTTCAACTACAAAGACATTGGCATATTTGCATTTGTAGTTAATTTCTTCCAAAGTTATTGCTGGTCACATAGAGACAGACAAATAGCTTGATTATATGTTTCCACAGAATTTATGTCTTTAAAGTGATGTGGAAGGGCAAAAAAAAACCATCTAAGAACACACTTAGCTGTTCTTTGAGTGGTCTGAGGCAGTTGGTAAATAACGAACGTGTTCAAGTGCAACTAACAATGGTTTTGGGAAACAGCTTGGAGATTTAATGATGCTCGACTAAGGTTCTCATGATGAACTTAGCCTTAAGATGCTTTTGGGAAACCGGGCCCTGATAGGGTTGTCGGACTGTCTATCAACACCTCACTACTCCTGACCACTGTACACCTCCACCTGTTAGAGGGGAGACAGTGAGCCCCCAGAGAGATCCCTGTTTCTCCTGACCATCACAGAGTGTAAGTATGGAAAAGGTTACCGACCCTACTCACAGGCCTGACTGGCCCGGACATTCCTTTATTGTACATGACAAGCCACTTCCCTCTCTGCCTATACTGTAGCCTGGAGCACGGCTCCGGTTTCACCAGGGAAAATCAGACTTTGAATCTCCCTATCTCATCAAATCCCTGACACACACCCCATACACACATACACACACAAACACACACACCGAGCCCCCCTACCCACCATGACCAGGAGCTGCTGAACCAAAACCCTGATTGCGGCTGTTCTTTTAATGGTCCTCCTTATTGAAGTCCTTCCAGGACCAGTCAGAATGACAGTATCAGTGTCTCTGTCTCTGCAATAAGGATAGTTGATCCAGTGAGACTGCCAGATCTCCATAGGACCTCCGCATTGACCCTTTTTCTATTGGTCTTTCCAGACCAGGTGGTAGAGGGTATTGGTTTACTAATCTCTGTTGTTATGTCTGTAGGCCAGGGGCATTAGTGGAAACGATCTGGACTTAGCAGTGTGGAGCAGAGGAGGCACATATGTGTTCATCGTGTAGAGGAGCCACATGCAGTGTTAATGGTATAGGCCAGGCACACTCAGAACCAATCGGGGCTTAAGAATCTCATCCCATCCATCAACAATGTCATATTTAGTCTGGGCCTGTCTTCCACAGCAGACTGTTCGGGCCTAGGCTGGGTTCTTCTCTTGCTGGGGAGTGTTGTGTGAGCTTGTAGGTGTTCAATTAAATTAAAGAGGAAAACGAGACCTGGCAGCTTCTTGCCACAACTGCCATGTAGTTCTCCTACAGCTTTTCAACATCCTTCAACGTCCTGCAGTTGTGCTGTTCAGCCACCTCTGCGGTTTTCCTGTTGGTCTTGTTTCTGACCCAGGTAGCCTGAGTTGTAGAGGTAGCCTCGGGACACAGGATGTGCTCATTAAAGTTACAAACCTCCGATGAAAGTTCGGACCCAGACGGACAGACCAGAACCAGACCTCCAGTGGTACAGCATGGTTCACTGTGTCTCCAGCTCTCTAGTGAAGCAACATGTCTGTGTGTCTCTGTGTCACCTTGAACACAGCCAACTGATTAGTGACTACTGCTCCCAGGAGAAAGTTTACTGCCCAGGAACCCCCTGCATTCCTTTGTTGCCAATTTCCGGACACAAATTTGAAATGTTTAAAAATCCTCTGTCCCCCATCTCTCTCTCTCTCTCTCGGCGATTCATCTGTATTAATTGGATTTGTTAATTATCTCCAGTAATAATTGTTAACACCAGAGTGGTATTCTCCTCTCCCTCCTCTCCTATCTGATGCTGCTGTCTAACTGGGTCATTACTGAAAGACAGACTCATATTTAGATCACTCAGGGTCAATAGATCACTTGGGGACAACTCTCAAGACTCTTCTCTTATAGCAGGTCTGACAAAAAAAAATGTCATAAATGTCAGTACCCCCTGAAACAATGCCCTGGTAACCTTAGACGAGGCCGGTGTAACCTTAGAAACAGAGACAGGGTGTAAATGCGTACATTTGGGCAACAGACACATGTCGTTTTAATTACCCCCCCCCCCCCCCCCCCCACACACTCCGTCTCGACTCAGACAACCCCCCTCCACCCCATCTCCCTCTCCCCCCTAACCCAGGCAACCCCCCTCCACCCCATCTCCCTCTCCCCTCAACCCTCCCAGCCTCCAGCATCACATGGGGAGGGGATTATTATGGTCTTGTATTTAGCAGGCAGCAGCAGCAGGAAACAGACTGATATGATATTCCACAACAATAGCCCAGTAATCACATCTACTCTGCTCCCATGTCTCAGTTTGTTCCTCTCATCATAAAGTCAAGAGTTGTTTTTCAGCCCTTGTGGGCAATTTGTTCTGCTAGCAGCCAGACACTGCAACACAATCACCAATCAGCTTGTCTCCTCTAATAAGCACTTATCCTGCGTCAGTAAGAAAACTGGCCTTTGTTTATGTGATTGTGTTTCAGGGGGAGGCCACTGGGGAAGATGTTACACTGTTACATATGGAGGTGGGGAGGTACTCAGGAGCATCTTGTTCTTTGTAATGAAGAGAAGAACTAGGCACCACAATGTAGAGTTTCTATAGAAACAGCAAGATAATAAAAGTTTATTCAATACACAGTGAATAACTCTGGACTGCTGTAACAAAGAGAGGTTTACATAGAGTACATTAAAATACACTGGAGGATAACTGCTCTTCAAGCAGTTGAAGATGACATGTTGTCACTTGTCCAAACTCCGATCAACTATGTGGGACCACACAACCTGTCATGAGAGGGAAGCAACCACAGTAATTATTGACAACATGTACCACCTGTTTCCATTCTGCATGGTTGAAACACTCTTTAAGCCCAAAGAAGCATGCTGTTGATCTTCAAAGAATACAGAGAGGCAGTACTCACACGCACACAGAGAAACTGGAAGTGTCTTGCAGGCAGGCAAAGAGAAAGGCAACCAGGCGGTAGGCAGGCAGACAGGCAGGGAGACAGGGGGACAGACAGGCAGGGAGACAGGCAGGGGGACAGACAGGCAGGGAGACAGGGGGACAGACAGGCATGGAGACAGGCAGACAGACAGGCAGGGAGACAGGGGGACAGACAGGCAGAGAGGCAGGGAGACAGGGGGACAGACAGGCAGAGAGGCAGGGAGACAGGGGGACAGACAGGCAGGCGGGCAGAGAGGCAGGCAGACAGGCACAGGCAGGTAGGGAGACAGACAGACAGGCAGGATCTACAGTATAGTAGAGAGAAACTGTGAGCAATGACTTTATAATGTAACTACATCACAGGGAAGAGGTTTCTATGTATCCTGCAGCCATAACCATTTTTCCAGCCAGGCAGAACATGCAACGTCTGTAGAATTAGTCATCTATGGCAGGTCAATTGTTAATTTGTCTGTCCTCTATTGATGAAAAAGTCCAATCAAATTGTATTTGTCACATTTCACAGACCTTACTGTGAAATGCTTACTTACAAGCCCTTAACCAACTGTTCTGTTGTTTTTTTTACCAACAATGCAGTTTTGAGAAAAATATTTACGAAGTCAACTAAAGTTAAAAATAAAAGAGCAACAATAAAAAAAGCAATAACCAGGTTATATACAAGGTGTACCGGTACCGAGACAATGTGCTGGGGTACAGGTTAGTCGAGGTAATTACCACACGGACAGTGATTGAGATGGTAATGTAATGAGAGCCACATGGCAGAGGACAGCCAGCCACAGAACATGCTTTACCCTGGGAGAGAGGAGTCTGGTGGCAGCCACCGCTCCCCTCAGACAAGCCACACTGTGGGAAACACAGCCTTAAATAAACAGCAGACAGAGAGAGAGAGAAAGGCAGACGTAGAGATCGAGAGTGAATATGCAAGGAAGTACAGATGCAGGATCTTAATTTGACCGGTTTCTCACAGCTGGAAAATAATCCTTCAGTAACAGGAAATACGAATAATTGTGTGGATTATAATGAATGGAAATGTTTGTAAGGGTTGATACATTTTTTTGTAAGGGCAAATCAAGTCTGACCATTTAAAGTGAAAATAGAAGCCTTTCTAAACCTTGAATACACGACAAGTTTGTATTTCCTGCACACGGTGATCAAATTAAGATCCTACATGGTGAATATCCTTAGGAAAGTTGAGCTCTCTGCAGTAGATGTGTCATACATATTAAAGGGCAGGGCACTTAGTCACAAGCTACTTCCTTGACCAGCCATACATCTTGGGAAATGAACTTGACTAGAAGGGCAGCAGCTTTCTGGAATAAAGTGTTTTTTTTAATCAACACCTCTTTGGATGGCGTTCAGGATCCTTTCAGGGAAGTGGGTGACTTCCTGTTAGAACCTTCATCACACCTGTTCTGTAAGAGCCCTCCTGATCATCATCACACCTGTTCTGTTGGCTCCTCTCTCTTCAGGTGGGAGAAAGTACTTCCACCGCCAGTCTCCCAAGTGTAAAAATGTTTTTAGTCCAGGACTATTTGTAAAAAAAATATATTTGGATTGATAAAAGGCAAATGTGTGGTAAGAGAACAATCGAAAACTGCTTCTGTCTTCAAAATTGCATTTAGCATCTTATTAGATTTGCTGTCCTCACAAAGTTTGAGTTTTACTGATATGTGCAACAAAACATATCAACAGTGTCGTCAGTTATTTTATGTATTCAGTTATTCCCGTTTCTCTGTTTTGGTTGAGTGTCTGCATTTCAATATCCGCCCAGGCTGTCACTGTGATTTCAGGTGAGTTAGGGAGCTGAACACTACTCAATAACAGAGACTGGCAGGCATGTCATGTCCTTTGTCTCATCAGTGGATATATTGATGTAATAGATAAGAACACATTATATTATATACTTTATCAAGTGATAAAAGCCTGGTACTTGAATCATGTCTAACAATCTAGCTGATGTGTCAGTCATTCGGTGGAGATGTGATTTGTAGCTGTTGGTTTGATGGTGTGTGGACTTGCTCTAAAGGAAATAATTTCAAAGCATTTATCTCTGTTCTTACATCTGCAATGGATTTATATATATTTAAATTTTTTATTTAACCTTTATTTAGCTAGGCAAGTCATTAAGAACAAATTCTTATTTACAATGACAATTGGGTGCCACCCTATGGGACCCTCAATCACAGCCATAAAAGACTGGTGTAAGTCTACAAACAAACCCTCTCTCCCCTTTCCTCTCCTCTCTCTCTCTCTCTCTGTCTCTCTCTCTCTCTCTCTCCTCTCTGTCTCTCCCTCTCTCTCTCTCTCTCGCTCCCTCTCTCTCTCTCTCTCTCTCTCTCTCTCTCTCTCTCTCTCTCTCTCTCTCTCTCTCTCTCTCTACTAATATACTAATAATCTACCTTATAGTTTTTACAGATGCCCTGGATAATGTTGAATGGTGATATTAATCAATGTACCCACTTTTCAGAGGTGAAATGCCGTGTGTAGTAGTTAATGGTCAGTGTTACCCTGGCGTTAAGGTGTCTGTTGTGACCCTGGCAAATTAAGTCTGGAGAGTATTGTCCTGCTGCCACACCCCCATTCAGTTTCATTGGTGTGTGTTGGAGGCCGAACGGCAGGGAATGCAAATGAAACAGGCCGTCTTATTCCAACTGAAATGTATCAGGGGAGATATTATCAGGAAGCCTCTTATGGTTGGACAACGTTTCCAACCTCAGTTTTATTTCTATCAGTTAGCCTTTTGCGCTCAGATCACAATCACTACACAAAAATCTTCTTCCTGTTGAAAATACAAATGTTTAGCAGACTGTTTATTTTTTTGTTGGGGAGAAAGAGGGATTACTGATCTTTGACCTTAGTGGAGGGGCGTTTAGAGAGGGGGCTGATATGAGCTGATGGGGGAGGGGATGGCTAACCAGAGGCCTGGTGCAGGAAGTGTAAGATGATATCTGAGCTCCTTATTTGGGTCTGAAATAATGGTCTCCCCATTTCTTTGGGTCTCCCATCCATGACGCCTCAAGGAACTAAACTCAACTATACACCTCTACAAGCTGTAGCCATGATGACTGGATCATTGAGGTCTCTTTAATCCTCAGGCCTAGTTCCCGAAGACAGGGTGATTATCAGGGGGAATAGGGCTTGTCCAGGCTGCGTGCCTCAATGTGTTCAACAGGCTGGTGACTGAAATGTGTGGCTCTAAAGCATTTCTCGAACTCCCAGTCGACCGGTTGGTGTTTCTGATGCCATGAAGACAACATCAGTGTAAGCTAATATCATGCTCCTGGTGGGACATACAGCAGGACTCAACATATTAAGGCTTGGTGAGAGAAGGCAGTTTAAGGAATATAACCATTACACTGTTACTTCAGGATTGATAGCTCTGGGCCGCTATGAGGATAGAAACCGGACATTTTGTAAGAATAATGAGCCGTGTCTCCTTTCAACGTTTAGAACACGTATTCCAGCTTAGTCTTGTCAATCGTCACATACAAAGGGGACTGCGTCTGGCTCGAGGAAACACAATGTGCATTTTTTACAGTTGTGTTTATCTTTTGTATATTCAGGCGAGTCCTGATAGAAATAAATATATTTTACCAGGGAGCCCTGTCCAAGCAGTCTCTCCTGGTTGAGGTACACCCATGTCAATCTAAACAATACACTGTGACAACAGGTTCAGCATCGTGACCCTAGTTACTACGTCACTGTTCAGTGTACTAAAGGTGTGCAGTGTTCCTCCACCCCCTGGAAAACTCCAGTTATATACACGATTAACTCCTTACATTGTTCTCGTTGGCGAGGCATTCATTCCCTCCCATGCTGTTTGCTTTCAAGGCGTCATGTCTCCCTGCTTAAGTGGCTGCGGGTGAGAGGCTCTCCGCCAAGAGGATCAATGCATATGCTAATATCGGTCTAATGTAAAGGATGAACAGGTTTAAGCACCTCCGGGTTTTGTCCTGTAGCGTCCTGACTTCAACTCTGAGCTCAGTTTTCTATACTCTCTCGATACATCACAGAACCAGTAGGCCCCATGAATCAATCCAGCTATTACATCACTATAGAATGTGTACGCACTCCGCTATTGACTGCTTAGAATGCTGAAGCCGAGCTTTCCTGACTCCAGTGACAGGGGCAAGATGTAGTGTTTGACCGAAACATGCCCTGAGCCTGGCTGTTTGTCATGTATATACTCAGTCATTATTCTGGACTTAGAGTGTCGAGTGTGTTGTATTGCACTGTGAGCAATGCGTTTTTTATACCAGCGAGTTAGTAGGTCAATGATTAGGCCATACAGATAGCTAATGGACCCACCTTGCTTTCTTACCTTAGTCACTATTGACTTTAGGCTGATTAATATCGGGCAAGGCATTTGTCTACAAACGGACACGAATATGTACATCTTGTACAGTACTTAAAAAATAAAAAAAAATAAGTTTACACTGTTTAAGACTCGTCCACAAGATAAATGCTCAAACTCATTGAGAAGGAAAGGTAATCCCATTCACAGGGTTTTCTCTTACTTTGGTGGTCACAGGACATTCTTCTCTCAGCTCTGAGGGCAGAAAAGGTTGAGAGGTTTGACAAATGATTCCTTAGAAGGGTCTGAGCATTAACACCAGCTTAACAGACAGGGAATGTTTTGGCTACTCAGCAAAGATGGATCACACCTGGGTTCAAATAGGATTGTTTTTAATGTAAAAAAAATATTTTATTCTTTGAGCATTTGATTGAGCCTGCCTGCAATGACAGATGGGCCGGTTTTGCACTTTTGGGACAATTCCATTGATTCAGTTGTGCCAGGCAAGCTCAATCAAGAGCAGCTAAAGTGTTTGAAAGAAAACAAATACTGTTTGAAACCAGCAGTTCTTGAGACGCATGGAGGTGGGGAGAGAGCAGGCCTGATGCCATGATGCCAGTGCCCTAAATGGTTAAGCGCCCTGAGTGCCAGTCTGAGTGCCAGTGTACCTGGCACCATGACAACTGGCACAGCAAGGTGCTTACTGAATTACATTACTGTCAGCGAGAACATTACAAACCCCGACACCGAGACGTGCTTCCATTCAAACACTTTCATTTATCGCTCCAACAGGAGGGCCTGATAAGTCTGTTCTCTGCATATGATTTCCTCTCTGTCTCAGAAAGAAGACTGGTTACCGATCCATCCAAGCTTTTGTCCTGTCTTGTCTCTTTCAGAGATGTGTACTGTAGCGTGATCAACAACAAGACTCTTAAACGTGATGTCCATTTTTAGCACCGCTGATTGATCGCCTTCTTAATTAAGTTATTTTAAAATGTATTTTATAGTGTGTCTCTAACATTCATTGTGTATTAACTGAGCCATATGAGCTACTGTAGCATTCTGGCAATTCCATAGTTCTTCATTTCCAGTTAATCTCATCAATTTACTAAAGACTGAGCAGGCAGCCATTTTCTATCCTTCATTACAGTATAACAGTGTAGAGGAGAGGTCCATGGTGTTCCCATTCCAGCCTGTGGTCCACAGATGTCCAGTCAAGGATCATTAAGCCTATAGAGTCTGGCCTGCGAGCAGAGTAGAGCGGTCAACTAAAGCCTGCAGCTGTACTCTGACGTGTGACTGCAGGTGTGTGTGTGTGCACGCGCGTGCGTGCATGTGCACGTTTGTGTGTGATCTACAGGTGCAGGGCCTGGTCTGGACAGAAAGAGAACATTAGCCTCGGGCCACGGAGTCAGAGAGGCAGGAGGGGAACTGTTTCAAATGCAAATCACCTCCCAACTCCACACAAAAACTTCCTCTATGGAGCAGCTTGTCAAATACAGCACCCCATGGCTTCATTCATAGAAACACACACTGGCCAGCCAGGGCCAGAGGACGGAGTGGCCCCCTAGAACTACTCAGCCATCTCAGGAAGAACAGGGAGCTCTTTTCTTAGAATATCAGTCATGTAATATGATGACGGAAATCATCTGACTGGTATAAGGCTGTTTCTCAGGGAGTGATCTTCCAGTTCGCACAGTCCTTATAGTGATACTAATGTCCATAACGTGAGTCTAATGTCCATAACGTGAGTCTAATGTCCACATAATGAGTCTAATGTCCACATAATGAGTCTAATGTCCACATAATGAGTCTAATGTCCACATAATGAGTCTAATGTCCACATAATGAGTCTAATGTCCACATAATGAGTCTAATGTCCACATAATACGTCTAATGTCCACATAATACGTCTAATGTCCACATAATACGTATAATGTCCACATAATACGTATAATGTCCACACAGTGAGTCTAATGTCCATAACGTGAGTCTAATGTCCATAACGTGAGTCTAATGTCCACACAGTGAGTCTAATGTCCACATAATGAGTCTAATGTCCACATAATGAGTCTAATGTCCACATAATGAGTCTAATGTCCACATAATTAGTCTAATGTCCACATAATGAGTCTAATGTCCACATAATGAGTCTAATGTCCACATAATACGTCTAATGTCCACATAATACGTCTAATGTCCACATAATACGTATAATGTCCACATAATACGTATAATGTCCACACAGTGAGTCTAATGTCCACATAATACGTATAATGTCCACACAGTGAGTCTAATGTCCACACAGTGAGTCTAATGTCCATAACGGGAATCTAATGTCCACACAGTGAGTCTAATGTCCACATAATGAGTCTAATGTCCACATAATGAGTCTAATGTCCACATAATACGTCTAATGTCCACATAATACGTCTAATGTCCACATAATACGTATAATGTCCACATAATACGTATAATGTCCACACAGTGAGTCTAATGTCCACATAATACGTATAATGTCCACACAGTGAGTCTAATGTCCACACAGTGAGTCTAATGTCCACATAATACGTCGAATGTCCACATAATACGTCTAATGTCCACATAATACGTCTAATGTCCACATAATACGTCTAATGTCCACATAATACGCCTAATGTCCACATAATAGGTCTAATGTCCACATAATACGTCTAATGTCCACATAATACGTATAATGTCCACATAATACGTCTAATGTCCACACAGTGAGTCTAATGTCCACATAATACGTCTAATGTCCACATAATACGTCTAATGTCCACATAATACGTCTAATGTCCACATAATACGCCTAATGTCCACATAATACGTCTAATGTCCACATAATACGTCTAATGTCCACATAATACGTATAATGTCCACATAATACGTATAATGTCCACACAGTGAGTCTAATGTCCACATAATACGTATAATGTCCACACAGTGAGTCTAGTGTCCACACAGTGAGTCTAATGTCCACATAATACGTCTAATGTCCACATAATGCGTCTAATGTCCACATAATACGTCTAATGTCCACATAATACGTATAATGTCCACACAATACGTCTAATGTCCACATAATACGTATAATGTCCACACAGTGAGTCTAGTGTCCACACAGTGAGTCTAATGTCCACATAATACGTCTAATGTCCACATAATACGTATAATGTCCACATAATACGTATAATGTCCACACAGTGAGTCTAATGTCCACACAGTGAGTCTAATGTCCACATAATACGTCTAATGTCCACATAATACGTCTAATGTCCACATAATACGTCTAATGTCCACATAATGCGTCTAATGTCCACATAATACGTCTAATGTCCACATAATACGTCTAATGTCCACATAATACGTATAATGTCCACACAGTGAGTCTAATGTCCACATAATACGTCTAATGTCCACATAATACGTATAATGTCCACATAATACGTCTAATGTCCACATAATACGTATAATGTCCACACAGTGAGTCTAATGTCCACACAGTGAGTCTAATGTCCACATAATACGTATAATGTCCACACAGTGAGTCTAATGTCCACACAGTGAGTCTAATGTCCACATAATACGTCTAATGTCCACATAATACGTATAATGTCCACATAATACGTATAATGTCCACACAGTGAGTCTAATGTCCACACAGTGAGTCTAATGTCCACATAATACGTCTGTCCACATAATACGTCTAATGTCCACATAATACGTATAATGTCCACATAATACGTATAATGTCCACACAGTGAGTCTAATGTCCACACAGTGAGTCTAATGTCCACATAATACGTCTAATGTCCACATAATACGTCTAATGTCCACATAATACGTCTAATGTCCACATAATACGTCTAATGTCCACATAATACGTCTAATGTCCACATAATACGTATAATGTCCACATAATACGTATAATGTCCACACAGTGAGTCTAATGTCCACATAATACGTATAATGTCCACACAGTGAGTCTAGTGTCCACACAGTGAGTCTAATGTCCACATAATACGTCTAATGTCCACATAATGCGTCTAATGTCCACATAATACGTCTAATGTCCACATAATACGTATAATGTCCACACAATACGTCTAATGTCCACATAATACGTATAATGTCCACACAGTGAGTCTAGTGTCCACACAGTGAGTCTAATGTCCACATAATACGTCTAATGTCCACATAATGCGTCTAATGTCCACATAATACGTCTAATGTCCACATAATGCGTCTAATGTCCACATAATACGTCTAATGTCCACATAATACGTATAATGTCCACACAATACGTCTAATGTCCACATAATACGTATAATGTCCACACAGTGAGTCTAGTGTCCACACAGTGAGTCTAATGTCCACATAATACGTCTAATGTCCACATAATACGTATAATGTCCACATAATACGTATAATGTCCACACAGTGAGTCTAATGTCCACACAGTGAGTCTAATGTCCACATAATACGTCTAATGTCCACATAATACGTCTAATGTCCACATAATACGTCTAATGTCCACATAATACGTCTAATGTCCACATAATACGTCTAATGTCCACATAATACGTCTAATGTCCACATAATACGTCTAATGTCCACATAATACGTCTAATGTCCACATAATACGTCTAATGTCCACATAATACGTATCATGTCCACATAATACGTATAATGTCCACACAGTGAGTCTAATGTCCACATAATACGTCTAATGTCCACATAATACGTCTAATGTCCACATAATACGTCTAATGTCCACATAATACGTATAATGTCCACACAGTGAGTCTAATGTCCACATAATACGTCTAATGTCCACATAATACGTCTAATGTCCACATAATACGTCTAATGTCCACATAATGAGTCTAATGTCCACATAATACGTCTAATGTCCACATAATACGTCTAATGTCCACATAATACGTCTAATGTCCACATAATACGTATAATGTCCACATAATACGTCTAATGTCCACATAATACGTATAATGTCCACACAGTGAGTCTAATGTCCACACAGTGAGTCTAATGTCCACATAATACGTATAATGTCCACACAGTGAGTCTAATGTCCACACAGTGAGTCTAATGTCCACATAATACGTCTAATGTCCACATAATACGTCTAATGTCCACATAATACGTCTAATGTCCACATAATACGTCTAATGTCCACATAATACGTATAATGTCCACACAGTGAGTCTAATGTCCACACAGTGAGTCTAATGTCCACATAATACGTATAATGTCCACACAGTGAGTCTAATGTCCACACAGTGAGTCTAATGTCCACATAATACGTATAATGTCCACACAGTGAGTCTAATGTCCACATAATACGTATAATGTCCACACAGAGAGTATAATGTCTGTATAATGTCCACACAGTGAGTCTAATGTCCACACAGTGAGTCTAATGTCCACACAGTGAGTCTAGTGTCCACACAGTGAGTCTAATGTCCACACAGTGAGTCTAATGTCCACACAGTGAGTCTAATGTCCACACAGTGAGTCTAATGTCCACACAGTGAGTCTAATGTCCACACAGTGAGTCTAGTGTCCACACAGTGAGTCTAATGTCCACACAGTGAGTCTAATGTCCACACAGTGAGTCTAATGTCCACACAGTGAGTCTAATGTCCACACAGTGAGTATAATGTCCACACAGTGAGTCTAATGTCCACACAGTGAGTCTAATGTCCACACAGTGAGTCTAATGTCCACACAGTGAGTCTAATGTCCACACAGTGAGTATAATGTCCACACAGTGAGTCTATTGTCCACATAATGAGTCTAATGTCCACATAATGAGTATAATGTCCACACAGGGAGTCTAATGTCCACACAGAGAGTATAATGTCCACACAGGGAGTATAATGTCCACACAGGGAGTCTAATGTCCACACAGAGAGTATAATGTCTGTATAATGTCCACACAGTGAGCATAATGTCCACATAATGAGTCTAATGTCCACATAATAATTATAATGTCCACACAGTGAGTCTAATGTCCACACAGTGAGTATAATGTCCACATAATGAGTCTAATGTCCACACAGTGAGTATAATGTCCACACAGTGAGTATAATGTCCAAACAGGGATACTAATGTCCATAATGTGAGTCTAATGTCCAGGTAGCCTAGTGGTTAGAGCGTTGGGCCAGTAACTAAAAGGTTGCTAGATTAAATCCCAAGTTGACAAGATAAAAATCTGTTGTTCTGCCCCTGAACAAGAGAGTTAACGCACTGTTCTTAGGCCGTCATTTTAAGTAAGAATATATTCTTAAATGACTTGCCTAGTTAAATAAAGGTGAAATAAAAAATGTGTGAATCTGATATTCATAATGTGAGTATAATGTCCATTGAGTGAGTATGATGTCTATAACGTCAGTCTTGTAGACAGTAAACACTCCCTAGGACATCCTCTTGGCGGTGGACTGTCTCAACATGTGTCATATGTGTTACGGTCATGGTATGGTGGAAAAGGGGCCAACGAACGTGTTGAAAAGTGTCTTTATTTTTAAGAGTCCCCAGAGTCAGCCTGTGGATACATGAAGACAGGAGACATGTTGAGTTAGACGTTGTGCATACAGTTGCATGACACTCAAGCACAGTGTCAAGTCCGGCCGATCCCATGTTATAGTCAGTATCAGAACATGAGGACAAAGGGCTACACACACTGGTAATCCTTTCAACTGGGCTGTATAATACAGTGGTCTATAGGGTCTATAAACTAACGCAGTGGAGTGGGCTACATCCCCTCCCCAGTCAGTTCAGCCTGTTGTTATTTCTGTCAGTATCAGGCCCCTGACAGCAGTATTACAGCAGCCTAGAGAGAGAGAGGTCTGAGAATCAGGAGACTTTAGGAGACTTTCCCAGAGTGCACTGGCAGAGGAATCACCATGGGGCCTGATGGACCAAGCAGATGCTGCTCATATTATAGACGCCCTAAGACCCTGTCATAAAGATAGGCCTGTGTCGAATCACTCCAGTGCACATAAGGAACTGTACATCTAGACCTAAGCCTCTCCCTGAGTCTGGGATTAGTACACTTAGACCTAACTTAAACCCCGCATTGAGTCTGTGCTTAGTACAATGTCATTGTTCAAAGTGACTCCCAGAGCTCTGTGATATGGCGTGTTATCCATTCTGTCATGCCTTAGCTGGAGTAGTCAGATGCATAGCCGCAGCACCAGATAGGCCTGACCACTATCTCCCCTCATCACTGTTCTCGTCTTTCTGTCTGAGACACAAAACAGAGATCAGTCTGACTGGTTCTGCTGCCAGTCTCAGAGCCGTTACAGAGAGAGACCGACTCGCTCCGGAGGAAGAAAACAAAGAGGAAACATTCAGATATTTTCTTCCTGCTTCGTGACGCCTTTCTCTGCTGTCTCTTTAAGAGGAGAAAAACACAGGGGTTGTGTTTGGTTTGACAGGTCAGTCTGGTATTTAACATCATAGAGCTGGTAGAGTCAGTCAGTGCTCAGTGGATCAGATATTGTATTTTCTTACACTCTTCAACCTTTAATGGAAGACTGAAAGCTGTGATATATCCAGACTGATAACCAGCTCACAGCAACATCGGGTCAGATATTGATTGTTGTTCAGATCGTTGTTCAGACTTCCTTACTAAAGCTCCTCCCAGCAAAGAGAAAAGAACATCGGTTTTGTTCCCCTTGTCGGATAAAGAGCCCTTCTGGCTTTAATGAAACAGGCCATGGTTAGATGGCTCCACACGGCAGGGTGGACTACTAATAGAGGCCTCATTGTGTTGGTCTGTAAAGAGCCATAGAGTAGTTGTAGTCTGGGGTAGTCATGAGACCTCTGGAAGAGCATTCCTCTACAGATATCACCAGCCCTCTTTCAAAACTCCTCTGCTGTGTCGATTCGCCAAAATCATCTCTAATGTGATGCCTGTCCAGGAATGGCCTCCAGACTAACAGCCGTCTTCTTTACACTCAAACAGAGAGCAAGTTCATAAATACCAGCTCTATCGTCTTTCTGTCTTCTGAGGCCTCTGCTGGTAGGGTGATCAGTCATAATTAGTCACATGGAAGGATCTGGGTTGAAGAATAGAAGCTGGAGCTGAGACCCTCCTGTTTCGTGTTTCTGGTCTTGTTGAGTTGTCATATGGCTGACCAGGTCCACTTCTGTTCCGTCTGTGTCATTGAGCAGTCAGCGCAGACGTTCAGCGTGTCCCTGAGGTAGCCGGTCCAGCCTTCTGCTAGGCTTTGGGCCTCAGAGGGAATGTTCAAACAGGATCAAAAACAAAAGCATTTTATTGCTAAACTCCAAACCCCTCTGCTGCTCCTTCAGACAGGTGTGTTTCTGTGGACGACTCTGGAGGGTGATCCTCAGGAGGCTGGTCGTCTGTTTCAACAGGCTGCTGCCTGGGGGTGGGGTGGGGGGGGGGGGGGGGTAACCCCAGCTACACAGCCTCTGTCTGTAGATCTGAGATAGAACGAGGGAGGAAAGAGAGAAAAAGAGAGAGAGGGAGAGAGAGAGAGAGAGAGAGAGAGTGCAGAGTATCTTGGCCAACATTCAGAGAAAGGAGAGATGAAGGGTGTTGGGAGGGAGAGCTGTCACCATCACTCTCCTGTGTGTGAGATGACGGTTTGAGAGACGAGGCGTTGTGGTTTCTCTGAGCTAAGTATAAGAACCTGGAAACTGCTCTTTGCATGTCTGTTTCTCTTGAGCATGCTTCTCTGGTCACATGCTGATGTACTTTAAGTAGAAGTCACACTCATAGACAAGCATCATAGTGATAATAGTCAACCAATATTTTAACATAGTTTGTAGCTTTTGCAGGACCAAGAACAAAACAACATAGACAGTAATCTCGTTCTGTACTCCACTGGCATCCAGACCTGTGCAGAAAATAGTTCTATTTCCTAGTTTATTTGAAAATACCAACTTTAATAATATAGTTTATATAGTTTCAACTAAAAGGCAAAAAACATTTTTATTTCAAATACAGGTCTCAGAACACAAATCATATCTGAACGTATTTTGAATGCCTCTCAGAAAACCAAAGAATATTTTAAGATATTTGAATATCTGCAAGCTATTTAAAAATAAAAAAACAAACATGTATTTGATTGCGGCCAAATATTTGATGATGAACCAAAAACGACATCAAGTTAATAAGAATAAGTTGAAATATGTGATCATAAGCACATGGTTTGGAGGACTCTTAGATGTGAATCTTATTATAGCTTATAGTCTATAAAAAATATATAATATTTTATATAAATATAAATATATTATATATAAATATATAATATATATATTTTTTTACCTTTATTTAACTAGGCAAGTCAGTTAAGAACAAATTCTTATTTTCAATGACGGCCTAGGAACAGTGGGTTAACTGCCTTGTTCAGGGGCAGAACGACAGATTTGTACCTTGTCAGCTCGGGGGTTTGAACTTGCAACCTTCCGGTTACTAGTCCAACGCTAGGCTACCCTGCCGCCCTGAATTACATACATGAGGGACATTGAATCATCTCAACATTCGAGTAGACCACTTTTGCCGTTTCAATATGACTATCAAATATATATTTCATAATGAGTGAGTCCAGGTAATACAGTAGCAATGTCCTTCTACATGTGTAGTAACTTTGTGATTATTACAATAGCAACATTGCTGGAACATGACTTTGGAAATTGCTTTATAATCACATAATAATGGAGACATGACATAAGTGGAATAAGGAACAGTCACTATTCCTCTTGTGTGCAGAAGTTTTTTTTATTTTTTACTCTCACTCTCATCCCTTATAATGATGCTACAGTGTTAGTTTGAAATTACTTGAATTCAATCTGCCGTATTTTTTTAATTGCAGCTTTCGACCTTTTCAGTGGCATGATGAAAGTCGTGCAGTCCTGCAACCGTCACAGCGAATGTATGCGTATCTGTATAAAATGTCATTGGTCAATTGGTTTCACTTGTGCACACCTGGGGCAACAGACATTTAGAACATGTTCAGATATACAGGTAGTTTATCAAATATGACTGTCAGAGTGAACAAGTGGAAGAGATGGTGTGTGCTCTATTCATTCTATGTATATCTTCAGCACGCAGTTCCAGATACAGCTCTGCCTTCAGTTGAAAGCAGCAAATCCAATAGTTCCAGGAAAGTAGTTACTTTGTTTCCCTGGGAAAAGCCTAGGTCTGCTGCTATGCCACGGACACAAAACATCCTAAAAGATCAAAACAAAACAAATGCTGGACGGTACTACACCATACATTTACATATGGTTATACTCTCTATGTGCAAAAATAGCCGTGATCCTCTAGGACTTCTCTCTCGCATGTTAATTAAATCAATCCCATTACCATATCTGCATTGTTCTCAGAAAACAACAAATTAGTCAGGATACATTCATGTTTTATACATTTAATCACAATGATTAAAAAGCATCAAACAATTTTGCTGTTATCCATTTTAAAAAATAAAACACATTGTTGTTTTTCTATTTGTTAATTCATGAAATACAATTCATTATGATTACAAAGAAAGCTACAGATACCAGACACATTACATGTGTGCAGTGTAATCAGAACTACCAGAACAGAATCCAAATCATCAGTGGGGAAATTCAAACAAATAGCTGTGTGTGTGTGTGTGTGTGTGTGTGTGTGTGTGTGTGTGTGTGTGTGTGTGTGTGTGTGTGTGTCTGTCTGTGTGTCTGTGTGTGTGTGTGTGTGTCTGTGTGTGCCTCTATGACTGTGGACCTCGGTCTGTTTCTGTACGTCTGCAGGGCATGGAGGAGAGAGGAAGAGAGAAGAGGAAGAGAGAAGAGGAAGAGAGGCACAAGACGTCCTCAACAGGATTAGTTAGGCCCCTGCAGCCCCTTGAAACCACAACACTTTGTCTCCTCCTTCTCCGACACACACACACACACACACACACACACACACACACACACACACACACACACACACACACACACACACACACAGGAAATAAGCTGTAGCTAATGGCTGCTCCCGCTGAAGGTGGGAGTGTTAGATTGCTGTTCTCTGAAGTCTATCATGCCAGCGTCTTACAGAGACCAGACAGCATCTAGCTGCACAACAGAGAGCACTGGACTGTTGCTTTGTTGTTGACTGTGACCGACAACTTGTCGTTTTGAGTCTTGTAGTAAACTATTAGTAGATCATTTTGATCATTCTGTTCATACCGTAACGTTCAGCAGTTCATGGATTTAATTTGTGAGCTATAAAAAAATGTCATTTTCCAAAAACAATTAGAATATGATTTTCCCCCCTCTTAATAAAACACTTGTCATAATGTATAATATAATGTATGAGTTGTGCATAATGTTAAACTCCCAGCTGTTCTCCCCGGCCAAGATGAGCGGATGGTTTAATTGTTATGTACACTGCACAGGAGATAACACTATTATAATATAATTGAAACGTTATCTGAATCGTATCTAAGATGATAATTTAAACACAATGTTTCTAATGCATGTTGAATTAGGCAATTACATGTGTTTAAGAGCCGGAGAATAGACTGGCTGAATTTTAAGTGTTTCTGCCAGAGTGTTGGGGTCAGAGGGCACTCAGCGCTTATAGGCATATTAGCCACTTGGTTATGATAAATTATGACTGTGTTGCCATGACTACCAACACACTTCCATTTCCCCCGCCCAGTGGCCAGACAAATACTGAATTAATGAACTTGCAGATAATAGACTTACGGCACTACAGATAGGATAGATGATCTGTACTGCATTTATAGATTTGTTTTACATTAAAAACTGTAAACTGTCAGGTCCTTTTAAACACCCATTTAAACATCTCAGAAAATCTATTTGTGGGTGTTTTTTTCAGCTCTGTGATTCTCCCGTGTCTGTGTATTCAGGTTGGATTCCCCTATGTCTTTCTGTCTGTCTAGAACGTCTGCTGTCACTTTTTCTATGTTTATTCCCTACCAGCTAGAGGTTGAGTTTGGGGTCTGGAAGACAAGAGGTCTGGGGTGTGGAAGACCATCGTTGTCACTCAGCCTTGTCCCCACTGAGCCCATTAAGGAAGTGTGCCGGCTGGCTGATTGGCTGTGTTAAAATGCCAGGGACCACCCTCTACTCATGTGTGTCATGTGCTCTAGGAGGCAGTGACAAACCATCGTAGAATTACCATATAACCAGCTCCACAGATTCATTAATGTTGTAATTGGAGTTGACTGTAATACTGTTCTAACCAAACAAGTGTCCACTGTACAACTACCCAGGAGGCTGTGGGTGAGGAGAGAAAGCGTGAGGAGAAGTAGAGTGAGTTATCAGGCAGTTTCCTTGTGGCACTCTGTACCATGTGACAGTTGTTTTCTAATTACAGAGAGGAATGGAGCAACATCCCCACTGCGGCCCCACTGGGAAACGCTGAGGATTCTGGGTCAGTCAGCGCTGAGTCATCATGATGATCATCCAATTCTGGACTTCAAACACTCAGCTTTTATACCCAGACACGACAACACTGCCTGTTGGCTTTTCTCTATTTACTATATATTAGCAGTTTTCCTACATGGTGTAATATGATTCTAATGATATATCATAACAACTCTCATGAATGGATATATTATTCCTTATTAGATGTGGGCCTTGGGTGGTAGTGGGCCTTGGGTGAATGGGGACAGTCACATGGTTCTGCTGCTAGAGTTTTATAATACTTCTAAAGGAAGCATGAAGGATGGTCTCACATCAAGGAGTATCACTGTGCTAGTCTGGTCTAACCACTGTTTTAGCTCCCATCGTTTGTCTCCTATGCCTTCATCTCAGTAAGGGCTGGAGAGGAGGCTGGTCTGTGCGGGAGGGTGGGGGCTATGCGTGGAGCAGTGGGGGGTAGAGGTTAGGGGAGTTAGTTTTATGGTCACACATCCTGTGGCTGCCCATTAAAGCTGTGGCATTTTTACAGTCTCATTCTGTTTAAATGGTCTCTAATACTAGAAGGCCAACAAACACTCCTCTATTTCCTCTGTCTGGCTTTGCCAGCCCTTTGTAGTTGACAAAGCTCTTTTTTCTTCTTTCTGCTGAGCAGGAAACTGTCTCTCCCACTCAAGAACAGGGTGAGAGTGAGAAAGGAGAAGGGAGGAGGAAGAGGAGATAGGAGATGGGGGGGGGGCAGTGAACTGCATCACATTGATCACTGCTAGAGCTCAGCCTTGGGAACAGGGAGGGCAGAAAGGGTTTTAACTAGTTTGGGCGAAAGTGTAAATTCAAGCTGCTATTCAGAGGCATTTGAAGAAGTGTCAATGACAGTTGAAATATTTACGGCAAATACGTGCGGCACAGCAGAACGGGCATTCAAATTCATGGAAGAAAAGTCAACTCTGTAAAGCGACAGTGAAAGGAGAACAGTGGATCCTCAAGAGCTGCCCTGCTTAGAGAAACGCGGCACACTTTTAAGACCAGGCGGACTTCCAGCAGTTAGTATCTAGTTAATGGAGCAGAATGGTTTTATCTCTCTCTCTCTCTCTCTCTCTCTCTCTCTCTCCCTCCGACTCTCTTTGTCTGACTATGTTGATTCAATTCAATTCGATTTAAGGGCTGTATTGGCATGGGAAACACATGTTTACATTGCCTAAGCAAGTGGAATAGATCATAAACAAAAGTGAAATAAACAACACAAAAATTACAGTTAACATTACACTTACAAAAGTTCCAAAAGAATAAAGACATTTCAGATGTCATATTATGTCTATATACAGTGTTGTAATGATGTGCAAATAGTTGAAGTACAAAAGGAACTATAAATAAACATAAATATGGGTTGAATTTACAATGGTGTTTGTTCTTCACTGGTTGCCCTTGTGGCAACAGGTCACCGATCTTGCTGCTGTGACGGCACACTGTGGTATTTCACCCAATAGATATGGGAGTTTATCAAAATTGGATTTGTTTTCGAATTCTTTGTGGATCTGTGTAATCTGAGGGAAATATGTGTCTCTAATATGGTCATACATTTGGCAGGAGGTTAGGAAGTGCAGCTCAGTTTCCACCTCATTTTGTGGGCAGTGTGCACATAGCCTGTCTTCTCTTGAGAGCCAGGTCTGCCTTCAGCGGCCTTTCTCAATAGCAAGGCTCTGCTCGCTGAGTCTGTACATAGTCAGAGATTTCCTTAATCCTGGGTCAGTCACTGTGGTCAGGTATTTTGCCACTGTGTACTCTCTGTTAGGGCCAAATAGCATTCTAGTTTGCTCTGTTTTATTGTAAATTCTCTCACAATCTCTCTGTCTCTGCCTCTCTCTTCCCCTGTCCTTGGATTGAAGTGTCTTTAACAGAAAGAAGAGGAGACTGTTTGGTTGAGGATCCTGAATTAATTTGTGACACTATGAAACAGATCTACAACAGAGACCAGCGGGCAGATGCAGCTCTCCATTAGCTTCAAAACACACAGCTGTCAGTCCATGGCCCCTCCTCCCTCCCCAACACCCCTCTGTTCTATTCTGTTGGACTCTCCCCTGGTTTCATGCCTGACTTCATGACTTCAGGCTGCTGCTGTTGAGAGGAGGAAGATCTCATTGTGGGGGGACTGGGGGAAGAATTGGAGGTTCAGGCTATTGGTGGGGTGGGGTGGGGCGAGAGGAGGTTGGGTTGGGGTGGGTGGGTTGTTTTTGGGTTGGGGGGTCTCTTGGACTTCTTTTGTTTTCCTCTCCCTCAGATGTGCAATCAACACTTGAAGAACATCCCTTTTCATCTGAAGCCTGCCAACTGTAAAACCAGTCAATAAACCAATACCCCCTCTATCTCCCTCCCTGATCCTCACTCCCAACCCAACTCACTCCCTTGCCTGTGAGGGTTTCCCCCTTACTCCACCCTTTCATCCACAGCCCTCTCATCCCACCCACACCCCACCTCTCCTTTGTCTTAGCATCTGGATCCGGACTATAAGTAAAATCAGCACTGTGTAGAATAGATACCAGTCTTGTATAAAAGTAGAGTCCAGTCTAGACTGCAGTGGAGCACTGGAAGGGTCTCCGATCTGAGTTGAACCTATATCCTCCTGCTGCTGGTGCTGGTAGGGCGCTCATACGGGCTAGCTCCACTGGCCTGGTTGATGGTTGGACTGACTGGGCCCTCCTGGTGGGAAAGACTATGGCCTGGGGGCTACATGGCTGGTGCTCCCAACAGAGAGATAGCATTGATCCCTCCCTCCGGGGGCGTTCTGCCCCCACAAGCCTGATCTGATTCTGAACAATCTGATTCTGCGTCAGTGGGCCTCAGAGCTGAGTGGGCCTAGTAGAGCTTGGCTCCTCTTCTGTGACACTGCAGCCGCTCACGTCCTCCAGGAACGCAGTCAGATGTCCAGCATACAGCACACCGCAGCTCTCTGTGGGTAATCCGTTGTCCTTCCAGACAGCAGCTTGTTAAACCTCCAGGCCGGAAGGTGTTTATGTGTTTAGGTTTCTAATCTCTGGTGTTCCTGGAAAGCCATTCCGGAACCTGGTGGTTTTCTACGAGGTTACCAGAGGAAGAGTGGAATAGTGTTCTCTCTACAATAAAATGTATATGGAAAAAAATCGGACCTGTATCAAATCTAAAAGCCAAGGAGCCATTTAACGTACATCTTCAAGTAGCTCTGGCTCTACTGAAAATGTTTGATGGTTATTTTCTCTAATGATACTGTGTCTGATTACAACTCAGCACCCTGTGAAACAACAACAAAGGAATCAGCCCCGTGAGGAGATATCTGTCTCGAGTGTTGTTGTAGAGGATCTGTGATGTGTTGTCCGATGGCCTTTGTTTTCGTTCGAGGGCCCTTTTGCCTATTGCCTCTTCCCTCTTGCTCTGTAATCAGAGAGACCGGCATCTGACTGAGACTATTAGCAGAGAGGATAATGGTTAATTCCCCATGCAGGATCAAGGGGCTGCCTCTGTCTGTCTGTCTGTCCGCCAGTCTGTTTCCTGTCTTCTCCACAAACCTGATAATCATCCCTGATTCCTTCTCAAAAAGATAGGGACTGATCATGGCAAAACTCAATGAATCAACTTGTAACATCTGAAGTCTTCAAATCGTCAAAAGCTGCCATTGATGATTACTAGTGATTGTGTTTAGAGTTAGGTTTGGGGTGATGTGTGTTGTGGAGGGCTGTCCAGGCAGTGAGGTGTTGAAACTTTGGCTCAGGTTTTATCCAGCAGCTCTGTGTGTTGAGTGGTTAAAGGTCAGGAGTCAGGGCGCAGTGACCCCAGTGACCCCTGGTTTTACAAATATCATATCCCATCAGCCCCTCGGCCCCCCCAAGGCAGAGAGGGGGTCTGATTAATAAACAGTCCATTCTGCCAATCTGAGCCCTGCCTTCCCCAAAACTCTGGAGGGTAATCCAATTAACGTGTTTCTAAATGTTCACAAACTACACCAGAGCAGTGAGTGACCACGACCCACAATATAATCTGAATCTTTTAAATAATGGTTTGTTATAAATAATGGTTTGTTGTCCATGTAAAATATTATATACATTGAGTATAGAACCATTATCCATGTTACAATGGCAGAACATTCGGAATTAACACTTGCTCACGTTAGCAGTGGAGGAAACAACTTTCCACAGTGATTTCACAGTGATTTCACAGTCTACACAAACGGATCTACGTAGCTCCATTTGATTAGGGTACGTAGAACTAGACTGTAGAGCCTTTTAGCTGTACAGACTTAATTGTAGAGGAAGCCAGGACACTGAACAAATTGGCTGTTTTACTGTCCAGTACTTTGTGTGTAATGCCTCCCTGCTGCACCCGGCTCTATGGCCGTATACTTTAATGGTCTGGTCTGCTCTCGGCTGGAGGTGGGGCAAGCCAGACCTGGGTTCAAATAGTATCTGAAACCAACATTTAATTTGTGTTTAATTGATCTTGCGTGGTGCAATGGATCCAATGGCATAGTCCCCTAAGTGCAAAACCCCCACCCATCTGACAGTCAAGGTAGGTTCAAACAAACGCTCTTAGATTTGAAAGATGTTAAACACGGTTTGAACCCAGGTGGATCGAGGGTCTGGCGTAGGTCTGGTGGAGGCTGGGCTCAGATATGTGGCAGGTCAGGTACCGCAGTCAGCCATGTGAGGCTCCAGTTAGTTCCTGCCCCGGTCTCAATAATGTAGATGTGGTGCTCAGTAACATGGGGCTCAGTCAGTAAAATGTGGAGCAGTTTTCAGTTGGCCTCCCGCTGCTCCTCGTCTGCAGGCCGAGCCGACCGCTGAGCGCCATCTGTAGACCATTACACCCTGTCCATCTTGAAGACTGTCCATGTAGTCTACAGGACCACAACTATAACCGCATGGCGAAAAACAGCGTCCCCTCAGTGTCATCCCTACCATACATTATTTAATTAGAGTACACATTCCATAAAACCTGTTATTAACACTGTGTTATTATATTAACAACACTGTATGAACACACAACCTTGTAGATGAAGTGTCACCTCGCCACCACTTGGTCAGAGCTGGCTGGCTGGCTGACTGGCACTCACAGCAGAGAGAGGAGTAGAGAGGTAGAGAGCAGAAACTCTCCCAAGGCCACATGACTGCGGTAGGATTAAGGGTCACAGGTCTCGGGGCTTGGTGTAACCCCAATCAGCGCTAAATGGGACCTTTTCTAATAGTTAAAAATATCCAGATGATGAACTTTGAACCATGTGGTTCAGTGATGTGGAAGTCCCCTGTGGGGTCGGAGTCCTGAAACACCTCTGTTAATCTGCAGGATTCTCCCTTAATATCTCTCTCTTTTATCTCCCTTTCTCCATCCCTTGCTCCCTAAAACTCTCTTTCCTTCCCTCTCTGTCTTTCGCTTGCACTATCCCTCTCGTTCTTTCTCTTTCTCTCTCATTCTCTCTCTCTCTCTCCTCTGTCTCTCTCTTTCCTCCGATATAATAGACAATAAAGCACAATACATCTGGTCCTTTATTGAACCCTGCAGGCTGTTCTGTTGGAAAGTTGGCTGGCTCTAACACTTTATGTTGTTTATATTTGTTTTCAGAAAATAAAACCGTAACCTCCGGGTCTCAGACAGTCTCAGATAAGAGGCCAAACAAAACAATTAACAGCTCAGAACTGCCATGATCTCCTTTAACAGAGAGAGAGCGAGAGTGCGTGTGTGCTTATCGGAGCACTACAGAAAGTCATGCTGCTGTTCTCTGAAGTACAGCTATTCTCGTTCAGTCCACAGTCTAAATGAATTGAGCAGAATAAAAAAAGAGTCTGACCTGAATACATATTGGACCGGCTCTGGAAACATAATGCATTTAAATCAACACATTGACCTAAGGATAGTGTATATTTTTATTGTGGACGCATTCGTGTTGTCATGGTTTCTGCTAACAGTCAGTCAGACAGCAACATAATAGCTCTGTAATATAAATATGATGCCGCTAATCTAGCGGATAGGGAGCTGAAATCCTTCTGAGCCAGCCAGGCAGGCAGAAGCTCCTAAATATATAATACCGTTAAATCTAATTATAGTTCAGTGTTGCCGGAACAAAACCTAACGTGTGTCTCTGCATCGAGGTAATTCAATAGGAGTAAAGAGTAAACAGAGATTAATTTGGGTTAAAATGATCCATTCTAGATGGTTTCGACAAACATTTCCATCATTTTATTTTATTTTATCCCAGTTTATACCAAGGCTGGTGGAACATGACATCTCGGTAGTGTTGAGGTGTCGAGGATACCACTCCTGTTTAATCTGGGTAAACACATTTCTCTCATTTGTGCTGGCAGATGAATGGTTGTACATGATGCCAGCCCCTGTGTCTGGAAGGGTGGCACTCTGCCTATAGGAGGCAAGGCCGGCCCATGGTCTCTCTCTTTCCATCTCTCTTTCTGTCTCTCGCTCTGTCTCTCGCTCTGTCTCTCTCTCCCAGATATCTGGGTCTGTTTCTGGTCTAGGTGGCTCCGTATCCATTTAAAATACACAAAGATTGAAACACACGTCATGTAGAGGTACACAGCATCATAAGAATGTATGTATGGCTACTTTTATATACAAATGAAAATCCAATAGATTGGTCATAATGCTAATTATGATACAACCATGGAACTGGACATGTTGTTTGTCTTCATGAAGCTAAATATTTTTCATGTGGAACTGAACGGAACTAAGTGAATCTGGAATTAGACCTGCGTTCAGCATCAGCATTGAAGGAGAACAATGTCCAGCCCCCCCCCCTCCTACCTCTTCCTCCTCCCCCTCCCTCCCTCCCACGTCCCTGGGGGACTGCTCTTAAGGCCCTGGGCCTCTCCGCTGAACTCAGCTCTTTGTTGCTGAACCGGGCCCCTTCTCCTCTCCCCTCTCCTTACAGAGGTGCTCCCTCCCACCCCTCTTACACACACCCACACACACTGCAACTGCAGGGTTCTCACGCATACACGCATACACGCATACACACAACACACACACATAAAATAGCCAGTACAACCATTAATTACCAGCCTGTCTTCCTCAGATCTCTGAGCGGCTAGAGGTCGTTGTTTCTGGACAGAGTGGATCTTTTTCACCCACATCATTTAGTTAATGAACAGCGGACAACCTTCTACAAGCTGATTTTAAACTCATCTCCATAATGCTGTTCAAGCTCAACATCATTCACCTACAGACTCTTCAGGTTTGGGCTCAGCCACACCAATAGCATTTTCTGGCGAAGAGTACTTCATTTGCGCACTGAGTTCACACCGAATTTACATGTAGAATGGAGTGAAAAATCATGGCAGTCAGACATCTACAGCGGACACTGAACAATCGGGAGATGAATGCTAGATCCACATTTGGTGTGATGTGTGCAAACCTTTAGGATGACTAGGATGAATGCATGGCTGTTACAGCTCTCCATGAGCAAGGCTGCTGGGGCTGGAGGTGGGGCTGGGGGTGAGGCTGGAGGTGGGGCTGGACCTGGGGCTGGAGGTGGGGCTGGGCCTGGACTAGTGGCTGGGCTGGAGCTGGGGGTCTGAACTAGGGTTGGGGCTTGGGCCAGAACTAGGGGCTGGGGCCTGGACTAGTGGCTGGGCTGGAGCTGGGGTCTGAACTAGGGGCTGGGGCTTGGGCCTGAACTAGGGGCTGGGGCCTGGAATAGGGGCTGGGCTAGAGAATGGACTAGGGCTGGGGCCTGGACTAGGGGCTGGGGTCTGAACTAGGGGCTGGAGCCTGGACTAGGGGATTGGGCTGGGCCTGGGGCCTGGACTAGGGGCTGGGTCTGGGGCTGGGGTCTGGACTAGGGGCTGGGCTGGGCCTGGGGCCTGGACTAGGGGCTGGGCTGGGCCTGGGGCCTGGTCTAGGGCTGGGGCCTGGACTAGGGGCTGGGCTGGGCCTGGGGCCTGGACTAGGGGCTGGGGCCTGAACTAGGGGCTGGGCTGGACCTGGGACCTGGACTAAATCAAATAAAATGTTATTTGTCACATGCGCTGAATACAACAGCTGTAGATCTTACAGAGAAATGCTTACTTACAAGCACTTAACCATCGGTGCAGTTTTCAGAAAAAACAAATAATTTTAGAGCAGGGGGGTGAAAATAGTCTGGGTAGCCATTATTTATTTAATGGGTGGATCAGCTTAATATTGCGGAAAGATTGTTGCTTCCATCAATGTAATTGTCTGCAACATTTCCAATCCCCCATATATTTTGGGGGGTAAATATATATACCCATTTACATACAAGTATGCCTACATATACACATATATACATACACATACCTATATAGACATACATACTTTTTAAAGAATATTCCTTTATTATTCCTCGCAAACCCTACCACCAATCCCCCATTTGGAGTAAACTAATAAACAATAACACTTGGGCTTCTACCTTCAGTTTATACATCTTATACACATTTTACAGACACAATCTATTTTACAGTAGTTATATTTTGTTTGTTTTTAGTCCTTCCTCTATTTCTGATGTCCATCCAGTTCTATTTGTAACTGTGCTAATTCACAACATTTCTGAACCGATATAAATTTTACAGACCCCGTATGTTTTACATTGTTTATCTTAATTGTTCCACTCTCCAGCTCCATTCATCCCCTCCCATCTATCTCTCAACATCATCCATTTTGGATTTCTATTTGCCATATATTTTTCAACTGTGCTGTGATGCTTCACAAAAGTACTGAACCTTTCTATTCTCATAGCTTCTACAGATTGTAAATGAAAAATAAACATTTTTTTGCTAAAATAATTATTATATTATTGATTGATTGACTATGGCTTTTCAAATCACCCAGTATTGCTATCTGCAGCGTTAGTTCTAAGCAAATGTTGCAATTCTTCAGCCATTCCTGGACCTGTGACCAAAAACGAGCTACATATGAACAGTACCAAAATAAATTATCTAATGACTCTGCCTCCTCACAGCAGAATCTGCAGAGCTGGGAAGATTGCATCCCCCATATATATAACATTCTATTGGTTGCAATAATTTTGTATAGTAATTTACATTTGTAAAAATGAAGTTTTGAATCCGGCGTTGTTTTGCGTATCAATTCATAAACCATGTGCCACGGAATGGGTACATCGAAAATCTCTTCCCAACTATTTTGCAATTTATACGGCACAGCTGTCAGTTTTTTTGTCGTTAAATGAAATTGGTTAATGTTTTTATTCATCACACTTTTCTTTAACCATTAATGTTCTTTAATACAGGGCCGACATACCAGTTCCTTCCTTTTTCCCCCTTCTACTTGCCTCTTCCATTATTGTGGTAATGCTGCAATTAATTGGTTGTAATTTTGGGTAGAGCAGACATTTCCATATGTCTGTGTTAGCTGCATGTGTAACATAACTCAGCCAGTCCTATTTATGATATCATTCACTAAAATTATACCTTTTTCAAACATTTCTTCGAAAAAGATGTTTTTTTTAATCAATTAGTATATTTGAGTTTAACCACAATATTTGTTGCATTATTTTTTCTGTCTTTTCAGGTGGATTAAACTGAAATTGCAACCAACTTTCTCAGGCTTGTTTTAAAAAATAACGGTATTTTGCAGATTATTTCCTTTTCAAACAACCGAAAGAGAGCAGGTGTAATCTGAACAAAGAGAAAAAGGCCATTCTTGAAGATAGGATGAGACATTCCTACCAATTTACTAGAGAACCAGTTTGGATTTAAGTATAACTTTTGTATGACTGATGCTTTCTGTGAGAGGTCTAATGCTTTAATATTTAATCATTTCTGCCCTCCGCATTCATATTCGTTATATAAATAGGCCCTTTTCATTTTGTCTGGCTTTCCGTTCCAAATAAAATTGAATATTTTTTGTTCATATAATTTAAAAAGCAGGTCACTAGGTGTAGGCAAAACCATAAGCAAATAGGTAAACTGTGATACAACTAAAGAGTTAATCAGGGTGATTTTTCCACAAATAGGTATTTTCCTTTCCATGGTAGCAAGACATTTTCTATTTTTGCTAACTTTCTATAAAAATGTATTGGAGTGAGATCATTTTTTCTGTTTGGGAATTGTATACCGAGTATGTCCAAATCTCCATCAGTGTAGTGGTCTGGGTGTAGCTGGTGCAGAGGAGTCAGGCGCAGGACAGCAGAGATGAGTAACACAAATAACTTTACTCAAATATTCCAATAACATGTCTTAATACCGAGCCCAACAATAACAGACCGAACATACATACAACAATTATGCACAAAAACCATGGGGAAAACAGAGGGTTAAATAATGAACATGTAATTGGAGAATTGAAACCAGGTGTGTAAAACAAAGACAAAACAAATGGAAAATGAAAAATGGATCTGCGATGGCTAGAAGGCCGTGGACGTCGTCCGCTGAACACCGCCCAAACAAGGAGAGGGACCAAATTCGGCGGAAGTCGTGACAGTACCCCCCCTTGACGCGCGGCTCCACCAGCGCTTCGACACTGACCTCGGGGACGACCCGGAGGATGAGGCGCAGGGCAATCTGGGTGGAGACGGTGGAACGCCAGGACAGGGTGAAAACAAATGGGTAAAGAACATGGCCCACCTTGCCCGGTGAGGGTTCAGTCTCCTCGCCGCCCGGATGTATTCCAGATTGCGGTGGTTAGTCCAGATGAGAAAAGGGTGTTTATGGACTGGATCTTTATATTTACCACTTGGGTCCTGTTTCAGTAATAATGATATCAGACCTTCTTGTTGCATGTCTGATAATCTACCATTTATATAGGAGTGGTTAAAACATGCTAATAATGGTCCTTTGAGTATGAGTATACCATCCAGCCCTGGAGTTTTCCCAGCCTTAAAGGCCCCAATTGCATCAAGAAGTTCCTCCTCTGTAATTTGGCCTTCACATGAGTCTTTCTGTACAGCTGTTCAATTTACATTATTATTAGGAAAAAAATCCATACAATTAGTTTCAGTTAGCAGAGATGGAGGAGACTGAAATGAAAACATATTCTTAAAGTACTTTACTTCCTCTTTCAAAATATCATTCGGTGAA
Source organism: Oncorhynchus clarkii lewisi (assembly GCF_045791955.1). Classification (NCBI taxonomy): domain Eukaryota; kingdom Metazoa; phylum Chordata; class Actinopteri; order Salmoniformes; family Salmonidae; genus Oncorhynchus; species Oncorhynchus clarkii. The sequence goes on from NC_092164.1 coordinate 44,133,156, forward strand.
TCATGCGTGACTCCATCATTTGTAAGTTTCAATATATTTTTTGGTAGCATTTCTACAGTATATAGATGATTGAAAAATAATTTGGTGCATTTTCCCCCATATTCCATCCAGTTCGCTTTATTATTATAATATATTACACTGGATCTTTCTTGAATAAGTACCTCCATTTATTTGTAGTTTTCCTCTAACTTATTCTGTGTCTCTATGGTAGTTTTTATTGCTATCTAACTGTACTGTCAGTCCTTCAATTTCCTTTGTTAATATGGACTCTTTTGATCTAAATTGCTTTTGTTTTATAGATGAGTACTGAATTGCATTGCCTCTAAAGGCACATTTAAAAGTGTCCCATACAATAAGGGGATCTGCTGTACCTATAGTTGTCTGAAAAAGTCTGTTATAAATTCTTCTGTCCTAGTTGTAAACAATTTATCATCCAGTAGGCTTTGATTAAATTTCCAATATCGTCGCCCACGTGGAAATTCTGTAAGAGTAATATATATGCCAATTATGTGATGATCCGACCGCATTCTGTCCCCTATCAACACTTTTACAATTTTTGGTGCCAGAGAGAATGGCATAAGAAAGTAGTCAAGATGACTCGCTTGATTTAGCCTCCACCATGTATATCTCACTAGGTCAAGGTATGTAAGTCTCTACATATCCACTAACTCCAATATATCCATGACATTCATGATTTCCTTAAGTGTCTGAGGATGATAGTTTGTAGTGTGATTTCCTTTCCGGTCTATAGAGGTATTTAAGACTGTATTAAAATCTCCCACCATGGGCCTCCCGGGTGGCGCAGTGGTTAAGGGCGCTGTACTGCAGCGCCAGCTGTGCCATCAGAGTCCTGGGTTCGCGCCCAGGCTCTGTCGTAACCGGCCGCGACCGGGAGGTCCGTGGGGCGACGCACAATTGGCCTAGCGTCGCCCGGGTTAGGGAGGGCTTGGTCGGTAGGGGTGTCCTTGTCTCATCGCGCACCAGCGACTCCTGTGGCGGGCTGGGCGCAGTGTACGCTAGCCAAGGTGGCCAGGTGCACGGTGTTTCCTCCGGCGCATTGGTGCGGCTGGCTTCCGGGTTGGATGTGCGCTGTGTTAAAGAAGCAGCGGCTTGGTTGGTTGTGTATCGGAGGACGCATGACTTTCAACCTTCGTCTCTCCCGAGCCCGTACGGGAGTTGTAGCGATGAGACAAGATAGTAGCTACTACAACAATTGGATACTATGAAATTGGGGAGAAAAAGGGGTAAAATTCAAAAAAAAAATAAAAAATTTTAAATAAAAAAATCTCCCACCATAATAATAGAGTTGATCAATTCTTAAATATATTTTCAAAGAAGCTTGGAACGTCATTATTTGGACCGTATAGGTTAATAAGCCATTGTTTAGCCATTGGGTATGGGTAGCCATTTGATTAGCTGTTCAGGAGTCTTATGGCTTGGTGGTAGAAGCTGTTTAGAAGCCTCTTGGTCCTTGACTTGGCGCCCCGGTGCTGCTTTCCGTGCGGTAGCAGAGAGAACAGTCTATGACTAGGGTGGCTGGAGTCTTTGACAATTTCTAGGGCCTTCCTCTGACACCGCCTGGTATAGAGGTCCTGGATGGCAGGAAGCTTGGCCCTGGTGATGTACTGGGCCATACGCACTACCCTCTGTAGTGCTTTGCGGTCGGAGGCCGAGCAGTTGCCACACCAGGCAGTGATGCAACCCGTCAAGATGTGATTGATGGTGCAGCTGTAACATCTTTTGAGGATCTGAGGACCTATGCCAAATCTTTTCAGTCTCCTGAGGGGGAATAGATTTTTTCGTGCCCTCTTCACGACTGTCTTGGTGTGCTTGAACCATGTTAGTTTGTTGTTGATGTGGACGCCAAGGAACTTAAAGCTCTCAACCTGCTCCACTACAGCCCCGTCAATGAGAATCGGGGCGTACTCGGTCCTCCTTTTCCTGTAGTCCTCAATCATCTCCTTAGTCTTGATCACGTTGAGGGAGAGGTTGTTGTCCTTGCACCACATGGTCAGGTCTCTAAGGCCTGGACAAGTGGCTGAGGCTGGTGCCTGAACTAGGGGCTGTGTCTGGGCTCTGAGCTGGTAATAGACCCCTCCGGCTCTGTGGAAATACAACTGACATTGAAGCAAAATACTTACCCCACAAGGCCATGCTCCAGTTAGATGTTGGATGTGCTGCCATTTGTCCCACACGCCCAGGCCTCTCAGCCCACAAACCTCCAGCCCACCGGCCACCAGGCCCACCAGCACTGGTACCCAGCCCACCCCAGCCTGAGCCCATCCAGGCCTGCTGCCTGCTTTCTGTGGCTTCCCCTCCTTCTGGGTGGTCAACAGCTCAAGATGTGACTCGGGATAAGTCATGTGTGCTCCACATTCAATCTTCAGAGTGAGGGAACAAGAGAAAGAGAAAAAGACAGGAAGACAGAGAGGTAGAAGGAGGGGAGAGAGACTTGAAACAGTATAGAAATGTCAGACATAATGATATTAGAGTACCTGTAGTACTCACTTCCTGATCTAGATTTCTCTGTTTCCTGCAGAAACACACAGAGGGACATAATGTTTTTTCTCGCTGTAAATATTGTAGGCAACTTAGACACGGTTCAACATTGGACAGACTTGTATCATACTGTATCATCAGACCCACAGTCCACGGACCACATAGCACATCAGGAGCGGCTGATCAAGATAAAAGCTGTGTAAAAAAATGAGAAGAGCAGAGTTGCCTTCCAACTGCTCAGGGTAGTAAAGAGGCAGTACGATGCATTCATACTAGGCGCTTCCTACAGACCACACACGCATACGCACACATACACACACACCAATCACAGCACGGCTGCTATTTTATTACATCAGTGGGCGTTTTTCTTTCAAGGCATAGCGCTAAACCTCAGGAATGCTCAAACAATTCATTTGAGCGTACAGCCAGCAGAGCTATCGGACACACTCTTTGAAGTGCCTCGTCCAAATTCCATGTCGCTCGCTGGAATGTTCCACACATGGAAGGGGGTTGGGTAAGGGGAGGGGAGGGGGTGAAGTCAGAGGGAAATAAACAGAGGGGATGAGAGGAGGAGGAGGAGTTGGAGGAGGAGTATAGGGGGGCTTTATATGGTTCTGGTTATTCTGTCGATTTAGATCTTGAATTATGTGGCAATTAAATGTTACTCATTTAACCACTAGGACAGCTAACATTGTGCATGAGCTGACTCAATTTGGATTAAGGTTTACATTGCTTCAAAGATTATATTTAGATAAGCAGTCAAACCACACTTGACAGATCCAGGGCTAAATACCTACATCGTTAATACCAATGCAAATCTTTTACATAGCAAGTAAACACGGCTGGGATAGAAGGTTAGGGCTATATGGGCTCACACCTGGGTAAAGAGACTGTGTTGTTCTGGGTTGAGCTGTGTGCTTTCAGGTTCAGGAAGCTCTGGTTAGGACTGGGAGAGGCCTGTAGGGTGTAGGTCTGTAGGGTATATTAGGTTTAATAAAGATTACACGTGTCATTACATAAAGCACTGACTGCTGTTCTACATTTAGTAATGTAGGGCAACATAAATATTACATTAGTTCTCACACACGGATACAGTGGCAGGTTTGACACTTCATTTATGGACAGATATAATTAGCTACTGTTTGTCTAAAAGGTTCATTATTTTCCTTCCTTCCCTCCCTCCCTCCCTCCCTCCCTCCCTCCCTCCCTCCCTCCCTCCCTCCCTCCACATCTCTCTTTCTCTAATAGTAAATGTTTATTTGCATTTCAAAGAGGAAGTGTTGTGAATTTATTTGAATGATTTACAATGATGCATTTATGCACAGGCAAGACATTGTCCCTGGCCCAGTGCGGTGCACACACACACACACACACACACACACACACACACACACACACACACACACACACACACACACACACACACACACACACACACACACACACACACACACGGTATGGTTATGTCAGTGTGTTAAGTGCAGACTGATTAGTAATAGGGTCTGAACAGCCTGGGGTTAATGATGATTAATTAACGTTGATACATATTAATTATCTGTGAAAACACTTTGATCTTCTAAATCACCTCCAGATGGATAAAGGAGTACATATACTGAACAAAAAATGTCAATGCAACATACAACAATTTCAAAGATTTTTGAAAGTTACAGTTCATTATAATGAAATCAGTCAATTGAAATAAATTAATTAGGCCCTAATCTATGGATTCCACATAACTGGGCAGAGGTGCAGCCTTGGGTGTGCCTGGGAGGGCATAGGACCGCCCACTGGGGAGCCAAGCTCAGCCAATCTGTCAAAACTCCCCAGGGAGATGGGGGTGTGGAGTCAGGCGCAGGAGAAACAAGTTCAGAATGAAAAGGGCGTTTAATAAACCAGCTCAAAAATCACAGGACACTTGACTACAGCAATAGCCATGAAACCCACTCAGACACAGTCCAGGGGAACACCACCTGTAAAACATGAACTAGCAAAAAACCCAACCCAAACAGACAGTAAATGAAAACAACCCCTCACAAAAACCCAAAGGAAATGTCAAGATAAATACCCCCCCCCCCCTAATTAACCAAAATGAAACCAGGTGAAAACACAAAACACACAAATCCAAAAGAAAAGGAAAAAGGATCGGTGGCAGCTAGTAGACCGGCGACAACGACCGCCGAGCGCCGCCCGAACAGCTAGAGGAGCCACCTTCTAGTAGACCGCCGAGCGCCGCCCGAACAGGGAGAGGAGCCACCTTCTAGTAGACCGCCGAGCGCCGCCCGAACAGGGAGAGGAGCCACCTTCGGTGGAAGTCGTGACACAATCAGAATTAGTTTTCCCCCCCCAAAAGGGCTTTATTACAGACAGAAATGCTCCTCAGCAACCCCCTCAACCCATCACCCCTCAGATAATATTGTTTAGCACAATCGTTAACTACTACCAAAAGCAGGTGGACACCCTTTCAAATGAATGGATTCGGGCTATTTCAGCAAGAACCTGTTGCTAACAGGTGTATAAAATTGATTAAACAGACATGCAATCTCCATAGACAAACATTGGCAGGAGAATGGCCTGTACTGAATAGCTCACAGAATGGAACCGCCGAGTGCTGAAGAGCGTAACACGTTAAAATCGCCTGTCCTTAGTTGCAACACTCACTACCGAGTTCCAAACTGCCTCTGGAAACAACGTCAGCAAAGGAACTGTTCATTGGGAGCTTCATGGTATGGGTTTCCATGGCAGAGCAGCCGCACACAAGTCTAAGATCACCATGCACAATGCCAAGTGTAGGCTAGAGTTGTGTAAAACTCGCCACCTTTGGACTCTGGAAGAGTGGAAATGCGTTCTCTGGAGTGATAATTCACACTTCAATATCTGGCAGTCCAACGGACTAATCTGGGTTTGGCGGATGTCAGGAGAACACTACCTTCCTGAATGCATAGCAGCAACTGTAAAGTTTGGTGTAGGAGAAATAAAGGTCTGGGGCTGTTTTTCGTGGTTCGGGCTAGGCCCGTTAGTTCCAGTGAAGGGAAATCTTAACGCTACAATATACAATGACAATCTAGACGATTCTGTGCTTCCAACTTTGTGACAAAAGTTTGGGGAAGGTCCTTTCCTGTTTCAGCATGACAATGCCCCTGTGCACAAAGTGAAGTCCATACAGAAAAGGTTTGTTGAGATCGGTGTGGAAAAACTTGACTGGCCTGCACAGAACACCTTTGGGATGAATTGAAACGCCAACTGCCAACCAGGCCTATTCGCCCAACATCAGTGCGCGACCTCATTAATGCTTTTGTGGTTGAATGGAAGCAAGTCCCCGCAGCAATATTTCAAAATCTAGTGGAACGCCTTCCCAGAAGAGTGGAGGCTGTCATAGCAGGAAAGGGGGAACTCCATATGAATGCCCACGACTTTGGAATGAGATGTTCGATGAGCAGGTGTCCACATACTTTTGGTCATTTAGTATATGTAGAATGGATGGAACTCTGCCTCCTACTGCAGCGTAGCCAACTATTTAACCTTCTTTTGTCTCTGGTTTCAAGGGATAACATGAGAAAGGGTAAGCTTTTTAAAAATACAAGTGTAGTCTGTTGTTCCGATACCAAATTACCCCTATAGTTTTGCTCTTGTGCAAACCTCAAATGTGAATATCATTGGAAGTATCGAAAAAACTGAAAATGTACACTCTAAAATGTTCCTGTAATGAATTTCATAACAACAATTTCATTTTATAGAACTCATAATAAGACACTGACACATACACTTTCAAGGGAAAGGTGGGAGAGTTCTTCTCTAGGAGAGAAGGGGAGTGTTTTCCTCTCTAGGATAGAAAGGGGAGTGTTCCTCTCTAGGAGAGAAGGGGGAGTGTTCTTTTCTAGGTGAGAAGGGGGAGTGTTCCTCTCCAGGATAGAAGGGGGAGTGTTCCTCTCTAGGAGAGAAGGGGGAGTGTTCTTTTCTAGGTGAGAAGGGGGAGTGTTCCTCTCTAGGAGAGAAGGGGGAGTGTTCTTTTCTAGGTGAGAAGGGGGAGTGTTCCTCTCTAGGAGAGAAAGGGGGAGTGTTCCTCTCTAGGAGAGAAGGGGGAGTGTTCCTCTAGGTTTGGGGCCCTCAGTATTTATTGTTGGCCAAGCCTCCTGCTGGCCCAGAGAAGCTGGGCTGGGTCAGATTATTACAAATCAACATGGCTGCTCTCTGCTTTTGAACCGGACCATGTGTGGATTAGACGGGGGGGCTGCCCTCCTGTGCTAAGCCCTTTAAGTCACGTGCAGTTTGTCAAGCTTTGTCAGGAATAGAGAAGAAACAGAAAGTTGAGGGGATGTGTGTTGCAAAGCGGCTCTGTCTCCATGGTGATGATGCTAGTTAGGCAGAGAGGGCCTTGAGAGACATGACAATACAAGGACTGAGCTGTGTGTGTGTGTGCATGTGAGCATGCGTGCAGCGTGCGTGTGTGTGTGACAATACAAGGACGTGAAAGCTCAGCTGAGGAGGATGAATTAATGAGATATTTCACAGTTATTATCCCCGGCCTAGTGCGGTGAGCGCACACACGTAGGAGGGTACAGAGTTGTGTTGGTAGGGGGGAGCAGGGAGGGAAGGAAGGGGGAGTAGTGACGAGGAGGGAATGAATACAGTTAAATCACATCCACAACAACAGCTCTAACTGGAGGCTTAGAACTAAGGGCCTTCATCTGTCTGGATCTTTGTTTGCTTATGAAGTGTGTGTGCGTGTGCGTGCGTGTGTGCGTGTGTGTGTGTGTGTGTGTGTCTGTGTGTGTGTGTGTGTGTGTGTGTGTGTGTGTGTGTGTGTGTGTGTGTGTGAGTGTGTGTGTGCGTGTGTGTGTGTGTGTGAGTGTGTGTGTGCGTGCGTTTGTGTGTGTGTGTGTGTGTGTGTGTGAGTGTGTGTGTGTGTGTGTGTGTGCGCGCCGCACTGGGCCGGGGATAATAACTGTGAAACATCTCATTAATTCATCCTCCTCACCCACTCCATCCTTGACACACACACACACACACAGACACACACAGACACACACACACACACACACAGACACACACACACACACACACACACACACACACACACACACACACACACACACACACACACACACACACACACACACACACACACACACACACACACTTCATAAACAAACAAATAAACAAAGACACAGACAGATGATGCCCCCCCCAAACCCTGACTATACCCTCCCATCTCCTCCCAGAGCAATCCATTTTCATCAGTACATTCCTCGTGAAATGGGGAATTGGGGTTCATTAGGCCTCTCTGACATCACATGATCCCTGGAGGCTAGAGAGGGCAAAGGGGAAAGACCCCTGTCATCGTGGCAACATTGTTCCCAGGGAGAATATTCCCACAGAGCTGCTGTGTGTTCAGGTGCTTGATCTAAACTTGATCTGAAACATGGATCCCACTTTAAACGAACTCCAACTTAGAAAGGCTTGATAAAGCATACATAAAATCTTCCTAAGCACTAGATAGTTTCTTCACAAGTCATTTATAAGCTGATGTCATACTCTGTAATAGGGCTGTTCATTGTCGGTCCTGGAGGGATGAAATACTTCTGGTTTTCATCCTCTCCTTCTAATAAGGGATTCATTCAGACCTGGGACACCAGGTGAGTGCAATTAACTACTAGTTAAAACCAGAAACCAGAAGGGTTGCGGCCCTCCAGCCATGTGTCATGAACAAATCTTCTCCATCTATAAAGTGTGACATAACAGCTCCCTCCATTGGGTGTACAGTATTGCGTGGTCGTCAGGTGGTCGGGGGGGACTCTATCATCATGTCCCTGTTTGATGATATAACACATTTCCAGGAATAGTCACAGCCAATCAGTTGCCAGCAGTAACAGACACACTGTACTGTGATGAACGATCTTCTTTCATGTCAGACTTTAGAACAAAGCTATCCGCGCTAAGAAAAGTAATTACACATTTTTCCTCTGAAGAAAGAGCCAAGAAAATATTGAAATCTGATTTCAGTCTAACTCTTAATGCTGTATAGGGCTAAAGCAACACATTTAACAATCCCCTTCTCCTCCTGCTGTTCCTCCTTCTTCTGATCATTTTCCTACACCTCTTTCCTCTTCCCCCACCTTCCTCCAGTCACCACTCGGGTCTGGAGTCAGGGGAACAGATGGACCCAGAGGGAGAGAAAATTGTCTCACGACAGTCCCGTTGCGCTCCCTCTCTCCCCTCTCCTCCCTCAGCCCCGACAGGGAGCCACAGCATGTCTCAGACACAGAACAGAACATGTTAGACACACAGAGGTGAAATAGAGGTGAACCCTGACTCAACTGTACAGAGACAGAGAAGCAGAGAGAAACCTAAAAACCCAACGCTGTTGAAACAACAGGCCAAACCAGAGGAGAATGAGAGGAGAGGATGTGGTTCTGTTTCTGGTGCTCCTTACGCTGTAAATTCTAGAGACTAGAATAGAGCAAATGATGTGGTTACACTGTCAACTGGGATTGATCATGTTTGTTCTGACTCACCAGGAGCTGAGTGGAGTCAGAGAACGCAGTCCTGTAGGGATACAGCATGGCTCTTAGTGGAGGAGGTTAAGAGAAGCACCAGCAGGACTGCCACCGGCACCAGCACAACCCGATCACTGATAAAGACTGATGCAACCCAGCACTTAGAGGGCAGAGGGATCTGGCTCCAGCACAGTGAATCACAGCTCCAACAGAACTGCCCTGGATCCTTTGTGCTCTTTGAAACCGACAGACTGGGACTCTGAATTCAGTTGTCAACCATTATGCCTGTTTGCTTGTCCATGTCCCATGATGCATTGTGAGATTCCTTCCACAGACAACCTTTCTTTCTTTCTTTCTTGTTTTCTTTCTCATCCCAGGTCAGAGGAGGAATGTTATGGTAACCGTGTGGGTTGTGTAAATCCATTTACGTTTCCTATCCGGTATGATCTGTAGTGAAGTGATCTGTGGAGTGATCTGCTGCTGATAACAATAATTTAATAATTGCATTGAGAGTGCCGTCACACAGATTAGTGGTGTGTGTCTGCTGTGTCTGCTGCCTGGTACATGGAATGATATATCCTGTTGGTTTGTCTCTGGCAGGCGGGAAACAGCTCTGATGGGTTGTTCCAGCAGCAGAGGCAGCAGCAGCATCATGTTGCTCTGAGTGTCTCCTCTCCTCCATCCATCAGAACGTATTAGATTTTCACCAGTTCCTCAGCCTCTAGTCCGCAAGCTACGGCACTGCTACATTACTGCCGAGGAAGATCAGATTTGACAAGAGCAGCAGCAGTAATATGAACTGAGATTCATCATTCGGAACTTTGGGTTTCTAAGGCTGCAGTTTGTGTTGATAGTTCTGCCACAGCTTAAAATCTGGGGAAGAAAATACCTCCGGGAGCTGAAGGTTTGGTAAATAAATGGATGGGGATGAAGCAGGGGTGGTTTAAAGACGGTGAAGAGACATTCATAATAACTGTTTAGTGATAAAAGTGTGCTCTGTCAGGGCTGATGCCAGTAACCTCTAACCCACTTTTTTAAAAACCCTAATGACTTTACTACCGCAGGACAAGAGGAACAACACACAGACACACATCTTCTGTCTCCAAACGCCGTCATATCAGTCTGTCTACAAGGCTGTTCTTATCTTGTTGTTCAGAAGGAAGGAATGAATGGAACTGAATGGTTTAGCTGTGGGTGTGAGTTTGGGGTGGGTGTGTGTTGAATGGAACTGAATGGTTTAGTTGTGGGTGTGAGTTTGGGGTGGGTGTGTGTTGAATGGAACTGGATGGTTTAGCCGTGGGTGTGAGTTTGTGGTTGGTGTATGTTGAATGGAACTGAATGGTTTAGTTGTGGGTGTGAGTTTGGGGTGGGTGTGTGTTGAATGCAACTGAATGGTTTAGTTGTGGGTGTGAGTTTGAGGTGGGTGTGTGTTGAATGGAACTGAATGGTTTAGATGTGGGTGTGAGTTTGATGTGGGTGTGTGTGGAGTGGAACTGAATGGTTTAGTTGTGGGTGAGAGTTTGTGGTGGGTGTATGTTGAATGGAACTGAATGGTTTAGTTGTGGGTGTGAGTTTGTGGTGGGTGTATGTTGAATGGAACTGAATGGTTTAGTTGTGGGTGTGAGTTTGTGGTGGGTGTATGTTGAATGGAACTGAATGGTTTAGTTGTGGGTGTGAGTTTGTGGTGGGTGTATGTTGAATGGAACTGAATGGTTTACTTGTGGGTGTGAGTTTGGGGTGGGTGTATGTTGAATGGAACTGAATGGTTTAGCTAATAACCCTGATAACATCTCCAAGGTATTCACAGCCAGGAGGAGAAGATGCTGCATCAGTTATATCTCTGCAGTGATGAGTGAAATAAACTCTGTGGTTGACAGCCAGTCTGCTTTCTCTCTCAGGTATCTACCTACACCAGGGCTCTCCAACCCTGTTCCTGGGGAGCTACCATCCTGTAGCTATTGGCTCCAACCCCGATCTAGTCATCTGAATCTAAGAATTAGCTGGTTTATCAGCTGGATCAGGTTCATTACAACTGGGGTTGGAGTGAAAACTTACAGGAGGGTATCTCTCCAGGAACAGGGTTGGAGTGAAAACCTACAGGAGGGTATCTCTCCAGGAACAGGGTTGGAATGAAAACCTACAGGAGGGTATCTCTCCAGGAACATGGTTGGAGTGAAAACCTACAGGAGGGTATCTCTCCAGGAACAGGGTTGGAGTGAAAACTTACAGGAGGGTATCTCTCCAGGAACAGGGTTGGAGTGAAAACCTACAGGAGGGTATCTCTCCAGGAACAGGGTGTGAGTGAAAACTTACAGGAGGGTATCTCTCCAGGAACAGGGTTGGAGTGAAAACCCACAGGAGGGTATCTCTCCAGGAACAGGGTTGGAGAGCCCTGATCCATCTGATGTCATCCACCCATCAGATACCAACATACCTAGTGTACATTCCATAAGACAGAGACCCTGGTTAGATGCTAACCACACTCTGCGCCCGTCCTGCCCAGCAACCAACATGCAGAAACCATCTGATTAATGTGTTGAATATTCTAATAGGGGTTAAATGTACAAATTAATATCTGGGAAATAGGAAACAATGTTGCTAATTTATGCACATTTCAACAGATGTCGCACTTAGGCGGAAAAGAAAAAGATTAAATGTGTTGTAACTGTAAGATAATTATAGGAGGTGGAGGACTAATCAGTCCATTTGCAGTACAGCTCTTAAAGGTGCTTCTGAAAGGTGATAGATTTTTGTGTGGTTACAGGGGCCAGACAGACACACAGCAGAAGGAACCGATGATCAATGTCTGCCTCCCAGCCAGCCAGGCTAAAGGTATTAACAGCTTAATCTCCATCCTGAACCAATTGAACTCTACTATAATACAGATGAATGGAGCTGGTTAGAAAACTAGAAACAGACAGAAAGAAACAGAGCATTGAGAAAGGGCAAAGCTCACCCAGAACCCACAAAATGGCCCCCTGTTTCTCTGCACTATTTTTTCCATGAAGATAAAAAAATATATATAAAAAACATTAACAGGTTTAAAGATTTGAAATAACATTGACTGTTGTCCTTCTAAGTGTTTGGTGTTCCTGGGAATTGTGTTTGAAGTTTTTAATCCAGACAGAATATACGGGAACAAAATAAATGTGTTTTTACAGAGGTAGAGTATTTTCTTAGCAAGTCATTGTCTGCACTGCACTGACAGATAAAGGTGTTTCTTTCATGACTGTTGCAGGTTTAGGTCTCTGGATAATACTGGTGTGTCTTGTTGATGTTACACAGGCTGCTTACATGGCACTGTGATCACCCGCACGTGTGTGTATGTGTGTTGTATTGTGGCACCGTGGTGGTTTGACATTTATTTTCCAGAGCAATCACAAACACAGGAAGTGAGATGAGCAGTCTGTGTGTTTAACCTGTTTATAACGGCTGTTGGAAGGAGAGCACCAAGATGCAGCGTGGTAAGTGTTCATGTTAGATTTATTCGATAAGCTGAACACTGAAACACAAAGTAAACAAAAGAACAACCGAAACAGTCCTGTCTGGTAGACCCACAGAGACAGAAAACAACTACCCACAACTCAAGTGGGAAAAAACAGGCTGCCTAAGTATGGTTCTCAATCAGAGACAACGATTGCCAGCTGCCTCTGATCGGGAACCATACCAGGCCAAACACATAGAAATGGAAAACATGGAACACAAAACTTAGAATGCCCACCCCAACTCACGCCCTGACCAAACTCAGGACGTGACACTGTTCTACAAAACCCTTCACCACTACAGTATCTATAGTATGGTTTACTTAAGTGATAATGCCCGAGATGCTGGTGTTTGGAGGATATATTGGCACAGCTGGTCGTTTGTTCTATCGGTTCGGTTGCTAGAGATGCGGCCCAGTCGTTCAGTCTATTTGTTCTGTATCTATGGACGGGAGCGACCCAGCCATTCGTTCTAAATGTTCCATTGCCATACTGGCTGACAACTTTCTTATCCCTTGCTTGCTATCTATCCAACTGCGGGGTAACTTACAGTCACATCAAACAGTGCAGCCAGAATAACAGCAAAGTAGCTGCATTTACATTTGTTTAAGCTGTTTTCTAGTGACATTTATTTGGACACATCCATAACAATGAGCTAATGAGGCACGATTTACCCTGGCATAGCAAATGTGTTCACTCATTAGGGCACTGTTGTTCAGAGGAGCTAGCCAACGACACAGCTAACACAATCACTTCAAACTGAAGCTGGAAAGACCGCAAACTAGCTGCACTTTGTTTCATTTGGTCTTTTTTCAATTGAAATTTCTTTGTATATGTCCATAAAAATGATGCCAGCTGATTTTGACTGGCTGAGAAACTCTGCCTGCCTGCCTGTTTCATCCCGACTTCCGACACGTTCATTACTATGGGACAGTTGGAGATCCAATTTAAATATTGAAACAATGTTGCAAATGTCGGAGAGACATTGTTGAAAACTAAATGTTAGTCTAAAAGAAATACGAGACTATGCTTTCTATAGTTGAGATCCAGTTGATTAGTTTCTTGGCTGGGTTAATGAGACATTTGATTGCGCAATCAGACAGAACAGATTAAATAGGCATTTTAACGTCATAGACTTAGCCGGTGGTAATTTGTGGAACAGACACCGGCTGGAATGTGGTTTAAACCAATCAGCATTCAGGATTAGACACACCCGTTGTATAATGATCTATATAAATCACACATATCCCAGACAGACTACTATGGATGAAGAGGGTGAATAGGCGCCCTTGGAAGAACAGAAAGCTGAGAGAGTTTTTATGGGACCGAATGACTTACGTTAATACCATAATAACTTATTACAGTTTTTTTTGATTGCTAAACGACAGTGGACACAACTGGAGTCACATGTGCAAAACTCTAACTACAGTCTGCACAGCAGCAGTTCATGTGGACCAAACTCTAGTTCGTTTTTCATTGCTTGAACACAGTTTTCAAAACTCTACACACTTATCCCATGACTTTAACCACAACCTGCACAACACTGTGGATTTACAGCACTTTGTTCAAATGCTAACACACTGCTGTCAAAACTGTGAACCACACATTCAAAACGGAATAGATTTCAGCCTTGTGCCTTTCAAACACTGCTGATTGCAATTTCAGCTGAAAGGCTGAGCAGGTGTCTTGTTTTAGACTTGTTAGTGAACACACCCACATATTACAGTATATATAGGTAGAGCTCAGAAAGACTCATTTTGGAAATGGAACAAGGAAGATGGGTTCGTGGAGGGAGAAGGGTGGCAGGGAGAGGGCGGATGCGTGCAGGAAGACAAAGAAGACACTTTTAGTTTCTACCTTTTTTTTCTCATTACTGTAATTCCGTAAATTACTACAGACTATTGAAGCAAACTGCTAATTTTCATTTACCTTAAAGAATTGTTATGTTCTAAAAATGTTAATAAATCATGTGAAAGAATGTCACTCTTTTCTTTGAAAATATTACTTTGTATGAAGTCACTGAAATTGTTCAAACTGTAAAGATGAAAAGTTTGTATTTTCTGTATTGGTGTTTGATGCTAGTGTTTTTACTCTCAGTGTGTTCTGAGTGACAGTGTGTGTTATCTCAGTGAGGGTTGTGCATAGTGTTTGGCTGCACTGAGCGTGTTTTGAGCCATGTGTTAAGAGTTGTGTTGCTTGTAATGAGTTTTGCAGGTGATGTGAACTGTTTAGCTCAGGTGACTGTTGGTAGTGCAGACTGTAGTTAGAGTTTTGCACATGTGACTCCAGTTGTGCCCACTGTCGTTTAGCAATCGAAAAAAACTGTAATTCCATTTAATAGTGTCTACCAGATCAACTGAGGGTATTAGGGATAAGCAACCTAAACTGTTGTCTTACTCTGTATGAAATGGGCTAATATAATTGACTTACATTCATCAGTTAGGCCTGCTAAACACACCTTTCTTTGATATAACGACAAAAGTATTAAATTGACTAAAAATGTGTGCCTTTAAGATGTGATTGTGTGTGTGTGTGTGTGTGTGTGTGTGTGTGTGTGTGTGTTTTAGACAAAGCAGTATAGGTGTAGCAGAGAGAGGTAGAGAACAGAAGGAAACCTCACTCACTGTCTGTCTGCATCTATCTTTTACCTTGTAGTGGGCTGCTCTCAACAGTGTCTTAAACACATACAAGCAGAAACACACACACACACACACGTACACGCACACACACGTGAAAACGTAAAGCCTCAGAAGCACCCACATCCTGAGGCTGGGTGGGAGGTGGGCTGGTCTACAGAGGCTGTGTGAATGTCAGGCGTAGGAAGACACTGCGGTGTGTGCATGTGTGTGTGTGCATGTGTGCGTATGTGCGTGTGTGTGCGTGCACGCGTGTGTGTCTGCGTGTGAAAACTGAGCCTCACAGAGACAGAGTGACTGTAAGCTTCAAAGGTTGTTTGTGGACCATCACAGGGCTGCAGACAGAGAGAATCAGAGAGGAGGCAGATAAAAAGAGCAGAGCCAGTGAGAAGGCTGGACCTCACAATCAACATCCCAACAATCCCAAACATCCTGTTGACACTAACAAACCTCTGTACAGTAAAGGACTGAAACCAGCAAACTAAACCTATAGACTTCACCTCTCTACAGTAAAGGACTGAAACCAGCAAACTAAACCTACAGTATAGCCTTCCTATAAGAGCAGCGTTCCCTATCACCTATGCGTACAGCCATCTCTCTTTACTGTACAGGAGGTGGCGCTGGTCCACCTTCGGATCTCCCTGGGTGTGATGAAGCCATTTTGTCATGACTTAAGTCAGGGTAACAGCAGGATAAAACCTTACTAACAACCACTGTCTCCACTGGAACCTACCCTGGACTCAGTCACAGCACTCAATACTGCCTGGATAGCTAATGGCACATGTACAGTATATCCACAGCACTTTGTCCTGCCTGTGGTGAATGATCCAGACCAGCAGATGGTGAAATGTACAACTGCAGGAGTCCAGAATAACATATGTCCAGGATCCATACAGTTATATGACAATCCAGGGGCAGGATAGGGCCTGGGATGGAAAGCTGGAGGTGTGGGGCTGGGGGTTGGGGCTGGTTGCTGGGGCTGAGGCTAGAGGCTGAGGCTGGGGCTGAGTTTATTTTATTAAAAAATAAAAATAATTTAACCTTTATTTAACCAGGTAGGCTAGTTGAGAAAGAGTTCTCATTTGCAACTGCGACCTGGTAAGATAAAGCATAGCAATTCGATACTGTCACGTTCGTTATAATGAGTGGACCAAGATGCAGCGTGATATGGTTCCATTCTCTTTATTAGGAAGTGAAACTCAAAGAAAACAATAAATCGCAAAAACAAACGGCAACAATAGTGCTCACATAGTCAAGAACCCACAAAGCACAAAGTGGAAATGGCTGCCTAAATATGATCCCCAATCAGAGACAACGATAAACAGCTGCCTCTGATTGGGAACCATACCAGGCCAACATAGAAATATAATCACCTAGATGACCCACCCTAGTCACACCCCGACCTAACCAACATAGAGAATAAAAAGCTCTCTATGGTCAGGGCGTGACAGATACATACAACAACACAGAGTTACACATGGAATAAACAAAACACGCAGTCAATAATACAGTAGAACAAAAGAAAACAAAAAGTCTATATACAGTGAGTACAAATGAGGTAAGGAGGTAAGGCAATAAATAGGCCATGGTGGCGAAGTAATTACAATATACCAATTAAACACTGGAATGGTAGATGTGCAGAAGATGAATATGCAAGTAGAGATACTGGGGTGCAAAGGAGCAAGTTAAATAAAAAAATACAGTATGGGGATGAGGTAGGTAGATAGATAGGCTGTTTACAGATGGGCTATATACAGGTGCAGTGATCTGTGAGCTGCTCTGACAGCTAGTGAGGGAGATATGAGTCTCCAGCTTCAGAGATTTTTGCAGTTCGTTCCAGTCATTGGCAGCAGAGAACTGGAAGGAAAGACGACCAAAGGAGGAATTGGCTTTGGGGGTGACCAGTGAGATATACCTGCTGGAGCGCGTGCTACGAGTGGGTGCTGCTATGGTGACCAGTGAGCTGAGATAAGGCGGGGCTTTACCTAGCAGAGACTTGTAGATAACCTGTAGCCAGTGGATTTGGTGATGAGTATGAAGTGAGGGCCAACCAACGAGAGCATACAGGTCGCAATGGTGGGTAGTGTATGGGGCTTTGGTGACAAAACGGATGGCACTGTGATAGACTGCATCCAGTTTGTTGAGTAGAGTGTTGGAGGCTATTTTATAGATGACATCACCGACGTCGAGGATCGGTAGGATGGTCAGTTTTACGAGGGTATGTTTGGCAGCATGAGTGAAGGATGCTTTGTTGCGATATAGGAAGCCGATTCTAGATTTAAATTTGGATTGGAGATGCTTAATGTGAGTCTGGAAGGAGAGTTAGATTGTAAACTCTCCTTCCAGACTCACATTAACATTCTCCAATCCAAAATTGTAATCTAGAATCAGCTTCCTATATCGCAACAAAGCATCCTTCACTCATGCTGCCAAACATACCCTCGTAAAACTGACCATCCGACCGATCCTCGACGTCGGTGATGTCATCTATGAAATAGCCTCAGGTATTTGTAGGTTGGGGCTGGGAGGAGTGGGGCTCAGGGGGTCCGGGTTGACTTACTTCATGCTGCTGCTGCTGCTAATGTGAACCAGACCTTCCTCGTCCGTCTTCAACCGCTGACACCTCGTAACACTGGACAGTTTCAGGAGGGGGGGGATGTGTAAAGAAGTGGAGGTGGTGAGGAGGGAGAAGTGAGGGGGGTGAGGGGCGAGTCCATATGTTCCTGAAGGAGACAGAGGGAAGGTGGGACGAAGGAGAGATGTGTTTTTTTTTTTGGCAGACTCTCCCCTTCCATTGCTGGTCTAAACCCCTGTGCCATGTGGACTGTTACTCTAGTGGACCCAACGGACTGCTCTACAGCCTGACAGAGATGCATAGCCAGGCCTCGTACCTCACCTCCATGCAGATATACTGCAGATGGTTTGAATATAATGTGTAATCTATCTACTTGAATACTTTATGACAATATTCTATGTCGGGGAGCACTTACATTCATAGCAAAGTTGGGTAACATCTTCAATGAGGTCCTGAAGTGTTAATTCGGGAATAAAAAGGGATTATGTTGTGTTGGAGAGCTCTGTCCCCCGCGGCCCCCTGCCACCAGCTCAGCTCAGCTTTGATGGAGTGTGTGTGTGTGTGTGCGTGCGTGAGTGAGTGCGTGTGTGAAAGCGTGTGATGGAGTGTGTTTGGGCCTGCATAATAAAAGGCAATCAGCCAGCAGCCTTTTTAAATGAAGGCAGCCGCTGCACGGCGAGAGAAAGAAAGGAGAGAGAGGGAGGAGGAGGGGGAAAGAGAGAGAGAGGGAGGAGGAGGGGGAAAGAGAAAGAGAGGGAGGAGGAGGGGGGAAGAGAAAGAGAGGGAGGAGGAGGGGGAAAGAGAAAGAGAGGGAGGAGGAGGAGGAGGGGGAAAGAGAGGGAGGTGGAGGGGGAAAGAGCGAGAGAGGGAGGAGGGGGGAAAGAGAAAGAGAGGGAGGAGGAGGGGGAAGAGAAAGAGAGGGAGGAGGAGGGGGAAAGAGAAAGAGAGGGAGGAGGAGGGGGAAAGAGAAAGAAAGGAGAGAGAGGGAGGAGGAGGGGGAAAGAGAGAGAGAGGGAGGAGGCGGGGTAAAGAGAAAGAGAGGGAGGAGGAGGGGGGAAGAGAAAGAGAGGGAGGAGGAGGGGGAAAGAGAAAGAGAGGGAGGAGGAGGAGTAGGGGGAAAGAGAGGGAGGAGGAGGGGGAAAGAGAAAGAGAGGAGGGGAAAGAGAAAGAGAGGGAGGAGGAGGGGGAAAGAGAAAGAAAGGGAGGAGTAGGGGGAAAGAGAAAGAGAGGGAGGAGGAGGGGGAAAGAGAAAGAGAGGGAGGAGGAGGGGGGGGAGAGAAAGAGAGGGAGGAGGAGGGGGGAAGAGAAAGAGAGGGAGGAGGAGGGGTAGGGGGAAAGAGAAAGAGAGGGAGGAGGAGGGGGAAAGAGAAAGAGAGGGAGGTGGAGGAGTAGGGGGAAAAGAGAAAGAGAGGGAGGAGGAGGGGGGAAGAGAAAGGGAGGGAGAAGGGTGGAAAAGAGAAAGAGAGGGAGGAGGAGGAGTAGGGGGAAAGGAGAAAGAGAGGGAGGAGGAGGTGGAAAGAGAAAGAGAGGGAAGAGGAGGAGGAGGGGGAAAAGAGAAAGAGAGGGAGGATGAGGAGGAGGGGGAAAAGAGAAAGAGAGGTAGGAGGAGGGGGGAAGAGAAAGAGAGGGAGGAGGAGGGGGGAAAGAGAAAGAGAGGGAGGAGGAGGAGGAGGGGGAAAGAGAAAGAGAGGGAGGAGGAGGGGGAAAGAGAAAGAGAAAGAGAGGGAGGAGGAGGGGGGAAAGAGAAAGAGAGGGAGGAGGAGGAGGGGGAAAGAGAAAGAAAGGAGAGAGAGGGAGGAGGAGGGGGAAAGAGAGAGAGAGGGAGGAGGAGGGGTAAAGAGAAAGAGAGGGAGGAGGAGGGGGGAAGAGAAAGAGAGGGAGGAGGAGGGGGAAAGAGAAAGAGAGGGAGGAGGAGGAGTAGGGGGAAAGAGAGGGAGGAGGAGGGGGAAAGAGAAAGAGAGGAGGGGGAAAGAGAAAGAGAGGGAGGAGGAGGGGGAAAGAGAAAGAGAGGGAGGAGGAGGGGGAAAGAGAAAGAGAGGGAGGAGGAGGGGGGAGAGAAAGAGAGGGAGGAGGAGTGGGGAAGAGAAAGAGAGGGAGGAGGAGGGGTAGGGGGAAAGAGAAAGAGAAAGAGAGGAAGGAGGAGGGGGAAACAGAAAGAGAGGGAGGTGGAGGAGTAGGGGGAAAAGAGAAAGAGAGGGAGGAGGAGGGGGGAAGAGAAAGAGAGGGAAGAGGAGGAGTAGGGGGAAAGGAGAAAGAGAGGGAGGAGGAGGTGGAAAGAGAAAGAGAGGGAAGAGGAGGAGGAGGGGGAAAAGAGAAAGAGAGGGAGGATGAGGAGGAGGGGGAAAAGAGAAAGAGAGGTAGGAGGAGGGGGGAAGAGAAAGAGAGGGAGGAGGAGGAGGGAAAGAGAAAGAAAGGGAGGAGTAGGGGGAAAGAGAAAGAGAGGGAGGAGGAGGGGGAAAGAGAAAGAGAGGGAGGAGGAGGGGGAAACAGAAAGAGAGGGAGGTGGAGGAGTAGGGGGAAAAGAGAAAGAGAGGGAGGAGGAGGGGGGAAGAGAAAGAGAGGGAAGAGGAGGAGTAGGGGGAAAGGAGAAAGAGAGGGAGGAGGAGGTGGAAAGAGAAAGAGAGGGAAGAGGAGGAGGAGGGGGAAAAGAGAAAGAGAGGGAGGATGAGGAGGAGGGGGAAAAGAGAAAGAGAGGTAGGAGGAGGGGGGAAGAGAAAGAGAGGGAGGAGGAGGGGGGAAAGAGAAAGAGAGGGAGGAGGAGGAGGAGGGGGAAAGAGAAAGAGAGGGAGGAGGAGGGGGAAAGAGAAAGAGAAAGAGAGGGAGGAGGAGGGAAAGAGAAAGAGAGGGAGGAGGAGGGGGAAAGAGAAAGAGAGGGAGGTGGAGGGGGGAAGAGAAAGAGAGGGAGAAGGGTGGAAAAGAGAAAGAGAGGGAGGAGGAGGGGGAAAGAGAAAGAGAAAGAGAGGGAGGAGGAGGGGAAAAGAGAAAGAGAGGGAGGAGGAGGGGGGAAGAGAAAGAGAGGGAGAAGGGTGGAAAAGAGAAAGCGAGGGAGGAGGAGGAGTAGGGGGAAAGGAGAAAGAGAAGGAGGAGGAGGTGGAAAGAGAAAGAGAGGGAAGAGGAGGAGGAGGTGGAAAAGAGAAAGAGAGGGAGGATGAGGAGGAGGGGGAAAAGAGAAAGAGAGGTAGGAGGAGGGGGGAAGAGAAAGAGAGGGAGGAGGAGGGGGGAAAGAGAAAGAGAGGGTGGAGGAGGAGGAGGGGGAAAGAGAAAGAGAGGGAGGAGAAGGGGGAAAAGAGAAAGAGAGGGAGGAGGAGGGGGAAAGAGAAAGAGAGGGAGGAGAAGGGGGAAAAGAGAAAGAGAGGGAGGAAGAGGGGGAAAGAGAAAGAGAGGGAGGAGGAGGAGGGAAGAGAAAGAGAGGGAGGAGGAGGGGGGGAGAGAAAGAGAGGGAGGAGGAGGGGGGAAAGAGAAAGATAGGGAGGAGGAGGGGGGAAGAGAAAGAGAGGGAGGAGGAGGGGGGAAAGAGAAAGAGAGGGAGGAGGAGGGGGGAAAGAGAAAGAGAGGGAGGAGGAGGGGGAAAGAGAAAGAGAGGGTGGAGGAGGAGGAGGGGGAAAGAGAAAGAGAGGGAGGAGGAGGGGGGAAAGAGAAAGAGAGGGAGGAAGAGGGGGAAAGAGAAAGAGAGGGAGGAGGTGGGGGAAAGCAGCAGACGAAATTGGGACATGTTTACCTCTGTTCTCCAGAGGCCACTGCTCCGTGTCCTTACTTGGTGGGGGTGAGGGGGGATGAGAGGCGGGTGAGAAGGGGTGAGGGGACTTTCAGGGGGTACACTCCTCTACTTCTCCACTGCTCTTTCAGCTCCTCTCCCCAGGCCTGTAGTGTTCAGCAGGGTTTGCTGTGAAAACACATTAAGAGAAGCCAAGTCATGCCCCAGTCAGAGAAAAAAAACACCCCCCACCCTTCTACCCCCACCAGCCTCCCCTTTCACCCCCTTCTACCCCTATCCTCTCCTACACCCCCATTACACACGCACACACGCACACACACACCCAAAAAACCCTGCCAACAAAGAGGGGGTGAGGGGAGGGGTAACAAAAAAAAGCAAGCGAGAGGGAGAGAAGGAGAAGAAGGAAGACCAGTGCATTACTAAGTCCTGCATTCAGCCTCTGTGGTTCTTTCTCTTTTCTCTGGTTTGGAATAAAAGCAGCATTGTTTCTCTGAGCCTCTGACCTTGACATCTACACACACACACACACACACACACACACACACACACACACACACACACACACACACACACACACACACACACACACACACACACACACACACACACACACACACACACACAGGGAAGCTGATCACAGATTGATGTTGTTTTGGTTCAATCAGGGAGTCCGAGAGCTCCAGCTTGCAAATAAACACTCTGCTGGGATCCTTCTGCAGCCTACACACAGCACATCTCTCTCTGCCTCTCTCTCTCTCTCTCTCTCTCTCTCTCTCTCTCTCTCTCTCTCTCTCTCTCTGCCTCTCTCTCTCTCTGCCTCTCTCTCTTTCTCGCATTCACTCTCTCTCTTACTTTCACACCCTCTCCAGCTGACTTTCGTGCTATAATCAAATAAAATTGTATTTGTCACATGTGCCGAATACAACAGGTGTAGTAGACCTTACAGTTAAATGCTTACTAACAAGCCCTTAACCAACAATGCAGTTATAAGAAAAATAAGAGTTAAGAAAGTATTCACTAAAATAAAGTGAAGTTTAAAAAAATCCAACTTTTTTTTTCAAGAGCAACAATAAAATAACACTAGCGAGGCTATATACAGGGGGTACTGGTAAAGAGTCAATATGCGGGGGCACAGATCTTTGTCTAAGCCAAACCCTCCAACCCTCTGTGAGTCTGCCTATCGGCTCTGTCCTTGGTGCAGTAGGCCTGCTGTGAGGCAGGGGTCGTATCAACCCCTAACCTTCCTATCTTCCACCTCTAACCAAACTAAACAAACTGCTGTCAGTCGACAGATGACTGAGTTCTTTGAAGCCTCTCCACTTAGGGGAGCATTCTGTTACAGGTTAGGTGTGTGTGTGTGTGTGTGTGTGTGTTTATGAAGACAGAGGGTATCTTTTTCTGCAGTACACTGAGTAGATAAGGGGATCTGTGTGTAGCCCTGGAGATGTTTGTCATCATGTTTACCATTACACTCAGCACTGTTTGCTCTGTGAGCCCACACCACCCTGTACAGTGCTGCTCAGACATCTTCCTCTCATCTGTCCCGGCTGTGATGTGCTCAGCAGGATGGTTTTTGCTCTGCACTGTGTGTCTGCTCCTCTCAGGCTGCACTCGGCTCCTTGAATGAGGGCGTCCGCTGAACAAATGAGGCCTTAACAATAATGACGATGATTATTATGGGACGCAGAGAGAGAGGACAGGGTAGATAACCTAGTTGAAGCAGGCATGGAGCGGGTTATAGGGTTATAGAGCTGTGGAGAGAGAGGCAGGAGCTCCCAGTCTGGTTGTAATTTACAGGAGAGCAGGTAGCAGACAATTAACCTCACTTCCTGATGATGTCACTTCCTGAGTAGGAAGAGTATGAAATGATCAACTTAAAAAATACACCAAGGGGGAGAGAACGGACTTCCTCTATGCTTTTATACTGCAGCCTTTCAACTCTGCAGTGTGTCGTTAATGTTTAATGCCCACTCTGTTAGCAGACAGACTGCAGAGCTGTGGTCTCTGAGAGATAGACACAGACAGACAGACAGACAGACAGACAGACAGACAGACAGACAGACAGACAGACAGACAGAGTGGTGCCAGAACCATGGAGTCAGTAACTTCAGAGTGTTTCCATCTAGTGGTGCAGAGAAAGGACATCTCACGCCACCATGCCTGCTACCGACCAGGACAGTGGAACCAAAACACAGCAGTATAAAAGTTGACGTTGAGGCACTAGAAATGTGTTGTCAATCACCGCCGGCTCTGGGGGAGGCCGTAAAAGTACAGCTTTGCTTACGTTGAGCAGCTCCACTCTGTCTCTCCCTCTATGAGATCATCATCATGACTTCAAAACACAGACAGTGTCACGTACGGCAGAACTCCTTAATCATAGAAACAGAGATTCAGAGGGTAGAGGGATGGAGTGGTAGAGGGGATGATTTGGGAGGTTCCCCCTCCTCCTCCCCCCTCGTTCTCGTGACTAGCTGGCAGTGGAGTCGTCTAAATTATCTCTCTAAACATTTCCGGATGTTCCTTTGTGATTCAACATGGCTGGATTAGATCTCTTAATCTGCTGGGATCCAGTTTCACCCAGAGGACCACTGGACTCTGACATGTGGTCCAGTAATGGAGGGAAGAAAAGTGGCTTTAAGACTCAGATTGCTGTCTGCCTTCAGGGGCTGTGTCTTTGTGTAACACTGAAACCAGTTAGAGGAAAGAAGAAGAACAATGATCTTCTAGGGAGTAAAAGGGAAAGTTACTGTACTGCCTTCAGGGAACTCAGATCCATTCCTTCCTGCAGCAGGACTGGCCTCCAGCTCCAGTAGCAGGAAATGATGTGTTTAGTCTTGGCCAGAACATTGTTGTTTTCTCTGCCTCAGTAAACAGACAGCTGGATAATGTGGATGATGTATGACATGTTTACTGTGTAATATTGGGTTTATCTGTTATCGGTTAGGGCACCTACAGAGCAAATAAATAATGTAGTTTAATAATGTTCTCATGTAATAATGTAGGCTAGTCCTGTAATATGTGATTGTGATTGTAAACATCTCATGGCGATGCTACTTCTCTCTTTCTTTCGCTCTCTCTCTCTTCCCATCCCTCCCTCCCTCACTCTCCCTCACTCTCCCTCACTCTCCCTCACTCTCTCTTAACATCCCTGTGTTTCTCTGCCTCTCTCCCATGAATGTAAACATTGTTAGGGCTACTGATTTCAAGTGTCAGGGAGAGAGAAGAGAGTTTTTACACTAATATTGTCCTGTCAGACAGTAGAACGCTCTCAGCAGCTGCTACAGTCATAGCAACATTCTCAAAACCAGAGAATTCTCCGAGTTTTGACCGTTTGGCCCAGCAGATGCGCGTGCATCCAGACACTCTTTAAATTAGTCTAACTTCCCTGATGATCTCAGTCTATTTATGTGTAAATGGCTGGGAAATATAGTTTTATAAAAACAGATGTTTTGTTTTACTCCCTTTAACCCACTGTGAACTCTCTGATGATGGTGTTATTGGAGCCTAATCAGGACTGGGCCAGCATGCTTTGTGATTAATTAATAAACTGTAACGGAGTACGTCCATGGTCTGTTCTGTATGCAGACCAGCCTTCACGTCTTATATAGTTGTAGTGACCTCTGCTGGCCATGTGACATATTGTAGGTATGTTTCATTTTGAAAGGTGCAACAAAAACTACCTCAACAAACAGCTATACCTAGTTTTAGTCAATTGATTTATGGTACTTTTTTAATGCAACAGGGCAGACGTGTGTGGAGCTGTAAGACCGAACAAGAGAGTGCACAGACAGAGCAGGCTTAATGCAGAAGAAATAGTGGAATTAAATACTTACCCGTCATCTTTACTGTTTCGTTGTGTATCTAGCAGTTGTGTAAAATACTTATGTAAAAAATACTTGAAAGTAGTTGTACTTTAAAAAATGTATGTTTTGAAATGTTTTACTTTTACTTCACTACTAAAGAAAATAATGTACTTTTTAACAACATACATTTTCCCTTACACCCAAAAGTACTCATTTTGAATGTGTATCAAGAGAACATCCCTGGTCATTCCTACTGCCTCTCATCTGGCGGACTCACTAAACACAAGCTTCGTTTGTAAATGATATCTGAGTGTTGAATCGTGCCCCTGGCTATCCGTAAATGTAAAAAAAGAATAATTATAATGGTGCCGTCTGGTTTGCTTAATATAACCAATTTATTCTTTCACTTTTAATACTTAAGTATATTTTAGCAATTACATTTACTGTTGATACATAAATATATTTAAAACCAAATACTTTTAGACTTTTACTCAAGTAATATGTTACTGGGTGACTTTCACTTTTACCTAAATCATTTTCTACTAACATATCTGTACTTTTACTCAAGTATGACAAATGGCTCCTTTTTCCACCACTGGTGTCTAGATACATGCTCTGGGTTAGTAGGCGTAGATTGACTTTTGTTTAGAATATCTGATTCTTTCAGATACCTCTAGCTAAGGTCTGCCACACTAGTTGTTTTGCAATACTTCAAACCTTCCTGATGCCTTACCTGGGCGTTGTTTTCCACTGCCACCAAGCTCTAATATTTAGGAACACACACACACACAAAATATACATTTGAACTTTTTTAAAGAAAAGAAAAATTGAAATAGAGAAGAGAAAATAGTAGATACGATTGGGAATAAATTGTTCAGGTAATCTCACTAGTCATGTTAGAAGGAATCGTTTGTTTTCTACTGCCATAGAGGCGGTCTAGGTCAACATCTTGAAACGTATGGGAATCAAATCATAAAGGAGCTAGCTAAATGTAATTGCCTATAGTCTACTGAGTGAGTAGAACCTGTCTGTTGATCCTCTCAAGGTGAATTTGATATTTTCTAACTTAAGAACAAATATAATGTATTTGAACCACACAGCTAGAGAGGGAGGGACTGAGGATTTCCAACTCAATTCTGTGAAAAGAAAGAAGAGCTGTGGAAATCCATAATATCTGTGTTTGGATGATATAAGAGTGGGGTCTTCTACAGTTCCAAAAGTAGCAACATGGAATGATGGTTGAAGTTGAATAGCTCTGACCTGTGACAACATTTCAAAGATGGAAATCCAGAAGCTTATCAGTTA
Organism: Oncorhynchus clarkii lewisi; assembly: GCF_045791955.1. Taxonomy (NCBI): domain Eukaryota; kingdom Metazoa; phylum Chordata; class Actinopteri; order Salmoniformes; family Salmonidae; genus Oncorhynchus; species Oncorhynchus clarkii. Next base: position 44,159,665 of record NC_092164.1, read on the forward strand.
GAATCAAAACCAGATCATGTGTGTGAGGTTAGCAGGAGAATGTTCACACTTGTTGTCTAAATCAGGGTATATCTCTGCTAGTCTGGGCTTGCTCATATGAACTGATGGAGCACCTTAAACTGGATTATTCCAAGTCAAGCACAGGAAGAAGACGAGTTTACTATTTTTATAGCGCTTTCCCACCAGTCCTCTGCAAGTTTAACTCAGCTTCCCACCTCTCCCTAGTTCTGTTAAAGGAGTGTTATCGAAACCCATCAAACATGAGTATGAGATTAACCCCTTCTGTCCAGGTAGATTTTTAAGCAGTTTGTTCCATGACAATGCCACCGACAGGTTGGGAAAATAAGGACATTTATTAGCTATTTAACTTAAGTCAGTTAAGAACAAATTCTCATTTATAATGACAGCCTACCACGGCCAAACCCTAACGACGCGGGGCCAATTGTGCGCTGCCCTATGGGATTCCCAATCGCAGCCGGTTGTGATACAGCCTGGAATCTAACCAGGGTCTGTAGTGACGCCTCTAGCACTGAGATGCAGTGCCTTAGACCACTGCTCCACTTGTGAGCCTCAAAATGAGTATGATTGCAGTGCCTGACTTGAAAGTAGCAAAAGAGGTTATGAAGTGGCAAACCATATTT